>NC_141230.1:8700000-9303750 GCF_054856515.1 Filicampus tigris
TATTTAGTTATATATATGTTTAGATTTTTTATATATTTTTATTTTTTTATTAAAAATTGCTCTTTTAGCAGATGGGCCACTGTTTTTAGACAGGAGGTCTTTGTTTGTAAAACTGCCATTAAAAAAATCATTTTAGACCATATTTATTTATACAGCGGCTGTGTGAATTTATTCAACTACAGATTGGGGGAGTTGTTTATAAAAGCCTTTATTTGTAAGATTTGGTTGGAATTATATAAAACAATGTTAGCCAAATTTCTTTAGATTTTGTCAAAATCAAATAAAAAAACAATACTTCACATGAACCTGCACACAGCATTGTGGAGTGACTTGTTTACAACACACGATAAGACTGTAGACCTCAGATGCCTTGGTAGGTGCTGCTGTTTTGGTTATCAACAGAGTTCAAATGGGCTCAGAAATGAACCCTTTACTCAAATGGCCGCGAGTCCAGTGGCTGCTATTTCTCAATTAGTCACCAGATACATTGTCCACTGAACAAACAAAACTGTACCCCACAAATAGACATGATTCCTTTTATCATTGAGAAAAAAAATACAAAGTAAGCATAATTATGACACGCTTATTCTTCGGATTTCTTAATGGAATCCGTGGTGGGAGGACATACCTGTACAGCGGGGGCAGCAGAAAGCGCCTCAGTGAAGCAGATCATGCACATGTCATCGGCATCTTGCTTCAAACAGCCCGTGTTCTTGTCGCAGCCGTGCAAGCACGGGAGGCACGACTCCTCGTTCTTGACTCCGCCACACGGGTGCCCACATGGGTGCGTCTTGCTGCACGCTAGTTTGGAGTATTCCTGTGGGAGGAAAAAGGGAATGAGAAAGGAAAAACGACACGTTTTGAAAATAAATTGTGCTCCCCGAAGGAGAAGAACAAGGTACCAAACATAACCGTGGGTGAACATGCTGGGTTTAAGACAGCGAGTAACCTTTGAACCACTCCATTTGAATTAGGTACAAGTAGCATGCCCTGACAATGCAAAAACTCAATTTATTTCAGTACTTCAATTCAAAAGTGAAAATAACAGAATATAGACTCACCACACAGAATGAAATATCGCATGGTTAAAATTCTATCATTCTGATGATTATAACATAAAATATAAATAATGAACGTATCAAAATGTTTTTTAATCCAGAGTTAAAATAGGGAATAACCTTCTGAAAAGCATTTTCCAATGTGTTTAACAAATCTGTGTAATGTGAATTTCATTTTTGGAATTGAACTACTAAAATAAATGCGCATATTCTAATTTACTGAGCTGCAGCTGTAGTTGAGGCAGACAATGCAATGCAGTTACTGCCATCCTTATTCAGGAGCCCAAAATCGCAGTAAAATTAAGAAGACTCAATCGCTCTAATGGCTCTCATGTAAAACCCAAAAACCTTCTGGTGGGGTGTCTTAGCACACACAACACTAAGTTATTAGTGTTGACTATTAAATTGGACCCCTCCACCTTCTTCTCCACCAGAAACAAAGATGCTGCAAGGAATAACCCGGAATAACCCATACCTGAGTACCTGAGTTACAAATTAGCAACAATTGTGCCACTGCTTGCTGGCTGGAGCTATTCACATCCAATTATCCAGCTCGGGTGAAATGCAAATGGCCCTCACCGTGGGAGCAGTTAACACAGCTGTGAGACATTTTGCCTGAATTGTTCACCATGAATCAGAGCTTCAATGTGTACAACTCGTTCAACGTCACTTTTCGCGGTTGCATCAACCTCTATTCGCCTCCGAATCAGAAACCATTCAACCTGCGCTCCTGCTCAACAGCTCATTGTGTATTTTCACTTTCATCATTATTGCCTTGTCTGTGACAAACGTGCTTACAAAAGAGAAGAAACAGGGTAAGTACGACCTGGAAATGTAATCAATAACTCATAGCAAAGAGCTTTACCAGTAACAAAGGAAGCACATGTGCGTAGCTTCGAAGGAGGTAAACGGCCAAAGAATAATCATAACATGACAGGCTTTATACACTAAGGGTCTAAAAACCTGTGTCAACAAAAGCTCAACAGCGTAAAACTTGATTCATTCAATATATTTTCTCATAGTGTCCAACTATTTACTCAAAGCAGATAAGGAAGGTAAGAATTACACAGTGGCAACCAAAAAGTTGGACTTCATTTGAAATATAGAATATCTAAGTAACATATCTAAGCAAATTGAGTTTATCAGGCTTGTTGAAAAATAAAGCGGCGCATTGTGATTCTCGAGCCTATTATTAAGACACCCGGGAGCAATTTCTAAAAATGTTTTAAATTTCTAAAAATGCATGTCATCTCCTTTAAACTATCGTATACACATCTCATTACAATTAGAAATCAGACTACGAAAGGATTTAAAAAAAATAGGGACTTTGTGTGTGATAATAATAATAATCTTGAATAATATTAAACTATGTCAGCTGTATATTACTTTTGATATCAAATTAAAGTGAAAGAAACTAAATAAAAATGTCAGATGGAACAAATAAATCTGGTGGCTTTTGGGAAGACAAGCAAGGACACATACACAACATTTGTGGAGGGATCACATGTTGAAGGATGCCGCTCTACGCTGTCACCAAAAGATTTAATCGAAAAAAATTGTTTACCTGACAGTCTGGGTCAGAGCAGACACTTCCAACCGCCGACAGCTCAGTTCCATTCCTTGTCCCGCAGAACCTGCATGCATCCGAGCTGCTGGACGCAGGCTTACCTGGAAAAACATGTCCGGGAAGGTTAGAGGGAAAAGTATCCCTGCTGTGTGTTGCGTGGAGCACGTCAATTTACCTGTGTGTTCTCTGAACTCCACCATGGCTTTCATTGTTTTGGAGTCGGCCAGTGCCATGAGCCAGAAGAGCTTGGTCCTACCGCAGCCTTCGTGGAGGTCCACCTTGATGGCCTCTTCTTCCTCCTTGAACACCTGACAACAGACACCGTAAAAGCAGTTAACAAACGCCAACCCTCACGTAATAGTGCACATTTTAAAAAAAGCTGTCAAATGCCGACTTGTCTCTGATGAGAGCGTGTGCGTCGGTGCAGGTGGAGGAAGCGGTCGCAGTCAGTGCACAGGTTGCCACACATGTTGCACAGGATGATGGCCGCCGTCTCGCCGTCGTCGTGGTTGTCGCACATTGGCTGTGAAGAGAAAAAAAAAATGATAAAGATGGTCGCTCAGTTATTCCACATTACTTTTATTGGTAATCTATATCGTCATTGTGTATTTAGACCAAAGAATATCTGATATCTTTCATTATGACTTCTGGGAATGGTTTTAAATTGTGAAAAAAAATGCATGTGTCTCTGTTGACGTTTTATCTAATTTGTCCTGCGACAAAACATGAATGATTCAAATTGGCTATATCATGTGTAACATAGTTGTTTAGGGAGATATTTTTCTAATCCCCAAACCGCCAAAAACCTGTCATGATTCTCATTTGAATGAAATTTTGTCAGCAATTACATTTTAGCTTCTATTATGGCAAAATCTACTCATAAACCACTTCTCTCTTTTTACATCTATGGTACACTTTTTTTAAACCATTTTTTTCTCTTTTACTGTAACTCTTACCATCTGCTTCTGTTGTCCGTCTTTGCCCATCCATCGACCAGAAGACAGCCTGTCCACATGATCTTGATCCAGCACACACAGGGAAGCTAGTGCCAGCCACAGCTAGCGCACGAATAAGGAAACAACACATGAAACATGAATACCAAGAAAGAAGAAGTAGTCTTAGACTGAAGCCTAGTAAACTGCATACTCTTGTGGTGGCAATGCAGCGAACAGGCGACCGATACTCCTCCTCCATTTTGGTGAGTGCTATGATAGTCTCAGCTATTGCGTTTTTCGTGACTCGTGACCACGCGTCTGAAAGGTGACCCTGTAAATGACAATCAGAGCCACCTTATAGGAATACCTTGGTGGCAAACGAGTGCATGCGATCCCAAAGAAAAGTGCTTACTCCTGCCATGTCTTTGACCAGTTTGATGATGATCTCTGCAATCTGAGGAGGGGTGGAGCCTTTCATCCACCAGTGACTCTCCCCTCGCCGGATGTAGCTGAACACAAATACAAACATACTTACATAAAAATGAATCAGGGATTATAGAAAGGCCTTTACTCTAACCACCTTTGATTGCTGCTCGTTTGTGTCTTGCTACTTTGACTAGGTTCTTTAGTAAGTGAAAAGCTTGTTCTATTGGGTCGGGCTCAAAGTGACTGACTGATTTCTTTTCTTTTAAAAAGTCTTCACTTGCTCTAACAGTACGTTTATAGTTGTTATCCATCTGCCCTATCAATTGGACAACACAATCCAGGTCTTTACCTTAAAAAATTGCTGCATGTTTAAAGTCAGTATCCTTCTGATAGGTTTTCAGCATTTCACTGAATGTGAACGGAGAGTAAAGGAGATGGCTTAACCTTTACTCGATGATTGAAGATGGGTCTTGCTGCATTCACTATTGTCTTTAGTAAGTAAAAAGCATACTTTTTTGGGTTGACATCTGGTGACTCACTTGGCTAATTCAATTTCTTTGCCTTCAGAAAGTGTTGAGTTGTTATCGCCTTATGCTTGTTTTAGCATTTGATTGAATGGGATCAGTGACTATAGAAGACGCTTTGCCAGGTCATGTCAAATGGAGAATTTTTCAATGGCCAAATTATGGGCTTGGTATCAACCCTATAAGGCATGCTTTCACTAATTGATGACAAAAGTCAAGGCAGCAAGACCCGCAATCTTTCTACCACAGGGAGCCGACCCACCTAGAGTTAAAGATCATTGGCAGAGTGACAGTGGTCACCCCTTTGCCAGCGGCCATGCCGGCAGTGCCAGAGATGGTGGTCCCTTTGGCCTTCAGCTGCACGGTGAGCGCTTTGGCGATGCAGCCCAAGAACATGTCCAGGATGCCCATCTTATTCCAGTCGCCCTTTTCCGTCGAGTGGATGATGTCGCTGATGTCCGCCGGCGGCAGAGACTTCACCCCGATGATGCTGGCGAGTCGCACCGGCGTCACCTCCGGAAGGACCCGTCGGAGCAACGACGTCACCTGGAATAAGGCACACACGGCACGGCCTGTCACCCTGGGAATGATGAAATACTAAAAGATGGATTTCGAGTCATCTTTTGACTAGGAATGGGTATTTTTCACTGATTAACTACGGGAAATATCGAAATATGAATAAAGTGATGGGAGAATCTCCGATTCCTGTTTTACTACTGTCATATTGAGAAGAATAATTGACGTAAACGGTATTTTACCATACATTGGTTTCTGTAAATTCTTATATAACACAACAGTGACTTGCTTAAAGAGGGACTCAGGTAAAACATTTTCTTGACAGTAATATATGTGCCCCCACTAGTCTAAACACGGTATTCTGATTAATATTAATTATTGACGTATTAGATTGTTGAGTATGTTTGGGTCTTGGCAACAATTCCTGTTTGATTAATATATCAAAGAATGACGAAGTCAGTTAAGAGAAACCTCTTGGGAAAAGAAAATGTAATGGTAAGTAGACAACACAGTCCATACTTTGTGAGGAGTGGCTCAAAGAACAATCACTGCTTTTGCTGTATGGTTGTTGTTCCTTCATGTAAAAATATGAAATGATTTTTTAAGCTTATGCCGGTCTCCTGGATATGATTTAATTTTGATTTTGACTAGAATGCTGCCCAAAGCACTTGCAACAATGTGGATGCAGGCCATCTTTAAACCACTGTTTGCCAATCTTTATTGAGGTGAATTGAGAAATTGGATAAAAGGCTGGCAATCGGTTCTCGGGACAACAAGCACTCTTACGAGCACTGCACAAACCCTTTTTTCTCTATGGCCTCGCTCACCTGTCTCTGTACTCGTGGCGAGGCGGTGTGCAGCAGTGAGAACAGGTCCTGCATGAGCGTCAGTTGCTGCGCGAGGTACTGGCGCCCCACATTGGAGCCGCTCAGTGCCAGCACCATGGACAGCAGCTCAAAGCAGTAGGCATCCGAGGAGGCATCGTCGTCACTCGGCTGCGAGTTGGCGTTCTCCTTGCTGGAGATAGCGTGCTCCCACTCCTCTCTCACGCGCGTCGCCTCCATGCGGATGGCCTGGACGATGTGCGCACACACCTGTGAAGAAGAACAAATACACATTGTCTTTTGCAGTTGACTCGAATCCTATGCTGATTGGGTCTTGAACCTGACCTGTTTCTGCAGGTTGGTAAGTTTGCTCCTGCTGAAAATGATTCCGACCATGTGCTCTTTGAGGTCTGCGTCTGATGGTACCTATTCGAAAATTACAATAAATTAAGGGAGGCGTCACTAAAAAGTTGACAAGCATACAGTGGAAATTCTCAGTGCAGACCTTTTCCTCTCCTTCTGGAGACGAAAGCAGATTTTTCTCCTCCTGCTCTGGGGTTGGCTCTGCATCTCCGCAAATAAGCTTCCCAAATACCTAGGCGTACACAAAAAAGATGTCTCGGTTAATCATAAACATCACAGGCAGATTTGGTCCTCGCAATGGACACCGCACGCCTCAGTGTAAGGTAGTAGAACATTGTGATTTTTTTCTCCTTCCGACTAATTAGAAGTGTCAAAATTAAATATATCAACAGATATACCCTTGTTATTATAACGAAAATGCTTAAAACTTTTGTAAATTTTACATCACTTTAGTAAAAAAATGTATGTTGTGCTGGAGTTCTTTTTTTTCCTACTTTTTAATTTGACTTGAATACTCATTTGAATCCCTCAAGGCAAAACACAATTCAATTCACTCGGAGTGGTAATTGAACATTAGCCGGGTTTACATGCAAACATCTTTGTCATTCTAATTGAAATCATTCCGATGGGAGGCCTCAGGTCAACTGTTTACATGTGAGGTGTTCTATTCCCAGCTGGTGTTTACATGTGCGACTACAATTCATCAGAACGGCCGTTTTACAGACGGGTGACGTGCAGGTGTAAACGTGACATGACTTATGTTTGCCTTTGTATGTAGAAGACACAGACAAATACGAATATGATGAGCATTTATGTTTACCTGTGATGTGATGAGGCGAAACACGCGCAACGTTTCGCCCTCACAATTCTTCTGCTGCGCCATGCTGGCGGAGATCTGACCAGCGATCTTGATGCTGTCGCCGTCTTTCCAGCCCAGCACCTTCACTTGGCGCACCCGCAACGTGTTCTCGGGCCCTTTCAGCTCCACCTTAATCACGTGGTGATCTCCCCCGGGTAGCTCGCTTGTCACCCAACCCATGTGACGCGAGTCTAGGTCAACCTGAGATGGAAAAGGTTTACGTTTAGGGTGCTCGCTATGAGTCAGAACGATGATGAACTATGCATCTGCTTCCCTGAGTATATAGATATTTTCTCACTCGTCTCACCTGCTTTATCCTGCAAAGGTCTTCTATAGCCTTTCCACACAGGAAGGTCACTGAGGTCACTTTGTTCTATGAATTAGGGGGGAGAATGAAGATAAAAAGCAAACATCCCAGGTCCATTGAACACACAACGCTGTCTCTTACCCCAAGATCTCTGGAGTTGTCCACATGAACAGACACATTGGAGGCATTGATGCCTTTCACACAGCTGATGGTGACGCTCTTGGTTTTGTTTTTGTCCTCGTCCCCGGACTCCCAGAAGGTCTCAGTGGAGCCGTCCGTCAGGCTGCCAATCATGGCAGGACGACTGGAGGTCTTGATGTCCACCACGCTGGTCAGATCTTTCAGACAGGTCACCAGGCAGAGATCCTATCGGGCGACGATGCATTAGAGTCAGCGCATCTTGCGAATATTTCAGCAGCAGTACCCGAATGCTGGGTTGCTTGCCTGGCTAATGGCTTCGTAGCCCGATTGAACGCTGATGTTGAAGCTTTCCTCGCTGTCGCCGTCGTCCGACTTGGACAGTATGTTGTTGATGTGGTGAAAGACGTTGCTCTGGTGGAGGAACTGGTGATCGGACTGCTTGAACTTGAGACTCCAGCACCTACAAGAGCGAGAGACAACCTTTCAAAACTGCAAAAAGCTTAAAACTGGTCAAAGTAGAACTCAACCCAAACATATTTTTTTCAAGAATATGTTCTATGCAGGCCCACTAGTTGAAACAAGGCAATATGATTAATATGAAATATGAGTTAAGCAGCAAAATCCACCCATTTTTAGCTGTCTCAGGGGGCGGCCATTTTGTCAGTTCTGTCGACTGAAAAATGACATCACAACTGTTCAGGGCTCAAATAACGACCAGTCATGGCTCAGCTTCAGAAAACAGGTAAGCCATGATTGGTCGTTATTTGAGCCCTCAACTGTTGTAATGTGATTTTTCAGTCGACAGAAGTGACAAAATGGCCGCCCCCTGAGATGGCTAAAAACGGGTGGATTTTGCTGCTTAACTCATATTTCATATTAATCATATTGCCCTGTTCCAACTAGTGGGCCTGCATAGAACATATTCTTGAAAAAAAATGTTTGGGTTGACTTCCCTTGAACAAAAACAAAAACAAAGGAGGTATGATACCTTAGCGCCATTTGTTGAAGCGAGCTTCCACTAGGAAGTGACATCATGAGGTCGGAGATGGTCTGAAGGAGGCGGTGGAAAGTGTGGGGGAGCGGGTGGGCCGCCTCCCCTGCGATAACGATGTCGGACAGAGGGTGCTCACAAACGCCGAGGTCTCGTTCCTGTCAGGTGTGATCATGACCCACAATAAGAAAATGCAGACTCCCTCATACAAAAGCAATATTTTTGAACAACCCCACACCTGTTCAACGTTTTCTTTGTTGGCCTTGTTCTCATCATCTTCCTCATCCTCTGGTTCAAAGGGCGATGGAGTGAGAGACGCTACAAAATGCCACAGGATGTCATGCAGGGAAGTGGTCTGGATCACGTTGCACAAGAGCCAGTTGAATGCCTGATGGGACACCAAAAATATATATCAGTGTTAGCATTATCATACTAAAATGAACAAAGTCAGATGAGTTTGCCGTGGAAGAATTTACCTGTAGTCAAGGCACCATAGTGTCGTAATATATATTTATCGTCCTAATTCATCAAATTTGAAGCAAATCAGATATTGTGGAATGCCTAGCAGTCAAAATACGGCATTACCTTATTATTGTATTTCTGTAAGCAACTGATTGGGGATTTGTATTTACTCAATTGCAGATAAGGGGAGGTTTATATCAGCCCCACCTCAAACTGACTGGCGACTGAACTTGACAACCATGAACAAATAACATTCAACGACTTACACATGCAAAACTGGCGATTGACCCTCGCATACGAATCAACTCGCTGCGATGGAAAAATTGTGACATCTGCTGCTCTTATATGGAAATGTTTTGAGGTGCCACATACTCTATATTCTACTGCAATGTTTCCCAACCAGAGGTACGTGAGCACATTGCAGTGAGTACGTGGAAACATTTAATATTTGATTTCCAAGTAAATATTCTCAGCCATTTCATCTGCCCGTCAATAAAATGGTATGTGTGCAGTGTGTGCTACAAATTGTTTCCCTGGGGTTTTTGATAATTAAAGTTTAAATGCCTTTTTAATGGGGACTTATTCAAATGAGCTCTAGTTTTTGTGGTAAATGTTATAATACTTTATACGTAGTGCCCTGCGACTGGCTGGCGACCAGTCCGGGGTGTAGTCTGCCTTCGCCCGTTGACGGCTGGGATAGGCTCCAGCAACTCCCCGCGACCCTGTATAGGATAAGCGGTTTGGAAAATGACATGACATGACTTTATACGTAACAAAGGCGGTTTTATTACTTATTTTGATTTTTATTAATTTATAGTACAAATTTATTTTTCAAGGCAACATATTTATGTTTATTGTCAGTTAAAAATAAGACTTAAATGTTAAAAAGAAGGAGAAAAAATAAAATCATTTTCAATTAAAAATCAGTTGTGTTACATTCTACTTTTGGAGAATCATCAAAAGGTTTGAGTTGACGGGGTACTCATGGTATGACGAAGGGTTCGGGGGTAAACAAGACAAAAATGTCTTGAGAATCACTGCTCTACTGTGTTATTTACTGAACGACAAACAACATGGCATGATTGTTTGGGAAGAAGTGAGTTGTATGAGGAACCCAAGCACATTTTTTTCAAGAATATGTTCTACACACTAGTTGAAACAGGGCATTCTGATAAATATTGCATTTGTGGAATAAGAGTTAATCCACCCGTTTTTAGCCATCTCTGGGGGCGGCCATTTTATCACTTATGTCAACTGAAGATGACATTACAACTGCTCTGAGCTAAAAATGGGTGGATTTTACTGCTTAACTCATATTCCACAAACAGAATATTAATCAGAATGCCGTATTTCAACTAGTGGGCCTGCTCGGAACATATTCTTGAAAAAAATGTGTTTCGGTAGAGTTATACACAATAGTTTGACCAGTTTTTATAATATCTGTAAAGGGGAGATTGAACTGCTGTACCTCCATGGCAAAAACCCGGCATGCAGACTTCCTCAGTGCATGTCTCATGGCCACCTCCAGGCCTTCCAGATCGTGATGCTGGATGACAAATGCCAGCACGGGCCACTGGAAGTTCCTCTCCCCTTTGCTCAGGGAGCCGTGGGCAGAAATCAACCTGGACAGTTCAGGGGAAGGGTGGCGCAACAGGGAAGAACCCACCTCTGTAAAAAGGACAAGAAACAGATCATTAGAAATGATGCTCGCACAACATATGCAAATGTTCAACGCGTCGAGCTGAATTACCCGCATCACCGCTGTGGACTCTGCGTCTCGGCACGGCTTTGACTCTGGCTGGAGAGGGTGAGTGCTGCTTGTCGTACTCTGAGGCAACAACGGAGTAAGACCTCTGGAAAACGGTGCGCTTGGCTGTGTCGCTGTCTGTGATCGGGCTGGTCTCGAGACTGAAAGACAGCACATGATAGATGGCATATATTTAGCCTACATTATTGACAAACGCTATATGAAGCCATTTTCTACAGCGCTTGTTGAAATCAGGGTTGCGGGTGAACTGGGGCTTATTAATGCTGACTTTGGGTAAGAGTTAAGATACACTCTGAACTGGTCAAGAGCCAATCACAAGGCCCATATATATTTAAAAAAAAAAAAAAAAAAAAAAACATTCACACTCACAATCATACCTATGGACAATTTAGAGTTTTCAGTCAACCTAACATCTATGTTTTTGGAATGTGGGAGGAAGCTGGACTAAAAAGAAAATCCACATAAACACGGGGAGAACATGCAAACTCCACAAAGGAAGGCCAGGGGCCGAACCTCAGAACTGTGAGGCAGATGTGCCAACCACTAGTGTACCATCAAGCCTTCTACTGTATATGCAAGAACAAAAATGTAGTGTTTGCATTAATCAATATGATTCACAACTGTGTGAGAACAATGACTTTTTTTTAAGCAAAATAAATTTTTTTTATTATGATTATTATGTAATCACATGAGGGTATATTGTCAAAATAATTACTGATCTTGATAGCCCACATTTATACAGGTATGACATGATGTCGTTTATTGCCGAGGGGCTTTGTTTTTTTATCCTTTACTTGTGAATTTAGGCGTCAAGATCAAGGTTTACAGTCACAAAATATAAATCAGCTGCATGGCTAATGTACCCACTATACGTCTACCTAGCCTCGATACAATCAAATTAAAAAAGAAGGAAACATTAGGTTTTATGTGTTGGACACCGTGATGCAATAATTTCGGCAACGTATGTGAGCAGCCCACTTGTTTTGGGGCTCATAATCATGGAGGGTTGCAAGTGTTGCAGACAAACAACAAAAGCAACTGATTGCGCCTTTGCCTGGACTGTGGTAGGGTAACAAAAATAAAACAGAAAAATGTTAGAGCTGAACCTGTAAGTGAGGTTAAGTGAAAGATGTATTTTACCTGGGAGGCATTGACTTCATGTTGCTCTCCGGTTCCTCAAAAACATTAGGGCAGGCGTCGGGGGTAACCGAAATGTAGGGTGCAGGAACCGACGTGGACCGCAAATACCTCATCTCATCTTGGAAGAGATTGTCATCTTGGTAGGCGCCAAAGTTCTCCGTGTGTTGCCTTAAAGATGAATGTGTAATAATTGTTACGCGTACGCATAAGCTATATTCTTTAAGTCGGTTTGCTACCTGGCGAGTGTCTGTAGGTAGAGGCAGCTCATTTTATTGGGAAGCTCGGCCGACACGCCCTCCTTGAGGCTGGGGAGCAGCTGGGAATGAAGTGGCCGGGGAGGGTGGTGGCACATCATGCTAGGCTCGGCGGCGCTGCTGAGGGACAGCAGGAACAAAGCGTTGGCCCGGATCACCTGGTGGGCCTCCATGGTAGGCAGGGCTCTCGGGGTCTTCACCTGCAGTGGCTTCTTCCTGGACTGCTTCACCTGGCAAGGAATGGATATTTGAGTAAGTCAAGCAAGATAGCAAGAAAAATTACATTTATTGGATAATTTGGTGGAAACGTATGGTTGGAGACCACAATGGCAGTTGTGGCTCAGTCCTTTAGTACCTGGCATTAAGGACTCGGTTTAGGGAACTAAGGGATTACGGTTCAAGACAAGCCCGATCACAATGCAAAGTCTCCGTTGTGGGACATTCGAGAATTCGGTCTTCTTAAATCTAGCCATTTAATCCATTATCAATACTACTTATCCTATTGAGGATTTCATGAAGTGATTCAAAAGAGTTGGTCGTGCATAGTCGTATGGCAGGTGTTGGATCGATTCCCACTCAATACACCATTCACATTCGCCCTGCGGTTGTAGTCAGCTGGAGTCTATCTCGTCTGACAACTTGATCAAATGTAATTGAATAGTTCAAACAGCTGTTTGTCCAAAATCAGTTCCTACTCAATAACCCATTTCCCAGTCCAGGATGTAGTCAGCTGGGACAGCCCGAGTCGATACCAAATTAGCTTTTTCAATTACGTTGTAAGTGTTGTAGCTCACATTTATGTTTTTTTTTTTTTAACTCCTCGGCCCCCACAGAACCAGAGGAGGTAGCGTGAAGACAGATGTCAAGTCTGGGTATCCCTAGGTCTATGCTGCCTACACGATGCACACCCAGACCAGCGCAAAAGAAAATGGATGAAGGGTGCATCAACTGTTAGTACACAGTAGAAAGGTTGAAGTAGAAGATACCTTCTCCCTGGCTGCCGTCTGCTTCTCCCTCAGGTATTTCTCCCTGCAGCGATCGCACACTAGATACCAGGTGCTGCCTCCAATGCCTCCATCTCCACAGTTGCCAGCCCAGCCACCGCAGAAGTGGCCGATGCTGTTATACCCTTGCCCTCCAGCATAGCGTCCGCAGCCTGAAGACCGGATGAGATAGACAGTCCTTTTAGGAATGAGTCACTTTCCGTGCCAACACGAAAATTACAGGTGATCTCTCTTTACCTGGGTGAGCCTGTCTCATGTGGTAGGTGACGGGGTAAGGATGAGATTCCCCACACAGCTCACAGATGGTGTCCTTCTCCGGTCCGCCCATTGCCAGCTGTGCCATCTCTCCAAATAGATTGCCCCTCGGCCGCACCTCAGCCTTTTCCCGCTTCTTCTTCTCCTTTTTGGCCTTTTTGCTGTCCTTTTCATTCTCCTTCTTCTTCAGGATGGCGCTCGACCCCGGGCTGGGGAAGATCATGTTCTGAGTTGCTGCCTTGATGGTGGCCAAGGAGATATCCTCCCAGAATGCGACCAAGTGCTGGAGCGTCAGAGGCAGGATGGATTTTGCTCTCATGGACGGATGGGAGGTCATCTCATAGGAAACAGCGTCCCCTTTGCCGTCCTCGCACTTTTCTGGCAATGGTGGTTCCTTTAACATGGAGAGGACCTTGTTTTTGTTGATGCTGCCCATTTTGGAGATGTCCGGACCATGCGGAGCAATGTTAAACATATTAAGCGCGGAGGAAATCTCAAGGGAGTGGCGGTTCTTGAGCTTGCTCTCCTTCTCCTCGGCACCCTGCCCGCCGAGGGAGCTGCGTATGGGCGCGTGCTCTTTGGTTAAATCCGGGTTGAACTTAAGGAAGGACGAACAGGCCATGGCGTCGTGGACAATACCTTCATGCCACAGGAACGCTGCAAAGACTGCCCGGGAGCATTCTGCCACAGATGGGGACATGGCCTGCTTGGCAGGCTCGCATATCCTCTGCACGCTCTCACCTTTGAAAAGCGGTCCGGATTTGTCCTTCTTTGGCCGGGCGTGCCGACTGGAGGTTTTGCGGCTGACTTTGGGCGAAGAGCGGCTCTCCAGCTCCTCCTTGACTGGAGCCTTGCCAATGCTAAAGTGCACCTTGCACGAGGCCTCCTCAGAGTCTTGCAGCTCCACATTTTCATCATTTGCATCGTCATTTGAAAGTAGAGTGCTTGAGGAACACACCTCCACCACCTCGCTGTGCAGGCTTTCTTGGGTCACGTGCGGGGAAGGAACACGGTTCTCTGTGTTACCGACAACATCTTGGTTTGGATCTTTGGGAGACAGTTTTGGTTTAGGGGATGTAGATCTACCTCTTAATGGCTCTGTAAGAGGAATCTTCTTCTTCCTAAGAGTGTCTGGGTCCAGAGTGTAGGAATCGGATTTTGATCTCTCTCTGGGTGGTTCTAGCCAGGCTTTGGATGACGGGCTGACTTTAGGTGGGGTGTTCTTGTCGTGGTGTGTTGAAGAGGAATGCTGGGAGGAGGTGCTGGAAGGACTAGACCTGCCAGAAGAGGGCACTCCTTTTTGTTTTGGAGAGGAGGAGCGCGAGCCGGGGTTGGGAGACTCAGACCTATGTCCTGACGTTCTGATGTCTGACTTGAGGGCCTGCAGAGTGTTGTGATTCGGCGAATGAGAACGGCTATGAGAGTCAGAGCGCAGTTTGGCCGTATCGGAGCGCAGTATGAGGGCTTCGCTGGCTGACAGCGACCCCTCTTGACCCGTCTTGACTCTGCCATGTTCCGACGTGCGGCTCCCTCGACTTTCTTGTTTGAGCGAACGGTTCTCCTGGCGGTGTTTGGAGGCTGGGGACATGGACCGTGCACCGGGCATCAGGTTCCCTCGCTCACCTAAATGTCAATAATTCAGTCACATGAAAACAGAAAACTCCAGAGAAACGATGATACACTTTTAACGGGGATATATGATGCTCATTCTCAGATTTGTTTTGAACGGATTTGCATTTATTTTTCTGCACAGGTTGCAAGCTGTGCATGACTAATTGATTTTCAGCTATTTTGACAGCAATTTGAACTGATCATGTGTGCTGTGGAAAGACAGGCTGTTATCAATATTAAGCAGTGTATGCCAAGTCAGTAAAAGTATGGTGTTTCCAGATCAAAGAAAAAAATATTAGATCAATGTTCCCTCTAATTTTCCATGCGTCTGAGCATTCACACAAATTCCCTGAGCATTCCTTGGACCACGGTGAGCAACATCAGACATGCACACTTCTGCCCAAGCCTGACACCAACCAGTTATATGATGTAGGTATGTTACCAAAAACAAACAAACCCCCCCAAAAATCAAACCACCTATATATCAAAATAGAACATATCATTGAATAGTGATTTGTGACACAAGTAAAATTAGCCCTAGTCAGCTTGTTACCTTTATTTTTTGCACGTTGGTCATTTTAAGCATAATTAAGCCTCAATACAATTAATATAAATATGGTCCCACATTGTGCACTCATCAATAATGGAAAACATGTCAAATAATAGAACACAAATATATCTGGCAGCCTGACCTCTGAAACGCAAGAAAGAGCATCATTTAAGGAGCTACGGCCATGTTTGGACTTCCTGAATGGAGCAAGCTGCGTGCCGCATGCTACGTTTCATCAGTGGTGTGTGTGAGTGTATGCTTCTATTGTGAATAAACGCACTACTGACACTGTTTGTAGATCAAACTGTGGTGGAAATGAAGGAATGGGTATAGAAATGTAATGTGTGTGCATGGTGCGCGCTGGGAGGGTGAGAGCGTTGCGCAATTGCTCACGCGTGCATCTTAGAGGGAACATTGATTCGGATCCTCCTTTGCTTTTGTCTGATAACTTCACAATCGCCTCAGATGCAGCTCTGATACGCGCTAAAAATGCTGAACGTTTACATGCGGACTTAGTCTCCTTCTTCGTGACTTTGAATCTGTGCGGAATTGTGACACAGAAAATATTTGACAGGCAGTTGAGAATGGACTCGTGTTGGTTTTAAGCTTGTCTTTTTTTTTTTTTTTTTTTTTTTTTAAACGATGACTCCGCTGTGTGAATCTGTAATATGAGCAGGTAGCATTGTAAGACTGTACAACAGAAATTATGGCAAACATGATAAATCCCCTTTAATTGATTCAGCTATAACATAACACTCTGACGTGACAGAAAAAAGATGCTTTAAACTGATATAAAAGGTCAAAACAAAGGTGAATGAGCACATGAGTATGTCTTGGGTGGTTCATCATAATTAGAACATTTAGACCTCCTTTTTTAGGGTGGCGGGGTGGCAAAAGCCGATCAGAAAATGTTAATGACAAGATTATAAAATCCAAGCACAGTAAATTCGCTTTCTACCCAACCTCTGTTCGGTCTGAGGGAGGGCATGCGAGATTTGACTACCCACCCTTTTGCCTCAGAGCAAGAGATGAGAGAGCGGTGGCATGCCCGGTCGCGGCCACGCCGCTTTTGCGCGCACGCTCGCGAGAAGCAAGGCTGCGTGGTGAATCATCTACAGCGGAAAACAAGTGGCAAGGTAAACAAACAAGGCATGGAATGCAAGGATGCCACCAGAGCCAGAAAATGAGAGAGAGGGAGAGAAAGCACAGGAGAGGAAATGGGTTTAATCAAGATGGTGAAATTGAAAGAAGTAATGCAATTAAGTGTTCTAAGGAGAAGCTGATAGAGAATTTTTTTTCAATGCAGAAAATATGTAGCATGACACAAAAAAACATGTCAGACAAGAAGAGAGCTGCTAACACGGGTTATGTCCAATGCCAATTTCACACCGACAGCTCTGTAATTGTATTCAAAGCTGAAAAAAAATGTGTTTACTGAGGTCATCAGACACAATAGTTAAAAAGTACTTTTTGTGCAGGGGCGCCGACACCCATGCTTGTTTAGAGCGGCTAATGAAAAGTCCCTAAGAATGGAAATGGAGGAGAAGGAAAACTGATGCAAAAGGTGGAAAAAAGTCTCAATAATCAGAGCAAGCTAAAAATAAATAAAGTAACTCAGCCTCTTAAGTTAGCACATGCCCATGAAAATTCAATTTTAACAAGTCTACAATTGAGATTCGAATTATTGTTTTAAAAAGGTGACGACCATATTTCCTCACATTTAGTCCACTGCACAGTACTATTAGGTGAAAGGTATTTATTCACGTGGGAGGCCTTAATTTGTACAAATGCATTCTATAATACCTAAGACAGAAGATTTTAAAGTTGTTAAGACTACATTTCTGCTATATTTATTGTGGCAAAGTCATACCCAGACACATGTTGCTATTAGTCCTAGTAAAGATAACTACTATTAAATGTTTTTAGTGCGTGTCTTTTCTTCTGAGGGGGGCATCTATTCGAGAAATGAAGTTTATTAGTGTAGAGGCCATTGCTTGAGGAAATGCGGTATATGTGTTTCAATCCAATGTCACCTGTTACTTTTTAAAACAACAGCAATTCAATGATAGACTGGTAAACTTGTTAAAGGTATTCCCGCTGAAGGACCAACACATAAGTGCATGTGATGCCTTACAACACATTCTGGGCGAAGGAGGGCAACAAGGGAGGTAAAAAATGAAGAAAAAATAGATAAAAAGCAACAATTTTGATCGGGAGCTGACTAATTACTGGACACACTTACTCAGAAGCTGTGATTGCGGCTGAGACAGTTGGGAGGGGGACTGTCCAAACACAAATGGACTGTGGACAAGGGAGGAAGAGGAAGAGGAGGAGGAAGAGGAAGAGGAAGAAGAGGAGGGAGGTTGTGCGGCTTGCTCAAACATTGAGGAGGGAGCTGCTGAGACGAAGGGCCCAGACTGAATGGAATTCAGTATGGCGCTCAGCCGGTCACCTGCAAACACGGAGACAGAGGAGGTCGAGAAACTACAGCTTCGACTAAAGGGGACGACTGGGACAGGGGAGGGACACCACACTTGAGGCTGAGGGTAGTTCAATCTTCATTTTAAGTGTGACATGTGTATGAAGTGGTGTGGCCCAGAAAAACTACAGCAGGCTGACTGAAGAAAAAAAAAAACACAGACATGATGCTTGGCATTGCAGAGGTGCTAGGCATCACTTACCTACAATACAGTTAAACCATGCATAAACAAATGAAAAAGTGATGTTTAGAATGGATTGGTGACATCTGAATGTAGCTTGTGAAAGTGCAAAATGAAACCTGTGAAAAACTGGCTAACTCAAAAATCTTGGGGAAAACAACTACACATGGATCTCTATTAAAATGATTGACTATAGAAAAAGCGGACAATCAAATTTAATGTGGATCAAGTGAGTTTAGTGAAGTTTGAGGCAGGACTTCATTAGGTACACCTGCACCATGTAATGAGAGCCAATACAAGAGCTGCACCATGTATTCTGCCTTTGCAAAAGTAACTCCGTTTGATATTCAATATATAACTGGGGTTAAAAGTCTTCAAAATGCACCACATCAATCTGAGAATCCCCCCCCCTTATTGTAGCTAAATAGGATCACCAAAACTCCAATAACCAGTCCGCTCACCACACGGTGGTCAGAAGTGGGATTATCGGTCATGTTGCTTGCAACACAAATATGCAGTATACAGTCGAGTACAAATTGAGTTTCCACTATAGGATTTAAATTTGACATGCATGGTTTTAGACAGCCATATTGTATCCCATTGGACATCCTCCAATTGCTTAAGAAACTACTGTGCAAATGTATGCATGAACGGCTGAAACCTGATTGTCTGTAACACGACCAATGGCACCACCTGTAATGAACATTGCTTCACTTGTTCAAATGTCATAGCTACCAAAATAGAAATCAGAGAAATGGCTCTTTTTTTTTTTAAGATCTCAAGTACTGGTGCTAATGTCCAAAATTTGAACTCAAATGAAAATCCTGTGTTTCCAGCAGTAAGATGCTCAGTTCAGTTAATAGATAAATGTAACCATGTGTTTATTAAAGTGGTTAAAGTCTGCAAGGGTGTAAAAAAAAAGAATACCAAACTAGCACACATTTCTGCCATCAGACAAGACTGCTCACATTGGTGTCCTTTTGATTTCCCTTAGAGGATTAGAATGACCTTTTTAGATTTGAAACAAAAATATAAATGGACATTATTAGGGATGTCACGATATCCAAATGTCACGATATGAAGCTCACAATACCATAATTATCACGATATTGTGGAGAGGTAGGCGATATATAAAAAGCTTAGGATACCCCATAAAAGCTCAGGATATTGTTAAAAAAAAAAAAAAAAAAAAAAAACTCTTAGAAAAAAAAAAAATCACAATATTCTGTTTTTGTACATGATAACAGCATTCACAAAGAAATGGGCTTGGCCAGTCATGTGCTCCTATTGGCTCAGCTCAGCAGCGCAAAGTATCATGGTCTATGTATTTTACAATGCTGTGTTCGGCTGAAGTGGGCCGACGGAGATGTTGAAAAATATTATATAAATATAATATAATATAGTCAGATGCAATCTTAGATGAGCATCACCAACCAAGAGTTGAACAGTGTCTAGGGGCATTACAATAAATAAGCCAAGACTACATTCAGCTTGCTTATTTAGCCCCCGGAATTTTTTTTATTCTTTCATTAGATAGTAAAATGTCATTTCTTTAAGTGCGTTAAATTCATTCAACACCATGTTTTTTTAATATCGTGCAGCCCTAAGGGAAATATTGTGTAGAACCACAACAATTAACATTTTGTTAAATGAATACATCTCTGGCGTCATCAATCCAAACTGAGCACTCCAATCTTTGTCAAGGAAGAGGTACTGTAGGTGCAAGTGTACCTAACGTTGAGGCAGGTGAGTGTCGGCTGAATATCAGGCATAGTAGATCAACGGTCAAAATGTGTTCCATAATGTGGATGATGGACCATAAGAGTTGTCTGTGTTGACAACTATTCGATCCCCAAGCTGACCT
Organism: Filicampus tigris; assembly: GCF_054856515.1. Classification (NCBI taxonomy): domain Eukaryota; kingdom Metazoa; phylum Chordata; class Actinopteri; order Syngnathiformes; family Syngnathidae; genus Filicampus; species Filicampus tigris. Next base: position 8,720,080 of record NC_141230.1, read on the forward strand.
TTGTTGTTGGAGATTCCATAGTCGAAGCCCTGAGCTCCATTGGATGTTGCAACTCTGTTGAAGGTCTGCACTGAGAAAGGGCTCGGCGGCGGAGTCTGGGCGCCGTGCTCAAGCAGCGCTTGTTCTGCGAGAGCAAATTTAATCACGTTACCCAGGAAGTGATTGCATTTGTTGAACGGAGATGATGATGGAGGATGTGGCTTACCCTCGTCATGGCGAAGGTACTGGTTTCCGCCGCGGTCTCTGGCCAGCGACCAGGCCTCTCCCTCATCACTCTCGCAGAACTCCACAACGCTGTTTTTATCCAGCTGCACCCATGTTCCCTCTGAGTTGACCACCTGGTACACACATAACACTCTTTATCCAAACTTTCTAACCAACACACGCTCGGTCTTAATTTATTAAGGTCCTTATTTATTCAAATCAAAACATAGACTGTATGAGAGTGGATGTAGCCTTTGGATCTGGAAGCAACAAGCTTAAAATGATACTGACATGCAGCGTTTCGAACGGCGGGCAATGAACTGCATGCTCAGTTATTGACGTTCGTATTGATGGTTTAAGTTTAGGGCTTAGACGTGTTTTTCACAAAAATATTTACAAAAAACCCCTGCATATTTACAAATAACAGTATTGCTTGGGCATCCACTGGTGGCACCTTGGTGCCAAGGAAACAAACTGAAGTGAGTTGAAAGCTTCAATTAGACAAAAGTAGTTGTTTACTACCATCTTATAGTATGTAAAGACAATTACAAACCAGGCGCAAGTACTGGTAGATTTTTGCTCTATTTAGGTACAACGGCAGATTTTGGCTTGAGTACAATTGTGGCTTAACGTCGCTGCCATAGGAACGGAATGACGAAAAACAGCCTCAAAAGTTCAACTTGAGTACTTTATTATTTTTACTTGAAAGCCGCAGCGGACCCCTGCATACTCGTGGTTCGCCCCCCGTGGAATCTATTCACTGATTTTTTTCCACTATTTTTTTTCAATATTTTATACAGTATATTTTGTACATAATTTTATATATTTTAACTTTTTGTTTTTTGGGGGGAGCCAAAATTCTTTTGTGGACGCATATCGGAGGTTATTCAACATTGTTGAAGAATTTGGGGGGTTTAATGCATTTCATCCATCCATCCATTCTCTGAACTGCTTATCCTCTCAAGGGTCGCGGGCGTGCTGGGTCCTACCCCAGCTGTCATCGAGCGAGAGGCGGTGTAAACCCTGAACTGGTCGTCAGCCAATCGCAGGGTAGAAATAGACCTGGGGTGTCAAACTCATTTTTGTCGTGGGCCACATTGTAGTTCCAGTTTCTCTCGGAGGGCCCTTATGACTGGAAAACCATATAAATGTTTAATCACCTCCTTATATTATTAAATATCTTTGCTGTCCTGTGAAAAACACTTATGTCCAATTAGGGGAAAAAAATAATTTTCACGTTAATGCGGTGTCTGTAATGCGGAAATCCCATTCATGTAAAAATAAGAAAATGGAAAAAAAAATGGAGTGTTTTTCACAGGGCAGTTTCGAAATCAGAAGTCAAGAAAAATAGTTTGTTCAACGATAGTTCAAGTTACTGTAATAACGTAAGAAGAAAATGCTTGCAATATATCTAATTATTATTTATTACATATGATAATTTTTAATTTTAGTACAGAATTTAGCAAATCTCATGAAAGGTGACATGCTTGATTTGTTTTTGCGGGCCACATAAAATGATGTGGCGGGCCTGATCTGGCCCCCGGGCCTTGAGTTTGACACCGGTGAAACAGACAACCACTCGCACCCCAATAGCCATCAATTATACGAGGATTTTCGCAACTCGTGGGACGGCCAAGTCCCTATCCTTCGCCAATAGTGGGGGTCCACTGAACATTTCCTATAGGGAAAATTTGCTTTAAAATGTGTTCTTTGTACCTAAATGCCACACTCTATTCCGAATACGATATGGTTAACAACCCCAGTCACAGTGGGTACATCCACAAATTATACAATCTAGGGACACTTCATAATTTTTATTTTTTTTCCATCAATCCCAGTGTAATCACTGCACAGACTATGACACAAATTGGACTAAACATGCAACATAGAATGAATCAATTTAAATACACAATGCACAATATAGGAACACAAGGATTTGATCATTTTGTTGTCGTCAGCACGCCACACTATGGAACAAAACCAATGTGGCTCCAGCAAAACTTACTCGTTGAGAGGTTGCTTATTGAAAGTAAATGCACTCAACTCCCTGAAACACTATATTATTTGGGGGGGGGGGGGAACAGAACACAGATGGGAAGTATTAGTGAGTGCAGGGTGCACCTCCCGGGCTTGGACGAGCCAGTCTAGTGCAGGGTAGTGAACAGCATGACACACCACAGCATCCAAAACCAAAAAAGAGAAGGGGAGGATGACACTCCGTTCAAGAAAAAGTGAAAGTTTCAAATATCAACGTGCAAGAGATTCCTGCAGCAGTTCAGTATGAAAACCCGAACAAAGTGGATAATAGTAAGAAATCGCACAGGCACAGTGTGAAAGATAAAGAGCATGAAGACACCCAGGTTACACCGATAATTTAGTATCCTGTTTCAGGAGATTTGTTTGTGTGGGGATTTGCTTTTATTTGATCAATTGCAGTTTATTACGAAACAAAATTCCATCAACCCTAGCCATCATTAAGACATTGCATTTGGGATGAGTGCGTACCTCGCCTATGGCCTTGACCATGTTGCCAAGTACTAACATTCCAATGGGGATACCCCTAAGGTTTGGGCAGCTTCTGATGTTGTGACCAGAGGGGCCGGTCTTCACTACCTTATAAAGCCCCGGTCCGCCGCCCTGCCCTGCCCCGCCCTGCACCCGAGCAGGAGCTTCGTGGGAAGGGCAGCTGCTCACCTCCTTTGTGGTGTCCTCCGTCTGGCCCCTGACCTCCTGCAAGAAGGTAAGAGCGGGAATTAGGATGAGTGGGAAAGCACACCAAGTGTGACTTAAAGCAATACTAAATGCAATCTCTTATTCAAAGTAGAAGAAACGCTAGTTTTATTATTCCCAGAACATTTCGCCGTAGACCTATATACCATATTCCCTCAAACAATGGCCTCTGCTCTAATACATCAGGTGTCTTCGCCACTTGAATAAATACGCTTGTTTTTTTCCACTCAGTAGGTTGTAATTACCCTACCCACTATGTGTCATGGTGCCCATCTTTACGACAAAACACCCCACCTGCATAATCAATGTGGTATCTAGAAAGCTGAAGTTGGTGGTAGCAGCATTTATTCTCCCGTGTGCTTAAGTCAGAAAAGGCGCGCTGCTGTTCACTTTTTGGGCTGCGCAGATTCTCCTGTCGACGTAAGCGTGTCAATTACGCACCTTCATGTAGCGTACGCACTCTTGGTGGAGCGACCTTGAAATGGGTGGGTGTATTCTCCCAGAGACTTAAGCATCCTTTATCTAAAACGCTCCGGAGGCTGTACTAAGGCCTCTTGAAGGTAAAAGATCAAATTGCACGTTTTGAGTCGTTTCACAGCCATTGACGGTGGGTGAGTACCGTCAGGGCTGATTCGTTCTGACGGAGCAGGTGGGTGGTGGGGGTATGATGGTGGCACAATAGTCCATACACGCTTTTTGCATGCTAATGTGGCTTGGACTTCAAGCGCGAATCACAAACAATAAGGTAGTCGTAATAATGCGACGCGGTTACATTTTTTTTGTATTTGATGCGCCATGTGGGCATCGCGTTGCTTGGCAAACTGGTCAACTCTCCATTGACTCCGTCTCTGAAGCATTCAGTTATGAGCACGGTATTTTGATTAAATTGCTTTTATTGGATTTATTAAAAAAATAATTGCAAATGCACACACTCCTTCAAAGTATCCAGTAGGTGAGCCGTGCAAACGTCACTGGTGAAGATCAGCAGAACATCCGGATCCACTGCACAAATTAATTCCACATTTAAAGTGGGACCTATTTTCCAAATGAATCTGTGGAATTCCCACATCTCAGAAAAACTCCACGATTCGAAAATAAGGGGCACCCTCAGACTTCACAGAATCACGCCTCTTTGGTGGTTGCGCACAAATTTTGAGGTTACGCATGGTGGGTGTGTCAGAAGCGGGAGAATATGCCACTTACAGAGGAAGTAATGCATCTTGAGGGGTGATTTAATCCATTATTAGATTATTAGAAGAAAATCATAATATAATAATATATAATATATATTGATAAAAAAGTAACAGTCATTTTTATCATAGACATCCATCCATCTCCATTACTTCTAAAACTCCCAACGGTCACTGGTGTGCTATTTTTATTTTACTTTAAAATGTTTATTTTAATTAGTCAAAATGTAAAAAAAAATACAACATTGTATTTATTAGAAAATGCATTGATACGCTACAAGTTCAGTAAATAAAGGCCATTATGTGAGGAAATAAGATTTCAACAGCAAAAAAACATGTTTCAAAAACTTAAAAGTATTTACACTTACAAAATCTGAAACAATATGGACAAAAGTATTGGGACACCTAGAAGAAAATGTGGGAATATTTCCCTACTTTGTACAGCAGCTTCTGCTACTCTATGAAGTCTTTCTAAAAGATACTAACTCGAGTGTTGTCCATTCTATAAAGTTAGAAACCGAATTGGCCAAAGTCTCTTGGTATTGGTGATGACGTGATCATCAATCGTGTGGAACACATTTTTATTACCGGTACTCTTGTCTTGGAGTAAATAACTCATACTGGAGTGCACAAATTGGCTGCAACCAGTGGCGGAGTAGTTGTTTAACGCTCAACAAGATTGATGTGTAAGGACAAACTATGGAACAGTGGCCTCCTCTATTCTTTTCTGTATGGCACTGACATCAAAACAGGAGTTCATAACACTCAGAGAAATGTTTCCATCTTATTGAAATTATGCTATTAAAACTAACAATTTGTCAGTTATTTTCCCCAATAATGATCGATGGAAAGTCCATATTACCACGTTGCGCAGAGATTCAGAGGGATCTATAAAGCCTCTTGATTAAATCACTAAGAAGTGTGTCTCAATAATTTTGTCCAGGTGTTTCAAAACAATTTCAAATGAAATTACAGATAATAAGTGCATAGGAATGACATCATTCAATGTATCACTTGTACCGAACCAACTTGAAGGACTGACACGCTTACTGTATGTCATTTTCATAAAGGCTGACAAGGGGGCATGCTAGGACACATAAACATGACTAGCTGTCAAACATGCAACCGACTGGTATAGAAGTCTTCCATTCCATGCAATTAAAAAGAAACGAAATCACTTCAGGACAGCGTGGAGACATTATGATCACTTTCGACTGACAAAAAAGATACAATAAGAAAACAGACATCCATGCAACTTTGGTTCCACGTCCTTCCACTATAGAGACAGTGTGAGAAAAAAAAAAAAGAGACGCTTTCGGGGTGTGTCGGGGGGTGGCAGAGGCAAGCTATTCAACCCTCTTCTTAATACAACTCACCTGTGGTGGGAATATAGTTAAGGGAGTCCACGACAAAAAGCAGATATCCCTGACTCCATGGCTAGCGTTAAAGACATTCTGAGCAACAGATCGTGAGACAGTCAAGACACACGGCAGAGAAAGGAGAGAAAAACAGGATGGAGGAACGAGGGAAGTGGCGATGAAATATTTTTTTGGAAGAAGAACGGTTTGGCTCTTTGCGAGGATCAGTAGGGACAGCAGAATTTTACAAAGGAAGAATGGAAATCACTTCCAAAAAAATTCCCCCACTTGGATGATACGGTGCGTCATGCTGTTCAGACAGAGACCTTGCACTGAAAGCCTTGGAGCCGCCTAACGCGACCCGATGCAAAGGTGGAACTGTGGAGGTGCAACTATCCCACTCAAAGGCTTCATAACCATATGGATCTCATGTTTCCTTTCCCATGGTGCTCAAAAAACGGAGGCACATCACATTCACAGTGACTTGTGTTACTGGTCATGGCATGGAACAGAAAAAAGCAAGAGGAAAAAAAACCCTTCATTGCGGCATGCTGTAATGCATCAGTGTTAATAGACTGTAAGGGAATGAAGAAAGAGCCCACTCAGCTAATTTACCACAGGATTAAAGTTGTATCTTATTCTCCAATCTCCATGTTAGTCAGTGCACTTAAAAGTGTGCTATGGGAGTGCATGAGCACTTATAAGAGCTGCTTCCATTTCAACATGAACCATATTTCCTCAAATAGTGGTCAGCGCGCATTATTTAACATGTTTAATATAGAAATTAGCTTGCAATTGACCCTCTAAACACATTTTCCCGTGTTTATAATAATATATGTAATGTATAAGTCACTATTTGAATTTAACTACTAAAATAAGTGAACTTTTCTGCAATAATCTTATTGAGAGGCACCTGTATTTGTGTGATACAAAACAAAAAGAAAAGGCCTCCCCTTTAATAAATACGTTCCCCCGAAGGCGAATACACGCCTGGTACTCTCGAGAGCAGAGCGATTGTAGCCATGTTTATTATTATTCATATGATATGTGGTAATATTTTTTTACTGATGTACTGTTCATTTTTGGGGGAAGAAAAGACCTCTGTCCTAATATACAACTTAACCCTAATCGGCATTTGACACTCCTGACAGTTGAGTGACTAAGTCATATTTTTGCTATATATTAGCAGTATAAATATCATTTATCTGTGGAAAAAGCTATAAAAATAACATTAAATCATGTTCAGACTTATAAAAATGCAATCACAAAATAAAAGCCCTGCCCCCTAATGAATGCCTGACAGACCTTTTACATATTCACTGCAAGTAAATAAACCTCCTGGGTCACTATATGAGGAAACATGGTACATTTTGGTAAAACCTTAAGCACCTCTAAGCATCTCTTAGCTACATGCACACTTTTCCTTTGCTGTGCCCTCAGTAGAAATTCTTATTCAAAAAGATACATGCAAGCTCGCCTCCCTGTATTTGGTCCAATTAAACATGCTTTGGGTGCCAAAACATGAACCTCGAAAAGCAGTTTGGAAACGTAACAAAAAGGGGAGTTGAGCTTCTCCCCAAATGAACATCCTTTGTCAGACTGCCTCCTCCTTACTTACGTCGGCGGGGACCAGAAGGCTCCTGCCCAGATGTTGGTTAAAAGAGAGGCACCAGGCCTCGGTGTACCCGTTCATGCTGGGTACGTACTTCTTTACGGTTTCGTCATTGAGCTTGAGCCACACGCCATCATCATTGTGGATCTAGAGTAGGGGGAGGGGTTTCAGGGGAAACAAGCAACAGAGCAAAGCACAACCATGTCGTCCCGTTACTATGGAAACAGGAGGTGCACGAAAAACACGCAAAAACAACTCAGAGGCTGCAAGAATGTCTCGGAAATGGAGGGATGTTCAGCTTTTTGAGTTGAACCTTCTTTTGAATGCACATCCAAGAAGTTCAACTGTTTCATTTTTTAAGTACGTCTTGCACACCTCACTGTCCTCTGACAAGAAGCTGAATGGCAAAATTCAAAAAGTGTTTGATCTAATAAAATTTCTGGTTCAATTAGAATGAGTATTTAAACAGTACCTCGTCGTAATGATGCTCACATTTTGACTCCAAACACCTAGCAATTTATCAACAGTACCTCGGCATTGTGCGGCTTCAAACAGGATACTCTCAGAGGGAAGCGGCCATTGAGCTCAGAATGTCACAAAGTGTCGTCAGCAGGTGTCAATTCAAATACAGAGAGACTGTTTTCTATGCCTTCCAGTGACAACAGAAAGGCATAGAAGAGGACGGCTTTGGAAGTTTTTATGGATCAAATACCGGCTGTGAATTTTGCTGTATAGCTAATTGTTAGAGAATATTAAGTTGTGCAGTTGGACAGGTGCATTTACAAATTCACCAGTAAAAGCGCATTTTAGGTTCAACCTAAAATTTCAGAATAAAGCTAAATATCCCTAAACTTTTTAAGAATAGTCTATATACTGTACATTGTATACTGATCAAAACATGTTTTTGAATGTAGCGTGTGAGCTGTGATTTATTGCTATGCATTCAAGCAGCCTCAGAATGCTTTGGAAGCAGAAATATTTAAAAGAAAAGTGTAAATATTTTGGGCAAGAGGCAATCACCACAACATTTAGAAGCAAAAGAAGATTCACAATGACTGATTGGAGAAGATCTATGATGATACATGTACTGTACAGAGGAACCTCAAAGATTGACCAAAATCCCAATTTTTCCAACCCTAACTGAAACTGTCATCTTCATTAACTGTACAGGTAATTTTTCAAGTAACATTTTAATATTCCTGACGGCCATACAAGTGTAAAGGTAAGTTAACAACTAATACGCTAACAACAGTATACATTTACAATAACAAGAATAACCGCAGTTAGCGAGCTAACAGCTTGTGCTAGGGGCCAATTTTAGCAGTGGAGCCCACCATCTCAACTCTGCTCACTCATCCCAGTGGTTGCCGACTTTCAAATTCTGTCCTAAAGGAGAACTTAAGGGAAACATTTGATTTACAATAATATATTGACTGTCATTTATTGGAATCGTGTAAACTACTTTGTGTATCATTTACATTATCGTCACCCACATCGGAGTCTGATATTGCTTTGAGTTAATAGCCCCTTTCTGGCTTTTTCCCAGCTCGCTGTCCCCTGTGTAAAAGGTACTGCAGGATGGGTTGACAGCCATCCACTTTCTATAGCACTTGTTTTCAATAAACTCGCAGGTGAGCTGGAACCTATACCAGTTGACTTTGAGCAAGAGGTGAGGTACCACCCTGGACTGGTCTAACCAATAAGAGGGCACATACTAAAACAAACATCCATTTACACTGGACAATTAACCCATTCACTGCCAAGGACGTATTTATTTGTCTTTTCACAGTCAAGCCATTCAATCCCAGCAATTTATTTATATTTTTTTCAATTATTAGGGTAAAAGAGCGTCTGAAAATGTCTGGCAGTGAATGAGTTAAGAGTCTTCAATCAAACTAAGAAGCATGTGTTTAGAATGTGTGAGGAAGCCAGAATAGCTGGAGAAAACAGATGCTAATTCCAAACAGCAAGGCCGGAGTCAAGATTCAAACCTCAAAGCTCAGAACTTTTTTGTGCTCATCTACAGAGCTGACCGGTGTGGAACTCAAACTGCAAATGTGGCAACTTCACAGGCCGTATCAGAGGTGTAAAAGCAAACACAGGATTTCACAAAAATGTGTCTGACTTCCAAACTGTACGACGTTTGATTCTGAGGTACCACTGCATTTGTATACATTTGTGTCTTTATCGGCTTACAATCAAAGCAATACAATTAGTCATCTTTTTCGGGCTCAATTACCTCGTCAATGAAAGTGATGGTGCCATTGACATGCACTATGCCTATTTGTTCGCTCTGCAGGGAGGGGTGACTGCGCACACGGAGGCCTGCGCTATCCTTGGACGCAAATTTGCGGACCTGAGAGAAGGAGAGGGGAGACTGTGTGTGAGCCACAGCAGCAAAAGAAGACGACAACCCAGGAAAGAAGAAGGACAGTCACTGAAGCGGAGCAAGAAGGAAAGAAAGCAAGGACACATGCACTGAAGAAGGACAAACATCAGTTGGATGAGGTCTGCTTCAGTCCTGCTTTCTTTCATTATTTCATTATAACAAACACACTTACAGAGGCGAATACACAGAGAAAAGAGAGGGTGCCTAATGCCCATTGTTGCTTGTTTCCCCATTTTCCAAAAGAAGGACCCCGTCACACGATAATTGCCGACAGGTCCAACACCACCTTGATGCATTCCTTGCAATTAAAAAAAAAATTGTGCTTAAAAGCTCTTCTTAAAACAATCCAGCCAATGCCTCAATGCAGTGGGCAATCTGTCTTGTGTCCGTAGGGATAGTATCACACTTGAAGTAATTATACATATAGGATAACGATGACATAAAATGGAGGAAATGGGGAAATGACCCCCCTAAGGTGCAGCTTTGACATTTGTCTTACAAGGTTCGCAAAGGAATGGGACATTTCCAGTAAATTTCTGGGAACATTCCAGAAAATGTCATAGGAGGTTTGGCTGGGGGACTTTTGGAAATATTGAAAGTTGGTAAAAGTTGAAAATGTATGGCAATTTATAAGAATAAACTGGTAATTTGATGTACAGAAAATATACAGGTATGTAGTTTTAATGGAAGATAAATACAGAAGATTTTGTGTTGTGATGAGTAGACATGAAAGCAAAGGAGCAGATTAATAGAAGATTGATTGAGATTGATTCTCAGTGAATAGTACAATACTCAGAAAAGAAACACATTCCCACACATTTTCTGTGGATTCATGATAATTCCTGTACATTACATTCCCATACATTCCTGTTGTTCAGAAGTCACAGCAACGTTTTTTTCCCCATCACCTGATATCTTGACAAGTGTCACGGAATACCTCCACCAGAGATGCAACTTGTTGAGACATTCTGTACTAAAATGTTTTACAAACTGTGTAAAGGGTTTATCAGCAGGTATTTGAGGCAAGAATATCACTCGGGCTTTCCGTAGAGTGATTGCAAGCATGTATGTGTTTACGAGTACGTTAATTTAAAACAGCTAACCTTGCTTGGCTGAGGCTCCGCCTTGGGTTTGACCATCTGCGTCCCAGGCGGTATCATGCCTTTGGGAGGGTCTTTGACTTCTACCTCCAAACCCGCATCTGTAGAAGCCAGGTATTTTGTTTCAATTTAATTTCAGCACATTTCTCCAGTGGGGTACCATTATGAAACCAAGCTGTTTTAAGTCCTGCATAAGGCATGACCACACACCTATTTCAATTCCATCAATGGTGACGTGGATTGTGTAGAGGCCGATTGCTCCCGGGGTCCAGTTGGCACTGTAGGTTCCGTCAGTGTTGGCACGTATCAGCATGTTCTCACTGGGCCTGAAAAGGAAAATGTGATGATGACCATGGTTCCGGATACAGGAAACAGGACAGGAAAGCTTCTGGCTGCTCTGTATGATGAGCAATATAATCAAATGTGTGTTTCTGCAGTTGTTTAGGTGAAAGTCAGAATCACATACGCAAATCAATTTTACCAGTCTGATAACTCATAAACTAAACCAAACAACCGATGCTGTTTTATTTTACAGCGGCTAACTGGACAACGTTAAGATGTTACTTAAAACAATGTCTGTACAGGTAAAGCTGACGTTACTTCTAATGGGAACAATTGTTTTGAAATGAGATTAACTTGGAAGGTTCCACAGTACTTGAACGCAACTCTCGTGATGTCACGTCACGTACCTCTTTGGAGTGGGAGAAGCAAAGCGTAGCTCCTCAAAAGAGTAGCTTTCATATGCCTACAAATATATATGACAAAGTAAAATAGGTTATCACATTAGGTGAGCTAGAGGAAAGGTGTTCCAGTCCGTGCATGGGGCTGACCTTCATCATGGTGATGGCGATATAACGAGCTTCTTTTACAATCATGGGCTCGTATGTGGCCTCCAACTTGGGTGTTGGCAGACCTCCAAAGGTGAGGTCGGGGCCTGAAGACGCTGGGGAGGGGCTTCCGGTTAGTCGCTGCAGTTTTTTCACATTTTCGGGCTGCAACGTCTTCTTTTGAGAAACAGGCACGGCCTTCACCTCCACCTGGTTATGAAAAGGATGGAGAATTTTAGTCAAATGCTAAATCACTACGAGTTCAGTTTTCTTGAAATGTGAGTCAACAATGTTCCCAACCTTCATGTTGGGAACATGCACCACATCTCCGTATTGATCTTTGGTCTGCACAACGATAGTAGCTGGCCACCCGCAGCGTATGTCATCTTTGTTTAGGATCAGAGATGTCTTCTGGGGGTCGGCGTAGGAGTCTGGTTGCAGCCACCTTAAAAAGGAACGGACGGCAAGGTGTAATCAAAACATCGGGTTACTGCTTGTAAAAACCACGAGTTGGATGTCTCACTGCGGGGTCATCTAATCCTGCTTTTAAACAGCAACTTGGCTGGGTTGTACTCTTGGTTTTGCACTTCAAAATCAAAACTGCCACACTGAACACAGTGGACAGAATGAGAAAACAAAAAGTAACTCCAGAGGAGATAAGGTTATCTTGTAGTTACTTTTAAGGATATAAATGAAGGTGTACTTCTAAAAAGAGGCGACTAACTAATATAATAACTAATAACACATTTGGAACCCCAGTTGACCAGGCAGAAATACAGTAATACCTTGCAGTATTTGGTTTTGTTCAATATCAAGTACAGCGATGTACGTCCTATGTAGTGGAAAATAGAAACAAAAGGCAATAACATTGCTTTATACCTCGCTAGACGTCCTCCGCTTGAGTTCTGCACACACGTGATGAAGTCCTCAAGGAAGGAGTGCTCGTTGGTTTGGAGGTGCAAGGGCAGGTTCCCCTCCAGGGCCTCGAGGATGATCGGGGGGTGGGAGAGTGCCAGACCCTTCCCCAGGATCCCTGCATGGGCTTTACACACCTAAACAGGGGGCAAAGGGATCAATAAATGCAGAATGAAAATAGGAGAGTAAAAAAACTTAACAAGTAACTTACCTGGAGAGAGGCCTCCTCCAGGATCTCTAGGTCCTCCTCTAGTTCATTGCCTAAATAGCAAAAGCGCAATGTTAAGGAAGATCAGAACAATGGAAGGGAAAAACAGAACAAATGATGTTAGTTATAGAAGTTATGCATTACAAAAGTGATTCTATTAACCCATTAAAGCCTAAAGCACTTGGGTCAACATCTCCCTAAAACCTAAGGGCGACTATAGAATCACACTCTTAAACCAGAGGTTCTCCTAGAAATTTAACACCTACAAAATAATTGATATCTCAGCCCCTGTAGTAGATAGAAACATAATTCCAAAAGAATTTGAGAGCTTAGACATGTGGCTTTAACACAGCCAGAGTTTATTATTATTTACTGTTTCAATCAAAGATTTTAAAAAAAAAAGTGTCACTACAAGAGTTTTTAATAAAAAAATAAAAAATTTTGTGGAAATTACCATCCTCTATTCTGTTACAAAAACGTCGATATCATCATTGTCTACAAACATGTATCTTAGCCCTATATCACTTTCCACTGGTTCAAAGTCCACAAGCGCGTCCTCCCTATCAATGCCATTACTTATTTCAGAGCTCCCGTGATTGACGGCATCCACTCGAAAAAATTACAGGAACTCCTCCGCGGTTTCGTGACACCGTCACGTGTATATTCTGATGCATTAAATTGGCTAAGAGCCCGAGATTAAAAAAAGAAAATGACATATACGCTCTCCCGGATTTAAAGATAGAAAGACGCAACAGCACTCCCGGCTCTAGTGGTACAAACGCGGCTATGCGCTCCGCTCCCGTCCTTAATGGGTTAAAGTAAAACTAGTATTGGACACTTTTTACGACCATTAAAACACGGTTCGAAAATATGTTTGCTGGTTTGGGTTTTTTTTGTTTCCCCCTCCCCATTTACTGCATGTAGGGTCAGAATTAGGATTATTTGGAGAGAATATAGTATTTAAAAGAAGGCTGATGAAATATGAAATGAAATAATGCTTGATTTTGTTAAAAAAAACAAAAGTTCAATGGAAAGTAGGCCTATTAATATTATCACATGTAACATGTTGAGATTATTATTTTTTTGGCCATAGTTGTAGGTTAAATGTGTGTTTCTGCAGTTGTTTAGGTGAAAGTCAGAGGTACTAATTAATTAGTAAGTAACCGCTATTCAAATGGCAGTAACTAGCAATATATAATACATTACAGTCGTAAGTTGCCCAACATTTTCCCCCCATACCTATCGGGAGCGCCAGGTCTTTCTTCATCAGAGCTGCAGCACACACACTACCCAAGTACGCCAACTCTTTCTCCAGCTGGATGATGCCCTGAAATGACCAAAAGGATTTTGTCAGATAGGTACTGTGAATTCAAATTTTATTTTGAGATAATAAAGACTATTATGCAGAAAACTTATGAAGCAGACATTACCTCATCAGGACCTGGGTTGAATTCATATCCCACCGCAACACACTTAAAGCCATAGAAGGATGCCTTCTCATCCTTCACATAATCTGAGGCAGTTTCCAGTGAAAACAGGACTTCATTTCCTGGACAGCAAGTTTAATACAATATTAATATTCTTAGTCAATTAAGAAAGCAAAAAACATAGAAGAAATGGAAGGACTTTATCTTCTCACCTGGCAGCACGAGCACTGTGGTCGGCCAACCCGTTGAGCCTGAAAACTTCCTGAGCTCGGTCCAGGTGTTGATGGTGTCATGGACTAGAGGTTTGCCGCCCAGGCAGGACAGGTGCAGGGTGCGGCTGGGGATGAGCAGTCGCAGGACGTCCTCCGGCTGAGCGGTCCCGCACTGCGGGTCGAACTCGATACTCGTCCAACGCACACATTCGGGAAACGAGACCTGAAGACGGGTGAGATAACACTGCGGTTAAATATGGAAGAGACTTGATGCAAATCTGTGGTAAATGCTCAATTTAAGACTGCAGGGAATTATAAAATATGCCACTTGGCAACCTACAAGATGCAACATCAAATTCATTTTCACTTCATTTCATGTTTATTTGAATAGGGACAAATGCCACAACGTAGTTGAATGAAAAACAATCTCCAACGCACAGCATCACAGCATTTGTAGCTAATGCTAATTTCCAATGCCCGTCCCTAGAAGGGCTTTTACGCAAACAATCAGAGAAAGAAAAGGAAAAAACACAAACAACTTTTAAGACATATCTACATTAGTAAACACACTTTTTAAAACAGTGGAACACAAATGCGCGACGCCGCCAAACCAATCCCTCCCCCCTCCACATCCACATCCACACTACCTATCAGTGCAGGCCTGATGTTCGATCAACCATTTTGCCAATTTAACTAATTTAAAGAGTTTATAATTTTGTGTTGCTTTCACATCAGAGGATAGCTCATTCCATATCTTAACTCCCCTGACTGTGAAAGATGTCTGGCCAAAGGAGTTTTTTCCGTAGGGTATTTTACAATTCCCTGCAACTGCCCTCCTAGTTACAACTCCACTGACATTTAAAGGTTTTATCAAATCAGATCAAATCTGAGGGGCTTGCCCATTCAAGCATTTCCACACCAGAGCAGAGTTTGCCACTGCAATGTAGTTGTGAAAATTCAACACTTTTCAGATCTTCCAGGACCTGACAGTGGTGTGATCTTATTGGCCTTTTTCCCCAAATTTCCAGTCAAACGTAAAGAAAAAAAGGAAGTCTGGTGATAGCAATCCTGTTTGTGAATAGATCTTTTACTACCGGCAGTTCAAAAATAGGAACTCCAAGTCAGATTTTAGAGATTCTTCAGTTTAATGGAATGTAACAAAAAAACATTCATTGGCTTTCACTTTCAAGAATATTGTACCTTGTATTGCGTGACCCCAGCCTGTTTGTAAGGGTGGTCACTTTCTATTACGGAGTAGTGATTGGAGGTTGTGCACGCCGACAGTCCTTGCTCCAGCTGGTTGCCAGTTGTACTGTCAGTGGATTGGTTAGGGTTAAACGTGGGCGGGGCGTACTTTTGGTTGAGGGCCGAGACGGCGGGAAGCAGCTCTTGGACGAGCCCGAAGACCTCGACGGCAGCCTGGGTGAGGACAAGG
The DNA here is from genome assembly GCF_054856515.1 of Filicampus tigris. Taxonomy (NCBI): domain Eukaryota; kingdom Metazoa; phylum Chordata; class Actinopteri; order Syngnathiformes; family Syngnathidae; genus Filicampus; species Filicampus tigris. Next base: position 8,735,687 of record NC_141230.1, read on the forward strand.
AGCTATTTCAACACCAAGCAAATAAAGGGGGACAATGGAATGCTAGTTAAGGTGCTTGTAAGCATACCTTTGGTACAGATGCAGCCACAGGGCCGATGTAGGCCAGGATAAGGGGAAGCAGCATGGAAAAGAGGCTGGAGGAGCTCAACAGCTCAGGGATGTCATCCACTAAAGACAAAATGGATATTGATGAAGCAGAGAAGAGGCTGAGCAAATTAGATTAGGGGAAAAAAATCTATTCTAGTGCCTCGAAGTTGTGTTTGCAAATGAGGTGTCTGATTAACCAGCGTAATTACCATCAACAGCAAAAGCCCTATGAAGCAAGTCCTTGGCTGCTCTGACCACAGCACTGACCACAGACAGCGCCCGGCTGCAGTTTTTGTCCTCTTCATTGGCTTTGCTTAGCAGCTGGGATTGAAGATCACCATCATACTCGCTCCTTAATTAAGTCAGGAAACAAACCCCAAGGTAAAAAAATAAATAAAAATATAGTGGAAATGAGATGTCCTTTCAAAAAGGTAGCCTTGGGTTTACCTGTAATAGAGAATCTGAGGAATCTGTCCTCGCGTCTGGTTGGTGCCATTGCTGCTCAAGCTACAAGTGCTGAAGGTGAAGGACACGCCGTCTGAGCACTGCACCGTGGTCATGCCGCCATCCCCGTTTGCAGTGCGGCTGCCGTAGTTGCGCAATCGCACAGCATACTTCACCCCTTCCTACATGAGAATACATCTCAGTTTCACAATGGAATGCCCCAAAAGTTAAACAAAGCATGGAGTGCAAACCATCACGTGAGATGTCACCAAAATTCACGAGAGCTCAGCTGAGTGAACACCTACATCAGGGGTCACCAACATGGTGGCCGCGGGCACCAGGTAGCCCCCAAGGACCACATGAATACCCTGCTGGCCTGTTTTAAAAATAGTTCCCCAGTGATGGGACCGTGATTCTCTAAGAATGTTGTAAAAGTGATTATTTCAAAATGCAGACACTGGCAGAGCTTTAAAGAAATACCGGGAATTCATATTTACCTAAGTATTGTGAGAAACCATTAACACGATCAGTGTATTCACATAAATCAATATCATTATTAACATAAAATAATAGCATTATTAACATTAAGTTGAGAAAATGTGTTATTTCAGAAGTGTGTATCAAACTGATAGCCCTCCACATCGATCAGCATCCAAGTAGCAGCTCTCAGTTTCAAAAAGTTAGGTGAGCCCTGATCTACACAATGAACATAACAAATGCCTACACACGTACATACCACCTACGCCGTTGCCTTTTTCATACAATTAAATGTATCATCTAGTCATCTAGGTCCCTTTGTTCGAACAGGCACGGTCTAAATTGTTGTCGCTTTGTTCTTTGTTCCGCAAAGAAAACATGGTGACTCGAATTGGCTATAAAATGCTGAGGAAACTCCTGTGGTGTCCTGGCCATACCGGCCACCGCGACACCCTCCGACTTGGAGTAAAACTGCAACACATTTTCATAACAACGCGTGTGGATTGTGCGCTAGTATAAAGGCAAACTCCGCGCGGCACTGCCTCAGTTACGCTGCGTGGTCGTTGCCTGCACAAGTACAAAGTAGCCTTTGCAAACAATGTATTCATGTACCTTGAGCGGCACGGCCTTGTCCAGGCGAATCTCCGCAATATCACTGGAAGAATCATCAGTGCTGTAAGTTCCTTTCACCAGCTCAAGGGATGTCCATCTGTGAGAGTGCGCAGAGTCCCCTGGGTGCTCTGTCTGTGCCTGTGTGAAAATGAAAGAAGTAAAAAAAAATTAAAATGTTGAAATGGTGAACAGTGAAACAAAAATCCACCTGAATATTCTTTCTTACATCATCAGCGAGCACCTCCAGCTCATACTCGTGGATGCCGCCGCCTCCGTACACGCAGACGCCCACCAAGACGACGCCCGGCTTGTCCACGGTCATGCAGATGGCATCCGGTGAACCGTTGCCAGTGTTCCAGCTGCGGCCCTGACTCGTCTTGGTGAAACGGTTGGGAGAGGCCTTCACAGAGTGGAGCGAGTTAAGACCATCAACCTAATAAGGAAGAGACAAAAAAGAATTAACTCTACATCTATTTTTTGCTGTTTCTTAGTTGTGAGGTGCCACCCCAAAAAAGGGTTCCATTGATGACAAAAACAAACCAAAAAAGTAAATAAATCAACAACTATTACAAAACAACCAAATATGCAACTGTCAATTTAAAAAAATATATGTACAATAATATATTCCATGTGGTCCCACTAGTCAAAACCCGGGATTCTGATTAATATTGCGTTTGTGGAATATGAATGAAGCAGCAAAATCCCCTGTTTGTATCCATCTCAGGGAGCGGCCATTTTGCCACATGCTGTTAACTGAAATGACATCACAGGTAACCAATCACGGCTTACCTGTTTTCTGAGTTTGGTTATGTGATGTTCGAAAGCTGAGCAGTGATTCTTAATGTCTGAGCCCTGAGCAACTGTGATGTCATTTTCAGCCTACCTTGCAAGTCATGGGCAGAGAAACTCGGTTATGGGGTGGTTACAATGTAAACCGCTACTGTCACACAACAGTGGGGCACAAATCCAAAAGTCTCACTGAGACAGATTTTCAGAGATAGGCATTCAACCAAAGATTTACTTAATTTTAAACTTGATAGGTGGGCAGGCCCTCGAGAGAGCCAACAATTTGTATACAACGTATTAAAAAGTCAATTTCCCATTATGCCACCTTTATTTGTTTACTGAGTTTTATAATGAGGAGGATTCTCATTGTTTCAAACAATTCCCTTTCCTAAAGGACAAGATATGTCTCCTTAACAAGGGGTGACAAATTGCTGAGGCTAAGCGCTGCTGTTGAGTGGTGGTTACTATGGTGACAGCTGAGTCCTGACTTTGGCTCATGGTGGTGTAGAGGGAAAGTGATGATAACCAAGGCAGTCAGTACTTCATGATTCAGCAAACAGAACACAAGAGCCACTTCCAGCAATTTCTCTCAACCATAAAAGAGCTTTACCACATTGAAGTTCTACCGCTGTGAAAAGTGATCACATTCTTTACCTCAGAACCCAGGGCGGAGGCGGTGAGCTCAGAGACGATGGAGGCCAGCAGGCCACATGTGTTGGACACCAAGTGTGGAGAGAAGAGCTCCACCTCTTTCCTCAGACTCTTCCTCACCGGAAGCACCACGATCACCAGCATCTTCTCCAGGACCTCCCGGAAGCTGGTCATTCCCATCAGGTTCTCCTCCGTCTAAAGTTGACGATGACAATGACAATTCAATCCTTTCAACAATTTCCTTCATTAAAATGATTCACAGCGTGCACATGATGCGCACATGGCTTAGCTTCTCCATATGGGCCACAAGCAGGGGGAAGCGGTGGGCAAGGGCTGAGTCGTTCTCCGTGCTCACTTGCTTGACTAGGGAACGCAGCAAGACCTCGCCGTCGTACGCGATGGGCAGAATGGACGTCAGCTTGACCGAGGTGTTGCACAAAGCTGACATCACCGCCGCCAGCAGACGGCTGCTTGATGTGCGAAAGTTGGCCTCAGCAATGTCCTGGAAACAACAAAAGCACAATGGGACAAGCGCTTTTAGAGCTCTTTATTCTCCTTAGGTGTTCATTTAAACACACTGCTGTGGTGCTATGGGTCTTATTTGGTGCTGTTTTTCTTTATATAATTTCTCATAAAACTTAGAGAGCCTTTGCAGGAAAAATATGCCTTAAATGTCAGTTTAAAATGCCATCAGAATGCACACTGGACCTCGTTGCAGACAAACAAAAATTAGGGTCTACAGAACACGTGTACAGTATATTGGATTCAATATGCTGTCTTTATGCATACATGAACATATTTCAAGAAACAAAGAGCTTGGTGTTATTGTGACTATGCAAAAAATGTGGTTAGTGTGATATCTATATTTATTTGACAAAAAAATGGTGTCTTATCATGTAACATCCACCTTTGTTTAAAAGCAATACTAGCTAAGTTTTTGACCTTCAGAAAATATGTTCATGACTCTTCTGATGAAACATTGATTTACAACTAGTTGGATGGTACATTTGTCAAGGCCTGAGGGGGTCTGTAACGCTTTTACTGGCACTAAGCAACTTTGAGGAGGGTGGTAGGAACCCTCCCACACAAACTACAATTGTGCTGACTGCTTTATGGCATACGTCACTTGCCCCTTTCCCCAAAGACCGTTGTCGATTAGTAAGTCTACGTGCGATTACTGGTGTCATGGCAGAAGCTTGAAAACAACCGAAGAAAAAAAGTTTTGTAAGAAGAGACAAAAAAGTTCTCTAGTGCCGCTTTAATACAAAATAGTGTATCATGTAATCCTTTTTTTATTTTTTTTTACAATTTTAAGTTAAATAGCTGTGACAAATTGAAAGAAATTATTTACAAACTAGTGCTCAATCTTTCAATATTTTAATGTTTTCTTGTTACTTTTTGATGCAAGCCATGTTTAAATATCGTTATTAGAACATGTGGCAGCCCAATAAAAAATGTAAAGCAGGCAGCAAAAGACTCGTATTGTTAATAAAGGTTTTATAATAACTACTGGTTGAACTACGGAGCAAATTATTCGAAACATAATTAATCCCAATAAGAATCAGTTTTTGAAAGACAACCAGTCCGCTGAATGTGTGTGGTTGTATTAAAAGTGTAAAATAACACAGCAAATTGATGACTAACCTGATCCAGGCAATTGAGCAGGTCGCAGAGGCAGGCCCACTGCAGCGCCGGCGTCGGGTAGAAGGAGTGGAAGCAGGCGGTGAAGGTGTTGTGGCACTCCTGCAGCACGGCTTCTAGAAGAGTTAGGGGCTGGGACAGGTAGCCCTGCGGGTCATTGTCCAGCTTGGTCAAGCAGTTGTCCGTGCTCTCTGACAGGATTTTCTTCAGCAGGCTGCGCGTCTTCCCCACGCACTCAGCCAACTTGCTCGACTCCTCCACCACAGCTTTGGTGCTAGCTAGGAGCCGGATCACACAGTCAAAGTGAGAACACTGTCTCGATTTCAAATCTCTTCTATTATTAGAAAGCAGGTCTCCATGGGCCATTAATTAACAAATTAAAAAAACCTCAGAGGACTTCTGAAAACATTTATCCTCCAAGTGGTCTTACCAGCAATGGGGAAGATCTCGCAGATGTACACCCGGAGCAGACGGAGGCAGCACGTACCCACAAAGCGCAACCTCTCCAGATCAAGCAAGGTGGCTGTGTACTGGAAGCCCTTCAGGCCTCGCAGCTCCTCCACACCCAGAACCAAGGTGGTCCAGCTCCAGTGGAGGACGCTGAGCAGAGACTCAAAGCACTCCTATGGGGGGAAAAAAACATGCATAACCGCCAAGCTACGCAACATCACGCCCCCAATTTAACGTGACGGTAGTTACCACAGAGACTGTCCGAGCAAACGAGCGCTTTAGGATGTGAACTGGCTCACTGGTCTGTTGCTTGCCTTTCGATGCATTCCCATCATTTGAAGGCAGCCTAATTTGAAATAATATTGACAATTTCTGCATTTAATTGACAACATATAAAAAGAAACATGAATCACTATTAACAGCCTGTTACTAGCCTGTAGAGTAGCTGAGGTATTTGACCCGCATTGACATCTGTACCATTGTTTGACTTCTTGGAGCTTTTGAACTGAAATACCACACTAAAGACAAACAAAAATTAAATATGTCCTTCAGGGTATGTTCTATAAATTGCATGGTATAACATGAAGTGTGTTGTACCCATCATCAGTGGTGATGGTAGCTTGCCCGTGGGATCCACAGTCGCTGCTGGGACCGGACACCCGGGCCCAGGCCACGTACCACCAGCCCGACTGGAGCAACACTGGCTCGTCAAACATCATGGCGTATTTCTCCCTGGAATTGATTTAAAAATTAGAAACAACCTTTAATTGACAGAGAGACAAAGACAGAGAGAGAGAAAGAGCGTGAGAGAGACAGACAGAGACAGAGAGAGAGAGAGAGAAAGACAGAGAGATGTTTTTACACATAAAATGGTACCTAAAAGCTAGTGGTAGTTAGTCATAGTTGGGAAACGCTAACAGAAGCCTGTTTAAAAAGATGATCGGACAGGCCTATAGGCAATTACTATTTGGTCCGGCCAGACAAAACGGTGGATAAACGGACGGCGGAAGGCTACCCCGGCCGTAGACGATAAACAGACGGCAAATTTTTAGTAAAATGCCCAGCTCTGGGAGTAGCACAACCTTTTGTTTCCTGCCAGTAAGCAAGGAGGTGTCTATTTAGGCCAGACGTTTATTTATTCAAGTGCATTAGACCAGTACAGGAGTAATATTCAATACATAACCTAAATTAACTGTACCTGGCAGCACAGTCATAGGCCAGTACGTCAGTTTCAGCAAGCAGATCTCCATCTGTCTCATGGTCGCCTCCATCAGGCCCCAGTTCAAAAAGCTGTCAAAATATTATTTAAAGAATAAATTAATGGTGAAGAAGATGCAACTAACTGTAGTCCGAATTTGAAAGAAGGGTTGCCTACCTTGATCTTAGCGGTATATTCTCCTCTTCCACCAAACAGCCCCAACCCCCCCAGCAAGATGTCGGCGTCAGCACAAAAGCGAATGGCCTCAACAGAGTGGGCCGAGTAACCCCAACCGCCACCGTGACCTACAACATAAATCATAAATCACAGCTCAAAGGGGAGTGATTTATATTTCCAAGCACACACATACTTTCAAAGCGGTTCACCACGCTGTAGTCCTCCTTGGAGTAGACCTTCATCACCGCCTGTGTCTCTTCCTCGGCACTGGCCACACCCATCTTCAGCTCCTGCATGGCCGCCAGGGTGTCCAGGCAACCTGTCGACAGCCACATACTTCCCCTTAGCACAAAACCTTTTGGCATTCTGGTTAAGGCCAACAACCGAGCAGAAATGAAGCTCATGCATTACCAAGAATGTGTAGGGCGCCATGTGAGCGTGTGGTGGTGGCGTGCGACCCCGCAGGCAGGGCGAGCTCCGGGCTGAGGATGCTACAGCGGGCCTGTAGGTCTGTGGCGGAGGGCATCCTGGCGTCTGCTATCACCGCATTGTAGCACCACATCTCTCTTGAAGCTGGTAAGAACCTAATGGCACGCAGATTAACACGGTTAAGAACAATGCAGATTTGTTATCTAATGTTTTTGAAGGAGCACGGAATGAAGATGTGAACTGGCTAGCTGCCATATGGTTGCTACTTGTGAACAAAGTAGAGCGTATTTTTATATTTTTATAACAAACTGATGGGCCAGGTTATTTGAAGAAAAAAAAAAAAAATAGGTGAAATGGGTATGTGAAATAGTTTATAGCACAGTATTTTAATAATAAATAATGTATTTATAATCCATTTCATTATACAGTAATAAACTGAGCATTTATGACTTATTAATATTTATAGTTTCATATATTTCCAGAATTCGTTTTTATTCACACAAAAATAAATAACTAATTATGTCACGAGATAAATGAACTGGGTGGGAAAAATATAATAAATGCCTGCATTATACAGTAATTAATTTACCAATCATTTATTTAACCTAACAAATGTTAAATGTTCATGCATTTTTTATTTACAAATATTCTTAATAATTCCATATATTTTATATTTTATTATTTACAATAAATCAATTAAATAATTACTACATTAAAAAATGAATGCATACCATTAACCAATTTTGGGAGAAAAACAATGGATACATTAATGCAACAATTATTACAGGAATCTTTGTAAGGTAAATGCTTGGTGCGCCTGAACAGACTTGGAACAGAGTGTGGTCTATCCCACCTGTGCATTTTGTGACAACGTTACAATTTTATTTACAACACTGCCTGTTCACTTTATAAATCTTTCATTGAAATGTTTTTAAAGGAAAATGACAGCACATAACATCTTTGGACTGACCTCCATATAACATCATACACAGGGTCCAGGCAGAGTCCAAACCCTTGTAGGTCCTCCTGCTCAGAATCATTGAAGGTGCGGCAGCTTCCGTCCATTTTGTTGATGAGTAAGCATTTGAACGGAGGTGGCTCGGACACGGAGGAGGGCACAAGACCAATGATGTGTTTGCTGGCAAAGATCTCCGAAGTGGCCAGCACGTGGGAGTTTATTAGCGCCTCGTCGATGCGCAGGAAGGTCTGATCTCCACTGGCGCCGATCCAGGTAGCCTTTCGCCCGTATTTGGCACCAATGTTGGGCATGGGGGATGGCTTGGCATTCCAGTAGGGCATGTCAAGGATAGGCCTCCCAAGTTGCCCTTTCTGAGAGATCAATTGTGTGTTTTGGGCTTTCACCACGACTCGTGTATTGAGTTCATTGTTACAATCGTTATTTTCTTACCGAGAAACTACCAAAAGTGAAGACCTGCCCGTCCACTAGAAGAACAACAGTGTGGTTGCTGCCTGCCGTCACTTGGACACTTGGACTCGGGAGAGCCTGAATCAGTGTTGGAGATCCCCTACAAGGCAGAAAGAGAAGTTGCAGTTTGTGATGCCACTTTTCATCAAGGATGTACATTTGCAAAGCATCCTAGGTTTATGAAATACGATATTCAGAATGGCACACGAAAACATGACAGCACACAGCACAAGGGGGTACTCTAAGCTACCATCATACTTACCATTTTTAATTTTATCATTGATATTTATGGCCTAAGAGTGTTTTTCATACAAATATTTACAATAATTTTGAGGTTGTGCCCGACTGATAATACCCTAATTTGCACAGTTTTTAATTTGATTATTTTATATCTATGGCCTCGAAGTGTTTTTTCTTACAAATATTTACAGTAATTATAACTTTACTACTGCATTAGTGACACAGTTCAGTCCAACTTCAATTCGATTATGAATTCAGGTTACGTCGCCACCATGCAAACAGAACTCTGTCGTAAACCGCGAACCCTTGTATGTTTGTAAAGACAACCAAAACAGTACCTGGAGTTTACGTCTCCGTGTCCAAGCTGGCCATGTTGTCCATAACCAAATGTATAGACATCCCCATTCTCCATCAGCACCACTGCAAGACATGGCAATCATAAAAACGGGGGAAACAGCAAAAAAACAAAAGAAAGAAAAAAGGAAGGACAGAAAAAAGAAAGAAACAAAGAAACAAAGACCAAAAGAAAGAAGGAAAGACAGAAGGACAGAAAGACAGAAAGAAAGGATTCATTTTCTACTTCTATTTTAATTCTTCTTTGCAAGTCACAGTGACCCGTTGGTGAGCTATTTTTAGAACGGACCCGTAGGCTAGTCTTGTTGTCCTTGGGGGCTTGTACCCGCTGGTACGCATGCTAAAATTGTAAATATGAATAATGATAAATCTGCTCAATCAATATGCGAACAGTAGTGGCTCATCACAATCATATCAATTTGACATGTTTGGAACCCCGACTGACCAGATATTTAAGCTTAAGATTTAGGACTAAGGTTACGAGAAGTAACCTACCGGAGTGGTGAAAACCGCAGCTGACCTGAACAGCCCGCATTTCACAGTCAAACCTGACTGCCCCCGGCGGGTAGGTGGTGATTTTACTGGCATCTTTCTCACCACGCTCGCTGCTGCCATCTAAAAGAGAAGAAGACGAAGAAAAAAATATCACACAAGTGGTCCTGTTTCGAGGGCGAGAGAGGGTGGCGAAAGCTGCTCAGCTCCAACTTCCAGAAGTATCGTGTCTACAGTCCTGGAAGAAACTATGCTGGAGGGAAAAGGAGAGAAGGAAACCACATGCTGAGAATGAAAAAAGGGGGGAAAAAAACAGAAGTTTATGGCAAACAGTCCCAAAATAAAATAAAATAAAATAAAGGTCTTCTGCATGACATACAACACAAACTGTGTTTTTGTATTAGTATTATTTTTTCTAGACTAGAGTGAGGAAATATGCTCAACTGAATCCGGTTTATAAGGTCTGACTTGAGGTGTGTGAGTTGAAAAAGCTGCGTCAACTCCCATGAATCGCACTGACCATAACGACTGCCAACTGTTTGTGGTTTACAAAACAAACAAAAGAACAGAGGATACCGGGTGGCAATGACTATCAAACGAAATATTGACTAGCTCACGGCCCAATGACGTAACAGGCAGAGCTGAAAGTTAAGCACAAATAAAACAGTTGTGCGCAAGAGTGTCATTGACCAGTGCTCAAAGCTGTTGGGGATCAAAGGGAAAACACACAGAAGACTACAACGAGGGGTGGTTTCTTCTTCTTCAGAAAGGATGCTAAAGAGTGGACATTTGTCAAGTATATGCACAGTGGACCCTCAGAACTTTTGCTGTACCAAACAACATCAATTTCATGTAAATACAAATACGAATGCTGAACAAGAACTCAAAACCTGTGAAGTGAATTAATTTGTTTCCGGCTCAAAATGTGGCATCGTGCAACTTGTATTAACTACACAGGTGATGTTTTAAAGAATTGTCATTCAAGTACAAAGTCAAAACGCCTCCAAGAACGCAGCTTGTGTTCCATTTCCGAGGGTCCAGTGTCGTTTTTATTAAAAACGAAAATGGTGAACGGATTTCCTTCCCCCTGGCATTGAGTCACAATAAAAAGCACAATGCCGGCAAAAAGTCTACCATCAGCATTTGATCCTGCCCACCACCAAAGCAAACGAGTGTTACTACGAAACCTAAACCTAAAGACACGTGATTGACCCCCGTCAGGAGAGTGAGAAAGGAAGTGGGCGGGACAGCCAGACGGGGGGGAAAATTAGTCAAAAAAAGGGGGGGAGCGTCTCCGTGCCCATTAAGGTAGTGTAAGACCATAGTACCTTTGTGCTTGTCCCGTTTATGCCTTAGCGCCTGTAGGGGTCTTATTCTGGCTAGGGCTTGCTCACGCTGGTTCATTAAAATGGTACCGGGGAAAACAATGGGGCCTGGGGGAGAAAGAAACTTTCACATGCATGCAACAACGCTCACAAATCAATGGGAAACAGCACAGGATAAATACTGCTACGCCACGACCATGCACGCTCACAGAAATCAAAAAGCATGGGGGAAGTCACCAAGGCACCCAAGCTAGCGCAGCACCGTGAAGATATTTGAAATGAAAGGGGATGAACGCATTGATTGATACTCATGCCATTCACACAATTCCTAACGCTCCCTGACTCTGTATTAACAGACTAGAAAGCTCGTAGAACCGTACTTTATTCCGAATTTGCCCCAGGGCTCGCGGATTTCCAGCCATACGTCAACTGCAGCCGTACCTTGGGAGTTTGGAAAGTCGTTGCACTTAAATGGGTTGGGTAGTGTGGTTAAAACTACAACCAGTTTGACTATTAGTAAATAGTTGTGTGTATTTTGAAGTCAATGTTGGGTTGTGTTTGTGATGGAGCTGTGTGTTTGTACGTATGCTTATGTGGTGCTGAACAAGATAGTATTGGCCACACTGAAAAAAATAGTGAGAGGGGAAAGAAATTCTGGATATAGTCGAGATGACTTTATTCTTGCAAATTATGACTTTGCATTGGATTTTTAATATTATGACTCATTCTTCTAAATTATGTCATAAGATTCAGACTATTTTTTCTCTCAATGTTTAAAATAATTATACCATAAAAGATTGAGTTTTTGTCGGAATACCACAACTTTCTCTTAAATTTACGTATCCTAATATTACTTTATTCTGGGAGAATTCTGACTAATTACTAATTTATTCCTTGTAATATTAACAAAATGTTCTGGTAATTTAAGGAATTGATTCTAGTAAAATTCCATAAAAGACTCAGACTTTCATCTCATTATTTTTTCCTGTAATATTACAAATCAGTCTTGCAAAATTAAAAGATTTTCTGGAAGATGACTATCTTAAAAAAAACAAAAACAAACCACAACAAAACAATTTATTTATTCTCCTTCTTCCACAAAGTTGGGACTTCTTTCATGCGAATTATGGCTGTTTATGACAGTCCAACTTTGTTATCAAAAATTGACTGTAAAAATCCTAAATCTTGTGGAATTCCTTTTCCCTGTGAATTTTGAGGGTTTAGCATCTTGCTCGTTTAAAATATTACAATAATATCTTTGAATAAATTAAAAAAAAAACACATGAAACACAAAAAATTCAAACTTTAGAATTAAATGTTTTCCTTTATATTTTGACTTAATTCGCAGAAAATGTGTTTTTTTTCCACTTTATACAATTTTTCATTATTTTTGTGAAATTACATTTCATTTCTCTGAAAATTGTATTCTCTTTACACATTTAATATCAATATAATATGAGTTGTTTTGTCTTTCAGTGTGGCCCACATACTCATACTTTCTGATGCAGGGTCAATTCGCACATAATTGATAAAAAACCAACAAGATCCCTGATAAACTGCCATAGTTTCTTATTGGAAATTTTAACTAGATACGATGCTTAACATAAACGGATGGTCCCCATCTGTCTTGACCTGATTCCTACCTCGTCCCTCCTCCAGCCTGTGTCGGCGGTTGATCCTTTGCCGTTTCTCCTCCTGACGGATCTGAATGTGCTCCTCGATGTTCACTCCTGGAGGGGGGGGAACAGGCACAGCTGATAACAAAAAAAAGGATGGGGGGGGTGCAGCCAGGCCAGACAGATGCAGGATGGGAGGAGAAGAAGGAGCAGAGCAGAACAAAACAAGACACACATCAATGAATGAATGACGATGGAGAGACGCAATGGACTAACATTGACTCAGCTCAACAAGTGAGCAAAATGGGTGAGACAGGCACATGGAATGCAGCAGAAAGGCAACAGGCAGGGCAGTGTGTGCGGAACAGACTCAGAAATAACATATACAGTTTTCTCTCAGCCGTGCACAAAGTTTCCCGGTAACCCTTAATGCAGATTGCATCAACCTGCACACTCCTAAATGCCGAAAAAAAAAAAAAAAATCAACTTTACACAACCTTATGTAACAAGTAGATGCATGAGAATTAATTAACCATGCTATCAGGTATGTAAGTGATAGTAAATGTATGAGGGGTATCTTGTGAGTGAATGATAAGGTTAAGTTTGCAGGACAGGACACAACAAACCCTCTTTTACACTGCCTGTAAAAGTTTTGCGTAAATGGCACTAACATGCAATGGATGGTTATTTTCCGCCATCTGAGGGAGTATCAGAGCTGTAACAGAAGCGTATTCTGTAATGCCAGGACACAAGTGCAAAGTGTACCACATGACACTTACAATTCCCGTCCTGTGGATATCTCATAAATTTCAAATTTAATCAAAGTTATTTTGTTTGTAAAATAGTGATTTTTTTATTTCATGAATCAAGCATTTTAACTTTTTCATGTACTGTACTATGTATTATTTATTTTATCTTTAATCTTTTTTTTTCTTTTTTCTTCCCTTTTTTCTTCTTGTGTGAATGCTCAAACGCATGGAAAATTTGAGGGAACATTGCAACATTCCAATAAAATTACTTGTTCCTCCTGATTTTTTTTCACGCAATATGACTTTTTCTTGTGATATTACAAATATATTCTGATAAAGTTGTAATATACCTTAATCAATATAAAATTAAGATTTTTTTGCCCTAATATTAGAACGTCAATTTGAACATTTTAGATTTTATTTTGGTAAAATGATTCACTATATTCAATCTTGCAATGTTGCAACTTTGATCTGCTTAAAAAGAAAAAAATTCCCCTGACAAAACCTTTTTTCCCCTCCAAAAAGTTGTAATATACCTTAATTAATATAAAATTAAGATCTTTTTACCTAATATTAGAACGTCAATTTTAACATTTTAGATTTTATTTTGGTAAAATGATTCACTATATTCAATCTTGTAATGTTGCAAATTTGTTCTGCTTAAAAAGAAAAAAATTCCCCTGACAAAACCTTTTTTTCCCCTCAAAATATGCCTTTTTTCCCCGTCTTTTATCATTGCCCGAATGCTGGGTTCAGACCAAAACACGGAATCGCACCGCCCCGCGTGTCATGCGTGCGTTTGTTAACGGAGGAACTGCGGGGGTTGATTTCAGCGGAAGTGCAGGGGCCCCCTCCTTCTCCGACAAAAAAACCTTGTGACTAAATCTGGTGGCTGGTGATTGTACTTTGGCGGCTAAATGTATCTTGGTTCACAGTTCAACAGCTGCAAACAAGTCAATGTCAATGTCAAAGTCAACACTCACCACATAAGCCAATTTCCCCGCTCCCCATTCTCCAAGTCTGCTCCTTTTTGTCTCAATCCCGGCCGGTATTGAGAGCTGTCTGTGTTGTGTACCTCTCGGTCCCACAGATCACAAAGACATTGTCCCACATTGTTTTTATTTCACCACGCTGTGCGCTGCCTCAAACCCCAGCGAAATGGGCGAAGAAGCAAATTTATCGCTTCAAACGCTTCATCCATGCAACTTGGCACGCAGCATAGCCTGACCACGCAAACTGTATTGATAATATATGGAAACGCGTCACCAGAAACGCTCAACTCGCATTCGGTCCGACCGTAATATAGCAGAGGCAAGACTGAAGTTGGCATTGACGTCATCAAATCATCTGACAGCGGGATGCCATGTGGCTGTGTGATTGTTGCAATAACGGTGACTAAATGTCGGATCGACTGCGTCAAATTTCTCGGATCGCTGCATAAAAGAGGCTCAAGTGTTACAAAGTGAGGAAAAAGTATTACCAAGAAGGAGATCCAATGGGATCATCTCTTTGACTGCGTCAAAGATGCCTCTCTGCCGAGCCTCCTGACCATCCAGCTCCCTGGCACAAGCCTTGCAGCAGCCGCATGCCGAGCAGCCAGACTCTCCCGACCCGCAGCCACAGATGCTGGTTAAAAATAAATAAAAAAACACTTAGTTAAAGACCGAATGTAATTTGAAAGATGAGCAATATATGTCATCCGTGCCGTCGTACCCTCCTGGTACTCTATCAGGCCGTCCACTGCTGACACAGCTGGCACCGTAGCCCGTGCAGTCGCCACACACAGTGCAAACCATACACTGGTCCAGCTTCCACTTGTGCATGCCCGACTGACACATCATGCTCTTCTCTTCCTTCTCCTCCAGCTCGTCCTCCAGGTCTTCGTCCATGGCCGTGGCCATGTTCTCTACACCGAACGCTGCAACAGACGCGCCGAGCAAGCATGTTTCAAATCAACAATGAGGTTTAAAGTACCTGTAAAGTCAAAATATTTAGTCTAAATTTGACAAACCAATGAGAAGAGTGTAAACAAAAATTATGAAAATCATGCCATTTGCTTGTCACCAAATGCTGTGGGCGTGTCCGTTGAAGACACTGAAACTACACCCAGCTCAAATGCCATCTGTCAATCAATTACCTCTGCTATGATGTGGAAAAATGAATGGCACTTCATCTAGCATCTTTCTTGCGCCCAACTAAATGTTTGAACCAGAAAAATACATTACCTCCTCCAGTGGCTGGAATATATTCCAGCAGGTCATTGCGAGGCTTTTCGAGCAAGGCGCTCTAAAGCGGCATTGCCGGCAGACTATCCGAGGGGAAGATGTACTTTTGGGGTGTAGGCATAGCTAGCTAGCTAACTGCACATTGCAATTGCGCTGGATCACCACTGATGCAAACAAAGGCATGCATGTTACTCTATAGAGGGGGGGAGGATCAACTCATGCCTGACCCCATTCATAACGCAACACTAGGCGCATCTTGGATCAAATCGATTAGATTAATTGGTTTACAATTTTTTTGCAGCGATGCATATTTTAAGCAATTTAGATCGATTTTCAATGAATCATTACATCCCTACAATCCAAGATTACATAGTTCTCAGACCTAGCACATGCTTTTCACAATTGTCTTCTATCAGGTATTTGGAAACAAATATCTGAATTCATATTACTGGGTGGTTGCTTTATTTTCCGCACCTTTCCCAGCCTGGCTCATGGCCCCGGTGTCTCTGCCACACTGGCCCTTGTTGTTCACCCCGAACGTCCAGACTTCCCCGTTCTTGGTCAGAACGCATGTGTGGGCCTTTCCCATCGCAACCTGGGTCACAACGTGGCCTTTCAGGTCGGTCACCTGGCCTGTGGAGAGCAGTCAGTGATGATGGTAAGACTATTAAAACTATTAAAACATAATGAAAGAGAATGTTAAAAATAATAAAATGGTTTTATAATTTAAAATCAAGCCAAGTCACACACACACACAGACACAGTCGTATCCAGGTTGACATGTGCCTTTCAAGGGTGTGACCGAGTGACTGATCTCTGACTTAAAGTGTAAGGAAAATGAAAAAAATGTTACCCTAAAAACTGTTTTAATAAGGAGCACAAGTACAAATAATGGGATTCCAATGATTACTTTGGTAAAAATGTAATAAAAGGCCTCAAAAAGGATGCAGAAAACTCAATATTTTTGTGAGATGGGTCCGCCCACTGGCCTTTTGACCCATTGCGTGCGTGACGTCATTCGCTCAGCGTCATCGTCTTCACACTCCGAAAATGTCAATGGCAAGCTGTCGGTAAGTATTGGTCGCTCCATTTTATTGTTTAATTAAAGGAGAAACGAAACGAATCAGAAGAAAAAACACGACGAGCACACTTCACAGCCGCCAAGTCATAGACCTGGCTCGATGACGTCGTATCCACCTTCTTCCCGATTTCGCCCCGCCCGGGAGTTTTTCAAAGCATAATGCTAAATCAAGGAAATACTCAGTTATTGTGTATCAATTCTAGAAACCGTTCATTGCGACATGGAAATGTTATCGTTTAATACAACATATTAAAATTTGTAAAAATCGTGTCCCATACACTTTTAGCTCCCGTTGGCCATTAATCATATTTTCCTTTGCCATCACTGGAACCCTTTTGTCGTGGCATCACATTAAACAATTTTCCCAGAAAAATTCAGTTTGAACATCAAATGGCTACACTTCATTTGACTTTGTAGGTTCCTCTGTATTTTTCTTATTACTGACAAACTCACAAGTGCTGTCGCTGTAAATAGCGTCCTTTCCGAACATGTACAGCTCGCCATCCTTGGTGACGATGCTGCTGCTGCCGTTGTTGCACGCCGTATACACTGCCATCTTGGTCTCTAATTTGATCATCTTCTTAGGCTTGTAGGGCTTGGGTTGTCGCCGACTTTTAGCTGCGCAGGGCGGCAGGGGAAATCACGTATCACGTTAATTCTGTTATCTTGCGACCTGAGCCATAACGACATCAATGTGGACATCTCTCATACTGGACTCTCCATCTTCTCCTTTGCTCGCAGAACCGGTGAAGAAGACGCTTCCGTCTTCGGCCACTAACAGCGCGTGGGAGCCGTCGTGGCCGACGGAGAACTGAAGGATCTTGGGAGATTTGGTAACAGGAAGTTCCACCCATTTGCCAGCGGAAGGGCCTCCCTGCTTTATGCCAAGGCTTTGATACTTTCCAGTGTAGTAGATCTGATAAGGGAGGGAAGACAAGTGATAAACTGTAGAAATACATTTATTTCAAAACATATATATTCAGGACTTGAGTTTTTCTCGGTGGCCAAAATACTCTCACGCCAGAGGTGTGAGAACAGCGCAAATTGCGAGACGAGCCAATGCTAGCCCAACCAGGTCCAAAGAAATGATTAACAAGCAAACTGGAGTGCTCTTGTTATCTGGCGAGGCCTCACACTGTCCCACCCACTGCACAGAAGCAACCAACTACGCCCTGCACACACCCCTGCCAAACAACATACTTGGCACTGACTTCTGTTTGTCGGAAGAAAGCGTGTTTCTAAGCCATTTTATCCCCTGCTTAACAGCATTAGCTACATACGCATCTAATTAAACCCCTGAATAAGAACCAAGAGAGCAAGGATTGGTCATCGCTTCTATTTTGTGAGTTGATCACATCAATCTGTCACTCTTAGAAAGAGCGAGTATACTGAATGATGTGGTCAGTGAGTGTGTGACTTAAAAAAATGCAGGACATTCACTCTCACCTTCCCAGAGGCAGTTTTCATCAGCGCAAATTCCCTGCCAGCTCCAAGCAACGCCGCCTCCTCATCAAAGCCTGTGCCTGTGAGATCAAAACAGCGTTTTAAGTTATCACCTCATGGGGCCAGGATACCTTCTGGCCAACATACGCAGACTACAATTAGACAGTGTTGCATTTCCTTAAATAGTGGCCTCTCCTCTAGTAAACGGTGAGCATCAAAGAGATACCCACGTGTGGCATCCGCTTGAATAAACATGTCCCCCCCCTCAAACAGACACCTATCATTATTCTAATATATTATTTCAATCAAGCATAATTACTTATTTTTAGAGTAATCGAATAAAGTCTGCACTCCAATTGGTCGCATGGTTGGTCCAGCAAAGAGATTTAAAACCCTCCTTCAAATAGTCTTCTTTTTCACATCAGGAAAACTACTTGATTCGGTCTGTAATTGTCCAAGTTACTAGTCGCAATCGTTCACAACTTTACACAGAGATATTAATAAAATGATTGCCCATTTGAAATCTGCTGCTGTGCAAAACAGCAACTCCTACTGAGAGGCACGTAAACAGTCTTTCAGATGAATTACAGTATGGAGTCTTATTATTATCATGATCATCATTATTATTATTATTAATATAATTATTATCGTTATTGTTATTATTACCGTTATTATTATTATCATCATCATCATCATTATTATTAGGGCCCAACTGATATGTTTTTTTGGGGGGGCCGATACCATAATACATACGATATTTGGTAGAATAAAATTCCAATAACTGATGAATCCGAAAATGGCAATGACAATCAGCCGACACATTTAAAAAATATATTTTGATCACTTAAAACAGGAAAGGTATGAATTGCAGGCAGAACATTTGACTGTTTTAGAATACTTTATTCTTTAGTATTTGTTTAACTTTCCAAGACATGTTTTTTTTCATTATCTTAGTCTTATGTTTTAATGTGGTATTATGTAAAAACAACCCCCCCCCCCAAAAAACAATCGTCAGAAAAAAATAAAATAAATAAAATCGGCTGATTATTGACCATTTTGGTGCCAATATCAATCGATTAAATCATTCAGCCAATTAATCGGTCGGGCCCCAATTATTATTATGACAATCAGACATTAATATATACAATCAGCGTTTCGATGTATGATTGCTCCACAATGTTGTGTGCATCCACAGTTGCATACTGTAAATATATCAATAATATGGTTTCATATTATTGTAAAAGTGCAGTTGAAAAGACAGTAAGGGTCTACTACTCTCTGCAGTTGAATAACTCAACACCCTACCCCTCCAGCCACTAGATGAGAAAATAATGTTTACTATACTGTACTGGTTCGCTGTATTTGAAAAATCTATCATGTCCGTTTCGCATCACTCACTGATGATGTGCAGATCCTTCTCGAGGTCAAAGAGGGAGATGCCGCAGGCGTGCAGACACTTCCTTGCCAGTTTCAGCTGCAGTTCCTGCTGCAGGCTTGGGTCGGAGCTCATAGTGTAGATGCGCACCACAAAACCATCCTGCTAAGGGCACACCACAAGATACTGTTGATACCAACTGTTATTTGCAGCCATTTGATTGCTGCCGGTCGGAAGGCGACTGAGCACTGACTGTGTGTTTTAAGTACTATTTTAATATTCCTGACCTAAGAGAAGTTAACTGCTGTATTATAAAACTAAATACCACTAAAATAAAGTAAAACAGCCCATGCTTTGAAGACACTTGACACATAATACAAAGGAAACATAAGCGTGATATGTTTTATAGGTAATGCTGGAATAAACTCATTCACTGCAAAGGACATATTTATTTGTCCTTTTACAGTCCAGCCATTCAATCCCAGGAACTTATTTATATTTTCTTTCTATTTTTTTTAAACATTAGGGTAAAAGGAGGATCTGAAAATGTCTGGCAGTGAATGAGTTGTTATGTGCATGTTATAATACTAAATGTATGTACTGTATATTAGTTAAATAAATTACTATACACTGTCAAAAATATTAAATTGCTTAAAGGGAAGTTAACCCAAAGATATATTTTTCAAGAATATGTTCTATGCAAGCCCACTAGTGGAAACAAGGCATTCTGATAAGTATTGCGTTTGTGGAATAAGTGTTAATCCACCCGTTTTTAGCCATCTCTGAGGCACATTTTGTCACTTCTGTCGACTGAAAATGACATCACAACTGCTCAGGGCTCAGGTAATGACCCAATCATGGCTGACCTGTTTTCTGAAGACGAGCCGTGATTGGTCATTACCTGAGCCCTGAGCAGTTGTGATGTCATTTTCAGTCGACAGAAAAGACAAAATGTCCGGCCCCTGAGATGGCTAAAACGGGTGGATTTTGCTGCTTAACTCATATTCCACAAACGCAATATCAATCACAATGGCGCGTTTCAACTAGTGGGCCTGCTGGAAACATACTCTTGAAAAAAATATGTTTGGGTTGATTTCCCTTTTAAATGTGGACATGAGACGCTCCCAGTGACAATATTGCATATTATTTTATACTATCTGGAATACGTGTTTGTTCTTTGAAATCTATATCTTTCAGACTTTGCGCTCAATCCTTATTCTATCATTCTAAATCCAAACAAGAAAACACAGCTCTGTGCCTGTACAAATTGCAATAAATCTCAGTAGACCATCAACATTTGGCAGTCAGTGAGGGATACAGTATAAAAAATAATTCACCATATGCGCAGCAGCCCTCTTGCAGCCCGCTAAGCTGCTCTCTTGTTGGAAGCACTACTGCAATGGCAGTTATATTGATTTCACATGGTCCCCTCCCCCCACCTGCGTCGCAGCGCAGCGTTTATGCGCTTATGCAGATAGCTTGTGACACTCAACTCTGGTGAATACGCAAGCACGACCCTTGTTGCCATGCTGCGCGAACGACAGCACAGCTCTCTCGGTACAAGAAAAATGACAGCATTAGATGAGAAGTGGCTTTGTACAAATGTAAAGAGTTTTTGTCTGATGAAAAATTGAAAAGTAATTCAGTGTAATTCAGAATGAAGTAGAGTCCTTGAGTATGTCTGGTATTCCTCATAGATGTTGAGGAAATCACATGGAAATAACTTGGAGGAGCCTAAGACTCACATCTTTGCAGGCTGCAATTTGGTTGATGTGCTCTCCGTCCGTGAAGAGAATATTCTGTCCGTCCGAGTGTTGACCTGGAGAGAGGAACGTGACGGTCAATACTCACTATTTATCACTGGTGCGAGTTTAACCGATCTTTACGTCGATGATTACAAAATCAATTGTCGTCTTGCTTCGACGAGAGGCGAAAAACCTCAGAATGTTTAACACAGTGACATCAAATAAACTTTATGGAGCGCTTTAAAAAAAAAACATAGCTGTATAAAAAGTGCTAAGCAAAGAAAAAAAATCAGACACACAGTATACAAACAAAGAGAGTTAAGCAAGTAAATGAACGTTATATCAGCACCTGGCATGGTGACAGCACCCTCAGGCTCCAGTGTCTCAGGATTGATCTTGATGGCCGACATACTGTGGTTACCTGTGTCGCGGTACAGCAAGTAGCCCTAAGGGTACAAGGCAAACGTACTCTCAAAGCAATTATCACCAAGCAAAGCTTACTGCACATTTTTGATGCGGTTCATATGAAAATATTTTACAGTCCAGTATGCAGTTGCTGAGTCAAAATGATGAGCTGAAATTACCTGCGCGAAACCCAGCCACGACCTCTTCTCTGTTCGATTCCTGATGCGGGATGTGGAGTTGTAAACATGACCCTGAGGAAAAAATTCATTATACGTATTCAACAACATAAAAACAGAACCGTTTCAAGTGATGACATATTATTGTTATTATACATGTGTTGTTCACAGTACAACACGTTTATTTGTGTGGTCTCAACACAAAAGGGTCCCAAGGATGCCAATAGAAAATTAGAGGATAACCATGAGTTAGGAAATGGAATTTTGGAACAACAACTACGATGCTGGAAAGCTGTTGCATTAGTCTCTGTCTAGGCAGCTCAATATAAGATGGTTAAAAAATACAGTAGGAGCTAACTTAGCGAGAACAGACAACATTTTCGCTTCATTTTTGTCTTTTTTGTGATGAGATTTTGAATTTAATGAAACTTGGTGTACTTGTTGACAGAGATGGCACATCACTAAATGCCCCATTTTAGGTCAATGGGAGTAGGGATTTCGGAGCTACAGACCGCAGAATTTTGACATTTTGGGTAAAAGAGGGCGTGGCCGTCTTCCTTCGAAAAATTTTGAACTTGACCTTTTGACCAAGAATTTGAGCTTGGAATTGACCTCATGAAATGTAATCTCTTACATGTTCTCTAAAATATGAACATGTTTCAAATATTTAAAATGTTTAGCAACAATAAGGAGTCAAAATATTCATACCCTCAGATATTCAATGGTTTTCAATGATAGATCATTTACAGAAAAGAAGCAGTAATGACAAAGAGGAAACGTGATGATGACCATCTGACAGAAAACGGAACTTAATTGTTACATCAGGGAGCAGTTATAGTCATCTCTGTTCGATTGCAAAATGGCTAAAAAATGCTTTCACCATAAAGTGGAGTTCAACCAGTGTCCCAGCGAAGGTTTTATTTTTAACTGTAGAGGTTCAACTGTGCACCTTCTTTTCTGTGTCACGTACCCTGACAGTGCCGCTGTACCCCGAGCCCACTTTGTAAAGTCCGTCCTTGCAGAGCAGGT
Source organism: Filicampus tigris (assembly GCF_054856515.1). Lineage (NCBI taxonomy): Eukaryota > Metazoa > Chordata > Actinopteri > Syngnathiformes > Syngnathidae > Filicampus > Filicampus tigris. Next base: position 8,758,320 of record NC_141230.1, read on the forward strand.
ACAGAAAGGAGCCGTCCGTCTGCAGGAGGCAGCGCTCGTCCTCATCGATGGCCACGCCTTTCAGCACCCATTTGTTCATCAATGCGGCGCGTTTGATGCCGTTCCCAAACCAGTCCTGGATTTGGATCTTCCCCACCAAAACCGCCTGCACACTCCTCTGCAGGGCATTCAATATGGTGGGCACCTAAAGGATGATGGAGGTGTGAGTAAAGCTTATAGAACACACTAGATTGGCCCTTTCGTGACATTATGGGGAGTTATTATGGGAAGCAAATGATGCTCCTGGCGCTCCTGATGACTCATTTAAATAGCATTACGACCTGCAGTGTGAGTTTTCCCTCGTCTCATTGAGCTCAACATCACATTAACGCGGCGGTTATATCACACACACACAAACGTGCGGCGTGCAGAGGAACACACTTCCCGCCAGCCTGCTTCTGTGATGACTCAAGTCAAGAACCCAGGAGGAAAACTACGCCTTGTAGTCTGTAGGCCGCAAACAGACACGCAATTAGGTGAACCTACACAATCTAATAGCACCCAATACAAGAGCAAAACATAAAAAATAAATCTGTCTTTCATAATATAATAATGCTCAATTTTGATTGACACTATCAGACTATATTAACTAATTTGTTTGCTAATATGATCTACTGCATCAAAAGCATTTTAAATTAATCAGTTGTTTTGGTTACCTAATTAGCTACATAAGTAAATTACAAATACAGCATGAATCTTAAAATCCAGTGAGTGCTCTACTTAGAGCCATTCTAGTCATTCACTTCTACTGAATCACATTTAGGGTAAATTCAGGTGTACCTAATGTTAAAGCCAGTGAGAGTGAATGCCGCAGTTAGTGGCTGGGGGTGTTTATTTATTCAACTGCAGATGGAAGAAGTCATTTGGAATCCTTCCACCCATTTCTCTCAAGCGCTGACTGGCCAATCCCAGCTGACTTTGGGCGAGGACCAGGTTTAAGATGGATTTGTCGCCCATCAATTGCAGGGCAGTAGTCCCATTCACACCTATGGACAGTTTACAGTCTTCAATGAACCTAACATGGATGTTTTTAAAACGTGGGATGACGACAGGGAGCTGGACAGCGACTATTGAAGAAGGCAATATGGTATAAAGCAAAGGATGCAGTCAGACGAGAGAGAGGACCAGTGACTTGGCAGAACGGAAGAAGTCATCAAGAAGGGTAAACTAATTAGTGAAGGGACTGCGAGCCAGATGACATTTTGCCAAACTCAATTTGGACTGTCCACATTGCTTAAAAGAAATGCACGAAGGAGGTGCGCAGTGACGTTTCCAATATTATACAAACCTACACATACTCACTGCTGCTGGTTAACCAAATACAAAGTATGCATATCCAAACTAACTAGTGCCTTGTTTCGAGTAACCTGACTTGGGAATATTGAGACAGGAGCCGTCCTTCAGCTTTCTATTTATTTATTTGCTTTGACTTACGAGCGCAACCTTGAACCTACGAGCACTGTATGGTGACAGTGAACTCAATTCATGCTGACAAACAATGCAAAACGCCACTGACATGCTAACAGTCAGCATCAATAGTCCGGCTTCGGAAGCAACGGATATTTGAACACAAACTGTGGAGCAATACACAGTAGACAGATCATATAAAAATACTCACAGAAATATATATATTTTTTATCTTACATAAAAAATGATTAATACATCATTATCTCACTTAGAGTAGTAATAGTAGTAGAAGTACTGCGCTTCTTCATTCGTGTCTTCGTGTCTGTGTTATACCGTACTGCCTCCCGTTGGCGGGCACACCACAAGGAACAGTACAATAAATTGCATTGCAGCATTTAATCATGATGCACAAAACTGTTGAATTACATTACAACTCGGACATGAGTTACAATCATTTTATACATTGCATTTAATTCTGTTATTACTCTATTATTTTATAAAGTACAGTATTATAGAGTGCTATTTTTCCTTATTAAAAACAAATTTTAAAAAATTGTTTTTGTGTGGTGTTTTTTTTTTTTAGGTCTGCAGACTTAGATCAATCAGTGGAGCTCAAAATTCAAAACAAACATGGTGAAGATGGATGTAGCTGTTATGCTGCACACAAATGGAATAAACTGACAACAGAAGTGAAGTCAGCCCCGAGCGTAAATGCTTTTAAATCCAGGTTACAAAGTTTGTTCCTTTTTTTCCCACGATACCTTTAATCAATGTCTTTTAAACATTTTGAAAGCTTTTTTTTTCACTTTTCATAGTAGAAACAAAGTATTTTTTACTTTACTTTGACATGTTTTTATAGTTTTCTGTTAATATGTTTAAATGCTGTCAATGCACATTCTTTTAGTAATGTTGGTAAGCTACTTTTGTTTTCTCTGCTCTGCTTCTGAATGTCATTAGCTGCATTGAGTTGCCTTTGTATGAAATGTGCTATATAGATAAAGCTTCCTTGACTTTTTTTGTGTGGAAGGTTTGACATTTCTTTTCATTTCAATGGGGGAAGATCATTTGACATACAAAGTGTTTTAAGTAAATAGCGTCACTGGTCACGGAGCGAATCAAACTCGCATCTCAAGAGACCGCTGTATTACTATGATGACATTAGTTAGTCACCTGTATCGTCTGGCAAGCGTGGCTGCCATTGTTGGTGAGGATGGCGGAGACGGCCTGCAGAATCTTGCCGGTGTCACCCCAGGAGACCACCAGGCTGAAGAGGCAGGCACAGGACAGGGCAGTGATGGCCTGTCCCGTCGGGTCGTTTGGGCCCGTGCTTCGGACTGTGGTCTCCAGCAGCAGCTGGTAAAGGGACTCTGAAGGACAATTCAATTGTTAGACATTTAGGAGCAGAAAATGTATGAATACATTCACTGTATAAAATCACTACGGCATAGGACTATTTCTAATCACAAAAATTGCTTTAAAAAGTAAAATGCTTAACAAATGCATTGGATTTATGAAGTTTATACCACAGTTGCCCATATTGACCAGAATTGGTAATTTACCAGAAGTTTACGTTCCTGTAACGGTTATCATACCGTTATGTACGAGGTCTTTGACCAAAATTACAATATCGTCGCTGTCATGTGAAAAACACTTATCTCCATTGTTTTCATTTTCTTATTTTTACCTGAATCATGTTTCCGTGTTACAGAAATCACATTAAAGAGAAAATTTAAAAAGTTTCCAAAATTGGAGATAAGTGTTTTTCACAGGACGGCAACGATATACTGTATTTGCAATGCCTGGTTACAAAATTAATTATTTCTGGATTAAGATGTCAAATTATAATGATTTGAATTCCTGAATCACATTACTGTCCTAAATGGTAAAGTATTGATAGCTCACTAAAATTGAAAGAGTCTGCGTTAAAGTACTATATTGTCTCTGTCCTGTGAAAAACACATATGTCCAATTCTGTAATTTTTTTTAATTTTCATGTTAATGGGATGTCTGTAATGTGGAAACACCATTAACAAAAATAGTGTTTAAATAGTGGAAAAAAAAGTCTTTTTCACAGGACAGCGACGATAATCTGCTAGTCTGACTCCTCGTTTTTATGACAGGTAGTCTAATACATTTATTAAGCATTTCTTAATGTACCATAAATATTGTGCAACTAAACCTAAAAGAAAATTTTGCTACTTGCTGTCGACTGAAAATAGGGCTCAGGTAACAACCAATCATGGTTCAACTTCACAAAACAGGTGAGCCGTGATCATTTTCAGTTGACAGCAAGTGACAAAATGGCTGCCCCCAGAGATGGCTAAGAACGGGTGGAGTTTGCTACTTAACTCAAATTCCACAAATGCGATATTAATCAGAATACCATGTTTAGACTAGTGAAGGCAAATAGAACATATTATTGCAAAGAATTTTTGGGGGCTTGACTTCCGCTCTTATTAAAATTTGTTATCTCAAGCACTGTTAAAAACACTAAATTCTTTTCGAACAAACATAAAATTGCAGGCTGTGTTCTGTAAACACAAAAAAATTGTCAGACTATGAATGAATAGATACACCTCAGTAGAATACAATTAACAGTACCCTCGTTATTTCTCCAACATCATTGAGAACGATTTGTGTGCACATTCCTCACCCAGCACATCAGGAGGCTCAGTCTGGAAGCCCTCGGGCTGTTGCCCCTGCAGCATGTCCAACAAAGCCTGCAGACTGCGCAGGCACAGCGAGGGGTGCGAGAAGCGTGTCTCCTTTATCAGCTCAAAGACCCCACACAGGCCGATGCCGATGATCTACGGGCACAGGGAAATCAGAGCCGAAAGCCAAACTTGTTATACTGCTATAGTGCATTCTTAAATTCAGACTTTTCTGCCAAAACTTAAATGCAATATTAGAGTATTAAAAATAAACTTTTACTTAATCCCTTAGGTCATCATCCTATTAAAGAAATATCCTCCAGTCACAGTGTACTTTTGAAAACACCATTACAAGTTTGTAAAACGCTCCTACTTGCAAACTCAGAGAAATGAGAAAAGAATGCTCGTCTTAGATACAGTATACAGCAAGCATGATCTCTTTCTCAGAGGTTGCAAGCAACCGAATACAGTGGAACTTCAGGATTTACCTGAGTCATCTTTTGATAGAATATAATCATCAAGCAAGAAACAAATGAATGGCTCTGTGATGATATACGCTACAGGAACATTGCACTTGTGTGTAGGCGTTAGATTTAGAGGGCCATAACCAGTAACTGATGACACAATGATTTTTTTTTTTTTGACAGTATCTCCACCCGCCATTTTTAGACTATTAGCTCCTTGTGAATGGAAATTAAAATCAGTCAAAGGGAAATGTGGGCCAGGCGAGGTTGTTAATCCTCCCGATAGGGATTAGAACAGTCTGGGAAGGTGATATCAAATCATACAATACATTTCTATAAAAAAAAAATTTAAAAAAGGTAAAGGCCTGTAGGGAGCTCACAGCATAATGATAAACGAGCGTCCTTACCTTTGGCAGCTTGATGGCTGGCTCGCGGTACTCCTCCTCCTCCTCACTGTCTGAGTCGCCGCTCTGCACCGAGCTCCTGGAGGCCAGCGCCAACGAGGCCTCCCTCTGCTGCCACTCCAGCACGCAGTGGCGCACGTTGCAGTAGACGTTGAATGCGGACGGGTTGCTGTGCAGCTTGATGTCGGGCACGCAGAGGGCGCCATCGAAACTCTCCGTCTGTGGGGGCCAAAGTGACAACGAGGAAGACGTTAGTCGAGTCAGGAACACTTCCTGCGTGTTGGCATTTGTGGCAGTAACACTTTCACTAGGACTGGGCAATTAATTGATGTTACCAATTAATTTGAGTTTATTTGTCCGTATTTCAAAGCACCTCCCCACTGGCATGCAATCCTTACACCAAGGATGATGTCGAAACTTTTTCTTCCGAGGGCCACGTACAGAAAAATGAAAGGATGCAAGGGCCACTTTTTTAGACTCATTTTTTTAACACGGAAAACCAGTCAATCAAGCAATTGTATATTGTTTAAATGTTACAGTTACTTAGAAAATACAGTATAATATAAAATGTGAAAAGGCAAATAGCTTACAATTTTTTCAAAAATATTAGGGTGGCCCGGTCCTGTATCCTATTAAAATAGAGCCGCCCCTTCACTAAACAGCAGCCGAATTCCCACTTTATATTCAGAACCAAAACAAGAGCAATGTGTAGTAATCTGACCAATTTTCAAGCAGTTACTTGGAGATCATTAATGTGATAGGTTCACAAATGAGACATTTACACAGAGCAGTAATGTAACGTCATTGTCATTTAATTTTCTATAAGCAAAAGGGGAAAACATTGTTTAAAAAAATGTTTTGATTTTATTTAAGGCCATGTTGCCCAGCCCTAACCCTATCTTGAATGTAGCATTAACACCCATTTGAACTTCGTTTCCAACCTGGAACAGCAGCACCAACTGACCTCCACCTTAATCTCTTCATCGAGATTTTAGTAAATAAAGCCAAAACAATGTATGCATCTATTGTACAGTGGTGCCTTGAGGTACCATTTTAATTAATTCCTTGATGTTGTCAACTCATATTTCCCCATCGAAATGAATGGAAATACCATTAATCCGCTACGGCCTCCCCAAAAAACACACTTTGTAATGTGTTTAAATTGGAAGTCAACCCAAAAGTTTTCTTTACAATAATAAGTTGTAAGTGACCCAACTACTCCAAACACAGCATTTTGGCTACAATTGCGTTTGTGGAAATATGAACAAAAATAACCCGTTTTTATTCATCTCAGGGGGCGGCCATTTTGTCACTTGCTGTCGACTGAAAATTACATCACAATTGCTCAGGGCTCAGGTAGCGACCAATCACGGCTGACCTGTTTTCTGAAGCTGAGCCGTGATTGCTCGTGAACAAAAATAACCAGTTTTTATCCATCTCAGGGGTCGGCCATTTTGTCACTTGCTGTCCATTGATAATGACATCACCAACCAAACAACCAATCATTGGTTGTTACATGAGCCCTGAGCAACGGTGATGTCATTTTCAGTGGATGGCAAGTGACTAAATAGCCGCCCCCTGAAATGGATAAAAACAGGTGGATTTTGCTGCTAAATTTGGATTCCACAAACTCAGTATAAATCAGAATATCAACTTTAGACTAGTGAGGCTGCATAGAACATATAATTGTAAAGAAACATTTTGGGTTGACTTCCTGTTTATGATAAAAATACGACTTTTTAATGATACTTTCTAAAAATATACGGCAATGACAGAATTAAACACAACTGCAAAGTAATTAACAATTTTTGTCACATTTTGTCCTTCAATTGTTCTGCTCATTTTGAGGCATGCACCGCTTCTTTTGGAGTTGAGTCACCTGCCATCATACAGCACTCATCCCTTAAATTTGCGCTCGCAAGACAAAGCAGAAAAAAACAAGTTTGACTAGGATGGCTCAAGTCTCACAAAACTGGCCCCATCACAAGGCACCACAGTGATACTATTCAAATTGTTTAGTCTATTTTTTATTTGTAGTAATATACAAAAACTAAAAGAGTTTTTAGCTAAGAGGGACCCTTTGTTAATTATATTTGTTAACATGTTGTACTCTGAGTTTGCAATTGTACACTTTGTTGGAGGCAGCGCTTGTATGGGGTACATGTTTGGAGAGTGTAGGGAGTAGTTCAGAGTAACGCCCCAATATTTGCCCCAAAAATGCTCCTCCTATTGATTCGGAAACTAGAAATATGAAGCAGTGGGGTGTAAAAGCATCATCAAATAATAATCAGGATGAGCGCACTGAATGATTGGCTTTCTCCATTGAGGTGGCATTTTTAGCCACAACCCCGAGGGAGGAGGAAGCTCCAAGATCGATCGCTACCGTCTCTCGTTGCCCTTTGGGCATACGCGTCACAGGAGGTGATGTCATCCGTTTGGGAGGGGGGAGGTAAGAGAGGGGGCTGGGACGAGGTCATTCATACTCAGCTCAAAGCAACAGGGAGGATATTAGCTCCATCTAGCAGGGCGTCTGCCGCTATCGTGCCAGTAGCACTTAGTGTACATTTAAAGAGGACAAGGCTGCTGTCAATGAGCAGAGAACGCTTGAGAATCACATTTTGAAATGGGCCTTTCAAGAATGGAAAAAATATTTTAAATGCAGCGGAGCATCCACGTTTGCACGTTAGCACTAGGCAACTTTTAAGCAACGCTCTTGTAAGTAATATTGTTAACTGGCATACAGTGTAAAATTAAGTTATAGTTTTGTGTCATTGCGGCACATCCTAATTTTTTGATGTTCTATATATACACAAGTGCAAAAAAGGTTCACCAAAAAGAAAGACACTACCTTTGTTTTGATAAACACCTCACAACTTAAAAGATCATCAATCATTAGTTTCTCAGGCTGACCATCCATTATCCCCACGCTTATCTAAGAAGTAATATAGTACTAGTAGCTTTGAATACAGAGAGTTTTACAGAGATGTTCTTGTGAGTTATGCTTCACATTTCTATTTTTATTTTTGGAAAGAGTGGGGTTAGGAGGTTGTGAAACAGTATTATGGATTTTTCATCTGTTGGACTTTTTTTTTCCGGATTGACGATAGACGGACTGGCAGACCTTTGATGTTTACGGACGGATACCTGGTTTAAATAACATAACGAACTGACCGACAGACGATTACAGTTTGATCCATCTTAAAAAATAGACGGATTGATGGATAGACGGATGACGTATGGGTACCCAGGCGGCTGACGGACCGGCAAACCTTAGTACAATGCCCACCTCAGCAAATTAGGCCTAAAGATCTGGACTCTACCAACCAATCGTGATAAGGCTTTTGTTGACGACATCATCATATCTCCCGCAACTCAGTATGCCAATGGCTTCAAGCAGAGACCATGAAAAAGGAGCAGCTAGTTCAAAAAAATGGTGCTACATCAGTGTCGAGTGACAGATAACATGAGGAATGTGTTATAACATCGAAAATGCACTTGACTGAAACGCCCAGGTAGCCTCCCAACACAGGAGGGAAGGAAAAGGTTTGCCTTGCATCAGCCTCAGGATCCAGTTCATAACTGATAATTGGGGATTGGCCGGCCGGTGCTTTCTCAGGGAAGAACCCAAGTATTCATAATCACTGATAACGGCGCAAATGTGGGAAAGGCAGTGACTCTAATCAAGATGACTGTAGAGTAGTCAAAAACTATATTCAAGTATGATGATTGTTACTTTGGAATAACATGAAGTAAGTATACGACATTTACATGAAAAGGAGTTCCCCAAATAATTACATAAGTGAGACTAAGTACTCAGTGACAAAAATACTCCAGTACTGAGTAACTGGTGAGTAACTCATCCAGCAAACGTCACATGAGCAAACACAAAAACAGCTGAGTCACGATTGGTCGTTCCCTCAGCCCTGAGCAACTGTGTTGTCATTTTCAGTCGACAGCAAGTGGTAAAATGGCCGCCCCTGAGATGGATAAAAATGAGTGGATTTTGCTGCTTAATTCATATTCCACAAACACAATATTACTCAGAATGCCTTGTTTAGACTAGTGGGAGCACATAGAACATATTATTGCAAAGAAAATGTTTGACTTGGCTTCCTCTTTAAAGACACTTCTGTATTAATAGATGGCGTTGCCTGTCTGACACATTTTCCTTTTTTCACAATTGTTGTCACGCTGCATATGTAATCCGGCCTGCAATGAACCGTTCACTTGAGTCTTTTGTTTAATGTGATGTATTCATCCCCACAGGTGTGATCAGACAATGTACATCACACATCTTTTAATAATTCCAAATGCATATTAGGGAGTGTGTAGACGCCACGCTCAGTTAGCCATTGTAGGAGGAGTAGGAGGAGGAGGCTGATATTGGGATTAACTTGGAATCAGATATGATGCATATAGCATGAGCAGGAAACGATAGGAGTACCAGTGAACCATTGCTTAAGGTATTTATACCAGTGATTCTTAACCAGTGTGCCATGGCACATTAGTATACCGTGAGAGATCATCAGGTGTGCTGTGATGAACTATCCAATGTCAATTATTTTGACAAAGAAAATATATTTCTAATCAAAAAAAAAAAAAAATTGTTCATTTATTTATGACAATCACATATAGTAACAGGTAACAAAACGTAACATAATGACCCTGCCACTTTTTGTGAATCATTTTGCTAAATGATGTGCCGTGACATTTTTTCCCAATGTGAAATATGTGCCTTGCCTCAATAAAAGGTTGACAAGCACTGATTTTTACAAATGCTATTTTTTTTAAATAAAGATCTAAATTCTTGATGCCAGTTCTCCAACAATTCAAACTAGATCAACAAATAACAAGGAATTGTTTTTCAAACAAGTGTAATGTTAACAAACGTTTAAAAATATTGGACTTTCTCCACAAAACCCAGGTGGCAATCAAGCCAGAATAGCAACCATGTCATGGAATTGCCTGTGTAGCGAAAATGGGGGTCTATTTTTAAATGGGCGTCCATCGGCGAATCCGACATAAACGGACCGGTCCGTCAGATAGACGAAACACCCAGTTATGGACACAACACAAATTTTTAGAAACGCTCTGTCACCACATCAACAACTTCAACTTTAGAACAGTTTGACCGTAAAACAGATCATTCCTATTTCCACTAATTCCCCAGGGGGAATATAGTTTCCAAATCTGAGCAAACCAGATGTCAACGAGATTGTCTGACTTCAAGGGGAAAAAACAAATAAAACAGAGCACTCGAAAACAAATGTTCAGTCTATAAAGTGAGGCAGCAAACTGCCGCCCATCCTCCTCAAGTACAGACAAGGTGTCTCCTTTGGATGGAGGAGTTGGAGCCAGGCAACTGTTGCCGTGGCGATGCGGAACACATCGGGTCGCTTGGCAACAGGCCGTCACTAACATGGATGAGCCACACAAGCCCTGCTTCTTGGCACTTCCCTGGCAGCGTTTGTGGATGAAATGGCGTACGGCGCCAAAAATGTAATCATCAGTAAGACTCCACTCGATTATGTGAATTTTGAGTTAATACATAATGATGACATAATGATGTTAAATTGACATGCATCTTTTACCTTTGTCCTCGATTTGACTTTGGACTTCACCTTCTGTCGCCTTTTCAGCTTCTTCTTGTTCAAGGCTTTCTTTCCCCTGAAAGAAACAAATCATCTGTCACAAAGAATATCCATCAAGCAGTGATGGGAAACCTACAGCAGTCGGACCATAGACAGCCAATGGAAGCATTTGAGCTGACTGCCATACAATTCTAAAACCAAATAATACCTCGGATGAAATGTTATAAAAGACTAAATTAAAAGCCTTTAACCCGAAATACATAAATCATATGATATTGCATTTTGTTATACATTTATTATGGCCCGTGGATTAATTTACAAAACGGAAATGGCCCCTTGCAAGGTATATTCATAGAAGCTTGAGCATAAACAACACCTGTTAAATGGCTATATTCACTGTATGCAGCCATATTCCAATGTTCTTCACAAGGTGGGATGCAATTATGCTTATGTTTTGTAGTGCTAGTCAGTACAATGTTTTGTGGTTGAATGGCAGCAAAATTGAACAATAACTGTAAACTATCGGCCTTGGAAACAAGGATGATTTTTGCCAATTAAAAAGACATAAATCAACCCAAAACATCAGTAATTGTCATTTGCAATGTTCTCACCGCACTGTATCTTCCACATTTTGACAAATACTCAAAAAATTTGCATTACTTTGGTGCTCTTTCTATTTTTGAGGGTGTCAAATGTAGATACACTGAAAAAAAATTGGACTATATAAAACCAGCTTAAAAATTCAATGTTAATGTGAAGAGCACAACGCATAATTACTGATAGAACTTCAAACTGCAATGATGTATTTCAAGCTGCGAGGTGCATAACTATCAATTAGTCACTTAACATTGTAAAAAAAATCTCTGGGAAATTGATTGTTGATTGAAGCAACTTATTGCAAGCCGCAGAGGCACTGTAAATTTACTCTCGACTTGTTTGATGTCTGTTATTTGTTTGATAGCATTCAACATTCAGTAAGCTTTCATTTTGAGGGGGTTACAAATATCTGTTAATTTATTCATTTTCCCCAGAGGCGACCAAAGAATTATAGTAAAACACACATCCCTGATCGCAAGTAAATAAAAGTACAGTAGTGGTGGCTGTGGGACAAATAATGACTGCCCTTTCTGATTGAGTCACATGCAGCCACTGTTCCAAGTCCAAGTCTTATTTGATATGTTACACAGCTTGCTTCTGCCTTAATCAATGAAAATGTGAACTTCAGACCACGACTCACTAATTACAATAGACACATCTATGCATCATGTATAACAACACTTGAACACATTCTCCCCAGCAATTTAGAGGGGAGGATAACAGTATATAGTATCTTCTGTCTCCTGCAATGAGAAAGTGAATCTAAATAGAGGGTGGGTCAAAATTAGGTACACTGCTTTTGTTGTTTTTGCATCCTCACTAGCTTGTTTAGGACTACTTTTCTGCCCTCCTTCGCTACCTGTACAATACGGCTTTAGAATATAGTATTTTGTTATTGACTTGATATTATTTGGCATGATTGTGTCTGTAAAAATATATAAGGTTATTTAAAAAGTACATACCTACTTTCGACCCACCCTGTACAATATTTCTACAAACTGTAACAGCGTTTAAATATCAAATAATTTTGAAGTGAAGAAAAGTCTTTTCATTGCAAACTGACATTGTGGGCTGCTGACAACAACACAAGAGAATAGAGTGAGGGAGGACGCTGCAATGACCCAGCTCTTCTCCAACCTGACTGACAATAAATGACGTAACTCTATTACACGCTTAGGCCAAAAAAACTGCCACTTGAGATCACCAGCCTCCTCCTCCACGCGCAAAAAAACATAAATCACACAGACACGTTACCGTGTCACTGTCATTATTGTGCGTCTCCTAAAATAAATGACTAGTGACGAGTAAAGTCTAAGGCTCCCATGTTATTTGACGTCCAGCTAGCTGGCAAGCTAACTAGCTAGCAATCGAAATAGTGACGCCGTTGGGCCTAAACACACACGAATGGCCAAGACTAAAGTAACAATGTGCATCCTAGGCAGTTTGTGATATGATTGTTTACATTTAGTCAGTTTACGTTGTGATGGGAACGTCTGTTAGGAAATAAATCTGTAAAATTGCTCTCATGACAGCTGAGCTTATAGCTGCATAGCTTGGGCTTTAAAGTGCGTTCCATTTAAATCGCACCGTCCGAGCGGGTGGTGTTATCAAATGACAAGTGTTGTGCAGTATAGCTTAAAAAACATATTAGCCAATCAAACCCCCCTTGCACATGTTGGACGAAGCTAACAGGAGCTACAAAGGGCTCCAAGAAGCTAAGGAAGTCCCTGGACCAAATGCTACCTTCGCAAACTGACCCCACCAGGAGTGCCCCCACCCCTTCTCGAAACAGCGCATCTCCTGTTTTCTTATTTCATTCATTTATTTATTTATTTTGGGGAGCTAATGCGACAGCGCCATGATCCATAAAAGCTAGCTTAGCTCACGAGACATTAATGACCTGTCGTTTACGATCGCCTTGTCGAGCCGGGAAGATGATGTTGAGCTCGGGTTAGCTCCAAGCTAGCCGTGCGAATGACAAGCCAGCCTCTGCCATAAACAGTCAAATAGCCCCACTCACCTTCCTGGATTTAGTCCTTGCTCTTTATCGTTGATGGCAGTCGTATAGATCCTCCGATATCTTTCCGCCAGGGCTCTCCCTGAGAGTAAAAGCTGGTACCGAGTCCGACAGTCAGATTGGGCTCCGGGTGTCGGACAAGGACCCATACCCGGCCCAATGGTGGAGAGATCAGCTCCTAGTCCGTAAATGACCCGGACTCCTAGCCCCATCGACGGCGACGAGGAGGGCAGAATCCCCCCACAGGCGGCGGCCGCTGCCGTAGCGGCACACATCATCGTTTAGGAGCACAATGCATAAATGAATCAGGCAAAACAGAAAGCATTTAGATCACGCCCCGCCATTGGATACAATCTGGGTATTGTTAAATCCAGCGCGCGCCTATGTTGTGCCCTTTTTAACGTTGCGGAAAATGGCACAATTTGTATCCGGGATCGGCGCTTGTTATCAGGGCTAATTCAGCGACCGAGGTCCTCCTCCGCCTCCTCCTCCTCCCGCGCGACTCTTTTTCGAGCTAGAAGAACATTCCCTATAAAATGTCCAAAATATCAGTAGCATTCGTTGTATTGGGGTTTCATTGCCATTTGTCCGTCGGAAATGCGTTGACCCCCGAGCGGCTGCACCCTCAGACGGTCTGCCATCTTAGCTCCATCATCCCTCCCCTCCCTGCACTGTGTGCTGCGTCGCTTCGCCCGCACACCGCCGGGACACTTTCATTATTGGGATTATTAGCCTTCAGGAACATTATCATCACCCATTGGTATTTTAACTATGTAGCATGCTTGAAGATAAATAGGTATTATATCCTTTGACTCCTCCCAGTTCAAGAGACCAAAAATAAAACATAACAATGGACATTTGGGTATTCATGACCATTTTTTGAGTCACGTATGTTTTCAGTTAATTAATGGAATAAAATATATATATATATGTACATTTTACTCAAATATATACCGATTAATAGCGAAATCTGAGAAATTGATAATCTTGCAGTGGTCCCTTGATTTTTTGGAAGACTTTATCATTTAGATCAGAGGTGAGTATAATATGGCCCACAGGCCATAGGTCTGTGTTCTTATCTGGCCCACTGAGGAACATTATCAGAAATTGTAGCTTAATTCAGAAGTTTTTCCCCATTCCTTCTTTTTAAATTGGCAAATTAAAATGTATGTCTTTTTTAAATTATTATTCATATATTTCATTAAATAGGAAATCAACCCAAACACATTTTTTTTCAAGAAATGTTCCCAGCAGGCCCACTAGGTGAAACACGGCATTCTGATTAATATTGCGTTTGTGGAATATGAGTTTAGCATATTCCACCCCTTTTAAAACATCTCAGGGTGCGGCCATTTTGTCACTTCTGTCAGCAGAAAATGACATCACAACTGCTCAGGGCTCAGGTAACAACCAATCACGGTTCAGCTTCAGAAAACAGGTCAGCTGTGATTGGTCGCTACCTGAGCCCTGAGCAGTTGTGATGTAATTTTCAGTCGATAGAAGTGACAAAATGGCCGCCCCAGAGATGGCTAAAAACGGGTGGAATAACTCTTATTGCAAAAATGCAATATTCTTTGTTTCAGCTAGGGGCTTGCATAGAACATATTCTTGAAAACAATATGTTTGGGTTGACTGCCCCTTTAAAATAATTGGTTTGGTGATTTTACTGTTTGGCGGCATGGCAGCGCTATGCAGAAATCTGTGTAGCCCTGCAGCAACCCAATATATTAACACAAGCACAGAAAAAGATCTAAAGCTGTGCCTACAGCACGGTGAGGCAAATGTACTTCCATTTGCCTCACCGTTTTAAGGTTGCGAGTTCAAATCTAGACTCCGCCATTTCTGTCTGGAGCTTGCATTTTTTTAACTGAGTACTCCGGTGTCCTCCCATATTCCAAAATCATGCGTGGTAGGTTAGTTTAAGACACTGAATTTCTAATTCAACAATTAGTAAATTAATTGTATTGAATAATGGGTTGCTTAATTATGATTTAATTAATAATAAATAAACAAAATGAAATTAAAAGTGCTATTTTATTGTAAAAGTAAACTATTTGACAAGCATATTTTACATGTTTTTAATGTACGTTATCTACATATTACCTGGACAGATTGTCTGTTTTATAAATCTAATGTGGCTCTTGGAGAAAAAGTTTGCCCACCCCGATTTAGATTTTGTTCAATAATGTCATGTTTCATCTTTATTCCTCAGGCTTTTCTGGTACGTCACCCATGGAGTCACCTTGCCCATTTTCTGTAGTGGTTCAGCTGGAGCCTATCCCAGTTGACTATATTATTCTGGCAGTTTTGGTCCTTCATATATGCAGCACCAACTGAATTGTGTGTTTTCCAACAGTGTTGCACAGTCACTTTTGATATGCAGCACTAGCACCGCCTAGTGTACGACATTTGTGCATTCTGGGTGGCATCACTGGTGGAGAACGTTCTATTTGAGTTTTGTTGAGCTGAATGCACATTACAGTGCTTAACAAATTTATTAGACCACGTCATAAAAATGAGAAGACCACCCAGCATCATGAAATGATTTGATGCGGATTCTGCCAATTTCAGTGAGCTCTCCTCATTTTGGCATTTTAGACGAAGATCACCTTTTCCCTTTTTTAGACATACATTTTCGCCGTCGGAAATCAACCATCTCTTATGTTCAGGAAACAAGTAGGCCTATATAACAATAATTCAACATATTAATCAATAAATACTGTGCTTGACAATTTTTTAAATTTCTTTATAAAACAGTATCTTAATTTAATAGATAAAATGATCATGGGGATTTTTTTTCCGCATTAAAAATATCATATGATTCAAAGAGCTTCTACACAAAGCGTAGGTGAGATTTTCTATTGTGCCTCCCTGCATTTGCTATTTACACATATGCTGACAAAATAAACTTAATGGTGTTAATTTTTAACATTAACTTTAATTTATAAAATGACATGTTACCAGGGGTCAGTGTATTTGTAATCCGATATCCATATCAGTAGCGTGGATTGGACCATGCTACGCACCCTTCCATACACACATATACATATGGTACACTGATTTGCATATCATGTTGAGGCTAATTGCTCAGAAGCAAGAGGTCACATTAACAGTATACTGTGCTAAATAACTGAAGGGTGGCATAGTTGCTGAGGGTCGCAGGAAAATCTGAACCTTTGACTCTACTTTCAAATGTAATCATATTGATGCTTTTGATGCTAATGGTAGTATCGATTAGCAGCAGGAGAACAAGGAGCATAGTGACACAATCTCCATGCAGCAAAATAAAGTTCCTACATCGGTTACATATTGATAAGTACCGCTAAAATCTGTCACCAGTGGCCAAAATTAATTTGTGGCACCCCGACATAGATAAATGAATTAACATCATTGATGGGATAGGCATATTAAAGCCTTACAGTCAATCACAAAATTTGCAAAAAATGAAAAATTTTGGCTGATCAAATAGAGCTGATCAGATCGGTGGAAAGTCAAATCCTAACCAGAGCCCCAAACAACCTCATCTGGCTTCTCTCGATGCAGAAGAGCAGCAGCTCTACTCCTAGCCTCTACCAGATGAATAGATGTCTCACCCTACCTTTAAGATGTACAAGGCCTCATTTAGGCCCTTTGTATCCATGATCTTGTTCTTTTGGTCATGATCCACAGCTCATGGGCATCGGTGAGGGTGGGATTACAGATTGACCGTAAATTGTTATCTTCGCTTTTCAGATCAGCTCGCTCTTCGCTATACGACAGACTGATGCAGTTTGCATCACTGCAGATGCTGCACTGATCTGCCCGATTTCTCACTCCATTCAGCCCTCATCCGTCATGAGCAAGACCCCAAGATACTTGAACTCCTCCATTTGGATTACACCCAATCCAGGTAAAGTATTACCATCTTTTTTCCAACGGATGGTCTCCGACTTGGAGGTACTGATTCTCATCCTTCATACTTTGCTGTTATCCACTCCAGCGAGAGTTGACGATCGCAGCTTGATCAAGTCAACAGAACCACATCATCTGCAAAAATCAGAGATGCTGAGGTCATCAAACTGGACCCCCTCAACACCTTGGCTGCTCCCAGAAATTCTGTTCAAAATGGTTTAGAAACAGAATCGGTGACAATGGGCAGACTTGACACAGTCGAACACTCACTGTAAACAAATACGACTTACTTCTAACATTGCTGACCAAACTCTGACGGTCGTACGAGGTCCTGTCAGCTCGTCTTAAGTCGTCCGGTAGCCAATACTTCCGACCACCCCCCACGAACATCCAGAGTCAATATTTAGCAGCACCCCATCCCCAGTGTTGATGGTGCACTTCCTCCAATAATTGAGACACCAGGTGGTAGATCAAAATTTTCCCAAAGTCATCAATAAATTGTTCTCCATGGCTGCATCACACTCGTCCAACCCCGAGTTTTTGTCTAAGTAACCACAGAAGCTGAATTTCTCTTGGCCTGCCAGGACCCATCAGCTGCCTTGGGGTCCCACAAGCCAAAAAGGCCTGATGGAACTTGACAATACCCCTCACCAAATTAATGTCCACCAACGGGTTCACAGATTACCACTGCGTCCACCGTACGGCCATAGGTCCTGTTGACCGTCTTAAAGTTTAGTTGGGCTCGCCGACGGACAGCCGTTTAAAATTAGCGGCGGACCGGGCCTATAGATGGATACTATATTTTTCCCCCGGAGAAAAAGGCGAATGACGGACGACGGAAGGGTACCCACGCTCCAGATGGATGACGAATAACGGATGCTCAGTTTATAGTAAAACGCCCAGCTCTGGAAGTCCGTCCTCCAGCAGAACCAGGAAGTCCCCAGCACGGACGCTCTCCGACACCTCAAACACATACACACAGGCACCGAGTCGGGGGCCAATCAGTATACTCAAACCTGCTCGATGCCTCTCACTTTGGGCAACTCCGGAGTAGAAGAGAATCTGACCCCTCTCAAGAGGACAGGTTCCAGAACCCAAGCTGTGTGCTGTCAGGACATATAGTTGAAGCCTCACGACCTCGCACAACAGCTCAGGCTCCTTCACTGCCAGAGAAGTGACGTTACAATCCCTATAGCTAGCTTCTTGGCCCAGCTCACACTGCACGAGACACCTTTGGCCCCTCCCACAGGTGCCGATCCTCATGGGTGCAAGCGAACCAAGCGCTTGACACCGATCCCCACCCCATGGCTCCACTGGAGGCGGCCCAGTGACCTGCGTCCAGGAGAAGGGAAATGTTGTGCATTTATGTTTTGTCAGCATATGGGGTTTCTCAGCTGTGCTTTGTGTGGTCCCTCACCTCTCACCTTTTTGTTCTGGGTTATTCTACCAGAGATATAAAAAAAAAAAACCACACAACTTCCTCCATAATAAGGTGATGGATTAAGGAGGGAAATTACAAAAACATGAAAAATGATTTGGGTAATTATCAAATTCTTCATTCAGGACAGCTGTAACATACAGTAAAGCTTACATTGGGTGGTGCTCCCGCTATAATAGGACATGACCTAATTAGAAGTACAATTATTTAGATCGATTCATGTTTTCTCGCCTGTCAAAAGTACAGTACTGCTATGATCACAATAAGGAAAGTAATCATGGCTGTGTGTTGGGTTTTGCTTTTGTTTTTACCAAACATGTACATGCTTCATTAATTCCTCTCCGATAACTATTTTAAATGGCTTGACCAAGAATAACAACACGCAATAGCAAGCTCATTGCTGAGTAGTCTGCATTCCTGTCATCGCAACCGAGGCTTGCCTATCAGCGTCATGTTGTCACACCCTGGCATGCTATGAATCGTTCATACTTTTGATCATTCAAGCATGAGTGACAGTCCTATAGCAGTAAAAGAGGCTTTAGATCACAAACTTGTACAGTACCATGTTGGTGGTGTTCCGTTTGTTGAACTTTAATTTTAAAAAATGAGGAAGCTTTTCCAGCCTTTGGGAGGCGCAACAGATTCATCAGATTTTTTTTTTTTCATCCAAAGTTTCTGCTATGACTGTACAGAGTCTGCTCCAGTGCCCGTAATCTGCGATTATCTAATTGTGACCAACTGGGATATTTGTTTCGGCATGAATATGACTAAAATTCAATGTAAATAGTCTCTTTTTTGGGACCCAATTACAGCACGTTTTACATTAGAATTTTTTTTTGTAGGTTCTGCCTGTCAATGTATGTGTCTGGCATTGATAGATAAAGATACATTATTTGTCGTAAATATTTTTCTGCCCAATTAAGTAAAATTTCCCACACCCAATGAGCTCTCTTGACACACTAATGTGCCGTGGCACAGTTGTTGGTAATCATTGATTTAGTACATGTGTCCCCAATATTATGGCCTGCAGTGTCCATATTGACGTTGCTCAGGGAAGATTCACTGGACTATTGCCTTGTGAGCTGCTATTGTGCATATAAGTGCAAAGTCCCCATGTGATTTATTAAAGGAACAGTCATGTAATGCAGAGTAAAGCTTACTAAAAAAAAACAAGTTGATTCAAAAAGATATATCTGCATTTTACACATTTTTAGTGACATGTTGACATGCAGTCCCACGCCCACTGGGTGCCTGTCTGACACCTAAGTTGACATGCAGGTCCTTCAAAGCGCTCCACCTTAATTCCACCCGTGTCTCAGCGGGCTCGGCGGCTGATAAACTTGCTCCATGTCGACTACTAACCTGCAACACATTCACGTTTCTCCTTTGGTGAAGCCCCGCCTGCACAGGGTGACCTTGCACTCCCCAACCCCTAGGGTTAAAAGTGCTTTGACGAGAGTGTAATTGCACACTGCAGTGTAATATACAGGTGTTAAGGCAGGGTTTAGAACTCCCATTTCGTTTCCGCCCTGCGTGGAACTCACTACTTTCCACAGAGGTACGCACTTTCCTTTACTTCGATTACTATGCACTCCAAAAATATCAAATATTGACTTACTGTTTTATGTCAACAGACTCCACACTTGATTAGTGACACAAAACAATATTAAGTCGAGCTAACTTAACTTGCTTTCGTGATCATAATGCCGTAATTAAGAACAAATATTGAGTAATGAAATCCGTGCCTCATTGATTTACTTGTGTTATTCATTAGCACACACATTATACAGAGGGTTAGGGCTACTAAGGTGGCTGTCAATTCACAGGTGTCAATGAGAAGCAGGAAGCTTTTTAGTCAACCGAGGGCTATACAGTATTTAATTCAAGAAGAAAAAAAAATCTCTTTATCCTTCTTTAAGGAACATTTTAACATTCCTAACTGCCTCACAAGTGTGAGAAAATATAAGATATTGTATAATAAAACTACACTGAAAAAAATGTACTAAATTTTATTTCGTTGTGGTTGTGCAAAATAAAATAATCTGGATCCTGATCAAATAAAATCATGGCTCTAGATACATTTTAAAGTAGATTATATATCTACCAAAAGTATATTATACATCTACTTTTAAAAAAATTGTCCAGACAGATGATTTTATTTTGCCCAACCACTTGACAAAATCAAATTTAGTAAATTCAACACAACTTTTTTTCAGTGTAGTCACCCACTGAAGATGTCGCTAACAAGTAATTATTGTACTCTTATAATACTACTTTTTTAAATTAAATTTCCTTTGAGGATTTATTTATTTTTATTATAGAGACCAATGTTTTTGGGCGCGTCCGGGGTCGGTTGCAGATACTCCGCGGGCCGTAGTACACTCCTGATACAAAGCATGCAAATACTTGCGTCTTGACCATGTAAAATGCTCACAAATGGAATCTAATTTCAAAAACGGGTATTAGTACTTTTCACGTTTCAGTACATTTAGAGCTGAATGTAAAAACTCAAAATAAGTCAAATAGTCTTATGGCGGATGTACTCTGAGCTAAACCCATTCCATTAGAGTGGAAACCTGCATTAAACCTTCACACGCAGCTTTAAAAAAATGCAGAAAGCGGTCAGGAAAGTGTCACGAATGACTCATATCACTCATGTTAATGTTATACTATGTATTTTTGTGTGTTTAGCGAGGGTGTGTGTTGGATGGAACGTGGGGGTGTGTTCATGTGGGCTAGGATCCAGACTAACCAGTTTTAAAGAGGCAGCTCTTCTTTTCAACACACCACATCTCAGGTGTTATCCGGCGAGGCATAATAATAATAATACTGTAGTAGCAGAGCCATTGAGCAGCTCAGGCCGCAGTGCCACCTAGTGACAATAATGCGGTAGTGTGCGTATCAGGTTTTAAAATGTCGATCTCTTTTCCTTCCTTTTTTTTTCACCACATACAGCAGAAAATACCTACCAGCGCTATCAAATGTGTGCGTATTCATATCCTTGTTGTTTTTGTTGTTGATGATGATGATTATTATTATTATTTTGTGACTATTATAATAATGTACTGTATAGTCATAAATGCATTTATTTGAAGTAGTCTATTGTAGTAGTCTACATGAAAATGCCGAATCATCAATAGTTATTTGATTAGTTTTATTGTGCATGCATATTTTCTATTTTATCATATTATGGTGGCTATGATTGCCGTTTAAACATTCTACAATTATTGTACTATGCCATAATTTCTACTGGTCATTCATAATTTGTCTCGTTAGTAATGAATTACTTTTGTATTATATATGCAACAATTGATTTGATTATGAAATAATTATTTTAAAAAATATTGTTGAAAACATGATGTTGAAAATAATAATTGGAAACTATATATGCGTTGTAATAACATAACATTGTTATTATATTAATAATTATTCATCATTGGAACTGCACTTTTTGCATGCTGAGACCTACAGGTATATTTTGACTTGCATGTAAATGAGGGAACAAAAATCGAAGTGGGATGCAGGGCAATTGTACTCGACATTATTATTATTATTATTATATCATAACTATAATACTTCTTGTTCACGTAATACCATTTTGATGGTGTCATAAAACATGACCAATATTATCTGTTTAAAGCCAAGAGTGTTCGCACCATGTCTTCCTCTCTGCTGAAAGACGACAGTTGGATCAGAAAAGACGAGGATGAGTTCGAATCTGTTGAGTGAGTACAATTATTACATAACATAACACAAACATGGAGAGAGAGAGAAAAAGAAAGGCACATCCAAAGAAAGCAGACCGTTTTGGGTGTGACTTCGTTATCTACGTTTGCCTTCATTTATGTCCTCTTCTTCTTCTACAGCCGAGATCCAAACTTTGCCTCATCTGTTCTCAGCCACTACAGATCCACGGATAGTTTAAACAGGTAAAATATTACATTTTCTCTTAGGGGGGGAATCCTCAGTATGTGTAAATACATGCTTTTTATTGGACAGCCAAGACATATAGGTGCCACGAATGTTGCTTGAAAACAGCCCAGTGTGAATATGTACAATAGGGGCTCCAATAGGGTTTGACTTCATCCAACATCCAAAGTTGAACTCAATCAGTTCTGTGCAGCTGGTTGACTTCCCAGTTGTTCTAATTAAAACCCCTTTTTTCCCACAGGAAATAATGTGTCATGAATTACTGTCAACATCGCAAAAGCTTTATTAACTGTTTAGGCGATGTTTTAATTAGCATTTAAACATTCCGAACTATTGCGTAAGTGTAAAATGTATATATATATATATATATTAATTTTTTTTTTCATATGGTGTGGACTGTGGGTATATATATATATATATATATATATATATATATATATATATATATATATATATATATATATATATATATATATATATATATATATATATATATATATATATATTGCATTTTTCATAATACATTTTTCAATGCACGTACAAAAGATCCACTGTGCTAATCCAACAACAAAGGGTTTGAAGCAAACAACAAAATAACCATATAGTACTGTGACTTTTTTTTGTCCAGTGCAAAGGGCTCTATTGTATAAAAAAACCATTTGAGGTACTGTGTTTGTCCTGCATATCATCCCAAATCTGCAGAAACATTTTTTTTGGCTTGCTCACATTTATGTAGCATAGGGCAGTATAAGATTAGGTAAGAGCACAACCAAGCCATGTCTGCCACCTAGTGGTGAATGGTGATATTACAACTTTGCAGATTTTCCTGTGGTCGGGAGCTGCGTGTGGCTCGCAAGCCGCCAATTGCCCATTCCTGAGGTATAGCCTTTCCAGCGTCTATAGCTACGATCACACTTACCCAGATATTTTCCCTTTTGTTATGGCATAAGACAGAGCTAAAAACACATTTGCAGCATGTTAAGCATGGACAATAGATGCTTACCGAGCTGAGCCTTCTCGAGTTTTGCTGACCTCAAGCAGGATGAGGGTTATTTTGTTTGACTTTTGAGGTTCCACTGTTTAAACAACATGTCTGCCATGTTTGTGGAATGTATTGTGGTGTGACTCACTTTTACGAGTTTATTCTTTTTTTTTTGTCATCGCTTGGACATAATCGCTGATTTTTATTCAATTTCCTACTAAATTTTCTTTTTTTGCATGTTGCTTTCAGCCCTGTGGCAGAAAATAAACAAATTACCAGGTCAACATCTGTACAGGCTCTCAGCAAGAGGTAAAAGTCTGGTCGTGTAGGTTCTCAGTTTTTAGTACTTTCAGGCATTTTCGGGGATTTTCTTGCCATTTCATCAACATGCCAGGAACACATTGAAAGGAAATGGCATTGATCCAACATTGAGACCACCAAACACTAAATAAAACTGAATTAAATTAGCCAAACTAACAATGTGAAATTGTAGTGCAAGGATGTTAATATCAACTACTGATTGTCATTTCTGCTGTCGTAGATTCAGCGGGAGTCAGGATGAGCTGCCAACCAGGTTTGTGTCAAATTTATTCAAAAAATGTTCCAGAAAAGAACCGCAAGGCCTTTTAATTAATGCCTTTCTGCCTTGTCACACGTAGCTCCTACACCAAGTCCCGAGTTTCATACACTCAGAGGTAGATTTTCCGAAAAAAAAACTTGATCAAGCGAGTTTTTCTTTAACTCATTCACTGCCATTGACGAATTTACTTGTCTTTTCACAGTTCAGCCATTCAGTCCCAGGAACGTATTTATATTCTTTTCAAACTTTTTCAAACGTTAGGGTAAAATGTTTGCCGTCAATGTTATACATTAATGGCCACATTATGCCGCCGCCCCTGTGTGACCTATATCTTTGCTGCTGTAACAATGAAAATTTCCCCACTGTGGGATCAATAAAGGCATTCTTATCTTATCTTAAAAGAGGGTCTGAAAATGTCTGGCAGTGAATGAGTTAAAAGAGGTAAAGCAGCTGCGAATATTCAAATATCCAGCACATATTCCAATTTTCAGCCCCTTTTTGCAAATGACAAATGTGAATTTGTCTCCTCCAGCTCCCCCTCCTACAGGAGAACCGATGACGCGGATTCAAGGTGCACCAGCAGCAGTCATTCATGCACCCACAGTCCACACCATATAAAAATAACACTACGACATATGTTTTTGACTCTTTGGCTATGTTCACACTGCAGGACTAAAATACTCAATTCGCATTTTTTTGTAAAAAATGTTTGAGTAAGAGTTCACATTAAATGCGACCTGGTCTGTCTGGTATGCGAGCTTATGCGTTCCCAAAGTGACCCGCATGAGCATAAGAAGAGACGACGTCACTCACGATGTAGTGTTTACAGAAGTAAACATGGTCTAGCGTGTCGGAGCATTTCTACAGTGGAGCGATTTGGTCGAAATACAGTACTTGTGGGGTAATGATGAAGCGAGGCTTTGCAATCTCATTTCATAGAGACGTCACTAAAGATGACGCCACGTCACTGCCGCACGAAAAAAAATGAACCGATCTACGTGGCTGAATTACCATAAATGTACACTTTATGCTTCATGTTTCAAGTGGGATTAAATTAGTCCAATATAAAGTCAATACTGTTGCTCAAAACAACTTTGCAGATTCGACCTCCCAACTCCCAGCACTCTCCCTCCACCAACGCGGAGCGCATTTTGGGCTCCGGATGACGTCAATGTCAGATATATGCAACCTGGCCGTTCAAACTGCGGTCACATTGCAAAAAATCCAATACGTATCCAATCTAGGACCACATATGAAAGGCTAGGTTCACACCGCAGGGAAATGCAACCCAGATCCGATTTTTTTGCCTTTATGTGACCTGTATCTGATTTTTTCATGACAGTCAGACGACTCAATTCCAATTTTTTCAAATTCGACCTTTCATATGTGGTCCTAGATCGGATACATATATGATGTTTTGCTATGCGACCGCAGTCTGAACAGCCAGGTCGCATATACCCATCCTTGACGTCATCATGCACAGGCTGCTTGATTGTCAGTGAATCTGTAAAGTTGTTTTGAGTAACAGTATTAGCTTTATTTAATCCCACTTGAAACGTGAATCATAAAGTGGTATGGTGATAGTAGTAGCCACGTAGATGGAAATGACGTGACGACATCTTTAGTGATGTCTCCATGAATTGATATCAAAATTTCCCCCTCATTTCCCCAAAATACTTTATTTCTACCTCCTCCCAAATCGCTCCTCTGGAGATATGAGATAATACAAATTGGACCACATTTACTTCCGTAAATCATATGCTGAGAGTGACGTCATCTCTTCTGCTGCGCATGCGGGTCACTTCCGGGACGCATATGTTCACACACTTGACGGACAAAGGTAGGTTGCATTTAACATGTAACGTGAACGCTTACACCCAAAAAAAAAGGATTTCACCCAAATATCATAATCGAGCATTAAAACCTGCAATGTGAACCTAGCCAAAGTGGCCCAGGGAAAAAATCGGAATTGAGCCAGACTGTCATAAAAAAAAAAAATCAGATACAGGTTGCATATGGGCAAAAAAAATCTGATCTGGGTCGCATTTGCTTGCATTGTGAACCTTAGTGTTCCGTGTCCAGAGTCTTCGGTAGAGAGAGTGGCCCGTCTTGTCATTGGATTCTTAGGAGTTAGATTATAGCAATGTTTTTTTCTGTTGTTTTTGATTTGCAGAAAAAGTCCCACCAAGACTGCGACATTCAGCGAGCGGGTGCAATCCTTCAGCAAAGGGTAAAAGCTATTAAAACAACGGCAAAAATGTTTTTAGTACATAAAAAAAAAGTCTTTTGTAAATAATTGTTTTACCAACCCTTTTGCGTATGATGGTTGACGTCCAATATAAAACATTTACAAACTGTTTTTCCCATAGGAGAAAATCGAAATAGAAACAATCTGTTCCACAGTGCAACTGTTTATAGTACATTCAAAGCCGGGATGGGCATAAAAATATAGCCCCACGCAGAGGGCCATATACGGCTGTGTTTAAGTCAACCCACTGAGCATTAACATTTTAGATAGTCCTATAATATTTGTTGCCTTAGTTTATTTTTTTCCACCTAAAATCGGTAATTAAAATGTATTCATTCCTTTATTCTTTTTTCTCAAGTAACTGTTGACGCAGTTTAATAACACATGCCTCAAACGTTTTCTGAAATGTGTCTGGGTGATTTTGCCACGGTTCAATGAAACCAATGTTGAACTTTTTGGCCATAATTCCATGAGGTATGTTTGGCACAAAGACAACGGTGCACATCACTAAAAGAACATCAAAGTGACAGGGAAGCATGCTGGTGGCAGCATCATGCTTTGGGGCTGTTTTGCTTGGTTTTATTGAAACTGGGGCCCCAGTCAGGGTGGGAAGGAATTAGGAAGAGTTTGAGATAGTGGTCAACTATATTAGAAATAAAACATAACAGAAGGAACTAAACTAAATGTAAGTTTAACTCAGTCGTTTTTTAACCAACCCTATGTTAGAATTTGACGTTGTTGGTATGGCGACCCTCCTTTGTAGTACGAGTCACAGCGGTGCTTTAATGATGTCACAAAAGTAACTAAATAGTGTACCACTTTTAACCAAAAGGAAATTTGAAAAAGCAACCCTATCGAATAATTTGTCTTTGTTGGTATGACATCGCCCACTTTACAATATGTGAGATTGGTGGAGCAGGTTGGACAAGTGCATCTCTCTATTTCTCTTTCTCTCTCTCAACAAAAATAATAGACAATACATATTCATTCTGCCATTCAGATGTATGTTTTATCATTTTCAACTGTTATAGAAAAATAAAACCTTAAATACCATTAAATGTATAGTTAGCCAATGCAGTTATATTAAAATTAAAATATGTATATAAAAAGAATATAAATGCATGTCATTAAAAATTGATACATGTATATAACAATTGTAGCTCCTTTCAGCAAATGACAAGGATTTTGTTGTGGTTTTTGTATGTCCTCAGTGCTGAGGACAAACTGTATGACACACTAATCCCCAGTACTATCAAAGATGAAACAGGAAACAGGTGAGACATTCATCCACTAGTCACATTTAAAGGGGAAGTCAACCCAAAAATCCATCCATTATCGATATCGCTTATCCTCACAAGGGTCGCGGGACTGCTGGAGCCTATCCCAGCTGTTTACGGGCAGTAGGCGGGGGACACCCTGTATTGGTTGCCAGCCAATCGCAGGGCACACAAAGACAAACATCCGCACTCACAATCACACCTACGGGCAATTTAGAGAGTCCAATCAACTTACCATGCATGTTTTTGGAATGTGGGAGGAAACCGGAGTACCCGGAGAAAACCCACGCAGGCACGGGGAGAACATGCAAACTCCACACAGGGAGGCCGGAGCCGGGATCGAACCCACGACCGCTGCCGCCCAACCCAAAAATGTTATTTTTCATGATATGTTCCACGCAGGCCCACTAGTCTAAACTTGACATTCTGATTAATATTGTGTTTGTGGAATGTGTTGTCAGTTTCAGTCAACAGCAAGTGATAAAACGGCTGCCCCCTGAGATGGATAAAACGGGTGGATTTTGCTTCCTGACTCATATTCCACAAACGCAATTGTAATCAAAATGCCGTGTTTAGACTAGCCGGGGCACATACAACATGTTAAAGAAAACATTTGGGGGTTGACATCCACTTTAAGAAATGGGTTTTATTTGGTTTTATTGCTTATTTAGTTACAAGTGGTGAAAAATGGCATAAAAATGTCTTTATTTTGCCTATATTAGAACAAATCTCTCCAGCAGCGAGACTATGATCGTGACACGAAGCATTAATGGGTAAGTCTAATCAGCGCAATGAATATTAAACTGTACTGTATATGTGAGTCATGCATGTGAAAGTTGTCATGTGTTTGCAGGGCTGAAGATGAGCTGTACGACACCCTACTGCCTAAGAGCATGTCCTCCGCTCAGTCTTCATCTTACAGGTGAGTCGACATCCATGGTTGACCGATAAGCCTAATCGACACCTTCACAATGTTCTTGTTTTGTTTGTGCCAGCTCCTCGAGCGTGACGAAGAGAGAGATCGTCACGATGGAGAGCAGCGTAGCACCGCTAACTACATCATCTACCATGCGCTCCTCCAGGTAAATATACAGTACAGTACATGCTTTGGTATTTTTTTCTTGTCATTTTATTGTCTGATGAATATTTTTTCTAGGACTTTGGCCCATTATATTTGATACGTTAAAATGTCTCCTAAACTTTCTTATTTTATGTATCACTGCTATTCACACATGAGTGCTGATGTTCTATACATCACATTGAAATTCCGATGACTTACTTTACGCCAATAAATGACTATAGCATACTTTCCTCTTTGACATGCAGCCGCTCTTATACTGATGAAATTCCCAGCACCCGCATCTCCTCTTACACTATCAGCAGCAACTTGCCCAGGTACGCACACACGCACGCACACACACACACATACACACGTTACATTTGTTCACTAATATGCCGTTTTTCTGTGTACCATAGTGACGACTACGGCAGCAAAAGTGGCAGCTACTACTACTCCTCCACCTCCTCATCCAAGCCCATCTATGAATACAACAGTATCAGCGGCCCCACTGAATACAGCTCCACTACATACAGGAGGTGCATGCATGCGGGATGAACATGAACGTTATCTTATCGACTTAAAAATAAGAACAATTGTAATAACACTGCTACTCTTACAGCAGCACCAGCAGGTCTGACAATATGCTGTCGACTCCCATGACGTCCGTCAAGACCGTCTACAACAGTACTGATAGGTTAGAAAAGTCTTTCAGGATGAAATTTCAATGCTTTTCATGCATTCAAATTGACTTCAGTGGTACTTACATACTGTATATCACATTGTCATAAACATAGGACAACCATGGAGAAGGACCTGTGCACCTACTGCCATAAACCCTTCAATGGTGATCCCAAGATGATCCTGGATGACATGAAGATCAGCTGCCATACTTTCTGCTTCAAGGTGATTTTTTTTGTAAACGAAGTACAGTGCCACTTTGTGATTCTCCTGATTGTAAAACAGGCTACTTAAAGAGGAAGTCAACCCAAACATATTTTTTTCAAGAATATGTTCTATGTAGGCCCACTAGTTGAAACAAGGCATTCTGATAAATATAGAGGCAAGGGTTGAAAGCATTAATCAAATAATTCGATAAAAAAAAAAAAAAAAAGTCAAAGCAAAATCTCTGCCTCGAAGTTCCACATTCTTCCAGAGATAAATGTTTCTGCAGACTCACGCACCACTTCACATAGAAAGAATTTGTTTTCCCATGTCCCTCAATAGGCCAGGCCCCACCTCTTGCAGTTGTTCTCAGTCGCTTTGGTATATTTCTCAGATCAGATTTGAATTTTGCCAAACATTAAGTACATTTCTCAAAACAATTTCTACAAATAAAAAAACATCTTAATTTCCCTGCAAAAGCCATTTTCTTTCTCAAAATTATTTTTCTTCTTCTTTGCAACTTCTTCAAAGCAATGAGAAAGTGTAAGTAAAGTACTTTGAGAGATTCAATTCTGATCTGAGAAATGTATCAAAGCAACTGAGAAAAATTACTGAAATACATAATATATATTACTCTTATTTTAGGTACCATTATTCATGTGAAAAAAAAGTATGATTTTATTTCAACCTTCAGGCCATGTTCCATCTTATGTTTGTTCGTGGCCATTTTAAGAAATTAAAGTAACACAAAAATACAAACACAGAAAACTACATTTTAAAGTGTTGAGTCCAGGATGAAACTCATTTTATTTAAATGATTCAAAGGAATTTTAAAAAAAGTAGCTTATTTGTTCAGGGGTTTCAATTAAACATGGACAACATGGTGTTCCGTCCTGATGTGTGTCCTTTCTTTGTACGCAGTGTGAAGTGTGCAATGGCACGCTGGGCCACCTGAAAGCGGGCGACTGCATGTGGGTGTACAACCACATGGTGCACTGCGAGAACTGCTTTGACGTGACCAGAGGTAAGAAACACATCTCAAAGCTTTTAATACAAGGGAAAGACAAATGAGCAACAAATAAAATCAATATTTCATCCCGCAGAGAAATGGCGTCACTGACTTAGCACCTCAACTTCCATGGTGAAAAAAAGCAAGTGATTCAATAAATATAAAAAAAATGTGAGGAGGGTCATATGGGTTCTGTTGCATTTATATTTGTACTAATTCGGGTGTTTTGGATGATCATGAAGGACGGACGGATCTGCATATCACATATTATTGCAGATAGTTCCAATAGATATGTTCAATATATTAACTTTAATATTCTCTGAAGGCTTTAAAGGGACTCTTTGATTGTAATGTGATAACAATACTGTGATGTGGATGGCCGGGGTGTTATTCCTGTGTGCAATAAAAGCAGTCACTGTATTGATATCAAGCTATTGTCTCATTGTCATTGATATAGTATTTCCTGCATAGCTACAAAGAAATACATAACATATTTTAATGCCTCCACAGCGATGGACAGAGCCGCTGCCGCACTTTTAATATCTTTATTAAACAACAGTAACAAAATAAAACATAATAAGCACCTTCATGCACTAGCTGCTATGGCCACAAGTTACTGACACCCAGTCACTAAACACACAGACTAGCGACGGCTAACCATTAGCCATTTAACAGGCAGCATCTAGCCTGAGCTAAAAACAGCCAACATCACTCACCAGGCCAGGTCCCACCTTTTAAGGACACACACTCAAATTCACAGATATTACAGTGATGATGGCGACCCCAAGTGGACAGAAATAATACCTGCACCTCTCTTGCATATTTGGTATTGTATCATGTGTGTTTGACGATGAAACATGTATTTTTCTGTGATTACTTGGTTAATTGGTGAGCTCATCTGTAAAATAAAATTATTAACATGCAATACAACAATAAATTA
This sequence comes from Filicampus tigris, assembly GCF_054856515.1. NCBI lineage: Eukaryota > Metazoa > Chordata > Actinopteri > Syngnathiformes > Syngnathidae > Filicampus > Filicampus tigris. The sequence goes on from NC_141230.1 coordinate 8,789,727, forward strand.
ATAATAATGAACCATAAGAAACACTTTTAGCACTTGTGCAGGGGTCACCAACCTTTTTGAAACTGAGTGCTACTTCTTATAGGTACTGATTAATGTGAAGGGCTACCAGTACACACGCTTTTGAAAAAAAATGCTCAAATTATCTTTAATAATATTGTTGTGTGTTGTTATTTGGTGTTATACGATCAGGATTTTGAAACCGACCACCGATCAGTGAGTTTTAAAAAAAAAACAATAACTGATCATCGATCTGATCAGAAGATGGACCAATCTATCCAATCTATTTAAACAACTTCTTATTTACTGTACAGTCGTAAAATTGAAAAAAGAAATCTGACTGTTAATGCTTCAAAAAATAACTCACTATTACAACGGCAGCAAAGCATGTCCCTGGAGTGAATGCGATTGCGTTTGCAGTATTGTCATAATGATAAATTATTATTAATTATTATTTAATTATTGTCAGATTGGTAACACCCAATCACAGATTCATCATAAAAATGCTAAAATATCTGCTGATCCGATACAGACGATCATATCTGTGATTGCTTAGTTGTTTTTGATTGTTTTGAAGTTTAGTTGTTATTAATAATGAATGATATCATTTATGTGAAGACAGACGATTCGTGATTTATCAGTTAGGAGACAATGAAACATTAATATGCTACATTTGATTTCTTTAAATCTCCCCCAACATCATGTAATGTTTAAGACTCTCCTTGAAAATGCACACCCCACACAGAATATAAATATATATATATATATATATATATATATAAATAAATAAATACAAAAACACGCACGCACGCACGCACGTACGCACACACACTTCCTGGCCATGTGGCGTCCAGGAAGCTGCTGACCAATCAGGAGACAGCTTGTAAGTCATGCCAGCATCAGCATCCTCCGCGCATGTGTGTGTGAGTGCGATTGAATGCGTGTGCTTTTGAGTGCGTGTTGCATGTTCAAACCGCGGACGTGGGCCGCCTCCATCCGAATTAAACCAGGAGGGACTCTTAAAGGCTCGAAAAGCTTGACGCGAGCGCGGCCGTCGCTCCATGTGCTCGGCGGCGGCAAATGGACGCCGAGGTGCTACTGGGCCCCCCCGTGATGGCGGACGTGAACGGCAACAATAAGCTGGCCAACGCCGAGTTGGAGGTGCTCAAGCTGCAGGAGCTCGTCCGCAAGCTGGAGAAGCAAAACGAGCAGCTCCGGAGCAGGGCCAACGCGGTAAACAATTGTCCCGTCGCGTCCCGCCATCACCATCCCCACCACAACCACCTTCATCTCCAGACGGGCCCCACGAGCGCTTGCCTGGCCCCAGCCAGGGAGCCTTTTCCGGCTAAGTGTGAGAGCCAATGCCCCCGGGAGCCCTTCGCCTATTTTCAGCCCAGCTCGTCGTCTCCGGATGCCGCCGAGGAGGAGGAGGAGGACGTGGAGGAGGATGAAGGCTCGACGGTTCTGGATGAGGTTGACGTATTGGACCTTAGCACCGTCCTCGCGGTCTCGGAACCGGATAGCTGGTAATACGCATTTTAATTACTCTTAGTTGTGTTCATATCTTCCTTGTTTTCATGCTTCTGATATGAAGAATGCAGATACCACGTTTCCCCCTTCAAGTTGAAGTTAAAAGATTGCTTAATGCAAACAAAGGGCCTCAAATTAGGCCTATATCGCTACAATAAATTTTCATCCGTATGTGAGACATGATGAACTTCAAACCACTACTACGTTACGCTATTAGTACATTATTGTTCTTATAATACAGTAGTGCTCCTAATATTACATGCCCTGGCAGAATTTGTAAGACATGCAAAGCACATTGATTGTATTTTTATCGGAATTCAAATCGCACTATAAGGCCTTTCAGAATAGCACAATTATTGAACAAAGCATAGCAATAAAGTAAACAATGAATTGGTCCCCTGTTCGGTTATTGTATTTAAAAAAATAATGTCAACATTTCAGGGTATGTAAATTCATGAGCCAACATGTGCATATTATGTTGTGATACACCAAATTCATTTGTACAAGGCCCACCATAATAAATGCCTTGTATTCTCTGCAGCTGCATCAATGATGCCTCCAACCAAAGAAGTATTTTAAAACCTCCAATAAATGCCTTACCCCAAATAAATGCCTGGTTGGGTATGAAACCCCCCTCGCCACAGTATGAAGAAATTGTTCCAATTGCATTTGTACATTACATTCAGTAAATGATAAATCAATGAATATTTGAATGCATTGCCCTTAATATACGCCTGATGAGCTCTGCAGTTGAGTATAAAAGATATAATGGGCTGTCACTTAGCTGTCCACTGATAGTGTAGTGGTACACACGCCCGAGTTGTGTGCGGGCAGCGTGGGATCGATTCCCCCTCAGTGACGCTGTCTGTGTGTGCCCTGCGACTGGCTGGCGACCAGTTCGGGGTGTAGTCTGCCTTCGCCCGTTGCTTTACCACTATGAGATGCCTCGTATGCTCTGCAATAATACATTGTAAACACCTCTGGCATTGAGTAAATAAGGACATTGGGTAAATAAATATATGAGGAAACGTGATATTATTTCTCAAATTTGTTGGTATCACAGTTGATAGACACTATTATTTACACATGGATCCAAGATTTAGCAACCCAAATGAGCTCTGCTACGAACCAAAACAGCAGCCCTTATGAATCACATATACCTTCTTTCCAATGTATTTAAGTGTGGGTGATAAACACATTCCCTGCCTAGAATGAAAAATGTTGTTACGTAATTTGGAGAGGGCGTTGAGTGCACTTTTTTTCCTTCCTAAGACTTAAAAGAGATCCTTCCCAGTATGCATTTGATGAGAGCGAGCGTTATGGATTTGGAAGCAGGCCGTTTTTTTGCATCCACCCTGACAACGCAGACTGTTGCTGATGTGTGATGTGATGATGTGGAAAGTGGAGCACACGGATGGATGCAGCCATGACAGGAGGCAACGTTGAGCTGCTTGCCTCGCCGCCATCCTCCATTTAGAAGACAAGCGATAGCCTCATGTAGGCGTCTGACTGTGACCTAGATGCTATTATAATGGGTCGGAGTCAGTTGAGATGCACTCTCATTGAACTCTGCATATTTGTGTATAGTCAGATCAGGGTATTCAGAATTTGAAATAAAATAAATAAATAACAACCACACCAACAGTATAGATTTGTGAAAAAATATTAATTTGTCCAAATTGTGACACAGAAGGGTTCGGCCTGTCGCCAGCGATATATTGGTCAAATGTTAACACGGTTTCTTTTCTTTCTGCACTTTTACAAATAAGACCCCAACGTTCTCCTCTTAGGTAGATGTAATTAACTTTCACTATGGCTGACGTCTGTACCACAGAACACAGAGCACACATGGCATCTGTAAAGCTGACATTTTACAGTGGAGTTTAAAGAGAAAATACACAAGTAATGTCATCACAAGTGATCAGTGACCTTTCAGTGAATGGTGGAGGGTAAAATAGCATGTTATATGATACCATATATTTATTTTGTATAATTGTGTATTTTGAAAGGAAGAAATATAATATATAAAATCTTTTAAATCAAAAACGATTTTCCAATTTAAATTGTTTTTTGTTAACACCCCTGGTCTCTCTCCCCTCTAATAAAAGTTGTATCCCTAATAGCCTGGTCATTTTTTTCAGTTGAGTAAATAAACACCTCCGGCACCGACATAAGGAAATATGCTAAAATAAATAAAATTCTACATATAAACAAAGGCCTCAGATTGGTTACCCTTGATTGAATAATCCATGAGAAATTCTGTATTTTCAAAAAACAAGCAAAAAAATTGTTCAGACATAGTAAAGCTTACTCCCAATAAATGCCTCACCCCTAATCAACGCTCGATTCTCAATAAAGACCTTTCGATACTTTATTATCATTTTAGCTTTTCTCAGGTTTTATTTAATTTACATGTATTAGACCAATAGATTTACCTTGTAAAGATAATAAAATGAATTATTTATATTTTGTAGATCCATTTTAGCAATGGCACCTCATTCCAATGAATCAAATGATGGACATTAATGAGTCACAAGGGAGGATGACCCCATAAAGTGCTCCCTGCATTTATATGCTGTTTAAAAGGTGGCCTTGTAAAAAGCGCTGACATTTCAAGCAACAGTAAGGAATGTTGTCAGTGTCACTAATAAAACTGCGGCTTGTGTGTGTGTGTGTGTGTGTGTCTCAGGCTTTATGTGAGCACCAAAGCCAAGCTGCGCGACAGCGGCAGCGGCCTCAGTCCTCTCCAGTGGTGCAGGCAGGTCCTGGACCACCCAGGACCAGAAGTGGAGCTGGCGAGGATGACGCTGTGCCACAGATTGGACCAAGGTAAAATGCACAAGCACCAACTGACCCCTCGGATTAATGGCCACATGTGGACAGCTGTGGCTGCGGACATGTGATGTGACATGTTGCATCTGCGACACATGTTGCTCCGCATCCTACACGTGCGGCAACGAACATCTTGCAGCACCGAAAATCATCTTTGCTCTGCCATGTCAGCCATGGCCAAATCAGATACTGTTAATCCTGTAAATGGCAACCTCTCCCCTAATAAACGCTCAGGCCACCATAAACAGAAATGGGCTTTTTTTTATTCATTTATTTTTTTTTACAAAAATGAGTTTGCACATAAGTTGGCAGCTGTCGTATATTTTGGTGTTCGTACATCCTACTGAAAATTCTATCGAATAATTGGGTATTCAGATACATTTTTTATTTTTTATTTTTTGCTTTTATAAATACAGAAGACAAAAAAAAAACCATTTCCACTTGATAATGAATAACCAACTAGTTTTCATTCTTAGATAATCAAACATTTTTACTTGAATTTAAACTCTGCATAGCAGCACACTATTTTCCTTTCTAGAAATATTAGTAAGATTTTAGACAAATCTCTCAGCATAGCCCATAAATAACCAATAAACAGGAAACTTAAACTTAAGAAAAAGACAGACTAAGGATTAGTGGAAGTGGATTTTCTCCCGGCTATGTAACCGTCTATAACCTGACATTGATGATTATTTTTTCGTTTGATGTAGGTAAGTTTGCTGCTTGATTAGTATATTTCATATCAGGCATGTTTTTTGGTCAGCTAATGGGTCTTAATAGCGTGCAAATGTGCTTGTAAATAAACACCTGAACAGCTAATAGATGTCTGCTACTCTGCAGGGTAAATAAATGCCACTTTTTGGGGAAAAAAACGACAGTATTATTCCAAAATTGCATTTGTGTAAATAAAGGCTGACTGCTTTACTGCAGTTGAATACATAAACACTCAGGTACACTATATGAATTAAAAATAATGGGACCACTTAAAGCGGAAGTCAACCCAAACATATTTTTGTGAAGAATATGTTCCCAGGAGGCCCGCTAGTTGAAACACGGCATTCTGATAAATATTGCGTTTGTGAAATAAGTGTTAATTCACTCGTTTTTAGCCATATCTGGGGGCGGCCATTTTGTCTTCTGTCGACTGAAAATGACATCACAACTGCTCACAACGACCAATCACGGCTGACCCGTTTTCTGAATCTGAGCCACACTTATTTCACAAACGCAATATTTATCAGAATGCCCTGTTTCAACTAGTGGGCTTGCATAGAACATATTCTTGAAAAAAAATGTTTGCGTTGACTTCCCCGTTAAATACCACATTCCAGCCTGTCTCTTGGTATCTCATTCCGAGCTTTGCCCTGAGAGGCACGGCAAAGCCTCTGGATTTGGATTCAATTCCAAATGACCAATAATGCTTTATAAAGCTAATGAAATGGCAGCAGAGCGTGTAATACATAAATGTACACTTGAGTGGGTCTGATTGTGTTTTGGGGACTGGGATGCAACCCACATACATATGCAATCCCCGCTTATCCTAATATCCCTCCAGAAAAGAAAAAAAAATCTAGTAATCTGTTATCAGAATCTAATGCTCATCTCAACGCATGTACAACATTAATAGCGGTATGTCGGCAGAAGATTAGTATTTGGGCTGAATGCTGACAGTATAATCAATCTGCCATGCCACTGCTGACAACCCCTTTCGCTGTGCTTGTGTGTCTAGCAAAGCGGTGGCGAGGAGTCTCCCCCGTCCGACCGTACAGCTGCATCGATGGGCTGTCCACACTCAGCTGCCCCGTCCTGCCTTACTCCAAACCCGCTGCAATAACCGAGAACACAGGTAACGCACAAACACAATATCAATTCAAACATGCAAGCCGCAGCAAGTTGAGAAGAATCAAGAACCTTTTTTTTTTGTTTTTGCAGACACTCAATGTAAGCACAAAGAATGCTTTGAACGCCTCCTATCCTACGCTAACCTAGCTAATCAATTATTGAACGTGGCACTGGGTCGCGCCAGAGGACATCGGGTGATGCGTGGCAACATTGAGAAAAATAAAGAAAAACAACAAACACAAAGTCAACATATAATATACGCTAAGACTGCCTAAGTAATACACATGACTTTAGGAAAGGTTCAGCAGCTTGGGGAAAAAAAATAAATCTGCTTTGTTACCTCAGTCTTGGGGTAACGTACTGTACGAACACAATCCGAACACAAACATGCTTTGAAGGCCTCCTAACTTTACGACTTTAGATTATAAATATCTTTATTTTAGGTACAAACACAAAATAAAGATAACGTGCCTTGAACACCTCATAAAATAAATTGCTTGTCAAATTAGGACATCAAGGCAGTTTGTCAAAAATCAAGTAAATCATTTTTTTAAAATTTGCTAGGCTAACTGAGTCCATGGGTATTGCACAATAGTAGAATAATCCTGCCCATGTAGCTCAACTTCATATAGCTGACATCTTGTTGATTTCTTCGGACGGCAACCTATTTGAGAGTGAATCATCAGCGCATCAGCTGGTTGTTGCAGAATAGTGCACTCATGTTTCCCCAGTGAGCAGATTAGATGGTCAGAAAAAGCGATTGAGAGCCCAAGCATTTATAATATGAAAATTGAATTTTATCCACATTTTCATGTTCTATTGCACATATATAAGGTGGCGTGCCAGCACACTTTGGATTTGCATGTTATCCTCAGTGGGATTAAAATCTCTGTTATCCTTTTCCTCTCCAAGCTCTGCCGCCCTTGCCATCATCGTCTGGCCCCGCCCTCCCGCTCAGGCCCAGCCTCAGCCTGGACAGGGCCCCCACCTTTCTGTCGAACGCCACCCTACACAGTAAGACATTCAGCTACCTGTATATGCGCATCTTCAGTGTTACCACAGTTTTCTTGGAAAGGTTACTTAGTTATTTGAATGATTACTTGACCTCAAAAGTAACTAAGTTCGATTACTAGTTACTTTATTAATAAAAATTCATCAAATGCCGACAACCCCGTTTAACATAAATTTGACAACCGGATTTGCCAATAATGAAAGGGATCATGCAGCTGGGTTGGCCCATTTTTCACTCAAAAAGTCTCAATTTTTTGACTAGGAAAATTACTTGCATTTTAAATTGTATCAATTTATTTTGTAGAAATCAGTAAATAACTAACTACCGGTACTCTCAAAATGCCCCTTTCTTGACAGCAGAACATGACAAACCAAGCCAGGAAACAATACAATGCTTGCCTCCTTACTTCGCTGATGTAGTCTGGCTGATTTGTCAATCCAATAGTCTCTTCCTCACAATTTAGGGGCGTTACAACATGTGCTGAAATTCCTCATTTCAGAAATAGTCAGACAACATAAGACTTCCTTGGTTGGACCCAACTATGTGTATAGCATTCATTAGAACATCAATTTTCCATAATATGTCCTTTTTAAATCATTTCTTTTAATTTTAATCAACCCTAGGATGGATTATTTACATGATTTCTGATGACACGACAAATGTAGGACAACCATTGTGTTGGATCCAGTGGTCTCAAAAGTCAAGTGAGCTACCGCTGGTGCGTTTTAGATGTTGGCCGGCGGCATGCAGCCATCAGCCCTCAGTCTTCCCTGGACAGCGAGGCGGGCGTTTCGGAGCTGGAGGAAGACTCCATCTCCATGGGGTACAAACTGCAGGACATGACGGACGTGGAGGTCATGGCCCGCCTTCAGGAGGAGAGTGAGTCAACTGTTCACACTGAAAATCAAACCAATGTTTTACTTTGATTAAAATATAAAATTCCTCCTGGTAGGTCTGCGTCAGGACTACGCGTCTACCTCAGCGACGGTCAGTCGTCGCTGCTCCAGCTTCTCTTTGAACTCGCTCCGGCGCAGCGACGTGGATCTGGAGGAGGACGACGAGGAGGACGAGGATGAGGGTTACGACCAGCTCCCCCCTCCCCAGCCTCGACTCTTCCGCACGGGCTCTGTGCAGCGGGGCGGCCTGCCCCACTCGCACACCTTCTCCAGCTTCAGAGACTGCAGGCGCAGCTCCACCTCATCAACCTTCTCGCTCGGGGGGCTGGCGCCCTACGCAGGGGCCGGCGGCCTGAGCGGGGAAACGCACGCGGCGTACAGGAACAGCGCAGGTAGCCTCTGCTTTATTCCTTTGCTATGAACAGAAAAGGTTTATATGCCCAAAGAAAAACAATAGTATTTTTTCAACTTCAGAACCATTTTATCATTCTGTTTATTAAAAAAATAATCAATGTGGACATAAAGATATTTTTTTTCACAACTGAAAAACTCATGGAATTTATCTGGTTCAAGAGGCATAATGAAAATAATTTCCGGTCTTTAGTTTTTTGTTTTTAGTTATTCAAATCCGGAATTTTCTGGAGCGAATAGCTCAGTATTGTTTTTGAGTAACTTAGCCTGGTTTATATTATTTCATTCTATTTTTTAATTTTAGCTTACCTAAAGGCTCCGGAACTTAGCTTCAATTGTGTATCTCAGCGAATGTTTTTCTTTTTTGTTGCTAGCCTAGTTTAGTTTAGTTCTGCTAAGCATTGTTTTGCATATCATAGCATATCTTACTTCACTTGTATTACAGTAGTTTTATTTTTGTCATCTTAGTCTGGAGCAGTGGTCGGAAAAACTTTAAAACTCAAAGAGCCATTTCGACCCGGTTTCCACGATACGTATCCGATTAAGGAAAGTGGCCAAAAACTTTGACTTAATAAGACGACATGATACACGTTTTTAAGACAAATAACATACACTTAAATCGAACACTTAAATTTTATTTTCCCAAGCCACGCAGACCCAGGCTGAGATGATCATATTACAATTAGCTTGTGGTTGTCTTCTCATATGTTGTTTTATCTTAGCTTTGTTTTAGTGAGAATTTGGTGATCTTATTTTAGCTTATCTTAGCACATAGCAGAGTTCACAATATCGTAGCATACTTTAGCTTACTTTATTTTGCTTTTGTTTTGCCTCGGTTGTATAGACATTAGGCTACGGAGAAGCATGCCCAACCTGATGCGAGCCCCCAGCATGGCGAGTGTTCCCAGTATCCCGAGCGTTCCCAGTATGCAATGCCTGGCATCCCCCGTCAACCCCCCGTCCCATGGCCCCTCCTCCCTGCCAACCATGTCCTCCCTCCGCAGCAGCCTCAGCTTTGACTCGTCAAGCAGCCTCGCACGCCTCCAGTCCTCCAGTAAGACCCTACACCTCCTCTATGTGCGTTGCTGTCATCGCATGACGTCCGATGTACAACCACGTCCATGGTTAAGGGTTCTTATCCTTGTGTATCTTATGCTATCTTACCTTAATTTTGCTCAAGTTTTGCTTTCTTGGCATATGTTATTTCAGTAGAGACTAGCTCGTTTTATTTTAGTAAGCTATCTTAATTTAACATCTCTCATTTTAGCTTAGCTTAACCTATTAAGCTTAGTTTGGGGTATCTTGTCTTAAATTTACTTAGCTTAGTGTTGTTTCGTATTTTGCATAGCATTTTATTTTATTTTCTTAGTCAAACAAATTTTATTTTAGCATATTTCACTTTGATGTTACAAAAACTTGTGTGCCACAGTTCCTTCGCCGGGCCAGCTGAGTCAACGCGTCCAGAGCGTTGGCAACTTCCCCGCAACCCCTCGTCAACCGCTCAAAGCCACCGCCTACGTCAGCCCCACTGTCCTGCAGGGCCCCTCTGCCTTGTCCTCCTCCACCAGCCTGCACTCCATCCCTGGCAGCACACCACTGCCTCAGCCTCTCAAGCCCACCGCCAGCTCAGTACCGCAGCCCGTAAAGACCCCTGCTGCAGCCACCCAATCTGCTGTGCCCCGCAGCTCACTCCCTCGCCCCGCCTCCTTCGTGGGCCTTGGTGGAGTTCCTCGCTTGAGCAAAATCACACAACCCACCCGCAGGTAAGATTCACAAGCCAGCCTACTCAAATACCATTTTTTTAGTAAATATATTTGTTTGCTAGCGTGCTCTCTTGGTGGCCGACAGGCGTCACCATGGAGGAGAAAAAAAAGGAAAATACATTTTCCTCCAAGGAGACCAAAGCCGACTGGGAGTGCAGCCTGGCTGGCCACAATTATGTTGATGATAATAGAGATGGTGGCCACAAGATGCCCACATATTGGCAACTATCAATCAGAGGAAAGCTATTTTCCTCATCTCCTTATCAAATTAAGGAGTACGTGACCCAATCAGAGCAACACTTATTTACATCAAATATTATTGAGGAATTCATGTCATGAATTTAAGACCAACTAAAATAGCTTTAAAATGGCACTGTAGGCATTTCAAATCCAAATTGTCTTGCAAACCGAGTGAAAGGATATCAAAGATTAGACAAGAAAACCAGCTTTGGCATGGATCCTTGAATAAGTTCAAATGGTAATTATTTTTGTGTGATTTAATTTTATAATTTTATTTTAATTGAATATTTTATTTCGGATGAATCCCCAAAAAATTTAACTCAAAATAGTATATGAAGTATGTTTTTTTCCATTATAATTTTACTTGCTTTTATCATTACATTTCTTTCCTGATTGTTAGATTTCATTACTGGAAAATCGTACCCATATATATATATATATAAAATTGTATTTATATCTAATTTGACTGCCACATCAACGCAAAAGCATATTGTATTCATGTTCTTGCAGCTTTTAATTGTTAAAATGAATGAATAAGTGGAGACGAGTCATTGGTTATTCTTTTTGTTACTCTCCCTTGCAGTTTGCTGACACCCCCAAAGAGCCTAACCTCCCTAAGTACCCTGAGGGATGCCAGCTGGAAAGATGGCTGCTATTAACGTTCCACAGGTATCATCAGAACAATGATAATAATACTACGCGTAATAAACAGGGTCACGCTGCATTACTGACTGTAACAGCATTTGTTGAGCTGCCACCCAAGAAAGAATGACTGTTTTTTTCCTCTCTGAAGAATAATGTCAATGCATCCAGCAGGCTGGATCGTAACAATAAAGCAGGGGTGGGAAACCTGTGGCCCTTGGGCCAGATATGGCCCACCAGAGCATTTGAGCCGGACCAAAAACGAATAAAACCTCAGAGGAAGTGACGAAGACAAAAAACTCTCCAAATCTCGTAATATCTCATCATAAACATTTGTTTGATGGTCCTATCATATTTTCTTATACATTTAATAAGGACTTAAAACTGAAAAGTCCTCTGATAGGAAAAAGGTTCCCCACCCCTGTTATAGACACTTGCAATATTCAGCTAACCAGTTGTTAAATGTGAACTCTTTACTACTGTAAGTGTGCGTGATGATTGGTTGTCTGCAAGATGAAAAATAAAAGTCACGCTTTTGTACATGCGTTTTTCAAATATCTCACAAACTTGTCACTGTGGTGTAAAAATGATGAAAAATGTTTGGCTACATCCTGTGCCTGTTTGGAAGTGGTGTTACATTCATTATATTCATATCACTTCTATTTACTGGCCTCATCTTGCAGCACTTTTATCGAAATGATGTGAATAACACTTTAAAAGTTTTTATTTGTTTGTTTTTTGGTTGCTTAAATTATGGCAGTTTTTGATGTGAATTTTCAGTGTGTTTTTTTTAAATTGAGTTTTGTTTTTAAAGATACTTTCCTTAATGTAACCGGCCGCTGCAATGATATTGCACATCATCTCTGATGAGTTTTACCATGTGTATGATGAGGAGTTAAAGGAGACAGTGAATTTTTAAAGTGAAATAAAAGGTTTTGAAAATACCGTGTTTCTTGCATTTAACCGAAACAACAAGTTATTGTGCCGCCCCTATTTTGTAGTCCGCCTTTCGCCCATAGTCAGCTGGGATAGGCTCCAGCACCTACCCGCGACCCTGTACAGGATGAGCGGTGTGGAAGATGACACACATGACACAATATTTTGATTAAATGAAACATTTTTCAAATGAAATTCATCCCTCCATTTTCTATAAGTCACCAACGTGGTGCCCACAAAGGCCACATGAGTAGCCTGCGGGCAATGAAATCTCAAAACTATTAAAGTAATCTAGAGAGAAATATGCAGCCCAGTGTCAGAAAGCTTGGTCTCATTTGCAGAAACAGAATAATGACTCAAAACACAGCTAAAAACATGGTACCCAAACGTGCCTAAGAGCAAAACACTGAACTATTCTGAAGTGGCCTTCTATGAGCCCTGTTCGAAATCCTATTGAACATCTGTGGAAGGAACTGAAACATGCCGTCTGAAAAAAATCACCTTCAAATTTGAGACAACTGGAGCAGTTTGCTGAAGAAATGTGTGCCATACACCCCCTAAGAGTTGCAGAGTTCTCAGTCAAAGGCCTGTTTTCACGCATTTGCTTACTTGACAAATGGTCATCGAAGGCAAGATACAGTATGTTGGTTTGGTTGTTAGTTATGTGGCCAAAGAAAAACAAACCACATCATGTTAAACTAATGATGATAATTTCTTTGCGCGAAATTCTCCACCGCTTTTATCCATGCTACTCCACACAGGTATAATAAGATAAAAAGTCATGGGATAATCCCAACAACACAAAGCTACAGCAAGGGCTGGAGCGGTCGGGCCGGCTGGACCTGTCTGAGAGGGTGCGCTGCCTCCACTCGGGCCACCAGAAGCTGAGCGGCAGGGTGGAGCTGCCCTCTGCCCTCGCCTTCCTCATCACAAGACCATCGAGTACCAGGATGGATGGCACATAACCTAAAGGTGCAAATACACCTGATACTGCAAATTGGGGGATAAAAAAAACTTTGCATTAAACTTGAAATTAAAAGTTAAATAAATTACCTTTCATAATATGGTCAAACTATTGTTTGTTTTTTAATCATGGCTTTCATTAATTGTATTCGAATGTATGGGGGGGACGTTTTAAATCAAAGTGTGTAAATTTGATAGATTAAAACGCTGGTCATTTTATCATGGACTTTCAAATAATGCTGTTTGTCCATGTGAAATTGACCCAGTTATGACAGCCAATCAGACGCGTCCTTTCCCTCTGACGTGTAAAGTTGTATGAGTTTGAGGTGGGGGTGGGCGGGCACGTTGTGTGTTGCCTTCAGAACAAGAGGCCACTTCTTCTAATTTGACACTAAATGTCAAATAAGAGGTGCAAAACATCCCTACTTTGAATGTAAATATGAATATATTTATTTTTACGTATTAAATAAAGTTTTCCTAAAGCTTTTCAACACATACACACTTACAGTAGATTTTATTTTGACACTCCACAATATTTTTTTAATCACTGCCCCCCTTCTTCCGCGGTCTGTCTGTTTCTTTCTAAAAGCATAACACACACGGAGTTAATGGAAGAAAACTAACACGTTTACGGTGGACTTAAAGTGGACATTATGGTCATTTGCTGGCTAAAACCAACTTTGAGGCACACGGGCGTCAATTCAAAGCGTTAGGTGGTTGGTAATGTTTTTTCGTTGTTGTTGTTTAAGCATATCTTTGACGTTTTATCGTGAGCGGATGTGTCCTTGTCGGCTAGCCGTGGAGGTGGAGCGCGAGGCGGTGTCTTATCAGAAAGCTTCCGCGACGTGAGATAAAAACTAGACCCAAAAATGGCTTCGATGCTAGGCTGCTTCAGTGGACCCGAAGTGTTGGAGGACGTAAGTCACGCTCACGGTTTGATGGGGGAATTGAAGGCGCTGTACGATAGCCGCCTCCTCTCGGACGTTACCATCGAGGTGGACCACGACGGAGAACCCCTGGAGCCCGGCGGAGGTGGTGAGAGAGGGGGGCCCTCGGGTGACGACCTCGTCCAGCTGTTCCACTGCAGCCGCAACGTCCTCGCCGCCGCGAGCCCTTACTTCAAGAGCATGTTCACCGGCGGCTTGACCGAGAGCGTCCAGGAGAGGGTGGCCATCCGTGGGGTGGATGCAGAGTCCATGTCGGTCATCGTGGACTACTGCTACACTGGTAAGGTGACCATCACGGAGGGCAACGTGCAGAGGCTCTACGCCGCAGCCAACATGCTCCAACTGGAGTACATCAGGAAGGCTTGCTCTGGCTTCATGACCCGCAGACTGGACCTCGCCAACTGCGTGGGGGTCCTGAAGTTCGCAGACACCTATGACAATCCCGAGCTAAAGGGGAGCGCTCGGGCCTTCATCGCCAGGAACTTCGGCCAGCTGTGCATTGCGGGGGAGCTGTGCGAGCTGGAACTGCACCAATTGGAGGAGCTGCTCTCCCTGGACACGCTGGACGTGGCTTGCGAGCGCGAAGTGTGCTCGGCCGCCTTGCGCTGGATCGAGGCCAACGCGCCGCCCAAGAAGGAAGACACGCTGCGGGCGCTGAGGTGCGTGCGCTGGAACTTGTTCACTGAGAGGGACAAGCGCTACCTGGAAGGGCTGGCGGCGAGGCCCTTCATCGAGAGGTACCTCGAGTCGTTCTTCAACAGGCCCTGCGCCGTGGCTGCGTCTCTGGATGTGCCCAAGCATAGGATAGGCGTGAGCGCCAAAGAAATGATCTTGTTCTTCGGTCTTCCCAACGACAACATCATGTGCTGCGACCCGTACTCCGAGGAGCTCTACTTTGTGACGCCTCCTCTCGTGGACCTTAGCAGCCAGGATTACAAACGCTCCACCATGGAGTCCCTCATTGCTTGTTCAAGCCCAGAAAACAACCTTTATCTAGCGTCTCACCTCTCCAAACACTTCTGGCAGTACAATCCAGTGCTCAACAGCTGGCAGGAGCTAGCGGAGAGGCCGCTCGGGAGGATTCACTCCGGGATGGGCTACCTCAATGGTCACGTGTACCTCCTGGGGGGAAGGAACCCCGTGACGGACGCCCGGCTGAAAGAGGTAGAGTGCTACAGCGTCCAGAGGAACCAGTGGACCTTCGTGGCTCCTCTGCCGCACTCTTTCAGTAAGATGCAGGTGGTGGCGTTGAACGACCACCTGTACGTGGTGAACAAGCGGCGCATGTTATGCTACGACCCGCGCCGCAACCGCTGGCGCCACTGCGGCTCGCTGCGGCGCGACAAGCTGCACAAAGCGTGCGTGTACCAGGACCAAATCATCTGCGTGTGCGACATCCCCGTGGTGAAGGCCTACAGCCCGGCGCGGGGCGAGTGGCGGCGGCTGGCCGACATCCCCATCGACAGCCGCGCCCTCAACTACCAGGTGATCCAGCACGGCGGCAAGCTGCTGCTCCTCACGCAGACGCTGTTGCAGCACAACAAGAACCGCGTCCTCATGCACGAGTACGAACCGACTCGGGAGACCTGGAAGAGCGTCATGGCGGTCTACGTTTCCACGCTGGGGCCCGTGTGCGTTTCCACACGCGTCTACCCGGCGTGCCTCGGCTCAGCGCACAGCTTCTCAACCGAGGAGGACGACGACAGCGGTTCCAGTGCCGACTGGGACCTGGACGGCTTGACGGACGCGGATTCCGACTCAGCCAGCTCCAGCTCATTCTCGGACGAGAACTGGTAGTCGGATGGGCTTTTATAGGGTTACTGAAGCTACCCAGATCCATTTTCGATACCACTTCACAGCGAAGCTGGAGATTATTCTTTATGGCATGCTTTCCTGAACATTTGGTTCCTTGCCAGAACCGCAACTTGCTAAAATACATCACATATTGAAAGAAAATGGACTTATACTGTACAGAAACCTATTAAGAACACAGATGATGTGTATTTACTGACTATGAATATCAAAAAGTCATTCATCCATTTTCCAGAGTGCTTGTCCTCATTTGGGTCGCAGGTGAGCTGGAGCCTATCCCTGCTGACTTTGGGGAAGAGGCTGTGTACACCCTGGACTGCTCACCAATCAATCACAGGGCTCAAAGTCATTTGCCAAGAAACTGTCGACTTGTGTCAATGATCAAAAGAATAGCATCAGTGACCCAATGAAAAAAAACGACTCTACATCCATTTTAGGTTACAAAGCTTAAAGCCTGCCTTGACTTTTTTTTCTTGGCTTACTGTCCTGTGTCTGATACTGAGAGACGGTGTACCCGCTGGACTTGTCCCCATTCCATCGCAGGGATCAAAACAATCATTAGAAATTAACTCTAGACCAGCGGTCGGGTCATGTTGCTTCTACATCCTCAATTTCCAGTTTGTTGAATTGTAAAAATGGCCTAATAAAGCTCTGCAAAGCTAGTACGGCTTTACAATGTTTATTCAGGGAGCGAAGCGTGTCTAGCTCAAAACAAATAGACGAGCGAGGATGGAGGCCAAATGCAAAGCATATTCTCTTGCACTTCAGCTTTGTGTAAAGTGGCCATTTTGTTTCTGTACATCATATACGCGAATTGTTGTTTTTGTATTGAACGTAGCCTCATGCGCTGTACTCACAGGGCCAAAACATCTCAGAAAGGTATTAATTGAAAAATACTTTTAAGTTTATCATTGTGCCTATTAGAACCGCACTCCATCACTGAGAGCTGTTTCTAATATCTTAGTTACATTACTAACATATCGACGCTGCCCTGTGAAAAACACTTATGTCCTTTTTTTAAAAAAAAAATCTTAATTTTACATGAATGGTGTTCCGCGTTACAGACTTCCCATTAATGTGAAAATTAAAACTTTTTCCAAAATTGGACACATGTGTTTTTCACAGGACAGCGACGATATAATATACATATTGTTGGATGAATACCACCCTGTGTCAGTGACTATGTTTACATGCAGTCAATATTTACATCCATGAGCAGTTACTCCTGTATACCAGGTAATTGTGATCTATTGTAATATCCCGATTTAAACAGGCGTATACGGATAACGTCATTGGAATATCCCGATCTAAACAGGTGATATACGGATAACGTCATGATGCAAATAGACGTCATTTCCACTTACTTTCTACCGTCAATAAAACACATTATTATCATGTCACTCACCACAGGAAAGAAGCAGTTGGTTTCCTCCTCGCTCCAAAAGTGTGGTTCTGTGCTGCTTCTGCGTTTCGCCATGTCTGTTTACCTCTGCTTGTGTATTTCCAGCGAGTTGCGCGCCAGATGCACAAAAATATATACACTCACATATATGTTAGTAAACACACTGTGTCATTTTCACCCTAGAGACAGAAAATAACATGAAGCGAACGGCAACGTAAGATGCCCGCCAGTGGCTTCACTTCTCGCTACGTCGAGTAAGTGGCATCATCACACATACAAGAACTTCCTGTTCTTAAATGACCAAGATTCCTTGATGAAAAAAGCATGTGCAGAACACAAACCAATGTTCCTTTCAATGGACTTATTCCAAATTGCATTTATATGACCAAATATTCAGGTTAGAAAAGGTGTAACCCAGGGGTTTTATGAGGGTGTTTGATAACCCGAATATGAGCATACTAGGGGATTTACATGGCCCTTCAAAACCCGAATATTGCCAATATTTCAAAACCCTTTAGAAATGGTTATTGACTGCATGTAAACCTAGTCAGTGAAAACTGAGCACTGTTTTTTGTTTTTTTGTTTTGTTAAACTGAATTTGCTCATTTTGGGTGCAGGTATTGCACTAATGACATGTCCAGTGAGTGCATTATGCTGACTCAGGTTTTTGTATCTTCTAACAAAATGAATATGACATTGGTATGTGGGTTTTATCAGTGTTTGTTTTTTATTATTATTTAATGAGTCTGTTTAGGCCATCATTTTTATGTCCGCTATTTTATCCCCACACGTATTTTCCAATGTTAACCAATTAATAGGTATTGATCCCACCTATGTTGTCGTTAACACAAACCTGCAGTACAACTTCAAAAGTAGCTGTTCCGCTCTAAGTATTATAGCCATGATATCATATTAGTTATTTGAAAATGTGTTATGATTACGTGTGTTTTATATGGTGAATAAATACAATTGTTATATATATTTTTGATGTGTGTGTGTGTGTGTGTGTGTGTGTGTGCGCGCGTGTCTGTGTGTGCGTGCAAAACAAAGAAACTGGATTACAATGGTAGTTTTATTGTAACTGTCAATAAACCGTGTGATTGATTAGCAGTGAATTGTTTTTGTTGTTTTATGTGGACGAATCACACCAAAAATAAATATCAAATAAATACTAAAACAAAAAAATATAAAACAAAAATATCCTTGCATAGATAATGCTTTTAATTTTTATCCAAACTTAGCATTTCATTAAGTGCATTTGGATCACTACATTAACATTTGAATCTCACTAGATTCTAACGAGATTCAATACATGTACATGATGATAGTGAGTTTCAACTGATTTATAAATGTCTGTATTATACTGTACTTGGAGTGCTCTGTGGGGTTTAATTCCACTGCATCGTGCTAGGTGTTAGTAATATGTTCATGAGAGCGTTTCATCTTTAAATTTGAATCATATAAAAACAAAGATAATTCAAAAAGTATACAGTATTAACATTTAATCTAAATTGGGATGTGTAATAAATTATTATGTATTTTTTTCAAACAAAATGGAACCATCCATTAAAACAGGATTGGTGTTCATAATGAAAATAGATCTTTCAATTAAAAAAAAAACAAAATAAATTTGGAATTAAACATGTATTTTATTTATTTATTTTCACTATTTTTTAAAATGGATTAATCTATGTTTCTATTTGTTCAACTTAATCAGGCTTTTAAAAATGGAGAAAAAATGTGAACCAAATTGAGAAAAAGATTCCCATTTTGTGGGTAATATTTATTTATGATTATGTAAAACAATAAAAGGGGGGAAAAAATCGACTATCAATTTCCGGGGTATGTTTCTCGCTGATTCTCACGCTGCTCTCGCGAGATTTCCCAAACGTCCACGAACAGGCCACTCGGCGAGACGATGAGCGATGGCAATAGTAAACAAATCCGGTGGTGAGGAATATGACTCGGTCTTTTTCGACTCCCTGGAGCTGTCGTCTTCATCGCAATATGACGGCAACTTGTCGCCATGTCGTGTGTTTAAAATTATCGTCATAGGAGACACCAACGTGGGCAAGACGTGTTTGACGTACAGATTCTGCGGCGGATCTTTCCTGAAGAATCCCGAGGCGACCATTGGCGTTGACTTTAGGGAGAGAACGTTGGAGCTCGATGGAGAAGTAATTAAGGTAAGACCACGACTGTCGTTGACACACAGCAGGTTACTAAAACGTAACCCTGACGTTAAATTAACACGACTAAACTAATGCTTTATTCATGAATGTGTGGTAGTATTTTTAATAGCGTTTTCTTGAAAAAAAAAAAAAAAAGTCGACGTATTGCAGTGGAAAGTGACGTCATAGCACGCCTAACCGATAGGAGGCAACCATCCCTGTTTATGAAAACGGAAATGTTTTTTTTCATTTTGAGTTTTAAGGCATAATGGAACTATTTTCCGCCCAAATGCAAATAGTAGCGTACGGGCTACTTACTATACAGGAAGTAGCTTGCAAGCAAATATTCCAACAAAAAGATGTTACATGATTATTTGAAACAGGGCCGGCCTCAGATTAAATCTTTCAGAGCGGTGGCCCTATCAGAACTGGCCCCTTCTATTCATGATGGAATATGTTAAGTTTCTACTAGAGTACACACACATGTAGATTAATCACCTTTTCGAGAATCCCCTCTTTGAATACATCTGAGTGACAACATGCTAACATCTTAATATATGCAGAATGACACATGAGAAGAAGTATCAGATTTAGTGACATTTTAAGCAAGGTAGTCGAGTAGATTTTTTTTAGTCAACGAAAACATAATACTCCAAGTCTAGATCATTTTTACTTGGAGTGGGTTGCTGTAGCAGCCTCGACATGAAACCATTTGCATGATAGGGATGTATGACCATACTGGTCGAGGATTGTTAACCTGATATGCGTTAAAAATGTGTGCAGTGAGGTCCTAAATTCAAAGTTGGTTACCATTTGCTGTAATATCATTCCAGCCAGACTGCTGTGAAAAGTCTACTGTATAACCTAAGCACTTAATTCTGGTATTTTGCACCTACGTGTCATGGTATCTTAGCAAATTGCAATTAGCATGGTTTCTCTGTCTGTTCTAGTTAATTACTCCATGTCATCCCTTGGTGAACCATACATTTCCGAATGTGGCTTATTTGCCGCTATGGAGGTAATTATTAGAGGAGAGAGGAGCAGCTCTGCCACCATGTTTAGCTGTGCAAGCTAGCCAGCACATAAGTAGCTGCTGCTGTGCAAAATAGCATAGCACCACACATTTCCTGAGAGTATCCAAGCAGCGCAAAGTAGGGAGGATGGGTGCCTGTTCTAAGTAAACACACTTTTTTTTTTACAAGAATGCAATGATTTCAATTTATTTATTCATGAAAATGTGTACTTGCCTGGTGAGGTCAGCTTCTGAAAGTTATGCGGTGGAACGACACAAATACTGGCCCCAGGACACCTTTAATGTCGAACCCTCAGAATTCACTTTTATTAGGGGAATTTTGTTTTCTCAAAAAGTCGCACCAAAAAAAAACCCACAATCCATATCTGTCGGTCCTTAGTTAATGCCATCCAGTGTACTGTTTTTAATATTTCTTCCTTTGGGGCCAGTTGCAGATCTGGGACACAGCAGGCCAAGAGCGTTTCAGGAAGAGCATGGTGGAACACTATTACCGCAGCGTGCAAGCCGTCATCTTCGTTTACGACGTCACCAGCCTAACCACTTTCCAGAGCATCCCCGACTGGATCGAGGAGTGCGGCCGTCACGCTGTGGGGCCGCTGGTGCCCCGCGTGGTGGTAGGCAACAAGTGTGACCTGCGGGACCGCCGCGAGGTGCCCACGTCGGCGGCGCAGTGCCTCGCCGACGGCCATAACATGCCCCTGTTCGAGACGTCAGCCAAGGACCCCGCCGAGAAGGAAAACGTGGACGCCATTTTCCTGACGCTGGCCTACAGACTCAAGAGCCACAAACCTCTAAGACTGAAGCCGCCCTCTGAGAGCGATGTTAGGCATCTTTGGAAACCCAAAGAGCGGGAAGCGGTAACCTGTCAGTGCTGATGGTTAGCCTCCAACCACATAATTCATGTGACTTTTTACCTTCATCTGCCTGCTGCTATGCACTTCACAGACAGCGCAGAGGAACAAGTTTGCACTATATTTCTGTGAAATGCATGCAAAAATATATAGGTCGCGTAGCAATTTTATTTTTTTAGCTTATGAAAGTAGAATTAGGTGCACTTTATTTTTACAGTGGAACCTCCAAAGTTGAGCACTTTATAATTTTGCTAATTTCTTAATTTCCTGTACATACTTTACACATGTTTTTAGAAATATTTTAACACTACGGTATCATTTGTGCTAGCAAAGGGCAAGCAGACATTTCAGGCTTGAGCCTATCCCAGCTGATTTTGGATGAGAAGTGGGGATACACCCTGGACTGGTTGCCAGTCAATCACACACAACCTTTCACAATCACATTCACACCTATGGACAATTGGAAGTCTTCAATAAACCTAACTTGCATACCATCAGGCTAAAAAGCGACAGCAGACAAACTGCAACAACTACACTCAATCCCATATATAGCATGGACCCTCTGCACATGCATGTCTACTAATACCCCTCCATTCCATCAGGCAGCGTAGTCAGTGTTATTAAAAAAAAAAAAAAAAAAAAAGGAATAACCCTAGGATGTGTTTCAATCACATGCCAGAGTTTTGTTTTCATTACTGTTGACAATGTCATACAGAGGTGAAGTCACCTGGATCATGATAAATTGGTCTCTGTTTGCTTTCGTCATTTCTGTTTCTGTTCTCCTACATTAATTTGCTGGCTAACAGCCAATCAGAAACGACGGTTGACAACTGGTTCAATAAGTTCAATCAGCCAA
Source organism: Filicampus tigris (assembly GCF_054856515.1). Lineage (NCBI taxonomy): Eukaryota > Metazoa > Chordata > Actinopteri > Syngnathiformes > Syngnathidae > Filicampus > Filicampus tigris. Next base: position 8,811,863 of record NC_141230.1, read on the forward strand.
AACCTGCTAAAAGATGTCCCAACATATATTTTGTGTTCCCCTTACTTAATATGAATGTGTTATAGGGAAAAGGCGCTGTAAAACTTTGCTGACAAATGGAAAGGTGTAATAAATAGATTTTTTTTTACCACGGACTTTAATTACCTACTAATTGGATGTAAAACATTAAAGCAACACATAATATACTGCCTTTTAGTCACTAGTGACGAGCAAATGGCAGCCAGGCAGTAGGCTAGGAGCTAGTGTAGCAATCTAATTCTAGGTCTGATTGCAACCAGAAGTGTAAACTTGAAAACCAAATAAAATCGGTTTATTAACAGGCTAACAGCATAATTTACCCCACAACCACATTTTAAGGTGTTCAATTTGGAGGTTCCACTGTATTATGTAGCAAGCTGATAAGCAATCAGCCAGCGACACTAATAACACACCTGTGCATACTTTAAGAGAAAAAGATGCAATCCTTAAAAATGTTTTAATTGGACATTTCCATTGATAAGAAAATTGAAATAGACTCACACTACTCAAAATGTTTTTTCTTCAAAACGTATATGATCATAACCAGCTATATACATCAGCTACTCTCACTCAAATGCAACAGTGATGATAACATGATTTCCCCCCCCTCTTTTTTTGGCTAAAAACTAGCCTTGAAATGCAGAAAGTCATTCCTCTGGACCACCTTGAATTTTGTCACATGCCACAGAACTGACAGATGTGGACTTTGAAAGTGATTTTGGTCTTGTGTGTGTGAATCAGCAAAATAAACATGTTTAATGCCAGAAGTTGAGTTTAGCGTGGTTTGTTTATTACATTTAATTTGACATTTTGGTAGTAGATAGTACTTTAAAATTGTTGGATTCCACACACTTTAATTGATATATATTTATTAATGACACGTATATATTTGTGAAAGTGCAACTAAATAAAATAAACCATTGTTCTAATTTGAGGGGCGGTACATAATGATAATGAAATATGAGTTTATATATACAGTGTATAGAGGTTAAGTATTAATGGTTTATTTACCGTTAGTATTTTTTATTCAAATAACCCGTTTTGGGACATACATACTACTACTGCCTACCCAACGCTGACATTATTAATGCTGCGTTCAGTTAACCTCGGAGCTTGTGAAGACTACGACGTCAAAACAGTTTCGACCACTAGACGCTTTAGTGTGTGATTTTAAGATGTAGTTTAGCCATAAACATTACAGGAATAGTACAGAGATCGCGCTCATGTTAGTTTTGGATACCAAATAAAAGCAGAACAGTAATAGGATAAATAAAATCCATTAAGTTGCATATCTTAATGTGCTAAATGAAATTGCTCGTATGTACTATTGAATAAGAGACTTTTAACATGATAGTCATATGGTGCAGAAAAACAGCATTTTTTAGAGTTTAATTGCGCAATTTGCGACTTTAACAAGAATCAGTTGTTAAATTCACGCACTTTTATGAGGTACATGAATGCAGCACTGTAATCGCGCCATCTGTATTCCTCACCAGGCGTCTCCGCGGCCATGGTAACACTTCATCGTGGACCTCCGATTCAAAAGGACACAGCAAACATATGCTTTTAACGCAGGTATGACGATTATTTTCATGTTGCTTTTGTTGTCAATAATACCAATAGGCAGTCTCTATTGTTGCTGTTGTTCGTTTAAACGACGAGGGGTGTCTGTTTTATTATTTATCGCCACCCGGTTTGTTGTTGTCTTCGTGGCCTGGAAGCGATGCTCTTTGCAGCCAGCCCCTTGCCAGATTACAATGATTGTGGACTAAATGAAGTGGATATAAGGCGATCGGATTGATGAGGGCGAACAGGTGCATGCATGCATGTGGTGTTAAAAATGCTTTGGTTACGTCATCAAACTTGAAAATATCTGCAGCTATACACCACTACAAACACCATAATAAACAATAAAAGTGAGCATTATATCTTGTAAAGGCAGGTTTTTTTTTAAAATTGTTTATAGGGGAATGGGTAGCGTCCACTGGCGCCTCGCCAATAGATGGCGCTAGGTCGCCGCCCCTCCAACCACATTATGAAATAATAATGTAGAAGAAATGTAACCACATTTAAAAATATTAGTAGCCTATTTATTTATTTATTTATTTAGATGAGCATGGTAAATATCATAGTTAATGATGGGTAAAGTTGGTTCTCTCATCCTTATTGTCTGATTTGTGAAGTACTTCCCGCCCAGTGAACCCAAAAATCCTTTTACTCTATAGACCGTCTTTAAAAGTTGGACATGCGCAGTAACTCCTCTTTAAAACAAGACATAGGAACGTGTTTTTATTCATTTATGACTCGAATGTTGTAATTAAAAAAATGTTCTATTGCTCCTGTTTGTAATGGGACTTTAGAATTGTCACTCATCACTGTTCACTCCCCATGATTGACATCTTGTTGTGTTTCTTTAAGCGGGATATACACACTGATTTTTGACATGTTAACCGGTTAGACAAAACACATGACTGGGGAAAAAAATCTTTAAGCGTGTGCTTACTGCATTTGTAGTGTGCTGTGTACTTGGGATGACCAACAGAACACACCACACATACAGTACCAGGACTGACCTGTTAAAGGCAGCATGGTGCTACAGGTCATCATGACTGCCAGAAATTGCAAAGGAGATTGTGTAGAGGTAGAAGAAGAAATTATGGAAGATAGCCTAATTTACGAACTAACCTTAGTTGGTGTCTTCTTCTCATTTATTATTGTGGTGGATGACTTGTGAGACATGTGATCCAAATACTCAGCACAACTAGTTGCTTTTGTTTTTATGAAGTCTGGCAACGGCGTGAGCTTCAGGTCGCTATCACGTCACAATCAGAGTTCTGGAAGTCTGTTGACTACACATAATTAGCAATTTTAAATGTTGAACATTTTTAACATTTACAGTTGTTGGCCCTGAATGTTTTCCAAGCACATCAGGGAGGAAACGTCACTCTTAACATACAATACAATGCAACTTTATTTATGAAGCGCATTTCATTTATGTCCTCGACATGACAAAAATTGGTCTTAAAGGGAAAGCATCTTTTTTGTCCAGCGGGACATAGATTTGTCAGTCATCCGCACAGCAGTGTAAGGAAATATCATGTTTTCGAAGGATGGAACCCAGGTGCAGCAAATACAATGAGAACAGCAAGGGCCCCAAAATATAACCTTGTGGAACACCATATGATAGAGGGCAGAGCGGGACTCAGAGGAACCTAAGCTAACAGAAAAAGTCCTGCCAGCCAAATAGGATCCAAACCACTCTATAGCGCTTCCACTAATGTCAACTTGGTGGTCATATTCAGCACCATGGAATAATCACTAAGGATAATCTTAGGGAAAATGCTCAAATCTGGAAAATGTATGCGTGGACCCCACTTGAGACAATAAACAATGTGATAGTAAATCAACAGAACGTATGCTATTTGTTAACCTGAGTTCCTTCAAAACATGATTAATTAGCAGCAATACAATTACTGTGCCCATGGCTAATACTGACCAATTCATCAATGTTTTTCTTGTCTTTATCTCAAAGCTGCCATGCACCATGAATTTGTCTGAGATCTATGACAACGCCAAAAAGGGTCGCGAGTATGCTTTGCTGGGCAACTACGACTCATCCAGCGTATACTACCAGGGCGTGCTGCAGCAGATCAACAAGCACTGCCAGACCATCAAGGACCCAGCGCTTAAAGTCCGGTGGCAGCAGGTGGGTGCTTTGTTTCATTTCATAATGCCATTTCAAATCAGCTAATCGGAGTTTTCCATTTGGTCAGGTGAAACACGAGCTCACCGAGGAGTGGGAGCAGATTAAGAGTATCGTGGCTGTGCTCGAAGCCTTCAAGACCGAGAAGCCAGTGACCGTACCTGTCTCTCAATCGGGGGGAAGCGCCGAGGACCCGGCAGCGTGGCCGCCCCCCACGCCTGCGGAACACAGGTGAGCATACAGCACTCAGCAAAAGTCTTGCGCCACCATTAGTTGTTTTAGTAAAGGTAGATGCCGGTATGATACGATCTCTGCTCTAAGGGTGGATATACACTTCATGGTGTATAAGTGACACAATTTCGATATGTATCATAGCCATGTAAATACAGTAGAAAAAGAAAAAAATATATCTTCAGATTGGAATCAGGGCCTCTTGCAAGTATGGATAAAAATCTGACACGTTTCAAACCACAGCGTGTGAACGATTAGATCGGGTATGTACGGTACGCTGTAGTGCGGTTCATAAATCAGGGGTTTTTGAGCATTTTTTTTTTAATGAAATAGGCATTCACTGTACCCTGTCAGTCAATGTGAGCTTGACGTTATTTAAATAAGACATATTGCTGACCCATGATTTACATCCCGTGTCTTCTCAAACAATTCAGATACACACATTTAAAAAAACCTGCTGTAAATCTAACTGCATCAAAAGCACATAGTAGACCAGTGGTTCTCAAAATATTTACACAAAATCCGACCTCAAAAAATACTTCATCATGATCAACATAAAAATACAGTTGCGTGGTAGGCCTAAAGTGATGATCATAAATGTGGCAGAGGCTTAATTCCTACAATGTATATTCCATGTTATTGGTAGCCACTGTACCATTATGTATGCACAATGTGTGCATCAACACTGTGCGTAAATATAGAAAAACAATGTTATTAAATAATGGTCAATTAAATATATATATTGCACATAAGATTGTACCTAAATAAATGCTTCAAAACAAGCTGATCTAAAATATTAAATGCAACTGCACTATATTTAAAAGTTAAATACGATCCAAATTGTACAATCCACTTTGATTTTTTGGAGTTCCCTTTTGTCACACTGAAATGGAAAAAACGTCATTAAAAAAACAAAGATTGTAGTGGCCAGAGACTTTTTTACAGCACTCCAATGAATCATAGACATACAGTACAGTAAATGTCACATGCCGTTTGTCTGTTGACTCCTTTGAAAATTCTATCCAAAATCAAATAAATGCCCACAGCTCACTCTTATCAAACTCTAAAACACAAAATGCCTTTTCATTTCCAGTGAACGGCATCACCAATAAATAGACAAAAACTAAACACATTGATTGTAACAAGACCACAGCAGCAGAAAACTTGAAGATTTCACCTTTCAAGCAAAACCAGTTTTATCTTGCTACCCTTGCCAGTTCTTAAGATATGAGTTTTTGTAAAGTGACATCGACTTATGAAACACCCCGTGCTACTAATAATAATAAATTAAATTTTATCCATAGACGGCTCCGGACTAGGCTGTGCTGACGCATAATGGATATTTACTTCCACTATGTAGGAATCCTGTCGCAATGAAGCGTCCCAGCAGTGGAGTGAAGCAGCAGAAGAAAGACTCGCCTGGTCTGCATCATCGAGGGGAAGGACAAGAAGGTCGCGGGCAGGCCAAATCTAAAGCAGAACGGCCGGGAGGCAGAGACGCCCGCAACATGAAATCTAACGATGAGGTTAGTTTCGAAGTATTTGTCGGAACAATCTGCGGTTCGCTAGGTCACAAACTGTTGTCAGTACACTAACGAGTGTCTTTTTCTTTAATCGGAAGGGAAAAAAAGGTGAAAAAGAGCAGAAAAAGTTTGATGGTGCAGGACATGACAGCGAGCTGGTGGAGTCACTAGAACGAGACATTGTGTCCCGCAACCTGAATGTACACTGGTATGAAAACGCACACGTACACACTGCGGTGTTTTTTCCCCTCCAATTGTCGACAACTGAATTCTTTGGGAAGGACTGATATTGCTGATCTGGAGGACGCTAAGAAGCTGCTAAGAGAAGCTGTGGTGCTGCCCATGTGGATGCCTGACTTCTTCAAGGGTATTCGGCGGCCATGGAAGGTAAACACACACACACAGACACACACAATTCGATTACAGTGAATTCCCAAAATATTAATTATTTTGTAGGTGTTGAATTTAGGGGAGAACTTCAGGTTTTCAAGGGTAATTCCAAAGATGACCTTAGGTTTTGGGGAGCTGTTGAGCCAGGCGCTTTAGGCTTTAATGGGTTAACTGTATGACTTTTTCATGTAACGCCACAATTTTTCTCCCTTAAACTGAAAAGGGACATTTGGGATTGTTCAGCAACATATGGATGTAGAAAATGGCATCATGTTTTTATTAGAAGCTGTTTAATCTACAGAAGTTCCTTTGTTACAGGGCGTGTTAATGGTCGGCCCACCGGGTACAGGCAAGACCATGTTAGCCAAAGCTGTGGCGACAGAATGCGGGACGACTTTCTTCAACATGTCCTCGTCCACCCTCACTTCCAAATACAGAGGCGAGTCGGAGAAACTCGTCCGTCTACTCTTTGAAATGGTACAACATTACCTATATGTTTCTTGCGACAACTCCTGATAAACTAGAATACAACTCAAAGCCATAATTTGTGTGATTCATGCAGGCACGCTTCTATGCACCTACAACCATCTTCATAGATGAGATCGACTCCATCTGTAGCAGAAGAGGAACGTCCAATGAACACGAAGCCAGTCGCAGGGTCAAATCTGAGCTTCTGATTCAAATGGATGGTACTAAAAAATTATGTTTTTTTACATTTCACTAGGGATATTAGTATAATTTTCTTTCCCCCTGGGGACGCAAATGGCACCAATTTGTGGAATGATCTATACATATAAGCATTAACATACAGTAGATTGAGGTTGATTTATCTAATGGTAAACTAAACGATACATTTACATGGTCATTTATTGGCATACAAAATATCAGAAAATTAAGAAAAACAATCTTTTTGCTCAAATCCCCGAACAGCTAAAAAAACACTTGATCGGTTCCAATTTCCAATAATGTGATCGGATCGGGACATCCTTACATTCCTCCCTATATTGTCTTCTCATTTCAAGGTGTGGGTGGCGCCCAGGACAATGACGACCCTTCCAAGATGGTCATGGTCCTCGCCGCAACCAATTTCCCATGGGACATTGACGAAGCGTTGCGACGACGCCTGGAGAAACGGATCTACATCCCTCTGCCAACAGGTGACTTCTCAATCGCCAATGTTTAAATGCCACAAAGGACACAGGGTTCTTGGGAAAAAAAAAAAAAATCTTGGAATACTGTTCCATGTTATCAGAAAGTGGCTCTGTACAATTTTCTTCGCTAGAGTACAGTCCGGATGGTAAACCCTGATTAGGCTTGTTGTGCGTGATAGCTGTGATAGCTGCATCAGAAATAAGATGACATCATGGGAGCATTACCCGGTCAAATTTATCCCCACATTTGGTGTTTTTGAAGTTTATACAAAACAGTGACACAAAAAGATGGTAAAATACCAACTTTTACAGGTAGTCACTGCACTGTTTAAAGGTAGAAAGTTGCCGCGTCGACTTTGTCCCTCTATTCCATGTTTCGTTTATATTGAACAGTTATACGGAAAAAGGCAGAACAATGCCTGATTTTATATGCTCTTTGCTTCCATGAGGGATCTTATACGCAAAAGGTGTAAAATTGCAGGGTCAACTTGGTCATCTTAAATTCTTTATGTGTGCCATCTTAACATTGAATTTATTGTAAACACTGTGTAGCTGTGGGTCGCGTGGAGCTTTTAAAGATCAACTTGCGGGAGGTGGAGTTGGCCGCCGACGTGAACCTGGACCTTATCGCCGAGAAGACTGAGGGCTACTCCGGAGCTGACATCACCAACGTCTGCAGGTTTGTCCACAGTATGTTTGTCAGAGAACAAAGACAAACTCCTTATGACAAACCCAACCATCTTTTCAATCCTTTCCCTCAGGGATGCTTCCATGATGGCCATGCGGCGGCGGATCCAAGGCCTAAGCCCCGAGGAGATCCGAGCCCTGTCCAAAGAAGAGTTGCAGATGCCCGTGATGATGGAGGACTTTGCACTCACGCTCAAGAAAATCTCCAAATCTGTCTCGGCTGCAGACCTGGAAAGATACAAAGCCTGGATGTCCGAGTTTGGTTCGGGGTGAAGGACTTGCGATTGCGAAGGGCGGATGATTGGACAATGGTTGACTTCCTCTCGTCCTAATTTCTAGTTAGGCCTGAGAAATACGTGACAGTGTTTCACGCCTTTTTAGGTGAGGCACAACCCATTAATTTAATATTTTTTTTAAATGAGAGAAATGAATGTCTTGAAGCAGACTCAAATGCTTCTGTTGTAAACTACGGATGAGTATTTGACTTTAGGGACAATTAAAAATACCTTTTAAAAAAATGAATGCAGACAAACTTTGCACTCTGTTTCTGCGTCACTCTTCTATATAAACCTCACCGACACTGAATGGGGGTGCAAAGTCGAGCCAGCAATGTTCCTCCTTTCGAGGTTTGAGCAAGGCCGTAACTACGTCAGGGTGCCGCCTGTGTCAGGGAATCGTCAAAGCCAGGACAGTTTAGATATTTATGCCTGTGGTTTAAGTTTACCTTCTACGCTGTAGGAACTTTTAGTATGTTGTTGGGGTGTACTGAAATCCAATAAATGAATCAATGCCCTTGATTATTTGTCACAGAATTGTTTGTGTGTTTTCAATTAAATTCCTGTATAGTCTGAAGATTTCAAAATGTGGAAAAAGTTGGGTGTTGGTGCAAACATACATACCAGCCACTATAATGTTACAGTAACATTTTATTATCCTATTCGAATGTCACATAAAATAAATTCTTGATCCACTTCCAAATTCCCTCCTTTGAGTTTGACGCAGTGATTCTAAAATTGTGGTACAAGTCAAGTAGACAGCTTCAGAAAACAGGTGAGCCTTGATTGGTCGTTACCTGATCCCTGAGCAACTGTGATGTCATTTTCAGTCGACAGATGTGACAAAATCCGCCCCCTGAGATGGCTAAAAACGGGTGAATTTTACTGTTTCACTCATATTCCACTAATGTAATATTAATCAGAATGCCATGTTTCAACTTGTGGGCCTGTACCAAACATTGTAGGAAAGAAAATTTGGGGGTTGACTCCCTTTAAGTATTCTTCCTTACATTTGAGCGCTGTGTATGACAGTAACTTGCAATAAAAAATATATACTTTTTGAGAATAAAAACTCGTTTTTGATTGACAGTACTACTGTGTTACTGTATGTTAACGTTTGTCATACTGTGGTGATATTTGGAGAGTCAAGTAATTTTTGAGGTGGTATTTTGGTGTTTCGGAACCAAGTAGCAGACTTGCTAGTTCTAAGTAAATAAATAAATACAAATTAATAGAATGTACTCTCTTGATAGTATTTTCAAACAGTATCTTTTGCGTTACGTTATATCTATATTGTTTTTATTTCAATTTATGCGTTCCAAAGTCAATTCAGTTACTTTTATTGAACTCCGCCAATCGTCACCATGCCAGTTGGCGCTCGCAGGTGCGCATGTGCAGTACAGTTTAAAACGTTCGGTCCACTGACTTTGAACGTCCTCTTTGATAAAAACGTTCCTTTTGTGTATTGCGTTGACGGAACAAACGTCAGTAAAACGTAACTCTGCACACGAAATATCAACGTTTAAACGGTGAGTCAATTGTCGTTTTCCCGAATTGGACTCAACCGACCTTAGAGTGACCAAGGTGCGGTTTTCTCCGTCACCTTGGCGACCAGGTTGGTCAAATACTTTGACTAAGCATCTTAGTACTTAAAAGTCTGGTTGAGGCCCCAGAACCGTTTAGCTATCGTGCGTATGGGAGTATCAGCGGGTTAACTATATTTTAAATGACAGTGTATGGTCGTATTTTAGGGTTGTAAAAAAAATGCAAAGTACGCAAAGAGGCGATCATTATTGGCTGAGTTGAATCAGGTGTGTACGTGTATGACGCCAAATTTGCTCCCAAGACGTTAACGAGAACCATGTTTTTAGAAAAAAAAAGACCCACAATTTTTGCATGCTAGATTCCTAAATGCAGCATTTACAAAAAGTTCATTTTGCTTTTATTTCCACAAATGTGCTTTTGTCGTGTACCCAGGAGTGACTGTAATTAGCTAGTAAGACTATTAGTAAATGGCTACAATTAACTACTACTAAAAGACTACTACTAGCTACTGCAAGAGCATACAAAATACCGGTACCGTATTATTATATACAAAGCATTCAGCGGTGGGAGGTAACGAAGTATAAATACATTGTTAATCTTCGTATTTTACTTCAGGAATCGTTTTTCCTGACACCTTTTTATTTCTACACCTTACAGTTAGGTATATGACGACCAAAGTCACCGCTGGAATGTAAAACCACTTTACATTTTGGCAATATGTTAAGAATTGAGGAAGTTAGGACATTTTAAAGGCTCCAAAAAGCGGGCAAAAGTGTCTTGTTTCTAATTAAAAATAATGGAGTAGTCTGAGATCCATTTTTAAGAAAAGGGATGAAGCTGAGATGTTGCGGCCTCACAGTTTCCTTAAGTTTGGACAGAATTATAAAGATGATACACCACAAGAAAGTGTTTGATTTCACAGAGTAATCATAATTCTAGATAATAATTAATTAGCAATTAAGTCGACCCACACCATCACTGGCAACGGACGGCTGGCTTATCCCGGTGGACGGCTCTGCTATTCGAGGTTAGGTGACAAAAGTTTTTCAGCGTTGTGTAATTTTCTTCTGCATGATACAAGTTTAATGAAAGTTTGTCTGCATTTCCCCACATACTTCAAAATTATGTGCATGAGGTTGTGCCAGCTAGCTTTCAACGCTTTTTGGCAGTCAAAAATCCTGCCGTGCGTTTGATAAACATAGAAATACTGCATGAAAATCATCAAGTCAAAAACGTGACAGAGGAGATTCCACTGTACATCATTACTAAAAATACGTCGATGCAGAAATGATCACACGAAAATGCTGGAAAGAGTCAGTTGTCACATGCTTCCTACATTTGCTAACATCTGCATTTCTATTTTTTTAATTGTCAAAATAAGATTATTACTTTCAATCTCAATACAACATAAGAAATATGTCAATAAAGAGAGTTAAATTCAACAATGGTTGAGATTTTGAAAATGGAACATACACCAGTCCTCCAAGATGGCATTGAATTGATACCTTCAATGTCCAATTTCCTAAATTTATTTATTTGATCACAAATCTACACTATTGATTATTACATGTTTGTGTGTGACATTTGTACAAATTAGAGACCAATCTAAAATGTAAACTGAAAATTGCTTGCTCTTTAACTACAACATTAACTGGGAACAAACAGCAGAGCATTTAAGGGTTGCTTTATGTCTGTTTCAGTTTCTGTACTGTTTCTTGTCACTGTCACACTTCATATGCCAACTATTTTTTTATTCTCACAACTACTTTCTTTTTTTGCCATGGAGTAACAACTTCAGTCTTTTTTTCTCATTTTATTTTCGTAAAATTACACAATACAATATTGCACGTTTTAATTGTAGCATTCTGGTTTTCTCTTGAAATAGCATGTTTTTTTTTCTTGTCATATTCTGAACATTATTGTAATAACCCCAACTTCTCTTCCAACTAATTACTTTTTTCCCTTTAAAGAAATGCAACTTTGTCATACAATTTTTTTCTCATAATATTGTGACTTATTTTCCTTGTAATATTGAAACTTTTTCCTGATATTTGAAATCTAGAGTCTGATAGCACCTAACTCATTCACTGCCATTGACAAATTTACTTATCTATTCACAGTCCATTCATTCAATCCCTGGAACATACAGGGAGTCCTCATTTTTCGAACGGGTTGCGTTCCTACACTGGCGATATAACACGAATTTCTGCGTATGTCGGATTTCACCGTTAAAGTCGAAATTTATGTCAAAATAATTTGTATAAAAAAACCAAAACCAAAATACATTAAAATAAAAAGCATTAGATGCTGTACTTAGCATTACTGCTGAGAAGTGGATGGAGAAGGAGAGGCGAAAAAGGCAACGATACTGCCGGTTCGCAAACAGACACATTTTGAGTGACGGCGGAACTGTTGTTTTCCGTGTTTCACGGCCTTTGCATTTTTCATGTAAACCATTAAGGATGGCGTCGAATAGGTGGCCCTAGTTTGAAATTTCTCAAAAGATCAACCAATACACTCTCAAGACCTTGTCCACATTTCCCGAACTTGTTGTTGACAAACCCCCTTCAAAAACAGGTAAGGCAATTTTTCAAATCCAAATGTGGATTTTTATTCTATTTTTAGTTTCTGCCAAATTTGAAGCAAATTGGTCATCTTACAGACACATTAGTTTTGGACAAACAGTTTTTCAGGTCCCGAGTTACGTTACTATGTGACTGGCCATCATGGCTCATATTTTCCAGCAATAACAATCATATACAACCTTATTTGCTGTAGTTTACTACATTTATATGGTTAATAATTGTACGTTATATTACTTTTTATATAGCGCTTTCACAACCGCTGTAGCACTATCAAAGCACTTTATAGAACAATTAACATAAAACGACAATACAATAGTTCAAATTAGTTTCTGTTAAGCTTCAATTTGATATTCATTGTAGTTTTCTGTTTATGTTTTTTGTCCTCCTGAGATGTAGTTATTGTTTCACATAGTGACTGGAATTCTTAAAGATCTGTTTGCTATTGCATGTCTCATGTAAATCAATTAATCTTTGGAATTTTACACTCATACCTTCATTAAACTTAATTTGGCAAGAGTGCAGAAAATGACAGCCAAGGATGATATTTTTTAGGTTTTAAGGCGTTTTGTGTTCCAGTGTTGAATTTCAATTTTCGGCCTCGGGTTCCTCATTTTCGATTTTCCGTTTTGGCCAAAAATTGTAATTTCGGTGCATCCTTAGTTATTCACGTAACACTACAAGCTTATCCTTGTGAAGTTGCATTGATTCTTAAAATTGTATTTTTCCTGCTAATGTGACTCTTTGTTTCATAACGTCATTGTTCTCGTACTGTTAGCACTTGGTTTTGTACACCAGTCTTCGATTTGATTCTCGCATTTGCTGCTCTTTCCTCAAATTTTTATTTTTTTGTAAAAGGCCACTTTATTCTTGGACTTTTAAAGCATCAATACAGTACCTAAGACATGACTAATATCAAGCAATGACCTTTTTTTTTTCCTCAAAATACATTTTGTTCTGGTGTTTGGATTTTTTTTACCTTATTCTTGCAATTACATATTTTTCCTCCAAAATATTTTTTAACCTGTGAAATTATGGATGAATTGTATATACTTAATGTAACTTAATATTTGATAAGATTATTCTAACTAAATTACGGCTTCTTTAAGTATTTTTTTTTTTTTTTAAATCTGACTACAAGATACATTTAAGGTTACAAGTGGCACACATAGATCCCACCGGTGCATTTGTATCCTTAAAAATGTATCTGTACTGTCAAACCAACAACCCCCATATTATTGTCATATTTCACCTTTACTCTCGGAATTCTTATTTGGTAAGATCAAATATTTCTCCTGCTTACCATTGATTCCTTTCTTGGCGATTTTAGGTCGCTTGGGGTCGGCTCACCTTTGACGTGACCACTGAGAACAACTTGATACGTTTTAAGCACTTTGATCTTACCTGGACTCCATGTGAAGCAAAGTCACTCAAGCCAAGTGCAGGAAAGCCAAAACTTGACATTCCGTTTCCATGCCCAAAGACTGCCCTTTCATCATGATGCCGCCCAAGAAGAAAAACTCGCTCATGAGCTACATGAACGGCTTCATCGGTGCAGTGAACAACATGGACCAGACCGTCATGGTGCCCAGCCTGCTGAGAGACATCCCATTGGACCAGCACACTGAGATGAGCCACTTCAAGTCAGACTTGGACGAGGGCGACTTGTACGCCTACTACCACCTGCTCAAGTCTTTGCGCGGCGACATTGAGTGGGGTGTAAAAGCTGCCGAGGGTAAGAAGCTCACCCGAAGCAACTCCTCGACCTCCTCCTCATCCTCCTCCTCATCATCATCATCATTATCATCATCGATGTCATCGTCTGAAGAGGATGAGGAGGGTGAAAAGGATGACAACTTAGAGAAGCAGTTCCAGTACCACCTCACCGGCCTCCAGGGGGTGCTGTCCAAGCTCACTGTGCAGGCCAACTCCCTCACCAGCTGCTACAAGCAAAGAGTCGGCATATAAGAAGCCAACCCCCCCCCCCCCCCCCCAATTAAATTCGTCCTGCCCATTTTACTATTGAGGAACTTGACTTCTACGTCACGTCAGTCCACTGTAAATGGCGCCATACTGCATGATGTATGTACACATAACCCTTCAAAATTTCTAAACACAAGACTTTTTCACTCAATCACACCAAGGTGAAGCACTTTTATTGAATTTCTAATTAAATATCTTGCCACACATCACTTTGTATAAGAAAATGGATGGAGACGATCAACTCTTTGTAATGAATTACAAGTACTATTTAGCTGCACTAAATGGAACAACATGCTTTACTTGATGCAGGCTATCAACAAAACTGAAAAACCAAAATTTCTTGTAAAGTTACAATTTATATTTTAATAAAATTACAACTTCTCATTTGGGCTTATTGAGTGCAAGTTTTGTGAAATGTACCGTTTTTTCATATGAGACTTTAGTCTAACCCCCCCCCCCAAAAAAAAAAACTCATTAAACTTATCATGGACTTAGAACTTATTGTAAAGTTAGAGCTTTATCTTTTAAAACAACTTGTCCAATATTACAAGTCGATTACCATAAAAATACTACTTTTGTCTTGAAATATTACTTGAATATTCTCCCATGTTTTTAAAGCGGAAATCAACCCAAAAATAGTTTTTGAAGTATTATGCTATATGTACCGTGCCTGCGTGGGTTTTCTCCGGGCACTCCGGTTTCCTCCCACATTCCAAAAACATGCATGGTAAGTTGATTGGATACTCTAAATTGCCCCTAGGTGTGATTGTGAGTGCGGATGTTTGTCTCAGTGTGCCCTGCGATTGGCTGGCAACCAGTTCAGGGTGTCCCCCGCCTACTGCCCAAAGACAGCTGGGATAGGCTCCAGCACGCCCCGCGACCCTTGTGAGGAGAAGCGGTACAGATAATGGATGGATGGATGTTATATGTAGCCCCACTACTAGTCTAAACATGGCATTCAGGTTTGATGGTTGCATTTTTTTTTTGTTTCAAGGTTGCAAATGGTTGCAAAGATGTTAGCCAACAGTTTGTCTTGTCGCCAAGAAACCTAGCCACCTACCTAACCTAATATTGGAGTATTGTAAAGTGGCCTTTGATGAGCTCTGATTGAAATCCTATGAACATTTTTGGAAGGAGCTGGAACATGGAGTCTGAAGTAAGAACCCTACAAAACTGAGACAACTGGACCAGTTTGCTCATGAAGAATACATACTGAGATATGCAGAAGTCTCATTGAAAGTTCAAAACAAACATTGCACAAACAAAATATTAAGTTAAAGTATTTTTGCCCAGGCCTGTTTTGTGAGTTTGTGTTTTTTTCAAAAGAGTTTTTTTCAGGGGGTCGGGGGAGTAAAACAACTTAATTCTTATGTCTTCTTTCTTGCAATTAAAAAAAATGACAAAATGAAATGAAAATACATTGTGAACATAAATGTAATCAACTTTGTCACTATGCATCCCTTTGTGTAAGACGAGATACAAACAACTCTCATTAGCAGAGTGACAACTGACATTGAAAAACTATTTAGCAGCCTCACGGCACTGATAGTATTAACTGAGGCTATAATAATAATTATCCTCATTAATCTGTACGAAAATGTTAATGGACGTATCCCAAAGCAAAAGATGACATGTTTGAATGAGGATATCAGTCACAACAATGTACAATGTTTTAAGTCTTTAACAACAATGTGCACATTAACCCTCAGGCCTCGATCAATATAACTACCCAGTCAGTTTGTTAGTGGCCTATTTTTAATTTTTGCTTTTAGTTTTTTTTGCTGTTACTGCATAAACGTTTTTAAAAGTCATAACTCATGAGTAGAATATATTTACGTTTTATTTGTAACTCATTAAAATCTAATGTGCCTGCGCAATGTGCTCGTTGTAAAATAAACTCTAAATGATTTCTTTCAAAATGCATACTTTTATTACCATTTGTCTTTAATTGCTGCATTCAACTTCAAACACAGCCACGTCGGTCACTAGATCGGAGCCTACCAGGTAACATCAAGAGAAGTGTTATGCGGTGGTCTTGCTTTTTAGAAGAACCCAACAATTGAGGAATAGAGACGAATAGAGGGACGGACGAAAACCCACTTTCGTCCTTGCTTAGTCCTTCCGGGACGGACTGCCCATCTCTGTTTATTTGTTTGCAAAAAATGCATTTCAGTGGATGTCAGTTATAATGATTCCCATTGTTTGCAGACTTCTCTGTATAATTTGAAATTATAATATCACCATAGACCACTAGATGTCAGACACGGCTTAGTTGTGCTAGCACAGAGTCCCTGTACTACAACAGGAGTAGGCCTAATATTTTTCTGCAGATTGGTATGACATGCAGATCAAACAGTACCTGTAAAACATTAAATTTTTGAGTGAGTTGATTTTTGTGGAAAACATTGCACAAAATTAAATCTTGCACTTAATGTTGGTTTGCTGTTCAGCAGTTTTGTGCCATCCTTGAATGGTAATTTTTAGGCACTACAGTTCTTCGCACTGGAAAAAAAAATAACAGTATTCGGTTAATTTTTTTCATTGTTCAAACTCTTTGTCGTTAAAGGGTGGATTTTATATATGCATTGAACATGAAATATATGACACTGTTCATTGGTTCAATAAACACGTTTTGTGTCATACAGCACAGAAAGTGTGTGGTCCTGTGTGCCCCCAAGTATGCTGATTGAAAAATTGTGAACCCCTCCATCATTTAAGTTGCCCATCCCTGGTCTATAATAAAACCCACTTCACTTAGGCAGTGTGATCCGGTTAATAACGAATTAAATAACAGTTGGGTTGGGTGTAATTAGTAAAAAGTGGCCACAATAGGGCCAAAATAAGTATAATTTGACATAAACATTCACATAACTTGATGTAAACATTGACATATTTAAAGAGCTGATAGGAATTTCAAGATGAGACAATCACCACCTTTGGGAATACGTAGTCATTATATTTGCATTAGCATAGCTAACAAAAAAATTCAGAAATTAATGAATTCTCAGTCGTGTAACTTCCAGTGAATCGTGGTGTGGCTGAGGTCTCCCCCTGGCGGCCGCCGTGATGAAGTGAACCCGTGACGCTGTGCGTGCTGCAGTAGTGTGTTTGTTTCCGCTGCCGTCAGTAGCGACATCATGGAGACCAAACCGGTTATCACCTGCCTCAAGACCCTCCTCATCGTCTATTCCTTCGTCTTTTGGGTAAGTCAGTCCTCTCCTCACAATTGTGTTGACGTGTGCTGCTGTTGGACTTTAATGTGCGTGCGTGATAGTGAGGAGAATGGTGGTGGTGATGATGATGATGATGATGATGATGATGATGATGATGATGGGGCGGCTAATAGCTGCAGCATCACCGATTGTTCGGATGTAGAAATGATCCACGGTCGTTCGTATGACGCTTGAATGGATGCCAAACTTGCTGCGAAGCTCGTCATTATTTGGGCGTCAAGCGGGCCCCTGGTTGCGGCGGCCTCGCCGACGACAAACGTCATCACTGTTCCGAGTCAACAAATGACGTATGTGACGGTGCAGGCCTGGCGCGCGAAGCCTCAGCCGCACTTTGGGTCCATGGCCAAAAGGGTGTGTGCATGTATGATGCGGTACACATACTGTGTTCTCTCACAAGCGCCAATTATCATGCGTGTATGGCCCTGTGAAATGCGTGTTGCCATGGATACATGCATGGAGCACGTATGTTACTATTAATGCAGTATGTGTGACTATATTACATGCATAAAAGACTAGATCATGCGTGTATGAAGCACATATGCAAGACGCACGCGAGCAAGTGTAGATGCATGTATAAAACAGTTTTTTTCTCAGAAAACACAAAAATCTGAACCACATTCGCATTATCTTATATTTATTGATAATTTCATTACAGGCGTAGAATTGAAGGAGTTGTTATAAGGATGCAGCCGATTTTAGCAGCGGTGTCCAGCACAATGAGATGTATAAGGCAAAAAAATAAAAATGTTTACGTCATTATTTTAAGAGGCCGACAATAAGTGATGCGTGCAAAGTAAATCATGTTATATATATATGTATGACTAATTTTATGCAGCATATATGACTAGACATATGAAACGTGTGATTGAATATGTTAAAGTATGTGTGACTCTGGATATATTGGTAAAATTTGATTTTATGATGTAAAAAAGTATTAGACCTTGATCAGTCATTTCAAAACGTTTTTCTACTAAGATGACCAATAAAATGTAATGGAAAAACATACTGAAATTTTGGGGGGACAACCCCAAAGTTTGCTGCTGCCACCACCTTGCTCATGTTATGTGGCGGCGTTCTGAGTTGTGTTGTTCTGCGCCAAACTGACCTGTTGCAATCATAGCCACAAAGTATTACCTTTGTTTCATTGGACCAACGCATTTTCCCCACAAGCATTTGGTGAGATTTCAAGTGTCGCTACCCAACCCTACTCTATAGCTCAGACCTATGAAGAAGATGGATGATTGTTTTCACGTGCACTAAACAGTTAGTATTTGCCAGAAATTCTTGCAGCTCTTTCAGTGTTGCTGTCGGCCTCTTGGCAGCCTTACTGACCAGTTTTTATTCTTGTCTTTGAAATGTCACCAATATGCCATATTTTCTGCACTTGGTGATGATTCCGTGTTTTCCGTGGCATATTTAATGCATTGGAAATTCTTTTGTACCTTCCTTCTGACGGATACCTTTGAACAAAACGATCGCTGTGATGCTCTCTGTCGATCATGCCTTGTGCTGTAAGATGTGACTGTAAAAATGCCAGGAATAGCCTACTAGAACAGCGACAACAACTTTATTTAGGGTTAATCAGAGGCATTTCAAATGGTTTGAATGCGATTGGTTAATTCTGAACACAGCCACATCCCCACTTATAAGAGAATAAGTATACTTTGCCACCATAATATCTCAATTGCATGCTCATTTCTCCTCCACCACAAATTATTTCCCCACCTTCAATTCAGATATTTTGGGTCACAGAAAAAAAAAAGTTTTGAAATAATCTTGGTCCAACTTGGCATTTGAACCGGGGTATTTAGACTTTTTTTTTAAAATATACATTTACTATATGTGACATAGATTCACAGGTATAGTATAGATAAAGTAGGAAGCCTGAAGGTGTATGCCTGACCATCCATCCTTACCAACCATCTATAAAGCATTATATAAATAAACATAATGAATATGAAATTTATTTACAATATTATTATAGTAAACCACATCGTGTTGCCACTTATTGTTGGATTTAACACACGGAACTCAACACAAGTTTTTTTATTTTTTATTAAATCTGATCAAAATTTCAATTCTCTTCTGGCCGCGTGTGCCATGCAAGTATGATGTAAGCACAAGCAACGAAGTCAATGCAATACTTTTAGCAGCAGTGACAACCAACTATACTGACTCGGTCTTCAGCATGGAATGGCTTAGACGTGCTGGCCTCCATGCAGCCATGTGTCCGTGTCACCAAGCTTTTATATTTAGTCAGGTCGGACATTCGCGCTCCGAGACGTCGGCCGCCTCGGGTTTCGCGTGCGTAGAGAGGATCGCTGTCACTGGCTCGTTTTTCGGAACCCCGGAGGTCGAGGCTCGCCCAGCTTTTGAGGCCCCGACGCCGGGCCTCACTTTTCACTGTCATCGGCTTGCAAATAACGTGTCGAGTGCGAATAGCTCGGCTTGTTGTACGTCTCGCGCAGATGGAGCAGGTGGTGCGTCGTGTCCTCGCCAGCACATTTTGTCATCGCACCTCCTGCTTCTTTATTAGGGAGGGAAGAAAGCTGACCTCCTTTAAACTCTCCGACCGAGATGGCCAGCGTGGTGTTGAATTTCAAACAAAAGTGCAGTGGGGGTTGGGCAGAGCCAAGGGGGGAGGGAGTGTGCGGTTCCCAAGCTGTTTGGAATTCACAAGCCGACATAACAAGTTGAGAAGCCCTCGTATCCTCTTGGACTTGATTTCCCGTTGGGCCTTGAAAATGAACGCTCCCAACAAGCCACTTGTGTGCAGCGCGGACAGGAAGCAGGAAACAATTTATCCGCAATCACCAAGGCCATAAACAGAACAGCGAGAGCATCATCATCAAGAGAGACGATGCGCTCCCTCAGAGAATCACCATTTATAGATGAAACTTGTTATAGCGAGAAAACACATCCACACGCAGCCATGCCTCTTGTTAACTTGAGATTTTGCATTGCGTCACGTAGCACTTTGCCATTAAAGCAAAGACTGCAGGGATGGGCACATTTCTACGTTCATTTGTTGAATAATTCATTAATTGTTGGTTTTAGTCATTTTTACCAGTAGCAAAATAAAAGAATGATAAAAATAATGAGCTGTATTTTCATGCCCAGCGCAAGTGTAGCGCAAAGCACGGTTTTAAGCGACTCTTCTCATTCTCTTTTAAATTCAGCGCAGGAGAGGTACGCGGTCTACATGACGGAAGCAGAAACTGACTCGCAGGAGTCCATGCAGAACATGGACGGCCGCGAAGTATGCTTATAAGGAACCACGAGCAGATGTCCACTTGTGAATGATGGAAAGTTGGCCAGGGTATCGCCAGAGTTGGGCATTGTTTGAATTTGGGCAATTTCGGTTCCAAATGATTCTTGATTCAGATTTTTAAAAATTTATTTAATTTAATTTTTTTTTCCCCAAACACGCTTAACAAGACTGCCTACCTAAACAAATCTAAGTACTCTATTTCCTCAAATAGTGGCCATCCCTCAAGTAGACACCATGCCTCAATTAGTCTACAGGTGCACCATGCACTTAAAACAAATAAGTAGGACAAGGCCAATTAATCAGCCGGCCAAATCAAAAGGCATGTGTGAGCCCTTTAAATTTGTTTTGCTTTACATATAACATTACATATAAACACTTCACAACATACGACAAATATGACGTTCAAATATCCCACCCCCGCAAAAAAATCTGCTACATTTAAAAAAAAAATTCTCTATTGTAAAGTTGAACAAATACTAAAGTCCGACGTATTGCAGAACAGTCAAATGTTCTGCCTATAAGTCATACCTTAATTGTTGTAAGCATTAAGATTGACCAAATAAGCTATTTATTATATATTTTTGGTGTTGTTTAATACACTAAAACCGCCTCTGTACTAATAAATAGCAATGTGGAAAACACTGGAACCGTTGCACTAATGCACAAATGTTTGCTGTATTTCAACAGTATAGTTGCACTTTGCTTTGCTGGCTGCTGCCTTAATCATATCATGTTGACACTCATCTGGAAATCATTGTCCTTGTCAGTGCACGTGTGTTGATAAGAAAACATGCATGCGTGGCTGTTTAACAGCTGTACAAACGCTTGTTATTTTCACCCCCGACCATCCGAGATTGAAGTGCAACGTTCTCTTTTTTTTGGGGGGGGGGAGATCGTTCAGCCAGATTCTCAGCATGCAGGCCGGAAGGCTGGTGTTGAAAACAACCTCTGGCGTCGGATGGTTTCTGTTCGTGCTCTGCCAACAGGGCAACAGTGTAAACGTTGTCAGTGAGCGCTGACCTGCACAAACTTGTTTGGATGGAAATAAAGTATCGCGGTCCCTTCGAAACCAAACGGCCCCAAAAGCAAATCTTGTGAAACTACAACTCAGCGACACATATTGCCTGCTCCGTTCTTTCATCCAGCACACGGAACATTTACATTATCAAAAGTCCTGTAATAATTGTTGCTTAAAGCGGAAGTCAACCCAAACATATTTTTTTCCAGAATGTGTTCCCAGCAGGCCCACTAGTTGAAACACGGCATTCTGATTAATTTTGCGTTTCTGGAATAAGAGTTAATCCATTCGTTTTTAGCTGTCTCGCGGCCATTTAGTCTTCTGTCGACTGAAAATGACATCACAACTGCTCACAACGACCAATCACGGCTGACCTGTTTTCTGAATCTGAGCCGTGCTTGGTTGTTGTGAGCAGTTGTGATGTCATTTTCAGTCAACAAGACAAAATGGCCGCCCCCAGAGATGGCTAAAAACGAGTGGATTAACACTTATTCCACAAACTCAATATTTATCCGAAAACCCAATTTCAACTAGTGGGCTTGCATAGAACATATTCTTGAAAAAAAAATGTTTCCGTTGACTTTACGTACTTTTTCCCAAATATATTTTAAATTAAAATTTATAGATCTGTTTGTATTTTATGTATAGATTTACTTTAAATAATTAATTCATGGATTTATTGTAAAGTAATAAATATTAGCAATTAATTCATGGATTTATTGTAAAGTAATAAATATTAGCATAATGAAAACATACAGGAAATGGACCTCTCATTGTAAAAAAAAAAATTTTTTTAAGAAAAAAAGTGATATAATTATACAATATAATTACATGAGCAATACTATTATTATCGGCATGTACAGTGGTAGGTTTTTTTTGGGTGGGTTTTGTTTTGTTTTGTTTTTTGTCAAAGTTGGTAGTCGGAAACGTTAACAGAAGCCCGTTTAAAATGATAGTTGGACCGGCCTATAGGCGATTACTTTTTAGTCCGGCCGGACAAAATGGCAGATAACGGACGGCGGAAGGGTACCCCGGCTGTAGGCGGAAGACAAAAAAACGGACCGCAATTTTTTTAGTAAAATGCCCAGCGCTGTGAAAGCGTAATGGTGAATGACTAGCATGAAAAGTTTGTCAAGGGTTTTCTGTTCCCTCTCCATCACATGTACGGCAGGCTACTTCAATATAGTTTTACTTTATTTTAGTTTATTTAATTATACAGTCCTTAACTTACTTTACTGTTGTTGTAGATAGAAATCTCATCTGGACAAGTAAGAAATGTAATTATGCCACCACAGATGATAAGTGATGGTGAAGAGAAAAAGTGTGAAAATAAGACAAGAACAATATAAAAAAATTCCATGTTCATCGGGTGTCTTTAACAACCCCAGTTTATCATGGGGTGTATGTGCTCGGCTAAGCGTAGAATTGATTATTTTTTTATTATTATTTCGGTGTTTGTCGTATTTTTATTTTACCAAAATTACTGTCATTATTCCCAAAATTGCTTAACAAGGAAAAATAATAATAAAACGATGGCTTAAAAATCTTTGATATAGCAGGGACTGTATTTTACAATGGCTAACGTTTCTTAACAGACGGTTCAGAATGTTACTGCTAGTTAACACTTTGCCAGGACTTTTATTAAAATTTTTTGATGATGGCTGGAACTAATCAGCTTTATAATATATCCTATGGGAAAGAGGTTGTCAATTAGACGAACTCGCAAATCAACCAGAATGGGTTGTGTTTCATTTTGGATGTTCCTCTCTCTTTTTGTGGCTTTAAAGACCAGGTTGACCTACAGCCAAGAGGGAACCATTCCCAGGCAAGGACCCGCCACTGTTCCACCCTCGCTGAATCATTTTCCACCAGAGCCGAGCCTGTTTTTTTCTCTCCTCTCCGAGGGTTGAGGGAAACATTTTGTACAGACGTCTCGCTGTCAAGTTGCGTTGACAGCGGGAAGGCAAGCTGCCTGCTCTTGGAAGGTTTAGGATGACGGCCCGCCGTCGCCCGGGGGCGGATCATCATCGTCGTCAGCCAACCCTCACCCCACCTCTCCCTGCCGCATGCCGGGAAAGACGTTCCCAGCCGAGACGCGCACGCCGCCGCTTCATTCAGCTGCCTCGCACAACGGCGTTCTTTTATCCGCTGCCTTCATTTGAAATGCTAAGAGTGGCGCAACAGGCGGAAGCATCTCGCGGCGGATCAAAGCGACGCCTTTGATCCGCCGCCATTCTCTTTCTTCGTTATTCACGAGGCAGGTGATCGCTATCCTGCATGCTGCATAAACGCATCCCCCGTCTCTAATTGCCCCCCTTTCTTGTTCCACCTTGATCCGCCTCCATGCTGCCCGTCTAGAGGGAGTTGGGATTAAAAAAAACAAAAAAACGCTTCCCTTTCCTGCTCACGCCATCATTTTACACACGGATTCCCAACCAAGCTACTGCGGCACACTAGTATGCCGTGATTAGGGGTGTAACAAAGACTGATTGGAACCTGAAAATCGGTTTTGATTGAAATTGTATGGCAGCGTGGAACTGCCAATGTGGAGTAAACAGTTTGGACTGGGCTGTGTCCTGCAAAGGCGTTCGAACATCTTGACGTATTGTTAAAATGTAGGCTAAAAAAAAACGTTTAAAAAAATTCCCATAATGCCAAGCGGTATTGACTTGCGCATACACGATTGTACACCACAGCCTCTTGACAGGTTCACGTTGTTTATAGAAAATGCTGTTAATATTGAATGTTGTTGTCTACATCATATAATTATTACAGTAAAAAAAATCAAAGGTAATGGGGATATCAGTCATTTTTTTTGCAGTTCCACGCTTCCATACACAGCTCAGCATTTTACTAAAAATTGAGCGTCCGTTATTTGTCATCCATCTGCAGCGTGGCTACCCTTCCGTCGTCCGTCATTCTTGGGGGGGAAAAAATAGTACCCGTCTATAGGCCGGTACTCTAATTTTAAACGGTCATTCATCGGCGAGTCTGACTAAACTTTCACTCACACCTGCGGATAGACGAACCAATCCGTCACGTTGACGGAATGCCCAGCTCTGACCATACAGTACCCTGTGGCATTATGGGGAAAAAAGCTATGTTTTTATAATTTGGCCTACATTTTACTCAGAGCTGGGCACTTGACCCTTTTTTGCCGGTCCGGCCGCGACCCCCTGCCCTTATTCATAAAAATATGATCCCCAGCCCCATTAAAAAAAGAAAACGTGCATGACGCCGCCACGGGAGAGATGCTAACGGAAAAGGTTTATTTAAAGATCATTAGCTGGCTAATTTACTATTTACTATTCAAATATGTGCTTACTTCCATTGCGAGCCCTGGGGTTGGTTTTGTCGTATTGTATAATTATTTGGAGGCAACACAGACGACAAGAAGTCTGCAAGCATTCAACAAGTTACTTATTTATTTTTCACACTTTCCCTCCTTGACAATTCCCGGCCTTCAAAATAAAAGCATTCCAGCAAACCACTACACAGCAGGTTTGCTACGGAGTATTTCCGGAAGTAGGGAAGACGCCAGAAGAAGTGCATGAACTCCAACTTGATGTGGCAGCTTCTTCCTTGAGTGCTGCACGCAGCTTAATATACTCCCGGACACAAGTTGTTTTGAAACAGTTGCGTTCCAAGTTGGGGGGTGTTGCTTCAAAAAGACAACGACAACAATGGATATCGTGCTTGATACAACCATAAAGGGATAAACCATAAAGATGACTAGACGAAGCATTTAATTGTATTGCGAAAACGATCTGGAAGGGGGAGCGTGGGTGGGTTCATCCCTACTGAGTAGCTACTTTACGCACACATACGTGACATAACACCCACGCAGCTGCCAAACTAATTTGCTTTGTTTGCAGCAGCAACGAGCTGCGTGGAGGGAAACTGTATGTCATCGCAACATATGACATAATGGACCGATCAGAGCAGCATCAATTCCTGATGTGTGCGTAGCATGTGTTGCAGACCTGTCGCCAACAGCACAACGGCGGTCATGTGAATCAATGCAGCAGTTGTCGCTTGCGCCGACGCGGGAGTAGAAAGAAGCCTAATTAGAAGCTTTTCACCAAGTAGGCTGAGATGAAATTTGGCCGCCTCGCGACAACATCACGCGCATGAGGGCCGATTAGTGGGCCGGACTAAAATCCACCTCCGGCCATGCTTAGTCCAGCCCTTTTTCAAGTTTGTCAGCCCCCACCCCCCGCCCTAAAATGGGCATCCGGCCGGGCCGGAGGGTTCAACCGGTCCGGCCCCGCGACGGACTGCCCAGCTTTGATTTTACTAATATGTTCGAGCTACTTCATTAATACATTTTAACTACTTTGCAGTTTGTTCGAATGACTTCGCAGTATGTCCGAATGACATAGCCCAGTCAAACCTGTTTACTCCTCATTGACAGTTCCACGCTTACATACGAGTCCACTTTCAAATCGAACCACCTGGGAAGCTTATCAGACACCCCATCTTTTGACATACGTATCAAATCATCTTTTATTGGAGAGATGCAGACCCCTAGCCGTGATAGGTCATCAGGTTAATCTATCTATGCCAGTGACATATAGTGTCAGACAATATGTCTTTTTCAGAGCTGGGCAGTCCGTCCCTGGGCCAGCCCGGCCAGATGCCCATTTTTGGGGCGGAGGGGTGGGGGGTGAGAAATTTTTAAAAAATGGCTGGACTAAGCATGGCCGGAAGTGGATTTTAGTCCGGCCCACTAATCGTCCCTCATGCGTGTGACGTGCTCGCGAGGCGGCCAAAAATCATCTCAGCCTACTTGGTAGAAGGCTTCTTTTTAGGCTTCTTTCAAAACAAATTGTGTCCGGGAGGAAAATCAAGTTGCGCGCAGCACTCAAGTATGACACTGGCACATCATGCACTTCCCTACTTCCGGAAATACGCCGTAGTAAAACTGCTGTGTAGTGGTTTGCTGGCATGCTTTTATTTTGAAGGCAGGGACGTGTGAAGGAGGGGAGTGTGGAAAATAAGTACAAGTAACTTGTTGAATGATTGGAGTCTGTTGGACCCAAATAATTATACAATACGACAATACCAACCCCATGGCTCGCAATGGAAGTACGTACACGCCGCTGGGTTGTTGTGTCTTTCACAACTTAGTAACTTGGAAAAGCCTCGGAGCTCAGCTTCTTTTTATTGCGTAAACGGCATTCATTCACAGACGAGTTGAATGACTGATAACACTTGAAATTATAATCACTCTGCGCATGTCGCGGTGCACTGAGGAAATCACAGAGCGAATAACTACGCCTGGAAAAGTAGGTCCATACACTACATGGGCAAGTACGTGAGTAAGTGGCTCATTTGAAGCGTGTCTACAGCGTGTTTGAATAGTAAGTTAGCCAGCTAATTGTCTTCAAATAAACCTCTTCCGTTAGCATGGGGGGGCATCATGCACGTTTTTTTTTTTGGAGGTCGGAACAGGGCCGGGCCGACAATGTTTATGAATATGGCAGGGGGGTCGCGGCCAGAAGGGTACCCAGGTCAAGGGTGGAGGGTTGCGGTCGGACGGGCAAAAAAGGGTCAAGTGCCCAGCTCTGGTCTTTTTATATGTATGTATCAAAATGTGTTAGATGACAGAAGATGCCGTGAACTCCCACTATTTACTGGGGATAAGGACTCAGCCCTTCTGTGAATTGTGACAAGTGATGCAAATAATTAAGAATTATACATAGATGCCACAAGATGGCGTAACAGCACTTAAAACAGATGATCGTAAATCATCCCCACCATGCATCTAGCATGACACAGCCATGAACCAACGTTACATAAACAACCGTATTTAGTAGCTAAATTATTCACAAACAAACCACCTTCACATGAGGCTCATCATTGGCTAGCATACTAGCGTAAATAAGACGCTAGCACAAACTGACATGATTCACACATTGGTTGACATTTTTGTGTGTTGCTGTGCCATGTGTCACTGTCATGAGATCTTTTTTTTAATTTTTTTTATATAAAATGGATGTCTAGTCTCAATAAAGGTTGGGAAACAATGTTTTAACACACCTCTTCCTGTCCCACACTACAGATCACCGGCGCTATCCTGCTGGCAGTGGGAGTATGGGGCAAATTGATGCTTGGCCCTTACATCTCGCTGATCGCCGACAACTCCACCAACGCTCCGTACGTGCTCATCGGCACCGGGACCGTCATCGTGGTTTTTGGCCTGTTCGGATGCTTCGCCACGTGCAGAGGAAGCCCATGGATGCTGAAGCTGGTAAGAAGCGACCAACCCACCATATAGAGTTTTTTAGAGTGAGTCTGCCATTTTGTAATGCCTGTTTGAATATGTTGTGAGTATATAGTGCCCCTAGTTTAAAGATGTCAAACTCCGGCCCTCGAAGGCCACTATCCTGCAACATATCCGATTCAAATGATGAGCTCATTAGCAATCTCTGCAGGAGCCTAATAACGATCCTGATCATTCGAAATGGGTATGGTTTTTTTGAGGGGGAGGGGGTATTATATGCATCATACATTTTTTAAATTAATGGTCCGATTAATCGGGATTCTGTATATTTTTCTGCCTAAAATCGGCATCGGCAACTAAACATCCATATTGATCGGGCCCAAGAAAATACTGTACAAACAGTGTACTAGTACCTCTGTTTTACAGTAAATAAATCCAGTTTCTTTCCACGATAACACTTATCTCACAATATGCATCAATAATCAATGTCCCAAGGTGTACATTATACAGCCATCGCTCTCTGTAGGTGTAAAAAGCAGGATTGGCGATGATTTGACATTCAACAAACTTCAGCAGAACCGAGCTGAAGTACTTCCTGTTTTTATTTTTCTGCTTTCAGATTTACACCAAAATTGTGTGCCACCATCTAGTGGTTGACAGTGGAATTACACCCAAAATAAACAGGAGACACGATAAAAATAATTACAAACTGTAACCCCGAAAAAAGAAAGTTAATGATTGGGACCCAATTACCACACCTTGACACCAAGATTTTTCAGTGGTGTAGAATGGCACTGCATCACCCTGAAAAACTGTAATAGTGATATCACTGAACCAGCTAACCAAATTATCAGGAAGCTCTCAGAACTGAGCATTATCTTGCTGCCCAGCGAATGTTTCTCACTTGAGTTTTCTCTCCCTGTGTGTAGTATGCCATGTTTCTGTCACTGGTCTTCCTCGCCGAATTGGTGGCCGGGATTAGCGGATTTGTCTTTCGTCACGAGGTCAGCGTGCGTTCCATTTCAGCGGCAAAGCCTAAAAGTGTCAAATCCGTAGCCATTCGTGTTGTGATGATGTCTGATGTCACATGTCGCAGATCAAGGGAACTTTCCACAGGACATACACCGACGCGGTCCTCAACTACAACTCTGAAGACGAGGCAAGCCGCGCCGTTGACAACCTGCAGAACAGAGTAAGCCTCACATGTACAAGTCTGGTTTCAAAAGGGCTGCATAGTTTTACTTCATTTTAGTTTTAAAATCAGCTCAGCGTGTTTGCTTACACTTGATTAGATCAATTTCCCGCAAATCAAGTTAAATGAGCAGATGCTAAATACGCACTAACCACTTTTTAAAGATACCCAATACACTTTCTTTTTTTCTTTTTTTTTTTTTTTTACTTTATTGCATTTTGTGTATACGCGCATTTGTAGCTGCGCTGCTGCGGCGTGTACAACTACACCAGTTGGTTCGGCAGCGTGTATTATCCAACCAACGGCATTCCCGCCAGCTGCTGTGTGAACTCCTCGGACTGCAACCCGCATGACCTCCGCAACGCAACCGTGGCCCCCAACAAAGTTTATCACCAGGTCAGCATTGCACTTGGCTTTCACACGCGCGCACGCACAGCTTGTATGGGATGTTTCACTGTTGTGTTGTTGGTTGCGTGTGTGTGTGTGTGTGTGTGCGTGTGTGTGCGCGCAGGGCTGCTACGAGCTGGTCACTTCGTTCATGGAGACCAACATGGCCATCATAGCAGGCGTCACCTTTGGCATTGCCTTCTCACAGGTAACATGGACGAATGAATGAGGGCCTTAAAAGACTCCTTTTTTAAGCTTTTGATTATTTTGATGTATTCTTTTTTTAATTGTACATGATGAGGATTTTTATGATTCAGATTCCGATATTTTTCAGAATAAACTTGGCTGTCTTAATTTACCTATGTAAGTTTTTGTTATATTAATGTTTGATCTTTTCAGCTAAATTATGTATTTATTGTGTTGCGTTGTATGTATCGTGTTTATAGACCATTTTCTTTGTATCAAAGCGTTTAGCTAATTTGAGAAATTTAAAAAACTTAAAACAAAATATTTACTTTTGTTCATTGTTCAGTTTGTGGAAAAGCTATCATCTACTTTATTCATTTTTAATTATTTTCTTTAATTTTATCACATTTCCTTTTTAAGTACAGTTGAAACCCGCTAGTCGCGGTTCTGCACCCTTAGATTCACGGATTTTTGTTTTCAATCTTGTGGGTCATTTAAATATGCAGACGGGAACTCTGTGGCAGTTAGGCATTGCCCAGCTCCACTTATGTATTTGTTTGCTTTTTTCTTTGAACTTGTTTCATACCTTGTGTATTTATTCTTTGACTTTTCTATTGCACTCATACTTAGATGGTATTTTTAGTTTTTACCTCATTTATGTATCCATTATAATGCAATATTTACTTAGTGTTTAAAAAAGTGTGTACTGTATCTACCTCATTTATTTGATTACCTTGTTTGATTTGAACTCATTTCACCTTTTCCCCCCCAGGAAAACACATTCATTCTTGTACTTTCTTGTATTGCTTGTGTTGTCCTTGAGCTAAAATTTAGTTTTTATTTTTTTGTCTTTGTTTCAGCTTATTGGCATGTTGCTGGCCTGCTGTCTGTCCAGGATCATCACAGCCAACCAGTATGAGATGGTGTAACTCACGTCACATGGCAAGTGGGAATGGGGGGACTTTTATTTTCAAATAAAAAAAGTCCTTTGATTAGTCTTCTTTTGCCATTAATAATACTCTTGTCTTTTCAGTGAGATGAAGAGAAGATCACGGAAAGACACAGAGAGTGCTTTCTTTTCTTAAATCATGTTAAAAGAGCTCATTTTTTTGCCTCCCTGCATCTCTCTGCCTGTAACGTGTACATCATGTACAACATGTAGGTCAGATCACGTAAGCATCATTCCCACTCACCGCTCTGTGTGCCACACAACACATTGTCACACTGGCACTGACTACGCTGAAGGCTTGCTTTTTGCACACACTGACACTGACGACCCAGTGCTTTAATAGATGGATGTAATTTGTGTTAGACGTCGCCATTAATACGGGTACTGGACTCGGTATTCAAGGAGACACAATTAGAGACTTTAATATGAATCTGCATCATAATCATACAGTAGGGGGTGCTGTTGCACTGCAGTCTTCTTTTTCCCCACTCAATGTGTGAACATTGCACACGGGAAGAGTCGTAGGAATTATACGAGTATTAGGACCACACCTCGAAGAAAATCATACAGTCTTGAGGGAGAAAACTGCTTCTGAAGCTACTTTTTAAGTTTAGGATAAATGAAATTGTATTTTTTTCAGAAATCAAAGCAGTGTTATGTGAATGAGCAACACTTGCACTTTTAATCTGTTTTAGAATTAGTGCTTTTTATTGCAATTTTATTCTTGTAAAATTGTTTGTTTTTCATTATACGTTTTGTGCATTGGGATTTTTTTGTAATTGTGATTTTTCTCCTAATTTTAAAACTTCATTCTCGTAAAATATGAATAAGTAGAACTTTATAAAAAATTACACATTTTTCCTTTCTCATAATTTCAACTAAAATAAAAAAAACGTGACTTTTTGAAAAACTACTACTTTTCTCATACACCAATTTGTATCATGAACATTTTCTCATAATTATGACTTCAAAGAATGCTAAAATTGTATTCTCAAAATTATGACTTCCCTTTTTTTCTTGTAATATTGTGAATTTTCATCTGACTTTAACTAACTTTACTTACTTTACATATCCAGCTTGTTTTCTTGTCATATTAAAAGTTGTTGTTTTTTTATCAAATTTTATACAATTTACTACTTTTTTTTTAATACTAGACTTTATTCCCAACACATCACTTTTCTCTTAAATTACAATTTTTTTCTGACTTTCTTTGAACATAATATTGCATCTTTAGTTTTGTTTAAAAAAAATTAATCACAAAAAATATTTTTTTCTTGACAGTTCTGACTTTATTTTGTAATATTAGACTTCATTCAAGTAAAATTCTTATTTTTTTCCTCCAATATTGTAACTTTGTTCTTATACAGGATTATAAATGTGTTCTCATGAAATGACACGTTTTTCATGGATTCTTCCGACTTTATTCTTCTAACATAAAGACCGCTTTGCTTGTACTGTAACACTACGTTTCAATTGAATTTCGATCCTCAGAGTGACATGTCGTGTGTGGCGCATCAACCAGTTGCTGCTTCGATCATCATCATCATCATCATCATCATATCTGTAGATATGTACTGTAAATGTAATTTATAATAATGATGTAATGTTTCATTTTAATATGCTAATTGGCCGTGTTTAATCTGCTGTTTAGCCGTAAAGTATTTGTTTGCACTGACTAGCAACTAGTAGTGGCTGATGTTCTAATGTAGACTTTTAGTAGAGTTTGGCATTACAGCTTCAAAAAGTGTTTTTCCCCCTCTTTGAATTTTTTTTTTAAACTTCTGAGTAATTTTACTGTGTTTTCTCTAGATATTCAGTGGCTCATGAGTTCTATTTGGTATTTAGTGGTGGCTTAATTTTTTTAAACTACTTGCTGTTGTACATTGCTTTGACTACATGTATGTTTTATCTTGTACATACTAAACAAAAAAAACTGTAATGCCATCAAGCTTGCACATGGGGTCACCACACACGCACACACTCAAAAACACCATATTGTCTAATATCAACAACGTCACCATCAGTGGTCTTATCAATAAACTGACATAGTGGAACATTTCTTTGGTAAAGTTTGGTCATTGCTGGAATAATGTAATTATTTTGGGGATTATGTTTGACCTTTTTAGCTAAATGAAAGAACAGTTATTACATATAATTTCATTTTTAAAACGGTAATATGTCAGGTTGTTGGTATGTCCTAGGAAGAGAGGATTTCAACATTAAATAAAACTATTTCCCCATATTTGAAAAATACATGCATTGTCTTGTTTATTTTTCCATCATATAATATATAAAATGCATATATAGTTAATAAAACAAAAGATGTATTCAAATATGTGGATATGTATTGTATACATTAGAAAACCTGCACGGGTAATGTCAAGTGACTTTTTAACATTCTTGGCAGCCATATAATTGTAAATGTAAGTTAACTAAATGTGATTGAAATAAGGTCAGTCCATGTCTATTACAAAAATATTGCATTAGTGCCATTGTGTGGCAGCTTGGGGCCAAGAAATTTAATTGAAGTGAGGGGAGTCACGCAGCACCATCTTGCAACACATACTGTATAAGCAATTAAAAACCTTTAGCGAGGGGGCGTGTCATTGGGGGGGCGCAGCTACTTGGTGGCCATGACCCTGACTGTGGATAGTATGATAAACAATGACACACACATTCACGGCCACCCATCACTTAGGTGTTGCGTCCAGAGCTGGCCCATTTTTGGGACGGGGGGCGACAAGTTTTAAAAAAGGGAAGGGCAGAGGTGGATTTTAGTCCGGCCCACTAATCGTCCCTCATGCGTGTGACGTGGTCGCGAGGCAGCCAATGTTCATCTCAACCTATTCAGCGAAATGGGCAAACGACCAAAATTGTCTCCGAACGCTTCAAACGCGCTACTAGCTACACAACTGAGCGTACTTGCTTGCATTGGGAATGCCCCGGTGGGAAAGTTGTGCACTGCACACGTTCGGTCTGCACAGCGGGGAGAAGAGAAGGAAGAAGGAGAGGATAACTGAGATGAAAAAAAGGAGAAGGAGCACTTGGACCGCGGGAAATTTGAAACCTGAATGCCGCAGTCGCTTCATTCGCGCACATCGGAGAGGGGAGGGGCTTTGCTTGGTAGTAGACAACGACTGGCAAAACAAAACAAAAAGTTTTGACATCGCAATTAAGTGGCCAACACTGTGCTAAAACTAATGCAAACAATATTGCCGTGTTGGTAAAATTAACAGCTGTAAAATAAAGAAAGTAAAAACATAACAGGTATAACAAGTTCCTCACTTATGGTTCTCCAAGTCTGGTCTCTTTTTTTTCTAGTCCCGGTAGTGGAAACTGGGCGTGTCATATAGCTCGGGATGTCCACAAACCACAACGATAATCTTTTCCTTCATTTTGCGCTCTCCACACAAGAGCCGCCGAGTGTTCAGGACGCTGTGTGTGACGTTGTACTCCCCGAAGTTGATTGGCTGCCGCGAGGCGAAGAGGGAAAAAGGTTCATTTGTTTTAGCCGTGCCGAATGGGCGCATTTTCTGTGCTTCGCTCCGCGTCCCACCGCTCCAAATGCATCATCTGCGCCACCCCGCACGCAACCGCGCCCGCCCGCGCGAATTCCATTGACTTCAATTGAATCGTGCCGCCAGATTCAATTAAACATTCACATGTAGCAGCACCGAAAGTGCTCCTGCGCGATTTGTTTCTCCACACACGGACTGATGGTCTTCCAGTCGGCGCTCTGGAAGCGGAGGGGAAACCAGTGAGCCAATCAGCAACCTGAAGGGCTGACCAATGGAAGTGCTCCCTGGACCAGGCGTCTCCGCCCATCCGTTCAGAGACTAACCTCTCTGACGTCCGCTGCATATAAACAATGACTGCTGTTAAATAAAGCAGTTACATTACAACTCTCGACTCGCTCACTTCTCCCACAAATAATGTGTGGTAGCAAACGGTTCGACAAACCGTTAACCCAGAAGTGGGTGCCCATGAGGTAAGCGGATTTGAATAGTAAATTAGCCAGCTAATGAGCTTTAAATAAACCTCTGCCGTTCGCATCCCTCCGAGGGCATCATGCACGGACGTTTTTGCGTTTTCGTTTTTTTTTGGTGGGAGGGGGCGGACCGCTTTAAAAGGACTAGAACGGACGGGGTCGGAGGATGATCATTTTTATGAATAAGGACGGAGGAACGAGGACGGTAGGGTACCCAGGTCGTGGACGGTGGACGGAGGACGGAGCGGCAAAAAAGGGCCAAGTGCCCAGCTCTGGTTGTGTCACCCTGGCCAGCCACTGAAGAATATCTGGCTTCGCCCCTGGTGTCATTTACTTAGGGATTTCGCTATTCCCAGCAGTGCCCCTTTAGCACTGTATACACACACACACACACACAACTATGTGGCAGGCCTGATGTAGGCCCCCGGGCCTCCAGTTGGACACAGGTCCTTGGGAGTCAAAGTAAAGCAGCCGGTCACATGTAGTACCGCAACCGTTCGCTTGGAGGCGCTGCGGCTTCAGGGGAAAACGTAACGTCCGAGTGAGAGAGAGCGGGAGAGAGGAAGAGAGCGAGCGAGGGTGACGCTGCGCGGCGCGGCCTGCATCCGTAATAAGGTCGGCAAAGCGGCGAGATGATGGGAAGGAGAGGCTATTACTCGGCGAAGCCCGGGCTGCTCGGGTTCGCTGCAACCTCGTTACACAAATTACCGGCGGAGCGGCGCGGCAGTGGGTCCGCTAATGGAGCGTGAGTGCCGCTGGCTTCCGCCCCCCAGCCCCCCAACCACCGCCCCCGTCTTTCCCTTCTCTTCTGCCCCCCCCCCCCCCCCTCCTGCCTGATAGAGGCCAGAGGGAGACATTCACCGGGGAAGCGCTATTAGTCTGTCTTTTAATGTCTCTCACGCGCGCACACGCCAGCGCAGCGGCCAGTCATAATCAGCAGCAGCATAACAATGAAACAAAAATGTACGTTTAATTTCAGTATATGCTGTCGTGTGCATTTATGGAGAAAAAATGGTGATGGCATTGCTTACTCTGATGTCTAATTAGCGAGGAACACTATTTAGGCTAACGACTACAGTGTTCCCTCCTCATGTAGTTATTCACCTATTTGCAGATTTTGTTTACCTATCCTGTTACTTCCTGAAAAACTCACTTCACAATAAGCAGCAGTTTGGCAAACAGTGAACCGTTACACATTGTATTTCAAAACAACCAAACAACTGACAAAAAGAGGCCCGCTAGCTAGCTATGCAATGGAAAGCTCCATTGATATGCTAACAATTAGCATTAGTGGTCATGGTTGACTGATTTTGCTGCGGCTTCCTGAGTCCATCCATCCATCCATTATCCAAACCGCTTATCCTCATGAGGGTCACGGGCGTGCTGGAGCCTATGCCAGCTATTTACAGTATTTGTGAAACTATTTTTCATTTGTGTCTGCATGATTGTATCAAACTGGAACCCGCTAGCCAAGGCAGGCACACCCGAAGGAGCAGTGTCATGAATTTGATTGCAGCAATGGAATTATTAACATTTTAAGTATTTCATTATTACTCTCTATTTTGTTTATTAGTAATTTTTATAGTTTTATTATCACTGCAATGCATGCTTCCTGTTTTTTCCCCATAATAACAAAGGCAATTGACTTGGGCATGCGCATACCCCGTAGCATTATGGAGGAAAAATGCCGACCGGAAATCCTACATTAGAGACATAATATGAAACAATAAAAAAAAAAATATATATATATATATATATATATATATATATATATATATATATATATGAATAAACAATGTTTTTTACGCACTTAATTTTCAAGCGTATTGGTATAACGTAGGCCAAATGCTAAATAATAATAATAATAAAAAGATTACATGCGTAAGTCATTATGGGAAAATGCCATGTTTTTAGCATTTAGCCTACAGGAACATTAGAATGTATTTACAAATATATACCAATATATTTTTCAGTCAAAAATGTTTACTCCACATTGGCAGTTCCACACTTCCATACTAATTCACAAAAACAATAAATGGGCGAGTTATTCAGGAAATAATGGCGGATAGGTTCAAAATGGAAAAAAAAAAAATCATGAATGCCAAATTTTGGGACCATTTAAGTGAAACTGTATAATTTGCCACTCCACACTTGTTGATCTCTCACAGCACAATGGTTGAGAATCACTGCTCTGTAAGAAAATGTTACGGGTTTTTTCACCACAGTACCATTTGCTGAATTTGATGGGGCACTGCTCAACTTTCCCCTTAATGCAAAAATGGTGGCAAAAAAACCTGAAAGGATCATTTGATTCCATTTGTCCTAAGTGTGTGACAGCTTTAAGAGGCTGTTGTTGTGCAGACGACGTCTTTATTATTTAACGCCACCATTAGGTGTCGTTTAGCGGCGTCCAAAGTGATGTAGCGGCGTCTCTTTGTGTTCGTGTTGTTGTCGTTGCCTCTAATTGACGCTCGCGCCTCCAGCCTCGCCGCTTCACGAGACACTTTTCACCGAACGCGGCTCCTCGTCTGCGCCACCTCTGCCGCTTCCTCCCTCCCACCCGCCTCTTTGAAGCCTGCGGGATGATGATGATGACACCCGGCGTAATCGCGGCACGACGCGACACGCTAGTAAGAAAGCCTTCGAAACGCACGTTCCGGGTTTGGCGGCTGCCTTCGACACCACCGCCTCGCATCCCCCTGTGACAAGTGCAAAGGCTCAGGGGAGAGGGGGTTTAGATTGACAGCCCTGTTGACAGGAGAGCACGGCTCGTGTGTTGATGGGATCTCGGCTCAGGTGCAGTTCAAGACCTCGAGACTGAATGAGGGGCATACAGACGACGTTTCCCGGCTGTAATGGAAATTTAACACAGCGGGCTGTTACATGTGATCTGACAATGATGTCTTGGTGAAGCAGCATGTGGCTCATTAGCCGAGGCCGAAATGAAGCAGAGATTTGAAAAGTGCATTGCACTACAGTGCGATGTCAAATTGAATTTGATTAATTGTTCAGCCAAACTGTACACTGGTCAAAATAATGCTGTGCGGTACCCACATACCGATTTTTTACATCTTGACCAATTTTGTTTTCACGTCACAATCACGAGTCTATGGACTGGCTGATCTCAGTGATGACCACACATTTGCTATTTGCATTTGCAGATTTGCTATTGTAAATATCGAATAGGTTTTGAACAGGTTTATCATTTAAAGGGAACTGTAAAAACACATCTTTTGACATTTTGGGCTAAAAATGTTAGTTTGTACAAAAAAGCAAGCAAGTTGTTTGCAATTTGCTGAGTTGTTTTCCCTTATAGCTTTAAGTTGGAGGGACAATACAAAGGACAACAATTATGTAAATTCTTATTTCTTTGTTGTGAAATGTGGAAAAGACAATTTTCACAATAGCAAAAAAAAGTATTCAGTTGAAAATTCCATCAGTTTGTTGCCCTGAAATTCTGAGTTCACACCATACATTTTTTTACAGGGTATTTTCAGCATCGCCACCATTGCTAAGTTGGTCCATTTTTGATTTTGTGCTGAAGAAGGTATGACAAAACCTACATATGGATTAGAGATGTGTACGTGTTTGTAATTTGCGACAAATTCAATTAAAAAATTGTTTCACTGCTTCAGGGAAGTTGACACAGGAAACAAGTAAAACTGTTTTTTGCGGCCTATTTATAAAGCACAGTAGCCACCAGATAGTACATTTTTATTAGAGATGGCCAGCTGACTAAATGTATCACTATGGGAAAAATGAACGATCAATTAGTCTATTGTTATTGTATCAATGAGAGGAATATCCCTTGCTCCTGATGCTGCATCATCAGTAGGTAAATGAGGTACAGTGTGTGAAGCGCTTTGAATACCATAGGTAGATAAGTGCTATACAAGTGAATGTTCTGAACTCCCTTGTCCATGCCAATGTTGTATAGTGCAGATAGAATAATGCATCCCTCTTGTAGATGACATTGTGTTGTCCTTGAACATATTTTTTTATCTTGTTTAGAGGGACTCAACAGCGCCTCTGCTGGTAGAAGCCAAGTAATGCAGTTATATGGCCTCTATTGCTTCAAGATGAGTTAATCAACAATCAATTCCCCACAATCGACGGAATTCTTTACCATCAGTTGGGTGTGTGAAATAAATTAGCGTAATGCCATTCCCCAGTAATCTTTGAAAAAACTCAGCCACCGAAAGCCAGTTTCCTTAGCAACATGACATTTGGTAAGCATGAAGAGACCCACAAAAAGTCTCAGAAGTCATGCCTGAAAAAGACACAAGAAGTCTGCCATTTTGGTTTGAAGTGGCCATTACAGAGTTATTTTGGCCATTTCTCTGCGGTCATTGAAAAACGAGCAAGTCCGGGACATTTTCTCTGATTGCTACCAAATTTCAACCACCTATAGCAGACATACTGTATATGCAATGTGGGCAAAGTGTGGCAGCCAAGTGTTGCCACTAAGTTCTCAATAAATCAATACCGCAAGGCCATATCTAGTCCAAATGTCTTGTGTGTGATGAAGAGATTCATTGGCAGCTACTACTGGCAGAATTGTAAAGAAGCAGTACCTTCAGATATTGAATTCAGTCCTATATCCCAACTTTGGCGAATTGGTGTTTTTCTTTTTTAATGATTCTTTTGAATGAATAGCCTTTTTGGTGCTGTCAACATGGCCGGAAACTCACACATTTTAGCAAGCCAAGTGTCGTGGGTTAAAAAAAAAAAAAAAAAAAATAGGGGTCAGGACCCTCGTGAGGATAATTGGTTTGGATAATGGATGGATGGATGGATGGAACTTGACTCCCCAAAACTCACTCAATAGTGCCCCCTGGAATGTTGACATGTGGCAACAGTTGTTTAATTTTTTACATTTCGTTGAATTGTGGCGTTACTGTGTGCTTGTTTAAGAACAATATTATAGAGCACTATTTTCCTCATTAAAAAACACCTTCACTGAATGGGGCGGATGATTTTAGATTTTTTTTTGCGTTACAAGCATGATCACGGAACAGATTACACTTCTCAAGCAGCACTATTGTTAGAATAAAAAATTCCTAAGGGGAATTTAGCAAATGTTTGACGGTATTTTTTTCATCAGATGGAAATGTTCACCTGCACATGTGTATTTTTTTACATTCAAGAGATAATATAGATTTCAATTATGGCTCATAACAAAATTATTTAGACACGAGCCATTTACGTCATGCCTGCCAGGTAGTAAGAACCTTTACGGCTATTAATAATACACACGAAACAATAAAAATCATAAAAATACATTCCATTCCTAACTGTTGACTAGTAGTTGCAAGCTCATTAGCCAGCAGTTGAAACTAATGTCTCGAGTTATCCAAAAAAAAATCTAACCAAATTATTCGATGATCATCCTTGGGACCTCTTTGACCTCCAATAATTAGGTCATCTGATTGTACTTGAGATAAATGAAAAATGCTGAGAAAAGACTTCTGAGAAAATGTACTCGGAACAGAAACTCACCCAGCAAGTTCTATTGACATTCTCCCTTTTCTTGCTCAGCAACAATTTTGCGGAGCTGATTCACTCGCGAGTATCTGGAACACGCTGTGCCCATCTTTCTGCTGTGGATTGTTGTATCGACCGCGCCGTCTGCGCTATGCCGGTCGTGCCCTCCCCGCTCTGCGTTTATGTAACAGCCGCCATACAGCGCTATTTTAAACTTCATTCACAAGCAGATGTCCCCCACACACCCCCCTACAGACACACATACAGTGCAAAACATGTTTTCATGTTGTGGACAAGAGCTCAAATTTCAAACATGTACTTTGTGCTTTTGCTAATTGTGGAGTGCTTCTAGTAAAACATCCTCTTGTTTACCAGAAGCTACTTTAGCTACAGTGGGGTACACACAGTGTAGCCTACGGGCCAAGGCCAGCAAGGTCATTACTCATTGGGAGCTCTGACCTACATTTACAACCTAAATTCTAATATTTGCTCTACGAAATCATATTCATTTCTTCTCACCAGGCTAGCTATAGCGTTTCTCTTTGTACGGTAGATTTCAGCCTCTGTGTGTTGCCATGTACGTCAATGGAATCTGCGCAAGGCCTTCCGAATCAGTAGTGCTGGCCGATATAACTTAAACAATATTAGCAATAAGACTGTTACCGGTACTTTACCAATCAGATTTCAATTTGTCCTCACGGGGCCAGTGAACAGTCCCAGTTTGACGTCCATATTTTTTCATCCTCTGATTGGTTGGTCAGAGCAACAGCTGTTACATCTTATTTCGGCTTGAAAAACAAACCTGTGGCGATCTGTACTCATTAATTACATTTAATTATCAGCATCTCTGGTGAATATGATGTATTTTGGCACATTATTCGATACATATTGATTCTAAACTGCTCCAGATACTGTTCGTGGCACAGTGGCATGCTGTTATATTGCGTTTTTGTATAATTAGAAATGTGACAGCATTGGTATTAAGAGGTGGATTAACTCGGGTAAGTCCTCACTGAAGGCCCAGGTACCAAATGTGTATCCCTGGGTACACACGCACTGAAAATTGGGCCTAATTTAAACAAGATTCCTCCCTTCTGATCATAGTCAGAAAAGGCCTGATTATCAAATAACTCTGAAAGATTATCCACACTGATTATCCTAATGTGGGGGTGCGTTATGACTGATTTTTACTGTCTGCTTTGAAACCAGTCCTGGCCACCGATCGTTAATGTTATACTTGTTTGACATTTCTGATCAAAAATCCTTTCGTGCGTCGTCAACACCAAGTATGGTCCAGCCACAGAGCCTGTGATTGTGACGCGAAGCCGAACAACAGCCAATTAGGAAGCGACTTGAAGCTCGACACAAAGAGAAGAGCAGCTGGCTGTGTTGTTGTTTCACATCTGGTTTGGGGAAGGAGGATTCGCGATTGTGTGTGGTGTGATGTGTGTCACTATAAAAGCAGCAAGAACACACTTCGGCATTGGTTTTTCCCTTGCCTTGTGTGGTCTGTCACATTTTAAAGTACGATGGTAATGTCAAGGGTAGTGGGGGATATTGTCAAAAACGATATATTTTCCAAAAGATTTTTCATACAATGTCGGAGTCTCATCTTTTTTTCCCTCCAAATGTTGCTTTGCTTTCTCAGCTGCTGTAAGAGGCTGCTTCAGGGCAACAGCGGGGCATTTTTGGCGACAGCAATGCAAATTCAAACATTTGAAAACGTGTCTCAAAGTGCAGGTTTTTGGAAATTACACTGTTAGTGTTTCAACGTGAATGTTTAACAGGGGATGGATGATGAGCCTGCACGAACATTTACGCTTTCTGTGGCTCAAGATAACGACAAGTTTTCATTCATCACGGCAATTTTGTCAGATGTATTTATTTTATTTCACAGAGAGCGCAAGAGAGGCTGTTTACATCACATAGACAATGGGTAAAAACTTCCATTTTGGTCATTTATTTACAGTACACAACAACAGTAATTCAAGCATAAAAATATTTTAAAATGTGCACGTTTTTTAAAACAACACCATCAGCATTTACATCCATCCATCAATCTCCTGTACCACTTATCTTCATAAACTCTAAAATGTTTGTGAAAAAGGACAAAGTTGTACATGCCTGACGTTTGCATTTCTCAATATAATGACTTTAAAATTTATTTATAATGAATTAAATACGTATTTTAAAAATGTATATGTTTAATTAATTTATTTGACAACAAATATTAAAAGATCGTCAGTCATTATACAGTCTTTTTAAAATTGATGCTTACAACTCGGTTTCATTGTACAACGTTGTTACATTGTTTCACTTTCACAGATGCAAAAGCTCCAACTGCCGTGATAAGAGCTATTTACACAACACCAAAAAGAAGTAGTATCTGCTGTTTTGGCTGTTGCTTGAAACGGCAACCTCATTTTAAAGCCCGAAAATGCTTATCCAGCAACATAATGCTGGAAAAGGAGAACTGACACATGTCGAATCTGTTTTTATATGGATTTAAACAACAACAAAATATGGCAGACAGTTACTATTTAAAACACTGTTGTTGATCTGCTCTGCCTTCCAAAAGAGTTTGCGACGCAGGTTTTCCATATATTGCTGGAATCCGGTTCACACATAGTTTTTCATTATTTGTTTTTGAAAATACTAAAACTGTGTGAGTGTTCAATCTGAACATTTGAGCTGCCATAGATAGGGCCATGTGAGTACACAGTATGCTGGTGCACAAATACTGTCATCAACGCAGCTAAGGTATGTGGCTCATTCATCACTCAAAATATGAGATTATGTTCCTGCCAATTAGTTAGCGGCATTGCCAATACCCATTGGCAGTGCTGTGGAAGCGAGTCCTACATGTGAGAGTGCAACGCTGGGAAATTTTCATTTCAAATACTCTCGAGCATTGGGCCACAGACCGTAGGTTGCCCACCCGTCATGGGCCCAGCCGACCCCAAAGTGATACCACAACTTCCATTCTTCATTGTGCAATAGAAAGAGCCACTATTCATGTGGTAATAAGACAGGCCGGTTGTAGTGTTGCTTAAAACCACCCTAATTCCTACAAGATGTGTACGCTAGATTAAATGAATTCAAATGGCTCAGAGAAGAGCACAGACCTCTACCAAGGCTGACAATAATGGCAGGGATCCAAGGCTGGGCAGTTTATTGATACATCAGATTGTGTAGTGTCGTTATTTTTCAGGGTAAAGTGTCATTACACCAGCATTTGATAATATCCCACATTCTTCCAAATTCCAATATATCCATTACTGTGAAATCACTCCGTCATGATGTTGTCAATGCTGTTGGCAAAGTGTCGTGATAACTCCTCCAAGGCCAAATACCTTTATGGACATACCCACTTTGTTCTGTTTATTTATCAATTTTGCTGTTACGATTCATTATTCGCTAAAAAGGAATCGAAAATGTCAGAAAATTGCATCGCTCGCAATCGAAAAACATCTGCACGTTTATATGGACCCTGACCAAAATTTCACAGGTCCCATGCCACCACTTTGCATAGTTTTGTGACAATTTTGTTTTATTTTTTAGCTATGCTAGTGACACACATACATACAGAATATAATCAAATATACAACATGTTGGCTGTTATGACCTGAATGCCACTCAGTAGAGCGCAGACCTCCCCAAGGCAAAAACAAACCCTCCAATCTAGTCTACCAATTGCAGACCTCTGATATACCCATGAAAAGCCTTAGTAAGGCTGGACAAAAAACTACTTTCATTTGGCGGATTTTATTATTGGATTCATATACATTTTTATCCAGCCATCTATTTCTATATTTCTGTTTGGGATGTGTGAGTTGGACCCTATCTCAGCTAACTTTAGGTAAGATATGGGGTACAGCCTGGACTAGTCACGACTCCACTGTAGGATTTATACATAGTCACTTTTGATATCATATTGACAATGCACAAAGAAAAACTGCACCCTCACCAAAATGGAAGCGTTCTTTCTTGCCTCGTCATGCCCCACACACCCTTCATGTGGGACGAATTTTAAATGAAATCATAACAGCAAATTTCGCCATAGGCTCTTTGGGAAGTGTCTACATTACATGAATCAGCATCTTGTTTTAGAAAGTTTTTTGTGTGTGTGTCTGTGTGGGGGTGTGAAGTTTTGTTTTAGCATGCAAAAAGATGTTTCTAGTACACTCCTGTGTAAAACTTCAACACACGTGCTGTTTGTTTTGCATACGAGAGTCCCTGCTGCCTCCTCATTGGTCCGCCACTTATTTATCCCGCCTTTCTATTGGGCAAGGAGGGTCGTGGGGTCTGATTGGCCGCTGAGGATTCGCAAAGCAGGTGGCCTGATGGCTAGCTCATGAATATTCATATATCGTTTGGCACGTCTCCCATGCAAGCTTGTGTCATGTTTGGAGAAGGTCGGCAGAGTTGACGCAATTAATGACTTACCGCAAATTGTGTCGGAACATTTCGAGGTAAGGTAACTTTGCAAGATAGAAAGAAATAAGCGACGTGCGCGGGTGTTATTTTTTTTCCTTACTATTGGATATCCCCGTACTTTTTTACCGCTCGGCTGTCACTTCGGAGCCCCTCCTCACTACGTTCTGATCTTCACGGTCGCCCGGGTCCTGTTACGTTT
Source organism: Filicampus tigris (assembly GCF_054856515.1). Classification (NCBI taxonomy): domain Eukaryota; kingdom Metazoa; phylum Chordata; class Actinopteri; order Syngnathiformes; family Syngnathidae; genus Filicampus; species Filicampus tigris. Next base: position 8,856,521 of record NC_141230.1, read on the forward strand.
GAAGCCGAAGAACCGGACAAACAGGTCGAGCCAATAAGCGCTTACTCGTCTCTATTTAAAGCCACTGAACATTCTCTCTTTAAGAAGGGAACATAAAGCTAGACGCCAAACAACCACCAGGCGGGAAACCAATCAACCGTGCCCGGCCAACAGCGAGCCTTCATCGGATTCACAACCCGGAAATTAACCGCCACTCCAACTCCTGTCGGAAGTAAAAGCGAAAACTCAGCAGCGAAAATGATGCGACAGCTCCCCGAGACGCCCGCCCAGAAAAACTCCCTTTTCAACGCCATGAACCGCTTCCTCGGAGCGGTGAACAACATGGACCAGACGGTCATGGTGCCAAGCCTGCTGCGGGACGTGCCGTTGGGTGACGACGCCGAGCTGTGCGGCCACAAGTCGGACGTGGACGAGGGTGACGTGGACATGTACAGCTACTACCAGCTGCTCAAGTCCATCCGGCGGGATATCGAGTGGGGTTTGAGGGTTTCCCCGGTCGTCAAGGAGACGCCTCTACTACTCACCCGCATGAACTCCACGGCCTCGTCGTCCTCCTTCGCCTCGTCACTGTCCTCAGCTTCGTCAGAAGACGACGAGTATGAGGAGGAGGAGGAGGAGGACCTGCAAAAGCAGTTCCAGTACCACCTCGCCGGGCTCCAAGGGGTTCTGGGCAAGCTGACCACGCAGGCTGACTCCCTCACCAAGCGCTACAAGCAGTCGATTGGACTCTAAAAGCAGACTGTTTCTATTATCAGGGGCCATTTCAAGTCCTTTGAGGGCCACTAAAGTTATGATGGAACAGATTTTTGTTACTAATCATGAGCGTTTGTGGGTTAAATATTTTGTGGGGCTTTCCTCTGAGGGTTTTAAACATGCAACACTTAAAGGCCCATCCGTATTGTTACATTTTAACCTTGAAACTGGCTGAAGTGAAGTTTAAAATGACTAACCCACGAAGGGACGATGGAAGAAAAGTTGACAGCCTCCCTACTTTTACAAGTACATTGGGTGGTGGCCTACTGGATTGTAGAATGTGTTGAAAGTGAATGTGACTCAATGCTTTAACAATTCTTTTTGCACTCACGGGCATTGAGTTTTTTTCTTTGATTCGCAGGTGAAACATATTTAAAACTTATTTAATGTGTAATTTATTACCTCAGGACATGTGTACATGTGAATGTTTAGTTCAAAGAGCCAGAGAGGCTGTGTGTGGTATGAATCGCCCATTTCAAGATGATTAATATGTGCGTATGATCATGCAACTTCCGCACTGATGTCTTAAAACTTAAAAATACGGAAGGAGGCATGTGCGTAGCAAAAAAAGTGCCTGTGACTTCCTCATTTCAAACTTTGGTCAATGTATTGGAATCAACTGATAGTTCTGCTTTGTGAACGATGACGAATTCCATGAGATCACTTTGTCAACAATCTAACTGCAAATGTGCCTAAAAGATGTATTCTTTGCACAGCTTTTCTACTGATATTTGATATGTAAAATAAAGTTTTGTATGAACTAATTCAATTTGTGGTGCATTTTGACTGTTCATTTCATGTAAGGAACTTACTACCCCACATACAGATATTACACAGCAGATTGTATATTAGCACTAGCAATCGGTTACCTTAGCACAGTGTCAAAAAATTGGACATACAGTATGTGCGCTCAGCTAACAGCACAAAGTATGCCAAGGATTGCATGTTAGAACTTGTATTTGGCTAATAGCACAAAGTATATTGCAGTTTGGATTTATTAGCATGTGAAATCATTTTAGTTTAGAGTGGAAATAAGCAGAAGACATGATGTTGACACTTTGCGTTTTGGATAATTTAGCTTAGTACAAAGAGGGCGTTAACTGAACACCACTGTCATGAATGATGTCACATGAAAGGTTATTGCACCAGAATTCAGTCTACTTCTATGAGACCTCAATTCAGTGAGCATCAAATGATTTTTTTTGGGGCAACAATTACTACAAAAGAGTAGCTTCTGCAGGAGGGAGGAAAGGAAAATATTGACTGCAGAGTCACAATATGGGTCACTGCTTGTCAAACCTAAGGTACACAGTTTTGTCGATTTGGCATTATTACAGAGGTTAACGTTTTACACTTGCATCTGTACTACAACTCGCATTGCACTTCTATCTTTCCTTGAACTAATCATTGTTGTTGGACAGTGTTTAAACTTGCTTTGAAGTACACTAGTAATTTTTAAAATGTTATTTAAAGCATTGTGTGTGCAGCTAGTTTGTTTTTTTTAGGATGGGGAAAGTTTGAACCAGGAACTGATTAGTTCTAGTTCCGATTTATTTCCTGTGGGAAAAATTGTTCAGAATAAATCAGAAAGCAGTAGAGAAGTCTTATGGGATGTCATATTTCAGTTAAGCACGAGACTAAACAGACAAAATAAAAACATGTTTTTGTTTTTGGGAGCACTGCGTCGGTTACGTCCCTACTGCTTTGAATTATTAATCAGTTGAAATGACAGCCATTCAACGACGTCTTATCCACGTCGTTAGCCACTTTGTCGTTCCATTTCTGTCGTCTTTCTACAGTAGTGGCAGAGTATGTGTTTTTATCGCACTCATTGTTAACACGCCGACAGGCTGAAACGACTCTGGATCATTACCTCACTCATTTTCATGTCATAATTATACCCATGAAAAGCCTGCCCGACCGGACGAGTTCCTTCTAAAACGTGTGCACAATATGGAATGTTAACAGTCATTTTCCACTTCACACGGCAACATCTCGAACCACCTAAACCAGGGATGGGCAACTTATACTGGAGGAGGCTACACATTTTCATCAGTGCTACTCGGGTGGGGGGGGGGGGGGGGGCACTTACGACCACAGACCTCCGAACCAGATGTATGACAAAAAAAGCTATTTTAAATATGGACAGAGTATGTGCTCTTAATATATTTCATTTTTGAGGATACATTTCTCAATGCATGTATAAAGATCCACTATCCTAACCCAACTACAAAGCGTCTGTTGCAAAAACAAAATAAAGACATCCTGTACTTGTTTTTTTTTCCAGTGTGAAGGACTCTCTTTGATTAAAAATTACTATTCAAGGACGGCACAAAACAGCTGAACAGGAAACCATCTTATTTTGTATATTTTTTTTCCCACAAAAATCAACAACACTCAAAATTGTGATATTATTGAGCTACCATCTATGTCCTGGATATCATTCCAAATCAACAACAACAAAAATTAGGCCTACTCAAGTTGTATTGGCCAGTATAAGACCCAGTGTAAGTGCAACTAATACATGTAGGCCATCTAGTGATATTACAACTGATTCGCATATTCACAGATTTTTTTTCTTTTCTTTTCAATATTATTAATTTTTTTCCATTTTTCCCGGGACTTTTTTCTCTATTTCACCACGTTATTCGTGGAAAATGGGTGTTTTGTTTGTCATGTCATGTCATGTCATCTTCCAAACCGCTTATCCTATACAGGGTCGCGGGGAGTTGCTGGAGCCTATCCCAGCCGTCAATGGGCGAAGGCAGACTACACCCCGAACTGGTCGCCAGCCAGTGTTTTGTTTGTTTTGTATTTAAATTAATCAAGGGGCCACTCGGACTAGGGTGGCACGGTGGGTGACTGGTTAGCACGTCCACCTCACAGTTCAGAGGTCGTGGGTTCGATCCCGGCTTCGGCCTCCCTGTGTGGAGTTTGCATGTTCTCCCCGTGCCTGCGTGGGTTTCCTTCGGGTACTCCGGTTTCCTCCCACATTCCAAAAACATGCATGGTAAGTTGATTGGACACTCTAAATTGCCCCTAGGTGTGATTGTGAGTGCGGATGTTTGTTTGTCTCTGTGTACCCTGCGATTGGCTGGCAACCAATTCAGGGTGTCCCCCGCCTACTGCCCGTTGACAGCTGGGATAGGCTCCAGCGCGCCTGCGACCCTTGTGAGGATAAGCGGTATAGATAATGGATGGATGAATGTATGGACTATGAAAAAAGATTTTGGTCGACACTTCAGTATTCAAACACACTTATTGGAACTTCAGAAACATACAAGAGGCGGTCTTGGTATGCTTTTGCAAAATAAAACCAGTGTGCCATTCACTGCATGTAAATACAAACCCAGCCAAACCCGTTGGTGTTTTAGCTGTAAAAAGTGTTGTGCGCATTCAAAAGGAGCAGAGCGAAAAAGCAATCCTGCATTGTATGCAGAGGACTAAAAATGAAGATAATGTAAGGTGGCAGAACTAACATTTTTGAATAATGAAACAGGCGTCAGCATTGCTAATAAATGCGGTTGAATCTACTTGTTGAAGTTCAATGTAATCAAATGATATAAAACGGAAATAAATCATCTCTGCCTGGTAAAGCCACTGTTTTAGCAAAGGAAATGAATTGTAGATAATTTCTTGTGGCTGAATTTGGCCTAATTCTTTTTTTGTAAAAATAAAATGTTTTAAAGTGATATTGTTGGGTAATTGGATTTGAACATTAGTATTTTACATTTGTGTCTGGTTGACGTTAATGTGCTATTTGAAAATTAAATCAGAAGTTACTTGATTAGTTTTTTGTTTTTTTTTTTGCTGAATGCTTACTCAAGTAATTGAATACTTATTTTTTACTTGAGTCACACTAGAGTAAAATTTTGGCTACTCTACCAAGCTCTGACCATTTTCCCATACGTCTGCATTTTACCTCGTTCCTCATCAGTCTAATCAGGCCTGTTGGCCTTCTTGTCTCCTGTCCAATCGACTCCCTGCCATCCCTTGTGTTCTCTCAACCTGTGTCTTTGTTGTGTGCCATTAGTGTTGTTGTACCTAGTTAATTGGTTTCTTTCAATCTGTGTCAGATCCTTTTGTTCATCCTGTGAGTTCCGTTGTGCACATCGCCGTTGTCTAATGCTAAGCTCTGGACGCTTTTTATCCGAGGCAGCTTCTTTGATACCTTGTTTCTTGTGCGGTGTGTGTTTTTGTATTGAAATAAGGCTTGTCAGCCCCTTAGCTTTGCCTGTAAATTGGGACAACCATTACCCGAGGTAGTACAATTCCTAATCCAACACCAAATTCTAAAAAAAAAAAAAATAGCGTCAAATTCGGCTAAGCGAGCGCCTCAACTATTAATGCTACAAATGTGTTTGGACAAGAGTGATGATAACCCTAGAACGGGAAATGTGATTTATCGCACCCTAGAGTCCAAAAACAGTCAAACATAAGCCTATTTGGGTCAAAAAGGGACCCACCCACTATTTGGGTCAATGTGACCCAACATTCTGAGTTGTTTGCACAAAAAAACTCCAAAAATGTTACTGTAAGTGAAAGTTGAGTAACATTGACCAAACTAGTGGGTTGGTTCCTTTTTGATCCAGTGTGAATTATTTTTTATCCAACTGTTTTCACGTGTGCACATGTCTCTGTCCTGCCTACTCAGCACCATATGGCTGAAGTGACTCTACGTCAACATTTATAATAAAAGATGAAAGCAAGGCACACCGCTAAGTCTGTTTAGTGTTAATGTGAAGATACTCACCTCCTAGGTACTTGTCTCCATCCTTTAGCGGTGAGTCTTCAATCTATAATTTAGTTTTAGTTTTATGTACTCTGAATAACATGGAAGAAGGGTGAGTTAGTTTTACTTGACAGCGATGAACTCATTTTCCCCTCCACTTGTATGAGTTATTACAACTAAAAAGTGTGATTCATTTACTGCCTTAATGCTTCACCTTCATCAAGTGTCCTCAAAGGATGAGCAGTTTTACTGTATTTTGATTTAATCAGACTGTAATTAACTTATTTTTACACTTAAAAAATGTACGACTGTTAGAAGTTTGAGTTAGTTTAAAAAAGTGCAGTTTATAAAGAATTTTTGTATTATTTCCTATGGGAAGAAAATGTGTTCAACGGCATTTGCTATTTTTGGTCGAATGTATTTCTTTTGACATGATCCCCACATCCATTGTGTTGCTATTTAATCATCCTGCAACATTGTCATACTCATTCTTGTGCAACACATCAAATAGCAAAGCATGCATTCCCCCGCCCCCCCAAAAAAAACAAAAAAACAAAACATAAAACAACAAAAACATCAGTAGTTATTATTCCTCCACCCGAAGAGGGCAAATGGCCTTTAGACACTTCCAGCGGACACACCCTGTGTGTGACATTTCATCCTCTTCTCTTATTCTCAATGTTTTTCACTCACAGATGCCACCGTTTGGGACAAAGGTCACATGCATTGCTACATTTGACTGTGAATGAGCTGGCTTGTTTATGATTCCTCGGCATCTGGAGATAGCGCCATCGTGACTGGAAGGGGGAATACCAGAGAGAGGTTGCAGGGGCCGGCCAACTCTTAACTACCTGGCACTTGAAAGCATCATGTCATTATTGGAAGTACTCCTATTTATAGACAGGTTCCTCGTGTTCATGCACTTGATGCAACAAAGAGCAAATACGTGCTGGGTAACAGAGAATAACATCACCGATTGAAAACGTAGATAATGATGGTGTGCATTTTTATTTATTTATTTATTTTTTAACCTTCGCGCGTGCCGTAGACCAGGAAATGGTGTGCGATGAGCAGCCAAAACCCAAACAAATCTAAGCTCTTTCTTTTTTTGTCAATAAACGCAAGCGAGGCGAAATGGACAGTCCGAATATAAAATCCGCCATTAATGACTCTCGCTGCGTGTTGTTTAACACGCATTCAGAGGACTACCGATGCGTAAGTAGCGTATGTTGGTTCAGTCTCTGACAGTTAGCTCGTTAGCATCATGCCGCTAATTCGGTGCCTTCGCCAGCAATGGCAACACTGACAACAGTTTAATAACAGCAGTTATTAATATGGAGGTTGTTTGAGTAGGTTGATAAACAGCACAAACACAAACAGCAATACAATTAGACACGGCCATGCAAGTAGGTTGTTAACACACTTGCACGCTTGTTAATTAAAACACACATTACCTTCCTTTATTAGTAGCTTATTTATTGCTTTACATGCTCAACTTTTACTCGGGCAACACGTTTTCTCTCCCCTGACGTGAACTCCAGCCATGCTTGCTGGAAGCAACTTATTTGTTTTGGCAAGATTGTGGTAAGAGCTAATAACACCTTATCTGCTCTAAACGATAACGTGAACTCAGTAGAGTGGAGAGGAGGGCAACGTGAGTACAGGATGACCCTTTATTATCAAGACTTGCTTATTACAGTTGGTTTGAAGTGCAGAGATTCACCAATACACTCCTTTTTAGTTTCCCGCAGACTAATGATTTACCAGCATATCCACTCAAAGAGGGTAAACAAATCATTCAGTCTGTCGAGCCTCATGTTGACTCATGTCAGGTGAATGAATTGGTCAAGCTGGTTGCTACCTCAAAACGCCTTGTCTGCATTTTTAATAATGAAAATTATGTTTTTTTAAGAGAGAATTGTTTCACTATTTAAAAACATCACAAAAACTGTACTTACTTATACATTATCCTTAGATGTTGGTTTACTCAGCAGTACAGTACTGTATTTGCTTGCCATAGTTTTTTTTAAATTTGTTTATTTTATTTTATTTTTTAAATAAAGTTGATTAATATTCTGTCAGATGTAGCACAGCGGACTAATGGTAAGCACCTCTGCCTTACAGTTCTAAGGTGCAGCTTTCGAATCTCGGCTTTGGCCTTCTTGTGTGGAATTTGCATGCTCTCGCCGTGCTTGCATGAGTTTTCTCTTGGAACTCCGGCTTCCAAAAATGCATGTTAGGTTGATCCACTGCTCGCAATTGCCTGTATCTGAATGGTTGCTTTTGTCTATCGTTGTGTCGGGCCGAAACCTCCTATAATTTGTTCCTCCATGTTGTTATCCTTTCATCTTATCCCCTCATAGTTTGGGAAATTTCAAATCCATGCTATTGGGCAGTCCGCATGTGTGATTGTTATTTTTCCAAATTGTTGATCAATCTAAATGCTGAGAATGTTCAGGGTGCACCTCTCCTCTTGCCCAAGTCCGCTGGGATTGGCTCCAGTTATCATCAATGCTAATCATTACAATAGGTATGGCAAATGGATGGATGGCCTTTTTGCAAACAGTGACAGGTGGGAGGGGTTTTTATTTGTTACAGTTTGGGGTCATTTTAGATTAAAGAAACAATGTTGCTGTTAGAGTCATGTTAGGATTTAAAAGAAAATTAAAATGACTACTGTGTTGTGATAAAGTGCAGTTAAATGCCAACAAAAGCGGGCAAAATAAATGATATACGGGATACCGTATAAACTGTTAAAATTGTTAGGTTTGGAGCAACCTCCTGTCAAGCTGCTTGAATCTTCATGAAAGATGAAAGATGCAGGGACAATCTGAGAGACTGTTTACATTCTTTAGTTGCTGCTGTTTTGGTTAGCAACAGAATTCAAATGGGCTCAACAGTTAACTCTCGTCTGTGTGTGAATGATAGCATCCATGAACTGAGATACAGTAAGTACACTTACTACCCATTTGGGGTGTCTATTTGACAGTCATTTATTTGTCCTGAAGTGGATAACAGCGACTAATTAGCACATGGCATCTACTGTATAAGAGGTAGAAATATGGTCATTTTGGGCCAATAGCTTTCTTATTTTCTCCTTTGCCTGCCATGGTGTTGTTAGATTGAATGATAATGGCTCTGTGGAAAAGGCCAAAGCAGCAACGTAGCACACGTGATCATGCAGATATTTGCGTTTTTTAAAATGCAAGACTGCTGCTGGCGCCTTTCATTTCCGGCCAAGCGCGCACATTCTCATTCTCGTCATTCCTGCGTTCGCATGTCAAACATGCTTGTCTGTCTCTCGTGGTTGTTATCAGATCAGTTTCAGGCTGATTCTAATGACCTGTCAAAATAAGCTACGTAGGCATGTAAAGTAAAGGTTAGACTGCGTTTGTTTAGTGTTTGCTGTAAACATATTTGCCTGAATTGAAGGAATCCTTTTATCATGCATTCTCTAGTTGTTATGCACAAACACTCTTCTTAATTGGTTAGAACAGTTGGCGGGCTGATAGCATGTCACAAGCTAGCCCTCTTCAATTTTATGAGTGTTTGAAATAGGTCACCTAAGCATGTAAATGTGGCTAAAACATGCTCTCCTTTAATGCAATGACCTTTATTGTGAACTCTCTCGTTGCTATGGACAAACAACGTTATCAGTTGATCAGATCACTTTCACGCATGTAGTCGCACAGCCTTCTTGGGCTTTATGTTATAAAAAAATGACCTCATTGTCTCAATTTGTTGTTTAGTGTTTGTTGTAAATGTGTGTGAATCCAGTGGTTTATTTTATTGTGTATTTTCTAGTTGTTATGCACAAACACTCGTCTTAATTGGTCAGTTCAATTCCAGGCTGGTAACATGTCACGGCCTTCTTGAGTTTTATGCCATGCTAAGGCAGCTTTATTCATATAGCAAATTTAATACACTTACAAGAGCTGGTTTTTTTTCATTAATAAAGGGGTTGCAGTAATTATGCTGCTATTGACAAAAATGCATTTGGTGCACCTATAAGTAAATTGTTTATCAAGTATTGGGAGATATTTCCCCTTTCCTGTTTTGCTGTAGTGTCTTATATTTAACTCATTCACTGACATTGACAAATTTACTTGTCAATATGAAAGAGAAGATTAGCTGTTAATTTTGAAATCCTGTGTGAAATTAAAAGACCTGGGATGAGCCCCCACTGGCTATCGTTACGTGCTGTGCGTGTTTCAACCCCGAGGTGTCAGTAATGCATAAGGCATCGAGCTCAATACGGCCGTGAAGTTATTTCGTGACGTGACAAGAAAATCAAAATCGAATTTTTTTCCCAGCAAGACCAACGTCGCCGAAAAGAGCTGGAATAAAGAAACAAAACGTAATTTTTTCAATAGATTAAGTGTTAAGGAAGTTATGACATTTTAAAGGCTTCAAAAATCGGGCAACGATGTCGGTAACTTAATTCATGAATAGAAAGGCCTGTGACTGAGTGTCTGTTTAGGGACAAGTAATAGCAAAGAGAAGCATTTTGAGTCTTGATAAGCATAGGGAATGTGTGCCATAAAAGCCATTTCTGCAGTGCGAACCCCGTCTGCCTGTTGTTTGTTTGACTACTGGAGAATCCCACACCATCCTGGCAACAGACGGCTAGCTTATCCCGGTAGACGGCTCCCCTGCACCCCCCCGCCCCATTCAAAGTTAGGCGACACAACATTTACTGTAGTGTAGAATTTTCTTCTGTATACAATTTTCTTCTTCTCAAATTTGATGACACGTCATCTGCATGTTCCCAGATACCTCAAAATTATTTAGTGTGTTCGATATAAATGTTGCAGCTAGCTTTCAACACGTTTTGTACAGTCAACGATGAGTTATCCTGCCCTGCGTGCGATAAACATCGAATACTACATGAAAATCATCAAATTGAAAATGAGGTGACAGGAGATTCCGCTGTACGTCGTATCTAAATATAGAAGGAGAATGCTCATTTTTAACAAAGCAGAGCAAATTTTTCGGAGAGGCGTTTAGAACACACTTGCGTGACGTGATCACACAAAAATCACCTGATGAAAAATAGCGGAAACGAGTCCGTTGTCACATCCCGATGTTATTGTTTTAAAAAACAAAAAAAAACAAAACCGAAATCGAAACGTACTGACTACGGGGCTTTGTTTTGATACTTTGCAAAATATACACTGTGCTTTCCTAAATTTGAAAGGAAACACCTTTGCATCCCTCCCAGACCCAATGGTTTGTACAACAAAGACAAAAAAAATTGTCACGGTTAAGAGCCGCTTCGGAGATGACATTTGTCACATGCTCAAAACGAAGGTGCCGATTGGTCAAAGAGGAGCTCTGTGTTTTGCAATCGATTGGTCTTCCTCAAGTACCCGGATGTTTGTCTCACAAACTGAATTTGTATTGAGAAGATTTGAATTTTTATTTGCAAAACTGAATGTGAAAAGTCAAGCGAACGGAATCTGTGTGGGAAAGATTTGATTTTGTATTTGTATAGGCCTAGATAGACCAATCTGATGCCGATAAGCGTCGGGGGGTCGGATTTTGCCGTCCGATTGACCGTCGTAACATCTCATCCTCTTTGGAAGCGCCTGATGGGCATTTCAGCTTGTTGAATCGGCGTTGTAAGTCATGACACTTGGTCACTCTGATTGGCTGTTAGCTAGCGAATCGGCACACAGGGCCAGAACAGGAAGTGACGAATGTGCATAACCAGTAACAGTTCTCTCGTTATTATGAACAACATTCGAAAATGTTTAAATTGGTTTCAGCAGGAGCTTTCTTGAGTTGTAGGACTGTGACGGAAATGCTCGCGGACACAGTTTGTGTTTGGTTTTTACTGAAAACATTCTGCTAACTTAAAATCATTTTGCACATTCTTTTGTTATTGTTTTGGACAAATGTTCTCATTTGCAACCTCTGAGGTTATGATCACTTAAGCGCAAGCTTGCACACTTTATTTATAGTCAGAGTCTCATAATAACTAATTGCTTCTCATTTCCAGGCGGTGATATTAACTGTGAAAAGAGCCACGGGAACGTTCTCATTGGTGGGATGGTGAATATTACTTTAAATTACCTCTCAATGATTCCTCTCGGTGACCTTTATTTGGTGTGGTAGTTACAGCGGAACTCTTCATAGCCGAGCATGGTTAACAGATAAATTCATGAAAAGAAAAATCCCCTTTTTAAAAATATATATATCATCCATCCACAGGCCACAACATGAGGTACACCTCCACAATCTAATGTGATCCAATACATTTCTGTTTCACGTGATGTGCCTTTACAAAAATAATAACATTCAGTTTATGAGGTATTCTTTTAACAATATGTTTTATTAATATTGTGGTGTAACTGTAACTATACCGCTTCATAGTTAGAACTATTTCTTAGTTTTTCAATTTCTGTACTGAAACGTTACTCTTCTTTAATTTTGTATTTATTTATTTTAGCCAACTCCATTCTTTGTAGAGAACGCTTATTGGTGGGATTGGGTTAAAATAAATAGATACTTTAAATTGTATGGGCTGTCAATTATACACAGACTTTGTGGTTTTTTGGTGCCGGCCTGGTCTCTATCCCCTGAGAACAGCAGGGGTCTCTGTATATGTATACATTTCATGCATCCAAAGCTTATTAATTTGAATACAAAGAAAACATTTTGCTTTGCTTTAGATGTTGTCCAGTGAAATCATGTATACATTTTTACACAAGCTTTGTTTTATCCGAAATTTAACAAAAAGTCCAAATCAAAGATTAAGAAACCCAATTTGGTGGTACATGCTTTCCATTGGCATTTTTTATACCATAAAATCCCGTGAATAACACCCACCCGTCTGTGTATTATAACCCCTCCCAAAAAGATCACCCTTAAAAAGCATTTTTTCCCCTCTGTACTTATATATAATACGATGCCCCGATTTGCCGGTATGCTTTATTGTCAGAGTGAATAATATGAATGAATAGAAAATGGGTAAATGCTTTTAAATATACGTTAAAAAATTATGCTCTTATTCCATACCTATGATTAAGGGCTTTCAAAGTATTTTCAAAATCATGTTTTTGAAAATCTTGTTCTTGCACTGTACGTTCTTTTAATAATTTTAGTCTTGTCTTTGTACTTCTAATTACAGTATTTGAAGCAGAACTTGCGTTGTGTATGAAATGTGCGATAAATCAGTAATTCTATTTTTTATTTTATTTTTTTCGTATTAAGCCCCCTGTATAATACCCCCTTGATTTGGGGTCTCTTTTTTTTTCTTTTTTTTTTTTTTCCAAAAAATTATTATTCACGATATTTTACAGTACTTGTTTTACTTTGATATTTGTTATCCACATTTTAATTCTTGAAAAATAATCAGAATAAAAAAAAATCAATAAATTTGATAACTACGTAACCTAATCAATAACGCTTGCAATTTGTCATACAGCTCCTTATATTGTGATGGTGTACCTAATATTGTGCCCGGGGAGTGTCTCAGTTTAACAAAGGTGTTACATAAAACATTCTTTTAACACGTTACCATGGCGCTTCTGTCCAACACATTTTGTTTATTACTGCGATGTATTCATTGTCCCTTTGTTTCCGCCCCTTTCTCCACAGCATGTTCATGCTCTTTGTCATCTGGCTGCTGCGCCGCTACCACTCCTTGGCACAGGTGAAGTGGCCTGTCTTCTTATTTACGTTTGTGTTTGGCGTCATTGCCACAGCAGATGTGCTCAATTAGTCCTGACAAATCCTTGGGCGTGATTGAGCCCAGTTAAATGAGGAGATTAATCACACGCGCGGGGTTAATTGACTGGTGGTTGTTCCGCGATAACGACCTGTAGCCCTTCTCCCCCCCCCCCCATCCGCATACCACCCGCTCTCTCCTCAATGCAATGCTTTCCATTTGTCTTGAGTGCGTGTATATTAAATTCTGTTGATTGCGTGTCCTCATACAGTGCTGCTATTACAGCCCCACAATAAAAAAAAAAAAAAGATTTTAAATAATGGCAATCCATATTATCGTGCTTCATTAGAAAATCAAGCAGGAACAACTAAATAGAATGTAAAGAATTAAGCAGTTTGTGTATCATGGTTTCGTCACGGAATGAAATAAACTCGTAAGTCAAGGTACCATTGTATTAGTGTGCCAATTAACATTTTTTTCTCATGCTGTCTGTAACCTTGCATGAAAATCAACTTGATAAGAACTATTGTGACTTATCCGACGCGCAGTCGTGTGCTAATTATGCAACGTTTTGCTCACGTTAGCTTGCTGTTTTTTTTTTTTTTCATTGCCAACTGCGGTAAAATGAGATTTAAACTTGACGTGAATTTCATTTACGTCTTTGACTTGTTACGTAAATAGATGTGTTTGTATGCTAATTACATACAGGTCTGCCAATGTTAATATGGTAACTTAAACTTAACATGGACAGTTTAACTTAATTTGAGTTCATTGAATAACTGTGTGCTGTTGCATTATGCTCATCTTATGTTAGCTTGCTTTTTTTTTCTCTGTACTGCCCATCTACGATTGAAATGACAGAAAAGAGGAGGCCCCTATGGAAGAGAAGGTGTTTATTTGTATAAAAGATTACATAAGACAAAGCCTATATTTATGGAAATGTAGTGAGTTTTACCCGCCATAGTTTTGCGGTTGCCATGTTTTTGTGTGCGGCGCTGCGGGAAGGTTTGTCAGGTTGAGCCGCTCTCCAAAGTCATCCTGGTAATCTGAGGTAAAATGACAGCTTAACATGCGCTCAGGGTAGATCCTCTTACCTCCGGACTAGGTCACCAAGTAGCCTCCTCCTCCTCCTCCTCCTCCTCCTCCTTCTCCTTCTCCTCCTCCTCCTCCTCCTCCCCCTCCTCCCCCGCTTCCATCTCCTTGCAAAGGTTATCCGTCAGTCAATAGTCTTTAGTGCTCTCTGGCCCTGCTGAGCTTGTTTCCTCCCCCCGTTCCCATCCGGCAGCCTTGGCGAAGGTCGCCGTTGGACGCGTATTGATGAAAGCTCGTGTTTATTTGCGTGCCTGACTCTCCGCTGGGCCCCCGCCAGCCGTGCGTGCGAAGCCTGCTTAAAGCTGTCGATTATTGTAATCACGCAACCAAATGATTTCAGCGTGCGGCGGAGGGAAAATGAGGAGACTCTCCTCCGACGTGGCTCGGAATGACCGAATATCCTGTTTTGCTTTTGTCTGCCATCATTTCCCGCGTCGCCCTTTTGTCCGTTGCCAAATTCTTGGGGACTGAAGCCCCTTTCTACCTCTGCCAATTTGGTGCAACTATTTTGAGGGCCAGATAACGCAAGCGGCTCCCCGAGCATTGTGTTGTAATTAGCTTCACTCTGATTGGTCTTTGGAAAGCAGTGTTGACAGTGCTTCTTACGACCGACGTGCACATGAGACTCATTTTGTCGTTTATTTTGTCACAGAAGATGATTCTCAGCCTGACTGTCGCCGCCTTTTTTGACAGCCTAGCATATGTCATGGTCAGTTTCTCAGCTATTTATAATAAACACACACACACACACAGTTGTTCATGAATCCCCCCCTCTATGCGCACTTTAATGTTTTTTTCCCCACTCTTTATAGGGTGAATCCCACCCCGAGGGATCTCTCTGTGACTTCCAGGCCTGGTGGCTAACATACTTTGGTAAGATAAAGCTCCAGGATGCCGGTAGACTTCCATTTTGTCTTTTTCCCACAGGAAGTAACAGAAATAGACATATGTTCCAGAGTCATACTGATTGCATTAAAAAAAAAAAAAGACTAATTGGACTGGCACAAGTAGCATTCACAGCTGTTGCACAAGTGGAAAAAGACATGAACCGCTGATAATGATATGTAAAACAATCATTGGCTGACGACGAGTTCAGGGTGTACACCGCCCCTCGCCCAAAGTCGGCTGAATTGGCTTCAGCTCACCCCGTGGCACTAATGAGGATTAGCGTCCTAGAAAATGGATGGGTGGATGCACAATAAAATGCAAACTCAACCTTTGATGAAGGAGGGAGAGTACAAGATCAGTTTGCGTTGTATTCTTCGTATCATTCACCATATTGTATTGAGCAGCCAGGACAGAGATTTGTGTACCAAATGACCAACTGTGTGGGTATTTTATTTTTCATACATTTCAGTTTTTCTTGTAGGCATGTTGTACTCATCGCTATGCCACTGCTGATGTTAAAAAAAAAAAAAACAAGTTCCATTTCTGTTTCTATTTTAATCATCAAATTTCCCCTCTATCGTCACTGGTACTCTGCTGCCGTGGCACTGCTAAAAGGCAAAGTAAAGAAGCCCAAAAAAAAAGAAAAAATTGCGCTGTAAATGTGCATGTGCATGTACCTGAATGTCCCCTTTAAATGTTAACAGAAACCATTCGTGGTAAAGTGTCATGTCTGATGTAACCATTGTCTCAGTGGCGGGTCTTGCATTTGGTACCTGGTCTATAGTGGGGACTTTAACGACTTAATCTACGTCTTGATACCACATATGTATCAGGATACAACAGTGCTACATCTATCATCCGGCACAGTTCAGCATCAATATTTATCTAATCATATGACAAAAACATGAAAAAATACATCATAATCAGTAGAGATACTGATTATTAAATGTATTCATTTCTGGAAATGTGTATAGATGTGTTCGCTCTCACCAGCCTCAGAGGACGGAAAAATGCCGACGTCATGCCCTGTGAGGACGAATTCAAATTCTGGTTTGATTTAAGGAAACCGTCCCCTTACTAATATAGTTAAAATTACATCGGCTGCACTACTGATTCTGAAGGCTCACGGTAGATAAGGTCCTGGCTGATATCTAATTGAACAAACAGTTTAACATTATTCTGGAAGCAATGCAGCCAAGAGAAATGCTATGAAATAAAGAGAATAGACTGCTGGGAATATCCATCTGTCCATTTTATAATTATGATTTTTTTCATGGAACAAGGTCGTAATGTAGGTCAGTGCTTCTGATAGTGTTTAGGCCAGCAGAAAAGGCCTTCCTGACTCTGATGGCACACCGTTGCATTATCTCATACACTAACACAACGTAATAGGCAGAGATGGGCACTTTAGCCTGCTTTGCTGGTCCGTCCTCCGTCCGCGACCTAGGCACCCTTCCATCATTGTCCCTCTTCTTATTCATAAAAATAATCGTCCTCGTCCTTTTAAAGCGCTTCTGTCCTTACATTCCGTCAGTCCGCAGTAAAT
Organism: Filicampus tigris; assembly: GCF_054856515.1. Taxonomy (NCBI): domain Eukaryota; kingdom Metazoa; phylum Chordata; class Actinopteri; order Syngnathiformes; family Syngnathidae; genus Filicampus; species Filicampus tigris. Next base: position 8,873,204 of record NC_141230.1, read on the forward strand.
GTATTATTTATTTATTTATGTTATTTATTTCTTCATACATTTATTTGCAATAAAATAATTATTGCAAAATAACACAATGTTATTTTAGGGGAAGAACGAAAGACTTCCACTTCCGGGTCGTAGCTTTAAGTCTACCGCGGCGCTGGCAGGAGATTTTTACGCTCTAGAGATGTCCCAGACAAGGACATACTTCGCAACTTCGCATGCGAAGGGAAAAGGTGTGTACTAAATGTTAACACTTAGTTAACAAAATAAAATTTCTTTCCACCTTTTTCCCTACGCCCCATACATACCTTATCCCGGATTACACACGCAAGACAGACTGGGGCGTGCTTCTGTCAGTCGTCAGTGGCGTCCTGTGGGGTAAGACATGGTATTATATGTGTTGAACCACTAAAGGGCAGACTAATCCTTGAGTACAATATTACTGCAGGGAACGCACATTGGAGAGCTGTGGCAGGCAGTCAATAAAGGCGGTTTCGTGGTATCGCAGAAGAGAACAGTGGTCTTGCTTCTTAACTCATTCACTGCCAGACATTTTCAGACCCTCTTTTACCCTAGCGTTTGAAAACATTTGAAAAAAATATTAATAAAATCCTGGGATTGTATTAGTGGACTGTGAAAAGACAAGTACATTTGTCAATGGCAGTGAATGATTTAAAAGAACCCGGGACGGATGAAATCCCACTTCCGTCCTTGCTTTGTCCGTCTTTTTTTTTTTTTAAAAAACTTCTCCTCCCTCTGTCCTTGGTCCCATCCCGGACGGATGACATTTGAACTTGATGCCCATCTCTGATAAAAAGCATCCAGGCTTGTCAGAAAATACAGAATTTCATATAACAGGACTTCTTGATGGTTTGGAATGATCAAGCAGAGATCCTGTCCTGATTGGATACCACTCAATTTACCGCCCTACTGTAATTGTCAGTAGAAAAAAACTAATGTGACACCTGATAATTACTCCTACAGGACCTGTGAAAACATGCATTAGGTCTCCGTTGTGCACTTATTATAGCTTTAACTCTACTGAGAAAACCTTTGGCGTGCATGTTTGGGAATTTCTGCAACGTCAATGTCACGCCACAGCAATGCTGGAACTGAAAAGGGCCTTCCCCAAATTGTTCCCACACAAAATTGGAAGCATTAAATGTCAATATAGTGTACTTGTCTCACTAATCACACTTTAAGCAAAGTGGGAAAAATTCCCATGAACAAGGGGCTTGCCACCACGTGTTGACATCACTCTGGCACTGGCAAGACCAGTTGTTTTGTTTTTTTGTTTTTTTTAAATCTAATTGCCGACTTTCATTTTTAGAGCGCAAACCTCAACTTGGCTCAGTCGAGCACAATCTGGGAATCTGGTTATCTAATTTGGAAAAAAAATGTCATTGGAAATGTTGAAAAGTAAGTTTGTTATAGGCTCACATTGTCCCATCTGATTTATTTTTTTCTTTTTCACAATTTTAAATGTTTTCCAGGTGTCTTGATAAAATGTTTGTGAGATGCTTTTGTCAAACTACATCCAAGATCAAGAATTATAGTAAACTTTACACACACAATTTTGGGGCTGTTGTTTTAATTAGCCCATTTTCAAGGGGTGGCCCTTAAAGGGGAAGTCAACGCAAACTTTTTGTTTCAAGAATAATTTTCAAGAATAATTGTTGAAACAGGGCATTCTGATAAATATGGCGTTTGTGGAACAAGTGTTAATCCACTCGTTTTTCGCCATTTTTCTGCTTAATTTATATTCCACAAACGCAAAATTAATCAGAATGTCGTGTTTCAACTAGTTGGGCTGCTGGGAACATATTCTTGAAAAAAATATGTTTGGGTTGACTTGCGCTTTAAGTGAGCGACGATTGACCGCGCCATACTGCTCGGCCAATAGCAAGTCCCGCTGTTGTTACCGTGACAACTATAGGTGGAGCCTGGGTTTTGCAATCCAGGCAGACTTGTGGGATCAAGAGTGTGGGGAAAAAGGCGAGCGCCTGTTTAGACACTTGTGGAGGAAGTTCAAACACTACTCTGTGTGTATGCGGCGCATAGACAAATACCTGCCAACGCAGCAACATTTTTACTGACCAAACAAATATACGCTGCTTATCAGATGTTGGATGACGCTAACAAAACTCACAGCAGCTCTGCTTACCTTTTGGATGATCCGACAGGATAGGGGCTGGACTACAGCTGTCGCCTGATAGTTCAGAATTGCTCACGCACAGACACGTTTTCGGAAAGATACCTCACAAAAGATTTACTTGGTTGTGTAAATTGACGCTTGATGGGTGAGCAGTCACTCCAGAGATACTGTTTGTATCCAAGTCATTTAAAAGGCAGTTTTCCATAATATGTCTCCTTTAAAAACCATTATCAGCTATACAGTAATGTTTTAACATTTTAAGATTCTTAACTTTCAAATTTCCACAAGTGGAAAGTTTGAACTGTGTCTCGTTTGAACTGAAGCAGTTGTTCTTAAGTTTTATTAGCATCGGTTTTTGTCACACTGTGAATAGACTTTATGGACACCCTTTGAATATGCCTAACAGACACTTTGGACATAGTGGAAATTCAATTCTCTTCTGTGGTTATGCTAGTCGTTAGCCATAATGCTTTCGGCGACATGCTATTGGGATTAGCAGGTGAAATTAATTTGTGTGTATAATAAATATTGAAAGAACTTTATTGCACATAATACATGGAGCAATCAAACTCGTTCCTATGTTGTATAAGTTCCATTTCCTGTTTTATGGTTATCATCACTGTTAACCTTCTATGGTTGCATCACAAAAAGCCAAAGAAACAGAAATGTGTGGCTTTAATCTTCCTAAAATTTGCTGACGTCCTCATGCGATGTTTTGCTTGGCTTTTGAGGCAGATTTTTTTTTTTCACATAAATTTGGTTGAACTCTAACTTGCTCACTTTTGGATGATCCACTGTATCAAAAGATATCTGCTCCTGCTTACTCCCAGTCGGTTTCTTTCCCACACAAGTGGCGCATTATATCCTGACGTTCTCAAGCTAAAGGAGCACATATGTGCTCCACATTTGCATAGGAAGCCTATAAAGCAGCCATTAGGGTGGTGATGCGGCACTCGACTATTCAGCAGTTTTCACACACCCTCGCCAGGAATGCCACGCCCGTGGGGATGGTGTAACACATGGGAGTGAACAGTATGCGCTCCTTTATGAAGAGATAATTTCCCTACACTCACAAAAGCAGACACCGAGGGCTGTGCCGTATCATAGCATCCACAAAAATGGGAAACGCTACAAAACTGTAACATGACTATATCATGTGAGTTTTCTCAACATTGCAGACTAATGGTGGGACCAAATATTGATACAGTATATCACTGGGGCACCCCGGCGGCCTGTTTGTGACCCCCGAACTGTTACCCTTTCCAAGATCTGATGAGATGAGGCGTTCTCAGAGTAGCCGTCCGGTCGTTTGCCATGCTTCACTTCGCACAGCGCAGTGAGCTGTCAGCCATCTCATTCATTGTGTATGTGAGGTTGGCGGCTAGGTGGGCGACTGGCACAGCTGAGTTGAAAACGCTTTTGCTTCACTATGTTTTGGTTGTGTTGGCATGTGTAGATTAGGACTTGTTTCCATGGCAATGATACAGATACAGCCTGTAAAAGTGTCCCCAAAAGTCATTCATTGTTAAGAATATGTATGATTCCTTTGGTATTGCTTGCTTTTAGGGTTATTTGTTTTTTTCCCCCAATACCAGCTGTCCACTTCACGTGGCCAGTGCATGGGCAGTGAGGTCACGGTTGCTGGAAGTAGAATGTGCAACTCAATCAGTAGCATGTGTAGCGAGCGGATTGTAGGTTGCGTTTGGCTGTGTGCGTCAATGACAAATTGGGTAGTGACACACAAGTATACTTCAAGTGCCTTGTTAGCATTACCCATTACTTGATGCCCCAGAATGCCTTATTAGTAGGGGTGTAATGGTACGCTAAATTACATTTCAGTTCGGTTCAGTTTTTTGGAAACTTCGGTTCGGTATGTTTTTGGTCCAAAAAAAACTGTCCTTTTTTTTTTTTTTCGAAAAAATAAATAAATAAAAGCGAACCATTCGGGTGATAGTCTAAGAAATTACACCTGAATAAAAAATACACTAACAATAAAGGTCTCTTAATTTTGTAAATTATTAAGACACTGAAATCTTTAAACACTCAGCAGCAACAGCCTATGACACATCTAGGTATTCAAGTTGAAGCCAAGTTGTCATTACAATACATATATACACTTTTTGTGATGAAAAAAATACATACAATAACAGTTACAATTATTGCTAACTATATTAAAACTATTTTTATAATTAAAAAAATACAGTAACTTTAAAAAGTCTTTAGGAAATTGTATACACTTTTTAGGCATTGAAATTTTTGAATGTTCAACAACATATTGTAACGAATTGGGTTATCTGTGTTGTGGTCGGATTGGTGTGTTGCTGAGTTGTGATGTTTCTGAGGTTCATGAATGCATCGTACGGCAAGCGAGTGGAGCAGCGGAGAAATGTCGGCACGCAACTTTCGGACATAACCACGTAGCTTTCCCCATCGGCGATTTTAACAGGACAGCCAAAATGTTCTCAAACAGGAGACCGCAATGTACGGGGGGGACCTTCGAGCTCTGGCTCTTCTCTGGCTCTCACTGTTGTGCTGCCACTCTCCTCTCCCGCATGCAACAGTCAATAGCGCCCGTGCGTAAGCTCGCGCTAATAAGTGGACCGAACCGAACATGCCATACCGAAACGTATTAATACGTACGTATTACATCCCTAGTTATTAGTGTATTTACGTCATGTTTATGAGTAAAAGTTATTGCATATCAGCCGCTAAATTGGCTACTTGCGCTACCGGAAGTGGTACACCTCATCTTTCAGATTAAGATCATAATACAGCAAGGGCCATGACATCATTTATAAGTGGGCTTATTTGACTATTATTGCATTTGTGTTCAATTACCAATCTGTATTTGGTTATCCCTTTTCTCTTCGAAAACCGCACGAACACACGCACTCAAAGTGTGAAGCCCAAATACATGTTTCCTTTTTTCTTGTGGTTCTTTTTCTTAACGCTCTTCTTATATCTGTTTTGTGTTCAAGACCTACGTCATGCTATGTTATCTTCAGTTGTTTGGTTTTATTAATATCAAAATGGAAATTACATTTAATTTAGTTCGTGTTGTTGTTTTGGATGAATAATATATTTTGTTTTGAACCTTTCAGTATTATCATTATTATATCATTATCATTTTACCATTATTCAGTATTATTGCGGCCTGACTGACTTCAATAAATTGACCTTTTGAGTCATTAAAAAAACAAAAACTTGTGTCCCTATAAGATTTGTATTTGACTACCGCTGGTATATCGTATTAACTGTCACAGTACTGTATTTATACATCAACATCGGAGCTACTATCGCTAGTTGTGCGCTTAATGACAAGATTTACTCACTGTTCAGGTCATGGATTTTAACACTCCGGAATTTCCCGGGAGGAGAAAATTCAGCATAACTAGTGATGTGATCAACTAAGGTGGCATACGTACGGATAAAAGGGCTGAATTTGAACATTTTACCTCCTGTTTGATGAAAATCGGCAAAGGCCCCATTGTGGGGTGTCTCAAAAACATTGTGAGTGCTTATCCTGAGCGTTTAGGTGTGGATGTGTTTTTCAGTGTTTGGTAACTAACGAAAAGCTGAACAATGTGTTTATTTATTAAGTGGTTTATTCAGATACCAACCCTTCCAATAATGGAAGTAGTCTGTTTTATACTTATTTTGTCGCTGAGATAGTCACCACCATTATTCTTTTTATTTAGACAGAAGAACTACAGTGAAGTAAAGCAGGTGGGTTTTTTTTCAATTGTAAGTAAAGATTTTTTTTTGTTTTGCAATTTACCCTGTGATTTCCCCAAATTTTAAAGATGTCTTGTCAAAGTGGCACACTTTAAATACCGATCGAGATGAGATGAAGGTATTTTACTGCGCTTAGTGTTTGATGTGTTTAAGATGATAAACACAGCACCCCACACACCCAACGACATCTTCACTGATTATCATGCGTCTCCTCCACTTTACCAGATTTCTGTCATAGTACCAAAATTGACCTCTAAGAGGCAGCGAGGAGCCATCGTGCATGAGATTATGGAAGAAGAAAAAAGAGCAGTAATAGAAACAGAGAAAATGCTAGGCTGACTGTTACCTAATCAGGTAACTGCATACACGTCCTTGTCGTTTTAGTTGTGGTGAATGGCTTGGGAACATGTTTTAGAAACACAATCAAGTTGCTCCTCTGTTTGTGTATGGAAACAGCACAAGCTTCAGGTCGCTTCCTAATTGAATATCGTGTTCCGTTCCATATCAAAAATCAAGCAGTTCGTTGCTTGACCGAACTGTCGTTGATCACACTCGTAAGGATTTGCAATCATAACTATTGAATATTGATTGTCAGGAACGACCATTTTGCAAGCAGATCATGGAGAGCGTGTGTTTTTAACACACCATCCAACAGTCTCATTAGTCAGGATAATCTTCAATAGACAGTGGACAAACTGACCTATGCTGACTTTGGGCTTTCACTTGTATGTATCACTTTTCTACCTTTGAGGTTCGGACGGTGCTTTTAACACTGTCTGCTTATTCACCTACTGATTGACGTAGCATCAGGAGAAACTGGGGGTTCAGTATCTTACTGACTTTTATTAGTAAGGTGCTCAAAATTGACATGATTATCAGTATGTGTGCACCACACTTTAGTTACAAATGAGGTGGCGTGCTTATTAGCATTTTGTGTTAAAATCGTTCCCCTCTATATTGTCATGAAGATTTACCAGAAAAAAAAATCGGAATCGAGTTTTGATGCCTTTCGCTTGATTCCAATCGTGTTATTCAGGAACCTATTTCTATTGCATTTAGATGTGTGAGGGTCTTGTTTTTACACTAAAGCTGGCCATTTCGATGGCAATTATACGGCCACTTTAGCCCCGCCGATTAGCATTCGGATTCTTAGTTAGGGCTCGGTGCTAATACGCCTCTTCGACGCTGCTCTTTTTTATTGCTCTCACAGGCAAACACACACACTGAGGCGGCCGCGGCGTAATGGGCAGTGAGTTAGTGCTGCAGGGTTGCTGCGTGTCAGCTCGCTTTATCACGAGCATCCTCACGCTGGGGACAAACGGCTGTACATAAACCTGAACAGGCACTTTGTTCTGTGTGGCGTCGAGCCTGGTGGGAGCTGCACGGCGTAGCGCTGCTTTTAAATTCACACCAATAAAATGTTATGAAATGTGTTGGGAGACGGGGCAGGTGCACGTTAAAACGGGTGCGGGAACCTTTTTCCTATAGGGGCTATTTCAGTTTTCATAAAGTCGAGGGCCATACAAAATTTATGAAAAAAAAAAAAAGATTTATATATTATGAGTATTTGTAGGTTAAATGTTTGTTGGACTTTTTCAACATTCCTCTGTGGTTTTACTACCTTCACGCATGCGAATACAACGGCTTTTTCTTTTCCTCTTTTCTTTAAACTAACTCACAAACTCACCAAATTTTGCATACAACCGTCTCCCATTGAAAATGTATTCTTGTTTTTTTAAACGCGATGGAACCCCCCCAGGATTGACTAGCTAGTCAAATGGAAAGCAGCAAAAAAAAAAAGGTCCCCAAGACTAGTTTTACAGGATAAAAAGCACTTACGTTTGTAATATTACAGTAAACAATTTTCACTATTCTGAATGAATAAAGGTGTTGTATTACAGAGAGGTTCTAATTTTCTGAAAATCATAGGTTATTGAAATTATGAAAAAAAACTGTCATGTTATGAAAACACTATTAGCAGAAAGAAGTTGTAATTTTCAAGAGTATTCAGCGTAGTACGATAACGTTTTAATAATAAAAATGAAAAAAGTACAATTAATGAGAAAAAGGTGTTAGTAGAAACAAGTTGTCTAATATGAAAAAAGTTATAATATGATGAAATTGTAATTTCCGGTTTGAAGAATAATGTACTATTACTAGTATTAATGTGTAGCTGCATTAAGATAATGACGGTAGATATAGTTGGATGTTTTGTTTTGAATCCACCATTTTTAGGGGTTATTCAGCCATTTTCAAGGGTTGTACTTGAACAAACTCCTCCGAGGGAATCTATCCAATCTTTACCAAATATGAGGCGGGTATACTTGCATACTGTATGTCGTATATAGGGTGGGTGGCTCAGTTTACGAAAGAGTTCTGTTCTGACAGTGGCGATGTAAACCAAATTTACACATCTGAAGTGTGAACATGCTGTAGTCTATCACAAACCTTCACTAACGCAGTTGTCAAGCCACGGTTACAGTAAATATTTTTATGAAAATCACTTCCTGGGCATGACTATAAAGTAAGTACGATGCTAATGACGTATTCTTACGCTGCTGCTCAAACTTGATCACTGCACGCAGTTTGTAACCTCAAATCGTTGCATTGTTGAGAGCATCATAAGCTGAAGACCTGCAGTATATGTCGGCCAGTTGTTTATGGCCCACGGGCCATAGGTTGCCCACCCCTGAATGAAAGCACAGATCCGGTCGCGTTCCGGTTGCGTAAAATGCATTTCGCTTGTCCCAGAGACGGTGATTTATTGCGAAAGATGACAGAGACAGCCGGCCGGCCTACTTTCTTAGTCACCACACGCTGCTCCCGCTTCGTTTTTGTACGCGAGGTTGTGTTGTGTGAAAGCGAGTAAGCTGAGCACGCAGCTCCGGGAATTCATCATTGTGACGAGCGGCCTTGCCTGTCCTGTCAAGAAAAACACACACGCGCACGCACACAAGGACACACACCAAAAAAAACAAAAAAAAAAGCAAGGCTGGAAACCGAAGTACAACAAAAGACGCGAGCGCTTTGTTTCACGTTCTCCCTTTTGTGTCAGCCTCTTTACATTTACCATGTTAGAATCCCACCATAGTCTCTGTGCAAGCCCCCTGTCCCCCACCACCCTCCCCGTGCACCCACGCCGCCGTTATCTCGCTCCGCTTTTTCATAGTTCATCATTATCTCTCTCTGAGCTCCCCCCTCTCATATATCACCATAAGCCACAGGTTTCCCTCATATTACTGCAGAATGGGCTTCCATTCATCAAAAAATGTCACATATACATATGAGTGTGTGTGTGTGTGTGTGTGCGTGGTTGGGAACTGTGTTGCATTTCTGACCTTGTTGCTTTTTTTTTTTTCCCCCTTCTGCAGACTGGAGTGCCTTAGCCTGGGTTTGCCTCATCACGCTCAACCTGTACGTTAACCTGGTCAGGGAGATGAGCACGAACACATATGAAACGTGAGTAAGGGTCACATTGTCTGCTCTTCACAAACATTATTCCTCTGCGCCTTCGCGTCAACTTGCCCCACTTTTTTTCAGGGAGAATTTTGTTTTGTTCATTGTTTGTTAGATGGAGAGCAGGAATACGCCAAACCGACGCGTGACCGATTTCCACGAGCCCTCAAAAAAAATGCATGTTGGAGAATTTATCTTCTCTTTTTGCAGTTTGAGTTGGAGGGAATCATTTCCCCCGCTTCGGAATGCTAATGGTAGAGTCCCGTCCACCTAATCCGAAAGCCTTACATCACCTCTAAGCTGCTTTCACACTGGCTTCCCTGTAAATTGGCGAAACGGTAGAGCCGGGATTTAGTCTCCTTTCCCTTTCAGACTGAACTGACCCGTGTCAACATAGAATACAGGAGGTGCATATGAATTTTCTGTCGAAACAGGTCTGTTAATAAAAATTTAAGTGCGCATGACTTTTTGAACTACTTTTATGTCTGAAGACAGCAAATTTGCGGGTAGACTTCAACCAGTGTGCAAGCGTCGAGTAACCTGCGAACAAGTATGGGCACTAAAAAACGAACAAAATATAGGTATTAATCCACGACTTTTCAACTTTATTTAATTAATTATCCATTGCTTAAACCATGGCAACGTGGCGGACCGGACTCAAGTTTAGCACGTCTGCCTCACAGTGGAGATGTCCTGTGTTTGAATCTTGACTTTGGCTTTCCTCTCTGAAGTTTGCATGTTCCCATGCTTGTGTTGGTTTTCTGTGGTTACTCGGGCTTCCTCACGCATTCTACACACATGCATGTTAAGATCATCAAAGACCCTATTGTCCATGGGTGTGGATATGAGTGTGAGTGGTTGTTTTTCTATATGTGCCCTGTGATTGACTGTTGACTAGTCCAAAGATCACCCCGCCTCCCACCCAAATGTCAGCTGTTAAAGGCACTAGCTCACACATGACCACAAAGAGGACTTTTTTGTGGCTTTCAAATAAAAGCCATTCATCGTCGTAAATCAAAGCACATGCTGCTATGTACAGAAACGGTACTTTGTCACAATCTGGTCGGCCAAACAAACACAAATATGGAGCGCCACCAGCTTGAATTTTTGGTAGATGATTTTTCTCTATTCGATGTTTCGTTAAGCCCGTATTTTACTGAGCGGTAAGGGTTTTTGCAAGTGTGTGCGGATGTAGCGAAGGTTTTTTTTGTTGTTTTCTTTTTGTTTGTTTGGTATATATTAGGGCTGCACGATATTGGGAAAAAATGACATTGCGACTTTTGGGGGGGGTTGCGATATATATTGCGATATTAGAAATAGAAGAATTTTCAGCAAATGACTTGAATAGATTTGTTTGGGAATAATTTGGTTAACTCGCCATGACATCATTGTATTCATATAATATCGTTTAATCCAGACTAAGGATTGCTGTAAAAAAAAAAAAAAAAGGGATCACGGAGGCCATGTCTCTGTAACATAATAGATTATTTAACATTGTATTTCACACTTCAATGTAAACAGCAGCAAAATATTAAACATATTTTAAACCAAAAAATAAAAAGAGCAGGTGCACTAGACCCTTGAGTCATTTAAAAAAATAGAACAAAATAAAAAACCTCTAAAGCAGCAGCAGTTATAAACACCTTTAAACTAAACTATAAAATATTAAGAAATTAAAAAGCACATGTACTAATGCCTGAGTTGTTTACAAAAATATAACATTAAGATAAAAAAAACAAAATAAACTTTGTGAAACTGCAGCAAAGTTGTAAACAAATTACAACAAAAATATTCAAACTTAAAGAGCAGGTGCATTAGTCCCCTGAGTTGTTCACAAAAATATAACAATAACTAAAACGGTCTGTAAAATATATTGCATCCGTGATTTTTCGGTGCTGTTTTGACTTCTTATCATAAGGAGTTATGCTGGCGAAGGCGTCTGTAATTGTTTTTTGAGTAGATGAAGTTTCACCTCGGGTCCCACTTCTTAGTTTGAACTGGTCATACAGGGGCTTGTGACGGCGATTGCAGCAACAACGGTGAGACACTGTTGGCAAAGAATGCTTTCATATTTCGGATGTTGCCTTTCTTTTGGGGAATAAATCCACTGCCGCTTCTGCCGTCGTCTCCTCCTCCATGTCGCCTGTTAGTTATTTCAGAGCAGACAGCAGTGGTTTGTGAGAGTGGAGGGGGAGGGGCCGGTGACTGATTGGCAGGAGGGAGGGGGTGAGCGAGACAGGCTGTGTAAGAGCACGGAGTAGCTTGCTGCTTTTATGAAGCAAAACAAAAGTTTGCGTGTTCTAAGAAAAAAAGGAAGTTAAAACATCGCACGTCCTACGAGGTGACTATCGCACATGCGCACATCGCAATCGCAATGTTCAAAGTCCGCGCTGCTGTGGAGCAATCAAGGTAGCTTAGCGCCTAGCACTGCCAAGCAGCCGCGAAAGACATGATTTTTGGGAGTATGGGTGACAGTGGAAACGTGATGTGGACGCAATGCTTATTTTTATCTTTTTACGCCAGCGCCAAAGTGGCAAAGTGGATTAGTGTGACCGGTCCATAGTAGCATGGCACTGATTGGTGAGCGAGGTGGATAACAGCCCTTTGGAAAAAGACGCAGGTTTGATTATCTTGAAATCGCGTTGTCTGACATCGCGATTTCGGTCCCAAAATGATATATATATATTTATAATTTCACATATACAGTTCGACCTTGGAGGAGGTCTACTCTCCACGGTGCTTTTTTTTTTTTTTTTTTTTTTTTCCCCTCCCTGTTCAGGCCGGAATCGCCGCGTTGCTTTTTTTCCGCCTCACAGCTCCGTACAGAGACGCGAAGTGGGGCTGCCGATGTAAGAACGGCACCGGCACTGATGTCTGTGTAATTGGGACAGCCTTGAACGGCGTAGCAGCTCATTAAAAACGCTGATGCGAAGGCGCTATTCAAATTCACCCGCTGGGGCGCCATATTGCTGGCGTTGATAAGTTCCGCATAAACAAGCGAGGCGGAATAGCGGCCGGACTCGTTTTTCGCCGTGAAAGAAGAGACTTATGTGTCTTATTTTGTGATGGCCGCTTCCCCAGGAGTGCGCGTGTGCTCGCGCACGTGTGCGCGTTCGGCCTGCCAGAGCATGTGTTTCCCCGCAGCGCCCTGACAGCCATCTCCCGTCCGCCCCCCCCCCCCCCCATCCCCCATCCCTCCCTCCTTTTCCGTTCCAGCCAGCCGCCACTCTAATTGAAAAGGGAGTGAGTGTCAGCCGCTAAGTGCGAGCTTGTGTGGCTACGTGTGTGTGTGCGCACACATCTTCACGCTTTGTGGCTCGGCGTCCCTGTCGCTCAAACTCCCCTGAGCGCTTTCCGCGGAGCAAGTGTGAATTTATTTGCGCGCGCGCGTGTGTGTAGGACGTTTTAAAAAATGAATGCGCACCGTGGGTGGAAGAACAAGCAGCTTTAACAAATTAGCAGCCACTCTGTTCGCCCAGCCAAGTCGATTGTTCCTGCTCCTATTCTGTAGATGTGCTTAGGTGTGCACACTTGTCCTACACTCCTGTGTTTGTGTGTGTGTGAGGGGGGGGTAGTGGGTGTTGGGTTGGGCCCGCCAGCCCTCCCCTTGGGAGTTCCCCTGCATTGATTAGTAATAAGCCGGAGGATATAATGGCGGTATAACTCAGAAAGAGACGGGTTTATGAGCGCAGGGATGATGCCTGCTTGGGGGTCTAGAACGGGCTCACTACCGATCCTTATCAAGAGCCCCTTTCACACTGCCTGTAATTGCTGGCATTTTCGCACTTCTTTCCCACATTTTGGTTTAGTATAAGCAAGCGGTTGTATAATTGCATTGATATCCTGTTTTGCTTGATCCTATAGAAAAAAAAAATTATATTAAGGCTGTGATGCGCTAATTCTGTGAACGTGGATTTTGCCTGATTATATGCACAACAATTCAGCTTTTTCCCCGATTTGGCTTTTCTGTGCAAACGTCACCGACACGGAATGTTTGGGGGACAATGTTGACTTGACAACTTTCCATCTCCTGAGGCAGTGTCAACGCCGCTCCGCAATGCCTGTAGGACATGTGATGTTTCACGTGAACTTTCACTTCTCCTGCCCTGTTGTGTTGAAAGCAGTCGTCGCTCTACGAAAGTATTTTATGTCACGCTAGGCGGGGGCGCAGTTGTGATTTTCGCAGGGTGTTAAAATGTGCTAATTTTGCTGGGTCTCTTTCGGAAAGGGGCTACTGCCCATAAATTCTGAAATGTTTCCACCTTTTTCCATGTCATTCATCTTTATAAACAGCACAGAGACAGAATGGAACTACCGCATCTACCTGGCAATTTTCTGCTTTTGAAGATAATAACAGAGCCATAAAACAGTTCAAAACGGTTGTTCTGCAATGCCAGTATCGGGAAGCAAAGTTTAACACTTGATATTCACTTCTCCCGTTGTTGTGTCGCAAGCAGTTTTCACTGTCTGTCACACCAGACGCTGGCACTGATGGCAACTAATTACCTGATAGCACCTGATGTGAAAGTTCACACAGTCACTTGGTTTTGTATAAAAGGCACAGGCGGATAAATGCCAGAGCTTCTATTAAGGCTGTGATGCGCTAATTGTGATGGGTCTCGCTGTGAAGGAGGCTTCTGCTTGTAAATGCCAAAACCCTAACTCATTGACATGAAATGGGGGGACAAAGTTGACCTGGCAATTTCCTCCTTCTGACGCAGCGTCATACCCGAAAGCAGAGGCACCCTTTAACGTATTTTGTGTCATTCTTGCCTCGTGCAGCAGTATCCCACTTCGCTGTGTTCTGCATGAAAGGTACCAGCAGATACTGTCAATGCCAGATCTGTAACGCAATTGCTTTGCTGGATCTTTTAGTCAGGCTTCAGCACAGAATTTTCCACCTTTTGACTTTGCATCTCCTGCCCTGTTTTGTTGAAAGCAATTGTCACTGTGTGTCACCCCACACAGTGGCACTTAGGTCATCTAATTATCTGATTGTGGGGTGCCGTGCCACTGTTTGAAAGCTTGTACCGTTGCGGCAGTTAACCCGCTTCACAGGGTATAAAAAGCACAGCCAGATCAATGCCAGAGTTGAAGCTGTGATGTGCTAATTTTGTTGTGTGAAAGAGACTTACTGCCTGTAAAAAACAGAAAATTTGCTGCTCTGTCTAAATGGCACTGACGTAAATGGGGGGGGGGGGGGACAAAGTCAATAATGCAATTTTCTGTTTCTGCAAAAGAAGCGTGACACGACTAAATGTATGGCCTGGTACACATGTAAGGATTATTCAGATCTTGAAAGATTTTTTTTGTCTGTGAAGACCCCGCACGTACAGATAGAAAATCGGTTCTGCTCGTATTGTGCGTGGTGTGCTTCAATAATCTCAGCACAGAGCACCACACACTTTAAGATTCTGTCTCACCGTCGATCTTGAAACGAAGTCCTCAGAGGCAGAAATGTTCTGAGCGGTTACGAAGAGGATCAGAATTAGGAGAGTTGAAAAATGGTGGAACCGTAAAGAAAGGACCTGCTTTGGAAAGTACTTTTTGCCGGCTTTGGAACCCATTTTTCTAAATGTTTAGAAAAAAAAGAGAGAGATTAGGTCAGATATACTTTTTTTTTAAATTTACCACCACTTCCTTGTTCATCTGTCAGGGCGCTTCTTTGATTGGCTACATGCCATTCACGTCACGGTCCATGGAATCAGATGCCCTGAGAGTAGTCGTCTTTTCCCACACACGTGAAGATTTCAGCACAACCGGGCTAGAGAAGTGAGTCTAGGTTGTTAAACTTGGGTGTTTGTGTCAGCAACATAGGGGGAAAAAAATGTATGGCTTTAATAAACAATGTGAATGTGACAATGTGTAATGCCTCTGTTCCTACCTCCAAAGGTAAGGTCTAATTCGCAAGTTGACATTTGAAAAAGAGAAAATGTCCAGATTTAGTCAGGTGCGTTCGGGGCTAATGGTTGGGCATTAAACTTCACACCTCTCATACACAAGCAGCATCAAGAATTCTTCTTCCGCAAATGAAAGACGAGAAGTGCTGACAACGCTGCAAATTCTTAATAGACATCTTGTATTGATGGTTGCGAGAGTGCAAATGAAGTTGAAGTTTTGTTCATGCTTTTGACACTAGGCTGTTGTAGAGCTTCTGGTCACCCTTTTTTTTTTTTTTTTTTAAATGGTATGAAAGGGTATCACACAGCCGGAGTATTCCTGGCTTTGATAGACAGATATATTGAAAGGTGTAAAAGAGACCAGTGACAGAGTGTTAAACTTCACACCGTTACACGCAGGCAGTGTCCTGCCCCTGTTACGGATCCGACACTACCTCAGAAGCCAGCAAATTTGCAGCTTGAATTTTCTGGCCTTAAAAGACACTCTGAAAATAGGCTAGAGTCAGGGTGCTAAACCTCACCCCCCTTACGCAAAGGCAAGGCGAGCTTACCTTTCATGTACAAGACAATTCAAAGTACTTTTCATATAACATTAAAAGCATTACAGAAAGAGAACCAGAATATTAAGACATTACAGAAATTACGATAAAATCATCTCAAATAATTAGATTAAAATGATTAAAACCAAGTATCAGTCTAGATAAATTAAAAGAAAGAACTGACAGTTTAAGCAGCAAGCCTGTTCCACAGGTGAGGAGCATAGTAACTAGATGCTGCTTCACTTTGTTTGGTTCTGGTTCTGGGAACACACAAGAGGCCTGTCACAGACAACCTGAGGGATCTGGATGCTTCGTAGGGTACTAGTATATCTTGCATTTATTTTGTTCCAAGACCGTTTCGAGATTTATAGACTAGCAGCTAGATTTTGAAATCTATTCTTAGGCTAGGTTCACACCGCAGGTCTTAATGCACAATTCGGATTTTTTTTTTTAAATCCGATTTTTTTGTGTAAGCGTTGATATTACATTATAAATGTGACCTCGGTATTGTCTGCTCTATGAACGCATGCGTCACCAAAGTGACCCGCATGTGCAGAAAAAGAGACGACGTCACTCCCGACGTTGTGTTTGCGGACGTAAATGTGGTCCAGCGTGTCAGGGTATTTATACAGTCAAGCGATTAGGTAGGAGGCAGAAATAAATTCAGTATTTGGGGAAAATCACGAGGCGACGCTTTAATATCTCATTTCATGGAGACATCACTAACGATGACGTCGCGTCATAGCCGTGCGTAAAAAATGAATCGATCTGAGCCGTGGTTTACTACGATCGCCGTAAATGTCCACTTTATGCTTCATGTTTCAAGTGGGATTAAATTAAAGTAAAATTTAAAGTCAATAGTGTTACTCAAAACAACTTTGCAGATTTGATCCCCTTCTGCCAGCACTTTCCCTCTGCCGCCGCGGAGCACATTTTGGGCTCCGGATGACGTCAATATCGGATATATGTGACCTGGCCGTTCAGACCGCCGTCGCGTCGGAAAAGATCGGATACGTATCCGATCTAGGTCCACATATGAAAGCGACCCAGGTCAGATTTGAAAAAATCGGAATTGAGCCGTTCAGACTGTCATGAAAAAAATGAGATACAGGTTGCAAATGAGCAAAAAAATCCGACCTGGGTTGCGTTTACCTGCGGTGTGAACCTAGCCTTTGACTCACTGGAGGCCAGTGTTGTGATTTGAGGACAGGTGAGATGGCCCAGTTTCCTGGTGTTTGTAAGGACTCCGGCAGCAGCATTTTTGATCAACTGCAGCTTGCAGATTCATTTTTTTTTTTTTTTTTACTAAGACCTGTAAAGACACCATTTCGGTAGTCTAGCCTATTGAAAATGAAAGCATGAACAAGTTCAAGCGAACAAGGACAAGCAAAGGCAATGTCGTGCCTCTGTTGCACCTCTGATACTACCTTGCAGTGATGGCAAATTTGTGGGTCATGTAAGCGACGCAGGAAAAGGCTGAAAATTCCTGGCTTTATTAGACTGAAATGGACTATAGTCAGGGTGTTAGTCTTCACACCTCGTACACACAGGCATCATGCCACCTCTGTTACATCTCTGATACTACCTCAGAAGGTGGCAATTTTTGCAGGTTGGCTCCAACCTCTCATTAAGGTGAACTATCTCAGCCGTTAATAGACAGCCTAAAAGTGACTCGCGTAAGACTGTTAGAACTTCACTCCCCTTATACATAGGCAGTATTACACCGCTGATGCCACCTCCGAATGCAGAAAATGTACAGGTCGACTCCAACCCCCAATCCGTGTTAACAACACTGGAAAAAGCTGGAAAATTCCCGCCTTTACTAGGCAGGCTTAAACGGGCTAGTGCCAGGGTGATACTACCTCTGAAAACTGGTAAATTTGCATGCCCACTCTGACCACACATTCCGCATGCTATTCATACAGAACACAACAGGAAATTTTTGGAAAGTTCACGGCTTTTTCAGCGAGTGTAAAATGGGCTAAGGATGAAAGTGAGAGGCGGGGGAGGATGCGTCTTTGTTTTTGTGCTTGCTGTGAAGAAGAATGGGGGAAAAAAATAAGAACGGCGCTCCACTAATCGGCTCGTGTGTTATCAGCAAGCGTTGAGGGGCTTTTCGTGAATTGACTGCACATACGTAAGCTGTGTGTGTTTAGTCGGGCAGGGATGTGCCTTTGCATGCATGCACAATTACCCTTCAGCCCCCAAACCCAAACTCTCCCTCTTCTCCCTCCCTTCTTTCTCCCTCCCGCGCACGCACGCACGCACGCACGCACACACGCGTACACACTGATGGCTCATTGTGATGGTTTATGAATGAACAAATTGCCAGAGGAGAGGGGGAGCTGAGGCGGGATGAGCCAAGACTGATTGAAGTGCATGCAAGAAAGCGAGGTGGTGGGGTCGGGGAAGAGAGAGCGAGAGAGAGAGAGAGAGAGAGAGAGAAAGAGAGAGAGAGAGAGGGAGAGAGAGAGAAAGAGGGAGAGAGAGAGCGAGAGAGAAAGAGCGAGAGGGAGAGAGCGAGAGGGAGAGAGAGACAGAGAAAGCGCAAGCGCCTGTATGCTAATGCGCGTTTGAAGGGCGGATTCAGGCTGAGGGCAGAGAGATGTCAGCAGGAGGAGGTGGAGGGTGCCGGTCGGGTGGGTGACGTGGAGGGAGGGGGGGGGGGGGTCAGGGGCCGAAGCTGGGGGGTTTCTAGGCAAGCCATGCACGTCTGTGTGTGTGTGGGTGTGGGTGTGTGCGTGCGTGTGCATGTGCACGTGCGACCGCTCGCGCAGGTGTGTGCGTAATACGGAACGCGTCGTGGCCCTGCTGTGCCTCATTAAGCCCATGTTGCGCCGCGCTCTGGACCTCGTCAGCTCCCTCTCGCTGTGCTGCGAGCGAGCGGCGCGTGTGTGCGCGCGCCGCAGCCGGTGTGTCTGCGAGCTCTCGACATTGATTTCCTGACAAGGCGCCCTCCCTCCCGTCTTCCTTCCCTCACCTCCCCTTCCTCCGGCTGGCGTCTCACCAGGGAACGGCAGCGCTGATTTCACCATTTGTATCGCTCCTCCTGCCAGCGAGCGCATTCTCACCGTACTTCGTCGTCCCTTTCCCGTTGGATTTAAAGTCTTTTGTCCACCGCCGACATCTTTTGTGCCCAAAGCATTGGTTTTACTTGGAACATTATTCAAATTATTCAGTAATTTCCCAATTTAGCCACTAGGTAGAGCAACTATGCTAATTGTGTTCAGTCATTTGCTTTTTCCTTTCCAATGTTCCTTGCTGCAGAGTTTTTATGGAACATATTCATGTTCATTTCGTGACCAAGCTCATAACACGATTTATTCGTGTCTCAAATCCATTTTTCCAGTTGAAATGAATTGAAATGCCATAAATCCGTTCCAGGCCCTAAAAAAAAAACACTTTTTTTAGTAACGTGTTTTTAATGAATAAAATAGCACTGCATTGTAATGTATAAATTTAAAATATAATTGAATCTAATAACAAAGAATGAAGTAATGGTTTCATGAGGTGTACTTAAAGAAACACTTGGGTGAGCTTAACATTGGCACTTTTATAAAAGGTTTGCAGATGAAAATGACATCAGTACTAAAATGCTCCCACCAAAAGTCTCTGTAGTGATTTAAGGGCTTTTTTTGTGATTAGATTTATGACAAATTGC
Organism: Filicampus tigris; assembly: GCF_054856515.1. NCBI lineage: Eukaryota > Metazoa > Chordata > Actinopteri > Syngnathiformes > Syngnathidae > Filicampus > Filicampus tigris. Next base: position 8,892,635 of record NC_141230.1, read on the forward strand.
CCCGCCCCTTTTTGGGGCTGGGCTTCTTATTTTTTCGGTCTCAGCGGTCGACGTTACGGGAGGGAGCCAAGCGTGGTAATATTGCTCGCTTTGTCAGTTCTGTTGTCTAAAACGGTGACCGATCGCCACCAAAATGCAGATGGACATTACTACTCTTGTCCACTTCAACCTGCGAAAGTATAAAAGTGTTCTGCACAATAGTTTGGATTTATTGACATAAAACATGATCCCATCATGATCACCTCCACAAAATCAAAAATACTGTGGCGATTAATCCTCCACTTTCACAAGCTGAAGCGGACAAGAGCATGAATGCGCACACGAACCCCGACTGGTTATATTTCGGACATTTAGCGCCGCTAAACTCGTGTCTCAGGAGGGAGAGAGACGGCGGCTTGCAACAGCAGCAGGCAGATTGGAGCTTTACGCCCCCCTATTCCCTCCCCGGCTCAAGGTAGGATAATAGGATGGCTAATAGCAACAACTAGCTTCAGGTCGTTAAAACAAAAGGTGTTAGCACAACAACATTAGCTCCTTACTCTGCGTCCAGCCTGCGTCAATCTTCAAGTCGCGGGGTTGCCTCCCAAGCAGTCGCGTGCGTTGTCAGACAGAGAGTGAGTTAAGCCCTCATCAAACAAGCCTCAATGTTCAGCGAACAAAAAGTTCCAGCGAGGCTGACTCCACAACTGAGTGTGGCCGCATTGGAACGTACCTTTTCGGCTGTTTACATTCCAAATTGGAGGGCGTGTTGTCAGTCGAAAAACTGTGGCCATTCCTCATCCAAATAAATGTGCACGTCTCATTTCCAAGTCAGTCTTTGTAAATATCCTGACTGGTGTTTAATGCCTCGCCCGTCTTAACCGTGATCAGCAAAGAAGCAGTGTGCGCTCGTCCCAGTCTAAATCTATGTAGCTCAGCTGACTTCCACATTTACTCACTCTCATATAAATCAGCCACGGAGAGGTTAATCCTTTTGATAAGTTGAAGTGGGCATAAGTAGAGTTGTCCACATAAATCTGGGTGCCAATTGATCGCCGTTTTTGGACGTTCTAAGCGATGGAAGTACAATGATTTCCAGTGGAGAGTTTGGGATCGGTTACTCCCGTGACTCCGGCCGAACAGGGATAGAACGCTAGGGGGCGCGGCCATTCTCCTCATTAACAAGGGCCGTTATTCATGGAGTCACTTATTTCCTAATTTCTCCCAAATGTATTGATAAAATAGAAAATGACAACTCTTTCCATTTTCCTGATCCAAAAATATATAAAATGAACTTGTTAGTGAAAACATGGCCATCCCGGCCCCACCGTCCCTTTAAGCTGAAAGTCACACTCACACACTTCTGGTACTAAAAATGTACTGCCTAGCGTAAAAAAAAATGTATATTTTACCACATGTTTTTACAACTGAGGTTTTCTAACCTCCCTAAATATGTTCTGTGCAGTTCGGCAGCAGATAATTCTTCAAGTAAGAGGCAAAATGTGCTGGCTTCAAACTGTTTAATTTTTACTCCAAGTTTAAGGCTACTGTAAACCTTGACACATAATACAAAGACAAACAACAAGTTCTCTCGCTCAATGCTAATGTCCCTGTAATGGTAAATACAGTGTAAGACTGCAACACAAATGGAGCAGCTGTAATTCTTATACAGTACTTATAAGTATATGTAACTATTAATGAGGTCACAGGAGACGTGAAACTGTTGCACGCCAGCATGTAGCGCTCCTCAACATCTAACAGATTCACGCCTCAGCACATTACGGGGTGAGAGGGTGCAAACTTAGCTGCATACATCGTGTGGAGCATTATCTAATTCACAAAACTGTAGAAATACTAATGCATACTATGTTAAAACTCTTATATGAAATAATTGATTGAAATTAAAGAAATAACAAATGACTAATACTACGAATGTGCTAATTCAGTGTTTCGACAGCATATATAAGCAATATACTGTATAACGGCATGAAAATAGCAGATGATCCAAACTTAGTCTGGCAGAACTTGCTCAGTGCTGCAGTAATATTTAAACACACGTAGACCTTCATACAAATGACTCAAATGACTGAAGTGCATCTTTGTCAGCTCTGTACTCGACAGAGAAGTTTTCTTTTTTTTTTTTTAACTTTTGCAACTGGGACGATCATGAATTGTCCAGACAATATATGAGAGAGTAAAAATGGGAAATGTGAGCTGGTTTTCGCACATATAGGTTTTGTGACAAAAATCTTTCTCCTGTGATGTAGCTTTGGTATTTTAAGCTGCTGTGTCAATTTTTGATTTAATTTTATCAAGAGGAAATATGTATGATTTTTAGTTGTGCTCTTCTCGATGGGCAACCAATCGCGTTCAGGTGATTTTTTTGGAAAAGTGATCGGCATATGTCGATCAAGGCCTCCCATTGACGTTCACAAAAAAACGAACATCCACAGCTCGTACTTTGCAGCCTGCAGCAACTAGAGACCAGCCTGTGTGCACTGTGCCGTCCCTGCTTCGTTTTCTTAACACGGCAAACCAAACAAACATGCTGCCGTGTGGAATTATGTGAATTGAGAGTGTGCAGCTAATGCACGTGATCAGTATTTCAAATCTGATCAATTTTAAAGTTAAATTACATTTTAAAAGGAAAAAGGCAACATATTCCGGATTTGCTGTCGCTGCACTGATACCATTTTGCAGGCTCCCTGTGTAATAGAGGCTATTGACAATGCAGTCCTAGTTTCTGTAAACTTTCAACAAAGCAGTCACAAACAAAAACAAAGCGCTTGTTAGAAAGCCGTCTTTGTTGTTTCCCCTCTCTTTTGTCTGATTTTCAGCTTTCTCTCACGCTCCCTCGCTGGATCCAAATCTGTGTGTCCCTCTCCTACACTCTCCGCCCGGTTCTATTTAAACCACCAGCCGGCAATTTTTTATTTTATTTTTTTCCGCCATCGCCTCCCACATATTCACACTGGTGTCCATCAGACGGCTGCAGAGGCGGGAAATGCAGCGAAATGGAAAAAGGGAGCTTGTGTGTGTGTGTGTGCTTGTGTGTGTGTTGATTGGGAGTAGCGCACACATGGCGAATCGAATTGAGTGTGTGTCAACCCTGTCGCATCTGCTCGATTGACCACGCTCGGAAGATGTCAGGGTAGGACTTCCACTCTATTGACCGGCTGATGCTGTTCGCTGTATAAAGTATTGATGGACAAGCCCAAAAGACACACAATCTTCACATCTAACACACGCACGCACATATGGCGCTTAAGTTTTTTTTCTTTAATAGCAATCAGCGATTTTTTTTTTCCACTCCCTAAGTACTTTTAGCATTTTCAGCTTTCTTCAAGTGTTTCAATGAAGGTAAGATGATTAATGCACAGAAAAAGAAAAATACACTAGATTCTGCCCTTGCCTTGCCTAGATTCTTCCCTCATCATTTACCCAGCTGAGCGCTCAGATTTAATTATGGCAACACATGCTAAGGGGAGACCCGAATTCCTGTTTGTGGTTCTGGTGCAGACCTCCCATCTTAGAAATTAACCCTTGCACTGCAGTGGGGGTAATTATAGCTGATATTACCTCGTTCGGATGCTTGCACGCGCAAGCGAGAAGGAGTGAACCGAGGAAGACAATAGTTGATTAACTAGTGCACTCTTTACAGTGCAAATGTACGCCAAGGCCAAACAATCACTATTTGGCACCAAATTTTCCATCCTCATCTCCTGCATACGCCTGAATTTTGGCAACAAATTCATCCATTTGTCCTCTGCTCTTCGTCCAGTGTTCCTTGCTCCATACATAGGTGCAGAAAAAAAAAATCACTGCAAAGTTTTTATTTCATTTGCAAAGCAGTAACCCTCAATTTGATTTTCTGCAAACTTTCACTGAAATTGTGTAAAATTTTGCATGATTGCTAACGGCAATTCAATTTTAACCTCACTACAAGAGGTAATAGTGCACAGGTTCATGGAAATTATGAAAGTTTGTATAATCCTGATAACAAACAAACCGCAATGAAAACATCTCCGTATTGACAGAAATAATGATGCCCAGGGGCCCTGGTCACATGAAAATGTGTTTCAGTGTTTCCACAAAGGTTTTTTTTTTCTTGTTTTTTTTTTTTTTCCATCTGGTAATTAGTTATGATTTTTGCAGAACCCTGCAAATACAAATCCAAAATGAAAATTGAGCCATCTTTATAGGTAACAGGATCTATGCTCAGTTTTTTGAAAATTGGTTGCGAAAATTTAGCTTAAAAACAGTAATATTATTTGATAGATCCTTACCGGTAGTGAAAATCTTACCCTATCCCAAAAAGAATGAATGAAAACATAATTTTATAAGTGAAAGTAATAATGATCAGTACTTTAGAAATTTGATATCACATTTTTGCGTAACTTGCGTCAAAATTGGATCAGAAATTTCCTGTACGCACAAGCAAACTATGAAAACAGCTTTAGCTTTGGAAGTGCTCAGTTTTTGTGGAAATTTGTTGTCAAATGTTTCCAAAATGCATTGAAAACATGACTTCATGAACAGAACTTGTGATGCTTTCTTTAAAAACATACAGTTAAATCTTAACTTCATAGCAGACTCAATGGCTACGTTAAATGTGCACATTTATTCAGATTAAAAACCTGGTCGGAGTAAAATTGCTTCATGTACACATATTATTATATATTCTGATCCGATTAAGACCATTCCGGTCACTATTTCATTCTCATCACGAGGGTTGGTTTATGTCGATTTGATAATCCGATTAGCGTGTATGAAAACACTTATTCGGAAATTTTAGAATAAACCTTCTTTACCGCGCACGTCTGTGACGTCAGTATACGCGTGGCATTTCTGTTATTCCTGGAAGACAGTAGAAGCAGAGTGAGCGAAAGGCATGGTGGGCGCAAGACTGAACTGGTACATTTGCAGCTCCATTCGGAAGTGTTAACTTGACGTCACGGCGCAAACGGGAAAAGTACACGAAATTACTCTAACGTTTAAAGTAGAAATGGATAGAGGGATGTTTTGTTGACACGGAAGTCATAGCGGCTTCTTCTTCTTCTACTACTATATCCGGTTTATTTGACCTTGTCAAAATAATTTGTTCCAGTCGAAAGTGGGATGCATGAACACGTAAATCATAATTGGATCACTATTTTTAGTGTCCAAGAAAATTGCGAATGCGATCATTATTTTATTCCGAACTCTGATCGGATAAAGTAAATTTTGGCTATGTAAACGTAGCCAATATTAACTATCTTAACTATTAACTAATTGTACTAACAAACAAACAGCAAGGAAAGCATAACCTTTTATAAATACATAATGACCCGAGTATCGTAGACGTTTAAATTTTGGTTTAAACCTGTTAAAAGAATTGACCTGACGTAATGACACTCATTTTCCGGAAAAAGTGGTTCAGCAATTTTTGCCTATCCTACTTATAAGTAGACAATTAGACCTTAAGTAGCAGAAATAATTTATTTTTTTGTAAAAATTGTTTAGGAAATATTTCCAAATTCAAAATATCCAAATCGCAGTAAATAATCTCTTAAATGGAAGTAATGATGCTCTTTTTTTTTTTTCAAACAACAATCTTATGTGATCCTACTAAAGGCCTGGATAGACCAATCCGACGTCGGTAAGCGTCGGGGCGTCTGATTGCGCTGTCTGATTGATGTAGCGAACTCCGTCGTAACATCGGACCTCGTCAGGAAGCGTCTGGTGGGCGTTTCAGCATGTTGTATCGGCATCGCGAGTCCTGACATTTGGTCACTCTGATTGGCTTGGCTGTTAGCTAGCGAATCAGCGCACGGACCACGAATGGGAAATGACAAATGTGGATAAACAGTGAGCATACCTGTGCTGCCTTAATTTTCTTACAAGTACAATAGCGAGTGTTGAGAATATAAGGATTTCTGTGTCACGAACGTGAGGGTTTACTTCGCATGGGAGTTCATCGTGAGCGAAAAATATAGCTGAATGCATTGTTTACGTTTTCATAATCCGCCCCCGGCCAACAGCTTTCCTACTAGCTTTTTCTAAGAATGAGGAATAGTGACTACCACCGCTAATGGTATAGAGGGGTATTACATCTCACGCATGCGCAGAACGTACTTTAAAGGTCAGCGTCGCTGTCTTGTCGTTGCGGTGTATTTTTCCAGCGTGACGTGCTGACAGTCGGCCCAGCGCCACAGGGGGTAAGCATTGGTCACAGTTGGCCAAAGTCGGATTAGTCTATCTAGGCCTTAACAAGAAATCATCAATGAAAAGAAAACTTAATTGATGGAAGAGATAATGCTCAGCTGTGTGGAAATTGTTTTGGAAAATGTTGCTGATAAACTTCCTTTCCGTTTCCCGGGCTGGTCTTCCACAATGAAACTGTTGTCTTGATCTATTTATTTATTTTTGTCAGGTTCTACCATCTGATTGCGTGGGGGGTGCCCCTGGTCATGTCATCCTTGCCGCTGCTCAAAGGTTACTACGGCCCAGCAGGAGCCTGGTGGTGAGTCGCAACCGACGTAGCGCTGGCGCCTTTTTGTCGGCAAGCAGCTTTGGCCTCCTTCCAGCTCCCGGCGGGCTCCTTTCTCCCTCATAAGACCCAACGTTTTAAAAACGGACAATTATCAGCTCATCTTTAAACATTTGGAAACGCCTGCTCCTTCGGCGAGCACGAGAGGCATCATTGTTTGTTTGGAGAGTCGTTAAGGGGCTGAGGGAAAAGACGACGTGGGGCCCAAGGAGAGCCGGACGTGGAATGAAAATTGGGACGGAGCCTTAATCTCCAGGCCCGGCGCTCTCTTTTTCCACTCTTGGCTTATTAATAGCTACAGCTGCGCTGCGCGCCCAACTCCCCCCCCCCCCCCCCCACCTCATACGCAGTCACAAGCCTCCCTTCCGCTCTCCCTCTCCTCTGTAACCCCGCGCTCTCCTTCTCTCTTCTTCCAGCTGGATCACAGACGATCACGTAGCCTGGAGATTTGGGATGTAAGTAGACCCTTTCAGCCCCGCCATCAAAGCCTGCTGTAGGGGTGGATGGTCTCTGCGGGGAAATGTGAAGGGTTGCGTATCGAGGGGAGCCTGCGGGTTATTTTTCCCTCCCCTCAGCATGACGCTAAAAGTGTTTTTTTTTTTTTTTTTTTTTTTGGGGTTGTGCTTTTTGTTTTGTTTTTTTCCTTCCTGTTCCACCCCTACATTCCATTTTAGAACGGAAGTGGAAATTCACTGTCTAGCATATTCAGCTTCACCCTACACAAGCGAACAGTCAAACGGTTTGAATATTTTGGGACCTTTTTACAATGGAAACATTGAATAATGTGCGCCGTACTACATGAACCATTGTTTATTCCTAGGGTTGGAAAATGGAGGATGGTTTAGGGTTTTAGCAATTTTCTTTCGATCAGTCTTTGGACAACAGCGTATTTGGCTTCACTTTACACCGGCAAACCATACCATACTACAACTGAAAAGCTGAATGGTTCAGATATTTTGAAACCATTTGCCCTGGAAAAAATATATAACGTAACGATCAGAACCATTGGGACAACAGTGAGTCTGGTTTTACCGTACACAAGTAGACCATAACCATACTGTACTACTGCTCCCCTGTAACACAACGAGCGGGTGCTAAAAAAGTGAATGGTTTCGGAACTTGGGACCCTTTACAATGGAAGGAAACAATGTAAAATGTGCATTGTACTATTGTACTGTACTGGTTCATGCAAGTGGGGCTGAACAATTAATTCAAATAATGCAGTTTTCTGTCCACCAGCCAACAAACAACAGCGTATTTCACTTCACCTTACACAAGTTAACCATACCATGTTAAAGCTATACAGTGGGGTTCAACATATACTATATTTTGGAACTCTTTTACAGTGGGAACAATGAAAAATGGACGCTGTGCAGAAATTAAGCATTCTAGTTCCACCCAACACAAGCAAACCACAACCAACTAAAGCTAGTGGGGTGGCTTGGTATTTTGGGACACATTACATTGGCAACATAAAAAAAAAGATGATCAAACTGAGCTCAACCATACTGTTTGGTGGAAATTGTGCTAAACAAATAATACAATTATCTGTCAACCAATTAACAGATAGAAACATATTTAGCTTCACCCTACACAAGTGAATCGAACCGTACTACAGGCTCACGGTACTCCCACCGGTGTACACTGTAAAGTGAAAATCCTCAAAAATCCATCCATCCATTGTCGATACCGCTTATCCTCACAAGGGTCGCGGGTCCCCAAAACTCAATTATCAAAATCAATCCCAAAAACAATCAACAAAGGCATATTCAGCCTACACAAGCGAATCATACCATAGTACAGATGGACCGGTATTGTGCTAAAACAGTGGGTAATGCTGGAAACATTGAAAAATGCATAAAAATGCTTGATGGATGCCAGGTACAATGAAAAAAAAAAACATACATAAGACAAATGTTAGCACAAAGCAGTGCAATGTTCTGCTTATCTTTTTTCCTTTTCCTGAGATGACTCTCTTTAGACTTTTGCCTGAATAAAGAGTGGTTCTAGTTTTAATATTTTTTGACCATACAATATACAAAGACTAAAAAATGTGTATGAAGCGAATGATAGTTCTTGGGAATCTGGAAGGCTAAACTAATTATTGTAGAAAATAAAATTCTTAGACGTTTGTGTTTCAAGATTACTGATAATGTTAGCACACAGGAGTGTACAATGTGTAAGTGTACACTACTGTATATCGTGGTTCGTAGATTATTTTTTTTTAGCGATCGGACTTTATTGGATTTTACACTTTACTGATTGCCCTCTCATGTGGGAAAGGAGAGACATAGTCCCAGATGCACTTCAGTTATTTACTGAATGCAACGAGAACAGTAAAACATTTCAAGACAATGAGCCCACAGGCCCCGCCTCTTAAAGCCACATACATGTACCTAACACCCAGACACTACAATGCGTTCTGTATTTTTTTTTATATATATTATACTTGCGATATTTTTGTGTGTTAACATATGTTCACAATGTGTTAAAAAGTGTAAATATGTTGAAAGCATATGGGTGCGGTGAAACGATCAAAAATATTGCAGTTGGATATGGACCGTATCCCCCGTTGTATACGGGGGTTCACGGTACCAATGTATGTTACATTTCTTATCGTTTTGCCTTTTCCGGAAATAACTTCCTTAGGATTCTGATTGGCTGAATTTGTAAGAACCGTGTCGGGGGAGGCTGCGGGTTATTTCGCTTGCTGCGATTGGCTGAAAAGTGTTTCCCCCTCACCTGCGTCAGGTCAGGGCAGTCGCTGCTTGTGTATTTAACGCTCAGGACGGCTATGAAGGATTATTCCTTCTCGACGCCTTCCGCAGCTGGTCCTAAGTCTGCGAGCACGCCGCCAATCAACCCCCAACTCTTGAGCACTCACACACACACGCACACACACACACACACACACACAAAACAGCGCTTCGCTGCGAGGCAAGGTAATTGCGTTGCTGCTCGCGGCATCAGCGGGGAATCAATCTTTCTAAACAAATAAGCACACACAAGGCAGGCGCATACACACGCGCATACACGCACGCACACACGCACACACACAACATGCTATCAGCTGTGCTAAACGAGCCTGTGTCTCTTTTATCAGCGCTCCTCTGCTCCCCGGCTCTTTCTAGTTTTCCTCGCTGTTGTGGCCCAGAGGGACGAGCCGCTCAGAGGATCAGGGAATCATCATTAGCTCTAATTACATCAAACCAGATGAGAGATTAGAGGCCAAGGCAGCGCCCGTCAAGGAGGAAGCGCACGCGTTAAAACGCGCACGCCACCGCTGGCAGCCGGGCGAAAGGTTGCCGCATTAAAGGTGAAAATTAGAAAGATGGAAAGCGTGAGAGGGAGAGAGCGGGCATAACTCAGCGGGAGAGGGAGGGAAAAAGGGAGGGTGGGAGGTTGGCGGCGGCGTAGCGGGAATGGAGATGAGCCTAAGAGAAATGGATGGCCCCTCGTCTCTGGCCGCGCCGCGCCGTGTGTCTTCATCAGCACTCATCCGAGCACGCCGACGCGACAGGCTACGCTCGGCAGGAGAGAGGCGCAGAGGACAGGGCCTCATGAGACGGAGGTGCTGGATTTCAAGGGGGTTGACTCAGCGCGCCGCAGTTGTGCAGAGTCAGCGCTCCCATGTCCCCGTCGGCGGCATGCGGTTGACCCCGTGCGACGCAAATGAACGGTAATGACCAGGGGGAGGATTTTAGTTGTTGGACCTATTGACATGAAGCATTCATGGGTCCTGGAAGAAATTGTTTTAGCAGTGAATTGCTATAGGTTGGCAGCTCTGGTTATGTTTTACGGTAGACGTTTTATATCGTACTAAAATAAACTGGATTGCACAGATGACATCTCTCATTTATCACATAAGAGGAATTGATACGTAGAATCTTCGGACAAGTAAACAATTCCTTTGAATCAAATTACTGGGAAGTAAACAATGTCTTTGAATCGAATTAGTGGGAACCAACTCTCAACAAGGTCCGGTTTTTGATTCCCATCACCAGTTAACGTTTTGTGTTTCCACTGCAGGGTCAAAGGATTTACCTTACCAATGAGTAATCATAATCCAATCAATTCTTACTTTCTTTTTTTTTAGGTGATATTGAGAGAATATATGTTGGCCAATCACTGGACGGCAGTGTGGTCCAGCTTTTCCCCATACCAGGGAACTGTACCATACTCTTGCTAGAGTTCTATCGAGAAAAGGATGCTGAAAAGTGAAGCCATTCAGATTGAATATTTTGGGAACCCTTACAATGGGAACACTGAAAAATGCGTATGGAACTGGAACTGTTTCAAGAACAAAGCTTATCTTACCGCTTCCCATACCACATTGGATCATTTCAAATGAAAATTACTCGGTTAAAACGAGGCTGAATGTCCTCATTCTTCCCATTCTGCCTTTTCAGCAAATTACTTTTTGCGGGACATGTGATTGACTAGTGACCGGTGCAGGGTGTAGTCGACATTTCACCCAGAATCAGCTGGGATAGCGGCAGCTATCTGTGATTCTGCTCAAGATAAGCGCCAGCAGAACAGTTTCGATGGTTGGATGGACTTTCTTCTCATTGGCTGAAATAGATTTGGGGTTAGCGATTACACCTCTACTTGTAATTTTGGCACGCTGTTGCTGTCTGTGAGAGCTGAAAAGTTGATTGGTTCAGGTTAAGTATTTCGGGACCCATTTTAAATAATAACAAGAAAACTACAAGCAATACAATAAAAACAGCAAAAAATACACACTGTGCTGAGTTGATCCAAATCATACTGTTCGGTAGAAATGATGCTAAACACCCACTCTTAAATAATCAGATTTGGACATCAGTAAATGTATTTTAATATATTATTGGCGGCTAATGTTAGTATGTAGTAGTGTTCATTCTTCTACCTTTTTCGTTAAAGACTTTCCGCTGTCTTTTGTTCCGGGAACAGCTTTCTTGAGGCTTCCGATTGTCTGAAATTGCTTTAGTGTTAGAGATTACAGAACCATCTGTTTCTTTGGCAGGCGTTCGACAGCCCGCATGTGCTAAAAAGTTGTGTTGTTCAGGTTTAATATTTTGCACAATTTGCAATAGAACACGGGTGTCCAAACTGGATCCTCAAGGGCCGCTGTCCTGCTTGCTTTCCATCATTCCCTGCTGCAACACACCTGATTCGAATGATCAGATCATCAGCACGCTCTGAAGAAGCTTGGTAACGATCCTGATCATTTGAATCAGGTGTGTTGCAGCAGGGAGAGATGGACGGCAGGCATTAGAGTGGCCCTTGAGGATTGGAGCTGTACATGCCTGCAATAGAAATAATAAAAAAATGTGTACCTTACCGAAATGAACCGAACCATGCTGCTTCAAATAATATGATGAGTTACGATGGAAAGGTGATTTCATTCTTGAATATTGTGAGCACGCAGTACTGAACTTTTCATTTTCACTGTTGTGCCTTTCCCATGAATAAACTGTCTGCAGGGATTTGATTAGCCAAAATGGCTCTATGAGATGGGCATGCATTTAGCAACTTGTGTGTGCTGAAATATTGTGTCCGGGTTTTATATTTTGGAATCCCGTTAGCATCTTTCTACGGGCATAGGATCTGGATTTCGATTAGGAATTATAGCACCGTATGTAGCTTTGATTCCGTACTTAGTAGCCGGCAGGTGTGGACGGAGATCTTTTTTAAAACACAATTTTGCGTGGAGAAAAATGTATTTTAAAAAATACACTTGTACGTGTGATCCTGGTGAGATGCAATCTTTGGACTATACACGCTCCTTTTTTTTTTTTTTTTTTTGTCTCTGTTTGTCCCGGCCTTTGTGCAAGTGGTTGAACAGGTAGATTGTGATCTCTGGCGGTGCAGTGGGTCAAAGTTGAGTCGCCGCAGTCGAGCGCTAACCAGGAACGACGGATCCCTGCTGCACTCTCATCTTCCGCTGAGCGCCTCCATTAAGGCTCCTTTCATCCGCGCCGCGTCCTTCACTTCAGAGACAGGATGGAGGGATGGGGGGGAGAAACGGTTGGCTGAGGCGGAGGGATTCAATCTACGCGCGTGCCTCTGAAGATCTTACCATAAGTTTCAAGCCTCTCTCTCTCTCGCTCGCTCGCTCGCTCTCTCTCTCTCCACCGCTTGCTCGCCGCAGTCCTACCCGCCAACTCGCCGCCGCTGTTATCCATCTTTTTTTAGACATTCATCTCCCGTCAGACCCTTTACGCCACGCTTGCTCTATTTTTAATCACCCTGCGCCGCTTTCTAATTTCTCTTCTCTCTGTTCCCGACCTACTATCCTCTTGTCACCCCTTTCCCCCCCACCATCTTCACCTTTATTCCTGTCCTCATCTCTGTCATCCCCGACCCACTCGGAATCTCCTTTCTCCCTGCCTCTATTTGCCTCGCTGCTTCTTTTCCTTACCGCCTCGCTCCGGCTCCGGGTAGCGCACAGCTGTAGAGCAGGGCTCTAATGGCAGATCATTATCATGCTAATTAGAGCACTTTGTAGCTGCCGCCCGTCATTCTCTCCCCCTCGCCGCCAAGCCCCACAACCCCCCTCCCACCCCCCGCCTTCTCTCGCTCGCTATCGTTAAAAATGCCACCTCCTCCCATTCCGCTCCCCGCCATCCGCCCACCCCATCCCTCCGTCATTAATGGGACGCACACTGCCGTAATTGGACGCTGTTTATTCCGGAGAGCGGGTTATTAAATCACACGAGGTGACGCTCGCCTCGGTCCCCTAACACCCCCCCTCCCTTGAAATGCTTTCATCATTGTCCCATGCCATTATTGAACCCACGTGCGCACACACGCACACGCGCATGTTCAAAGAGGCTCCTCTTTGTTTATTGATGTTTCCTACCAGACTTGAGGGAACGCATCTAAAACAGCGTGGCTTCTCCGCAGCGCGTTTCCCGCTGCGAAAATAGCGCCGTCGACCATCCTGGATTCCCACCGCCAATGAAAAGTTTTGTTTGAATTTCATTTTTTTCATTTTAATGCCAAGGGGGGGTGGTATTTACCTTTTGTAGATGTTGCTTTAAATGCCAGTTTTAGCTTTAACCAGAGAGTGGAATCTCTGACTCGAGCTCGCCTAAAATTGACCACTTTACAATGGCGGAAAAAGCCGCCATTAATGTATGCGTTTCTCACCAGACCTCAGATCAGCGAGGATCAACGTATGAACACGTTTTGGGGATTATTCCGAAAGCTGTTGTGAATGATGTCCCCTAATGGTAGCATACCTTGCGAGACTTCTACGTACCTCACATGACCATCTCAACGTATTTAATGTGCATGTTTTTGCCATAGACAGCTGGTTGACCTTGTGGTTAGCATGTGTGTCTCACAATTCTGAGGTTAGGGGTTAAAATCCAGGTTGCGCCCTTTGTATGTGGAGTTTGTCTCCCCGTGCTTGTGTGGATTTTCTCTGAAAAGATACCGGTACTCTTTTTCCCTGTAATTGACTGGTGACCAGACTAGGGTGGAGTTCACCTTTTGCCTGAAGTCGGTAGGGGTAGGCGCTAGCTTACCGTGACTCTGAACAGGATAAGTGGTAGGCTGTGAAAAATGGATGGATGATGGATCAGTTTTGGAGCATTAAGATATGACACGGAAGTCCGGCATAGCAAATGGAATCTTGTCAAGGAGGCAAAACCGCGACTAACTGGCTAACAATGCGTGTCTGTGCTTGGACTGGCTAGCAATGCCTAAACACACCTCACACAAGGATGTTTTTGCTTTGAGAAATGTATGGCAATGTGTCAAAGATATTTGATACCACTTTTTTCCAGATAGATACCAGTACGAGAACTCAACTCTTGAATAATCACCATTACCGATGCCAAGTAAGCGATAGCACAAGTGCTTTTAATAAATAACATTTTTATTAAAGCAATGACAGATAATTTTAAAGAAAGACCTTTCATTTATTTCAAACAAAAGGCAGAGCAGTCACTGCAATAGAGAATTTCAGTTCAGAATAAAACACAAACAACTCCCTCTGATTCATCAATCCATCCATTATCCAAACCGCTTATCCCCCGTGAGGGTCGCGGGCGTACTGGAGCCTATCCCAGCACTTTTCGATTCGTGATAAATTAACAAAAGTGCAAACTAAAACAAAACTCCTTGACTCTTAGTCTTTGTTCAAAATAAATTGCAAAATAATACTGTACAGGTTTAGCTGATAAGTGTTTAGAATGACACAACAAATTTGGAAAATAGGGCTTGTTGATACAGATGACAATTTGATCACAATATAAGTATTTCATATCAGCCGATATGAATAAATATTGATTTTTTTTTAACTATTCAAAATAAAAAGATATATTAAATGGATTGAAGGTAAAATACAATCATCCAAAGGAAAAATGATGCCTGTACTGCATTCAGCAGAAAAAAATAGGCCTTATTAATGCCCAGAATAATAACAACTTTATATTTTGCTGAGTCCACGAAAGCAGATAAATGTGTAAAGTATATGCATGAAATACTGTAATGGAGAAAGTAATACGACCCAAACTGAGTTAGCAAATATTCCGGTAGCAACACATTAATAATGCACTTTAAGCATTAATTTAAATCTTATAAACAAATATATACTTATAGATATGGCATCTTGAAGCGGAAGTCAACCCAAACATTTTTTTTTCAAGAATATGTTCCCAGCAGGCCCACTAGTTGAAACATGGCATTCTGATTAATTTTGCGTTTGTAGAATATAAATTAAGCAGCAAAATGCACTCGTTTTTAGCCATCTCTGAGGGCGGCCATTTTGTCTTGTGTCGACTGAAAATTACATCATATTTGCTCACAACGACCAATCAGGGCTGACCTGTATTCTGAAACTGAGCCGTGATTGATCATTGTGAGCAGTTGTGATGTCATTTTCAGTCCACAGAAGACAAAATTGCCGCCCCCAGAGATGGCTAAAAACTAGAGGATTAACACTTATTCCACAAACGCAATATTTATCAGAATGCCCTGTTTCAAATAGTGGGCTTGCATAGAACAAATTCTTGAAAAAAAAATGTTTGGGTTGACTTACGCTTTAATGGACATGTGAGAGGATGGACAAGGATGCAGTTCAGAGAAAAACACTGTCAGTCATACAGAAATTGAGTTAGCAAATGTAAAAATGTTGGAAACCACATGCTAATATTGCAGTCAAAGTAGTAATATAAAACTTTATAAAACATACACAAAATTACAGAAATTGCATTTTAATGGTCATATGAGAGAATGGACATGGATGGTATTTAAAAGAGAAACACACTCTCTGAGCCTTGCAGAAATTGAGTTGGTAAAATAAACAAAAATGTTACCAACACAGATGTTATCGTACATGTCATCACTCATCAACACCCTGTTTACTAAATTCAGAAATGTGCTTCACAATAAATTAGACAGGTTTGAAGATTATTGCTGACAACGAGCAAAGACTGAGAACTATGTTGTCGTCAGTTTTGAAGATTCATCAATCAACGTTTTTTCCCACCATTTCTTTTTTTCTTGCTTTTTGTGCATTGCTAAAATGGCGCTGCGTGACGCAAATTGGAGTCATTCATGAGTCTCCACGCCCCCATTATATGAGCAGTTACCTCACGCAATTGCAACATGTTGTTCGCCAGCTAGCTGTGCCTACACCCCGAAAATGCATCTTCTTTCGAGTGCCTCATTATTGGCCATTGAGTGTATATACGTAACGCAGGAAAGGGCGGGAGTGTGAGCACGGGGGAATTTATTTGAATGTTTTTTAGTCTTGCTTGTCAGCCAGCGTGTGGACCGGTGCTTCGGGCTGGCGTGGCCGCTTTAGACCGCCTCTGTTCCAGCCACCCGAGGCTTTAAGCAGATATATTTTGTCGAGCTAAGAAAGAGGCTAGACAAAGTAGTCTACATTCATCCAGGTTGTCATAGTGGTATTTGAATGACAGTAGAGTGGGGGTGTGATTTCTCTGCATTCAGCGAATACAAATTTGAGTTGTCCACAGTAGTCTTCTCTGTGGTGTGTAAAATTTAGAAGACTATATTCTCACATTATAGGGACTTTGAGTTCACATAGTCTGTTGTTTTGTTGAATATGAAAACATTACATTAAAGATTGGCCGTGATGTTAATAAAAGTTTTATGATGGCAACAGTTTGACCCTGGGTCTGATTTATTTCCAATTGGAAAAATTCTTTCCAAACTGGAGGTGGGCAAGCGTCCTTCATCAACATTGCTTTCAGAGGTTCCACTGCGTTGAACTTGAACGTCTACAAATGTATCCTAAGCTTTTAAATTTATGCCGTAATTTGTTGTTTGGTGGAAATGTTCGCCGCTGAGCTTCGCTCAGCTCGTGCCGGATGTTCTCACTTGCTCGGCTAAGCCTGCATTTTTTTGGGCACCGCACTTGTGCAGAACAGACGAGCGGCGTCCGTGAACCTGCCTATCAAAGCGAGACAAAGGCCCCGTTTTGTGATTACAGGGAGAGGTTGAAACACCTCCGAGCTTACATCACCTCCCGAGAGGTTGCATAACACAAAGCTGCCATTCCAACAAAGCCATCACCCCTCCGCCACCCTCCCCTCCCTTCGCCTCGTTTCTCTCGCCTGCCTCACTTTCTTTCATCCGGTCAGAAATACCTGACATGTTTTTCACTGCACAGCACCTCCCCTTGATTGTCAGCGCTTCATCCCACAGGAATGCTGTGTATTTCCGGTGACTTTGCTGCCTTTGTCTCTCTGCGGCTCACATTTTGCCTCACTGAAACCGCGTCGCACGGCGACCTTAATTAACCAGTTAGGATGGCCTACGTGTCACGGAGGATAAGTGCGGCGCGAGTGGTCAGTCAAAAGAAGAGGTTTGCAGGGTTCCCACGAGTGCTTGAAATTCTTCCAAGTGCTTCATTTGTAATGATACATTTTCAGGTTTGAAAAGTGCTTACAAGAGGTTATCCGGCTTCATGTTGAACTTTTCAGACTGAACCTAAAATGTACGATAATCTGTACAGTTGACCTGCTCTAAATTTTTGAATGCACATCCAACTGTTGGAATTTGTTTTCTAAGAAGGAGTTAAATGGCAACATTCACAGCAGGTATTTGATCAATGGCTGGACCAAAAAAATGCTAAGGGTGTCCGCTTCTATGCCGTTCTGCGACACGTCTGTATCTTTGTTGCTCGGTGGCTACTTCCCTCTGAGAACATCCTGTTTGAAGCCTTGCAATGGCGAGGTACTGTTGGTCAGTTGTAGTGTCATTGTCAGCTCGGTCTCATGATGGTAAAGTATGAACAGTATGATGAAGAAGACTGTTTGAATTAGGGCTGTTCGATTTTGCCTAACAAGAAAATCCCGATTATTTTCTCTCGAACCCGATTTTACGATTACGATTACGATTTCTTTGGAAAATAAAAAAGAATGAAAAATGAAGTATTTTGAATGTCTTCTATTTAATCTTTTTTTTTTTCAATTTAACTTAATACACGCAGAACAATCCATTGGGATTAGCAGCATTTTACTCACGCAATAGATTTCAGATCTGTTCTTAATTAAACCAATAATGAAAGAAGAAAGTGCATATACCATCGGAAATGAAATCATCAACATGAGAGAAGGTAGACAGTCAAGTCTGTAAACCAAACAGTCATTTTTCAAGTCATTTTGCCAACCAGCTAGTGACTAGCCGCTCACCTTTCTCCCTGGTCTTACTTAAACATAAATCAATGATTAGTTTAAAACTGTCACGCTTAAGTACAGATGCATAGTCCGGCTGGCCATAGGTCCGTTGTAGAGGAGAAAAAAAGGGACGCCTTTGAGACGTTGAGTTACTTGCTCGCGGGTTGTATTGTACATGCGGGGCACACACTACACTACAGATCTATATTTGCCCGATTTATTAACTAAACGCTCACTTGCCTGAGCAAATAGCAGGATCGCCGGTGCGCCGGTGTTGTTGTAGTTTCTCCGGACTGCGCGCTCGTGGGAGGAAGCGGAAATGCAGAGGAAACGACGGTGGCTAAGATACACCAAAAATAAAAAAATCAAACGTGCCGATTTGAACGTTTTTAACATTGTTTTATCCAGAAATTTCGGTTTCGGTTCAATATCGCTGAATCGAGCAGCCCTAGTTTGAATGATTCACTCCAATTGAACCAGGAAACTTATTGGTTGATATTTTTTCATATTCCTGAAAAGGGAGTCCTCAGTTTACAATAGTACTGACAGACAATGTTTCAAAGTAATGAATGGCACGCAATGAGCAAGTTTGTTTTGCAGTGTAAGATTACGTCATGCGGCACGAGAAGTCACGTTCCGTAACTGCCACACTTACTATTGAATGAGTTGACGTGGAGTCTTACCTCATGTTGTAAACGAGTTCCCTACTCAGTGTTAAAGATGATCTTTTGGCGACCTTGACATGTGGTCGCTCCACAATATTGTCTGTGTCCATGTTTAAGGTACAGAAGCACATATTTGTTCTATGACGAATTAAAGTGTTGAGTCCTCCGCATATTGTCGATGCACATAATTAAATATGATCTCACGACAATTAACATCTCAGTAGATTTTTGACATGCAGAGGCTCCACAATGTTGTGTGTGTACCAGTTTATGTTTTGAGAAGGTCCATCCAGTCTGCCTATTTTATTGCCATTTCTCCATAATAGTAAAAATTGAGTTTCTTCTAAATTGTCAACCTTTATGCAAGTGAGAATATTTTTCATTTATATCTTTACTACAGTATAACACAACTTATTGCAGCCAAAAGATGCCTGTTTAATGGATACATAGTCATATCAACTCAAACTTTGACCAAGTTTCTGAATAAATTTGGACTTAAAGCGGAAAGTCAACCCAAACATATATTTTTTGCAATGAATATGTTCTATGCAAGCCCACTAGTTGAAATCCTGACAAATTTTGCATTTGTGCAATAAGAGTTATTAATCCACCCGTTTTTAGCCATCTCTGGGGGCGTCCATTTTGTCATTTCTGTCGACTGAAAATGACATCACAGTTGCTCAGGTAACAACCAATCACAGCTCACCCGTTTTCTGAAGCCGAGCCATGATTGGTCGTTACCTGAGTCCTGAGCAGTTGTGATGTCATATTCAGTCGACAGAAGTGAGAAAATGGCCACCCCCCGAGATGGCTAAAAAGGGGGGGATTTTGCTATGCAACTCATATTCCACAAGCGCAGTATTAATCAGAATGCCGTGTTTCAACTAGTGGGCCTGCTGGGAACATATTCTCAAAAAATATATATGTTTGGGTTGATTTCCACTATAAGTCTATATTTTGTTAAAAGTAAGAATGTAGTTTTCATTTATTTATCCAAATATGTGATTTACCTCAGACGTGCAGAGCTAAGAACAATCTTGAAAAGTGTTTAATTTGACCTTGGAAGAGGCGCTGGGACACAGTGAACCGCAGTGAACGATTGGAGGATGGAAAGTTCAGACCAAGCAAGCATTTTTCTCTGCACCGAGACAGCTGAGAAGACTCAGGCAGGGTGCTGCTTAACCCAGGAAAACATTATGCAGAGACCACACGCATTCATGCGCTTATTTCAAATACGTGGCTCGATGGATGTTGTGGATTACAGCAGGGGTCGGGACCCATCAGGGTTTATTTGTCCTCAGAGGGCTATTTGATGAAAAAAATGTGATGTAACAATCCAGCAAATTTTGCGGGTTAAATGGAGTTTTATTTGTGCTTAGAATTGCTCTCTCATGTTTTTCCTCTCTGATGTCACATTGCAGATGGTACGTACCTCTGTTCATGCTCATCCTGCTGATGACCTGCTGCTACGCCAGGATCATCTGTGTGGCCAATAACCGGGTGAGTGTGTGCGGTCATTAGGCCGCATCCGTATGCTTTGTGACCTTTTGAAGAGGCAGCAAATCAACGGTGAAGATGAGACCACGTGACTGGAAGTATGTCTGACTGAACAGGTGCAAATGCGAGGGCTCAGCCGGGTCGACGTCCGGAAGTGCGTCTATAAATAACTGACATTTTGGATAATTTGCCTTTGTTGCCTCCTCCAACAGGTTTGTCTGACCTGCCCGCAGGCTTTCAACACCCGACTCTGTCGAAGCTTGCAGCCTTCGCAGAACTTGGCAATGAACCTTAGCCACACAGTCTTATTTTTAAATTCCATTTTTTTTCATGACCTTGGTTTTTATGCACTTCCATGCAAGCTTGAATGGAAATGAGCCAATTTTTACATTTCTTTTAGTCCAATGCTGCAGTCAGACCGAAGGCAAGCGCAGCTTTTCCGGCAAAACGTTTCCATATAGAGTCCAAGCAGTTGGCACGGTTGTGGTTGCGTGCCGTGTAGCGCAGATGAAGCGTTTGTAACGAAAATTTTGTGCCCATTTCGCCTTGGTTTGCTGATGTGAACTTTTTATGGCATTGCGTTGCCGACAGCCAATCTGTGTTGAGAATGTAATTAATGTCACACATAGCAGCCGCGCAGGCGCGGCGGAGGCACAGCATTTTTGGGTTGACTTCCTCTTTAACCGCCAGTGTAAAAAGATAAAGTAGTTAACAACTGTATGATAAAACCAAAGCTGTCAAATATCATAGATCGTCCATATTTTTGTTACAGAAATCACTGAATGCTAACGTGTTACACTTGTAACACTGATTGTTATGGATATTTTAAAAAAACATGAAAACCAGCAAAAATTGTTGGTAGATTATTGCGATGTGTGACAACACGCCAGTTGCAGATGCGGCATTGTTCATTGTTCGCACGACAGCTCGCCATCTCGCCAGTGGCAAATTGAAACAGGGTGTGTCAATATGAATATTTCCCACATTAGCCATGCTGGCGAAGTGCCAATTTGGCTAATCAAAATCACCCACGTCAAAAGCCCTGCCTGTCCTCGCTCATTCTGGTGTGTGTGTGAATAGCGTTCTCTCACAGTTTGTTTTTGTTCATAGAATGGTCACTGTTTCCGAGAGGTTTAGATTTCCCTCCGCTTCACAAAATGAATTGAATTCGGCATCGAATTGGGGACTCACGAGCTTTCCCAGGCTTTATCGGGCAAGAGCGCCCCGATGCTGAGTGTCTCTGAGCTGCAAGCACCGACAGTCTCGCTTGGCGCCGATTTGACACATATTATTGCAACATTTGTTTGATGTGTGGATGGTCAATGTGTCCTGCAATTCACACTGGATTTTGCAGCTACTAGCCGCCTTGTTCATAACTGCACACTTTGGCTGTGTGACCTTGCAGGCTCAGCCCAACGCTGTAGTCATTTGGCGGCCCAAGGTAAACACAGTTTTTAAGTATTGTACTGCTCATATTTATCGCATATAGGCGCTTTCACAGTGTTTGTTCACAATGCTGGTTCAGGATTTTGGTTGGCGACATTAATCCACAGCATTAGTTTGTAATGTAATAAGTACGTGATGTGAGTAGGTGACGTTGGCATGCAACGATGGCTCGCCGTACTGTTTTTCCCAACGTTAGTTCATGACGTTGGTTCACAACTTCATGTTTGCAATATTAGACATTGGTTGAAGACATTAGGAGATGACATGAGTCATGAGAAAACATTAGTAGATGACTTTTAATGCTAGTTGAGCCAGTCTCAAGAGTTTTGTTGAAATTTCATGTGGCAGTGGGTTGACCTCCAAAATTTGTTTGACTTTTGAGGCATATTTTTCCAGAAGAAATTGTACATCTTGTGGCATTTGACTATGACGTTTCAACAGTAAAACACACGTGAGATTGACATATACAGCTAGAGCTGTAAATGATTGGCATACCTGTCAACTTGTACGTTTTCCCCGTATTTTATACGTTTTTTTGATCATTTCAAATTGTGTACGCCGTATAACAATTTTTGTACGGGGAAAAAAAATAATTAAAAACTCGGTTTTTGTTAGACCGATCTCGTCTTGCCCATTTCGGCTCTAATCCGGAGCGTCCGTTAGCGATTCCGACTGCAATCTTCGGCCGAGTACTTTCACGAGTACAGTCCCCCGCTCAGCCCCCCCGTTGAGCGATAAACACTGTAACATTCAATATAGAAATATCTGTTCCGTTTCCCCCATCCCTCACGCTGAGCGATAAATACTGCGTAAGATTAAATATAGATACTGTGTAAGATTATATAGAGAAATGTACGGGCAAATGACAACTTTTGTAAGATTCAGCACAGCCCGGGGTTGACAGGTATGGATTGGCAGCACGAATGCACGCTGAAAGTCTTTGAGATTCCTTTAGATTTTCTTCATTCATTGATGCGCAGTTGAGAGTGAACAATCCAAATCCCTTTATTCCATCCTATTGTTCACTCACGCACTCCTCTAATGTGACGTTTTGCCTATTGTCTTTATTCGATAAATAGTATTGCTCTTTGGGCGAAGCAGGCTGTTTGATTTGATCGCTCTCCCCTCTGGCTCACAGAGAGGCCGTGTTGTTTTCCATTGTGAGGGCGCAGTCGAAAAGCCCGGAGGCGGCATTCCACAAGGTCTGCATAGCTGACATTCCCACGATATGACAGCACTGTGCACAAAGCCCAGTGGTGCACTTCAGTTTTGAATGTTTTCGATTTCTTTTATTGAGAATTGAAAGCTAGGTTCAAGCAACAAAAAGCTGTCTTGAATGTTGAGCGTTCGGTGAGCACTCGGTGTGAGTGTGAATCAAAAATTTTTTTTTTGCCCATTAAACATTTTTTTAACCTGTATCGATTTCAATTCTCTCACGTCGTTAGTTGTAGTATTCAAGTTATGTCTTAGAAGTGTGTACTCAGATACCGAGTACATTCAGCACAATAGCGTCCCATACTAATATTGTTTATTTTTAATCGTGTATTTATATTGCGTACTAACGTTGCATACTACTAACATGGACTAATGTAGAGTATGCGCCAACAACTTCTGATGTGTATTTCCATTGCATTTTGCTGTTGCATATTAACCTTCACATTGCATACTACTACCCTCATGAGCTAACATAATTACGTACTGAAATTGCATGAACTAAGATTGATTGACATGGAGAGGTGGGTATTCCGGTCCGTCACTGACGGATGCCCGTTTTGCTGACAATTGACGAATGACGGCATACCTTTTAAAAATGACGGACTGATGAAAGACGGAAGGTGTTGACTGACAGACCAACGGACTTCTGACGGACAAGCTGGCGGACGGACTGGCGGATAGACGATTACAATTCAGCTCATCACAAAAAAAATCACGGAGGGGTATCCTGGCCGCTGATGGGTGACGGATGACGAATGACGGACCAGCAAACTTCAGTAAAATGCCCACCTCTGCCAACTTGAACTAACGTGTAATAATGCTACAATAATGATACAGTCGTGAACTCAAGCCATGAACTAACATTCAGAAGTATCGTCCAGTGTTAACGTTGTGAGCTCACACTGTGAGTTGATCTCGTGAGCTAACATTGTGTGCGATGTCGTAGACTGAGTTGACCGAGTGATTGCGATATACGTATTTTGCAGGACACTTGCACCCTCTTTGTCACCAGCGTGTCAAAGAGAATACCTCAATATAGCCACATGGCACATAAAAAAAAAAAACGCCACCATTTCACATTATTCACCTGTCTTGCCCTCCCGCGTCTCTCTACCCCGTCATTTCCCCCACTGCGCTTTTCCCGTCTCGCTCCACCTGTCTCGCCCTTCACTCTGCCGTTTTGCATCCTCTATCACATTTATGAAG
The DNA here is from genome assembly GCF_054856515.1 of Filicampus tigris. Lineage (NCBI taxonomy): Eukaryota > Metazoa > Chordata > Actinopteri > Syngnathiformes > Syngnathidae > Filicampus > Filicampus tigris. The sequence continues at coordinate 8,916,811 of NC_141230.1, forward strand.
AGCTGCGCCTTTATCTCCCCCTCCGCTGCAGGCTGTCTCACTTGAAAGAATCTCAAAAAGCTTTGAAAGCGGGGAAGGTAGGTGGCGCCTCGCTCGACGGAGAGACAAGGAGCGAGCGGGGGAGGGCGGGAGGAGGGGAGGCGGCGACGGCGCAGGCTGGACGGAGACGTTTTCACATAGCGAGGGAGCGAGATTGCGGGAGATAATTACCGCGTTGCTCATTAGTCTTCCAAGCCCGTGTCGACGCCGTGGCTTTAAAGAAATAAACACTCAAGGGCTGTGTGCAGCTTGAGAACTAAATTGAATGTAATTTATGATTCCTCCGTCTGTGTGTTCCTCGGCCATGTCCAAACTAAAAGCCTTTGAGATTTGTTTTTGGGGTGTTAATTTATCTCGTTTGACCCCCACTTTGCGCAACCACTCATCTGAGTCACACATCCATTCATCCAACCATTTTCTGAACGTTTGATCCATTCAGGGGTATGGCGGGTATGTCCTATCTCATGTAAGTTAAGCGCACACTGTACTCATATTTGCTTACATTGAGAACCAACGTCCTGAACGAATGTTGTGAACTAATCTCGTGAACTGACTAACATTGTGAACTAATGTCGTGATTAGCATTGGTGAGCTTGCTAATGTCATGCACTAGCGTATGAGCGAACATTATAAAACCGACTAATGTTGCGAGCTACCTTCTTGAACCAAGTCGTGAACTAACCTCATGAACTTGGTGTCCTCGCATTGCGTCCTGGGAAATATCGCAAACTATTGTTGTGAAGCATTGTACAGTGTCGCGCAATTGTGTGCAGTAGAAAACAAGGCGAGGTTAGCAGCTTGTGATCAGTTGTACGATGATCGGATTCGTGATTAATTGGTAACGCGTGATAAGGGAAGCATGTTGCTTTGTTCTTAAGTTTTGGTTGTTTTTAGCTTTCGCATTCCGAATCCGCAGACAGATGAAACATCTTTTAATGTGACAGTCGGCAGCAGATATTACAGCGGCATAAGTGGAACAGCATGTCTCGGCAGTCCGTCTAACTTTAGTGTGATTGGCTTCCTTCTGGTCAGATCGCAATCAATCTTCGACCTAATGTACAGTATCCAGCCCTTAACACGACAACAACTGACTGAAACACAAATAAAGCATTGTAGCATCTGATTTCTATTTTTTGCACACTTCTCTGCTCAGTTTGTGTCGCAGACATTTCTGACTAACACACCGTGAAAGAGTTTGTCTGGTTACATTTGAAATTAACTTTTTATCAGGCCGTTACGGTGGCTGAGCCTCTATCACTATTAAGAGTGGGCCGACTCTAGTCGCTCATCCCTTCCTTTCCTATTTTCCTCTCTATTTTTACAATCAAAAGCCAACATGGCAAAAAATGAGCTGGAAAATGTCTATGTAACATTGCGCTAAGAATATCATGTCACGCCTGTATTGTTGGTTTTGTTTATTATTTTCTTGATTGGTTAGATAGTTTTCAAGATTACCCAATTTATTTTTGTGGATCAAGGATCAACAAATTAATCTTTGGCACTGACATCCTTTGAATGTTTGAGTCACTGTGGCTTGAAGAAATATTTTTTAACTGATTAAAAAATGTTTTTGTTGTTTGTGTACATGACGATGTTTTTGGCCCAAATAGGACATTTGAAAACGGTGATGGTTTTTTAACCTTTTCTTCTTGAGCACTTTTCACATTTATGAGACTGCGTCCAGCAGAGTTGTATTATTTACTCAAATCTTTATTCATCTATTACATACTTAATCACAACTAAGGATATGCAAAAGAAGGTTCTGTACGAGAGGATAAGCAATTAGTATGCATGTGCTAATTGTTTCTTTTATAAGGCTGGGCATACATATTATAACACCTCCACACATTTTTGCATTTGTGAACTAACAATGTGAACTTATGTCGTGAACTAACGTGAACTGACGTCATGAACTAATATCTTGGGCTAATGCCATATATTAATGTTGTGTACTAATGCTGTTTTGACATTGTGTACTAATGTTTTGGACATGGATTTTATTGTGCTTTATAGTGCTTTTATACAAAAGTATATAGTATGCAAAAGTAAACCAAAGTTCTTTACATCGTTAAAAAATCAATCAAATCAAAAATATGTTGAAACAAGGCATTCTGATTAGTATTGCGTTTGTGCAATATGAGTTACGCGGCAAAATCCACCCCTTTTTTGCCATCTCACAGGGTGGCCATTTTCTCACTTCTGTCGACTGAAAATGACATCACAACTGCTCAGGACTCAGGTAACGACAAATCACGGCTCAGCTTCAGAAAACAGGTCAGCCGTGATGGGGCATTACCTGAGCCCTGAGCAGTTGTGATGTCATTTTCAGTCGACAGAAATGACAAAATGGCCGCCCCCGGAGATGGCTAAAAGCGGGTGGACTAACTCATATTCCACAAACGCAATATTTATCAGAATGCCTTGTTTCAACCAGTAGGCTTGCATAGAACATATTCTTGAAAAAACTATGTTTTGGTTGACATCCTCTTTAATACAATACAATTTTATTTATATAGTACATTTCATAACAGCTAGAGCTGAGTAGCATATGAATACTGTGTACTAACGTAGTGAACTAATGTTGTGTACTAAAGTCGTGTTAATGCTGTGAACTTAATGTGGCAATTACTGGGCAGGCGTACATATACTTACACAATTTTATTACACAATTTTCAGACCTTTTTACAGGTTCTAATGAAAAGGGATGTTGCTATGTGAAAATTAAAAGAAAAAAGTCTCTGTCAAATTAGCGCCTTAGGTTGCCATGCAATTTTAAAGCTGCAAAAAAACTGGGACAGAAAAAAGCAAGGGAGCCATTATCAGAAGGGAGCCATTATCACGCCCGACAGGGTGGTCCTATAGCGCATTTGAAGTGTTTACGGATGTGATTTGTCCGTGCCCGTTCCTTCCCTCCATCACATCTCGACACTTAATCTGCTGATGTGCTCGCCTCGCCGTGGCGTGGCTTAAGAGAAATTGCGGCAAAGGTCAGGCAGGCGCGTTGGAGACTTGGCGGCGGCGGCGTTTGTTGATTCTGATGGATAGCGGCGCTCGGCGTGGACGGCGGAGGGGGCCGCTGCGCAAACACGGCGTGGTCGCGCTCGCATTTGCAATGACGGTCAGGGCGCCCGGAAACCATGGCAACATGAAGTTAATAAATAGCTGAACGAAGGAGCCGTGCGCATCGTTCCTGCTTTCTTTTGTGCATGTGTGTGTGGCTATGTGTGTTTGTGCACGTGTGTCACACTAACCCCCCCCCACCCCCACCCCGCCCTCGAAGATTTGCCTCCGATGTCTTGTGTTACGTAAAACTTCTGACTTTCCTCCCCCACCGCCGCCTCCATCCTACCCTTACAAATCCCACTCATGTGTTTGGGCGTGCACGTGCGTGTGTTGACATTTCCCTGCATTCCCCCCAGAGAGGAGACAAAAAGAAAAGTATTCCCATATTCTCTCCGGAGGAAGCCGTCTGCCGTGTTCACTTCAAATCCCACCCCCCTCTCGCTCTCTTTAATACATCTTCAAAGATTCCCTTTTTCTTGGTGTCACGTCGTGTGCACGGATGCTGATCATTTCCCACTTCATGTCTTGATGCTGGCAGAGTGGGAAGTGCTTCCATCCGTCCTATTCACGAATGAGTTAATGAGTGAAGGATTTTGCATTGACACCAATTTTAGGCCCAGTTGTGTTGCTGTTCTATAAAAACAGCACAACACAACCTCAACCTGAGAATTTTCCGCCTTTATCATAGTGGAAGTCTCTCGAGTTAATCCAGAAATGATCTGTCTTCGGACGTGATATCACGGGAGCCCCTTTCACACAGTTTTCCTTTTGTTTCGTGTTGCCGTTCTATGCAAGCGGCACTGATACTGTCAATGCAACGGTTTTCGCATGACTTCTTCACTAACACGGAGCACGTGGACAAAGGAATGTCCAAATCAAAGCTGTTCTCCATCATGTGTCCTTCCCGCATGAATGCAGTGGTCCCACTGCCATTAAAGGCCACCTTTTTCCAAATGTCGCTGTTCTGCATTCAATGGCACCGACACAGAATGGAGGGACAAAGTCCACCCTGCAATTTTGGGAATTTTCGTGGAGCCCCTTTCACATGTGAAAGTAGGCATTTCTCTGCCTTTTGTCTGTATGTGTTATCTAAAAACAACAGATACCAAATGTGGAGGTGAAGTCCAACCAAAAAATTATTGTCCTTGGACCGTTGTGTCCCTTTCACACAGCCTGCAAAAGCATTTTTTTTTTCCTGTTTCAAGTCACGGTCTTGTATAAACAGCACCAACACGGAATAAGGGAATTAAGTCACCCAGCAATTTTTTTATTTTTTTAAAAACTTTTTTTAGCTGTAACAGAAGCTCCTTATACACTGTCGTATTTCTGTATAAACGACACCCATATGGAACTGGGCGACTAAGTGTTTTGGAGTGTCCAAAAAGATCTATAATGGATGTCCCTTTCACACTACTTTTAAAAATGACAATTTTGTTTCTGTTATGTGGAAGTGGAACCAACATGGAATTGGGGTTGCGAAATGTTTTTAGAATGCCCAAATGAAACCTCTCCTCCATTTTGTATCCAATCTTTTCGCCTAGTCAGCAAGTATCCGAGCCGTAACATAAGCCCTTTTCACACTGTGTAGCCACCATTTTCAGATTTTTTTTTTCCCCCCCTATGTCGCTGTTCTTTATAAAAAACACCAATACTTAATATGGGGTTGGAGGGAGAGGGGGCAAGGCGGGTGAAGTTGATCCATGAATCTTCTGCCGTCAAATGAGCCGTAACGGAAGCACGCAGTTTTTTGGGGGTGACCGTCCAAATGAAACCTCTCCTCCATTTTGTGTCCTCCCTGCACAGATGCAGTCGTGGCTGGGAACGTTCAACCCGGAGCGAGAGAGGCGAAAGGTAATGAATGACCCGTCTGACCGCCACTTCCCCCGACACACACACACACACGCGCACGCACACACACGTACACACACAGCGAACGTGAGGATCAGAGCGTGCGCGGGATTAGTTCCTGCCGTCACGCTGAGCTGGTTTCAAAAAGCAGCAGGGAGTGATTTGACCTCTTGACTCGCCTACTGCGCGTGTGCTTTTGCATGTATATGAATGCGGATGTGCACATAAACGTGCCTTTAAATCGGAGGTTGTCGGGGCCTCGCTTTGACCTTACTGAAATAGCAAGAGGGTGCGGGGGAGAATGGCAGGCAACATCATGTAAAGGATTAATTCTTAACGTTTTATTGTGCCTGTAAAAGCCAGCATTCGCCTGTCAATTTTCCATGCCGCTATTATTTATAATTGGTACGGACACGGAACGAGTGGACCAAGTCATCTCTGCAATTTTTCAGCCACAAAGGTGAGAAGTAACAGAACCACTTTTCACGCTGCCTGTGAAAGCCGATATTATCCCTAATTTCTCATTTCTTTCCTAATTTATGCACCAACACATAAAGGGGGGGACATAGTTAACCCCGAATTTCGTTTTTCCGTCTGAAATGTCAAAGTTTGGTCGCTTTTGTGTCTAAACGGCACCAACAACGAATGAGGGCACGAACTCAAACTGCCGGTTTTCCACTTTGGAGATAGTATCAGAGCTGGAACAGAAGCTCCTCTTTGTACGATCAAAACCGAAGCGAAATGGGAGGCCGACATCAGGCTGGCAATTTTCCAGCTTTGCAGGTAGCTGGTAGAAGTTGTCAGAAGCATCTCTTTGACCTTACTGAAATAGCAACAGGGCTGGGGAGCATGGCGAGTTACATGTAAAGGATTCATTCTGGACACACTTTGGTTGTGCAAGCCAGCATTTGTCAATTTTCCCTGCCACTATAGACGGCACTGACACGGAATAGGGGAAAAAGTCAGAGCAAAATGTTCAGGTTCTGAGGTAGTATCAGAGTTGTAGCCAAACCACATTCTACACTGCTTGTAAAAGTGGTCATTTCCCTTCTTTCTGTTTGGCTTATCTGCATAAACTGCACCAACGCGTAATGGGGGAGCGAAGTCGACCATGAATTTTCTCTTTCTGTCTGAGATATCAGAGTTTTAACAGAAGCACCTTCCTCATTACTTGTAAAAGCCAACATTTTTCTGCCTTTTGTTTGTGTTGCCATAAGGGCTGTCACTACAGAATATTTTTAGAATAGATTATTCTATCGATTATTCCATTGTATAATTAGATAAAATTGTATTTTGCGTGAAAGTGTATTACAAAACCATTCTCCCCATCTACTCTATATTAAACAAGTATTGTTGTTTGTTTGGTATTTTTTAGTGATTAAAAAAAAAAAACAACAACTACACAATAGTATCACACGAGAGGGGTTGATGTTGTACTCACCAACCTTTTTGAAACTGATTCAGTTCCTTGTTCGGAAATTGTTTTCCAAAGTAAAAGCAGATGTTTGCAAATATCTTATTCTGAATATATCCCCAAATAATCAGTCTCTTTTCATGAAGAACTACAAAAATCTATGAATAATTACTGTTGAGAGGCTGAAATCACAGGATTTGGACAATTTTACGTTATTAAATACACTAAAGGATTACTCTATTATTAAAATAGTTCAAATCGATTAATTTTGACAGCTCTAGTTGCCATTCTGTATAAACTACACCCAAATGGAATGGAGGGGGTGAAGTCAACCAATATGATTGTTCCCCTTCAAAGGTAGCATCGGAAGGGATCATTTTTTTGGATCATTTTTTGCCGCACACTCATTTCTCCTGCCCTGTTGTGTTGAATGCAATGGTCACTATACAACAAGCATGTTGCATGTCACAACTGACGCTGATGCCGTTCATTTGTAAGGAAGTACAGACAGTTTTGGCAACATCCCACTTCCCGGCATTGTTTTAAGAAAAAAAGCAGATAAATTGTGGAGTTTGGTTATTACAGCTGTTACTCAATCATTTTCCAGGAATCTATTGAGAAACAAGGCAATCATTATCTAGAATAGCAATCATTATCTAGAATAGCTATTTTTATAGAATAAAATGCAATGTTGCACTCCAGTTGAACGCATTAACAGTTGTGAATAGCACGCATCACTTAGCCCTTTAACGTAATTAAAATAAGTTCCCCGGTCCCTAAGTAAGCCAAGGCCGTTTGTATGACTGCGATGATGTCAATGGGTTGTGGAAAAAATTGCAGGCTTTTGTACTGCCCCATGTGACACATAATTGGTAACGTTATTTTATCCACCAAGTCTGGCACAAAGCAGAGCATTTACAGAGCTTCAAAAGAAACAATTCAGTAAAAACAGTACCTGGCGGCACGCGTCCAGCCCCGCCAGCGAGAGCTCACCTCGCCGACAGAACCGTGACACTTTCCAGGGCTGCCTAACGGCACAATCACTTGCACTTTTAACTTTCTTGGGAGACATACTGAGCGCTGATTTAGAGCAAAGAAAACAAAAAGACACAGTGATATATGACTGGCCCGACTTAATGTTTTTGAGATACAAGAGCTTGATTGACCATTATTATTTTTTCCTTGCCTTAACTTTTAACCGCAAAATTGAGATGAGAATTCTGTATGGTGGCAGGTGACTGAACTCACTTAAAAACAAGCAGCAATTTGCCACACTCACACTAAACATAAAACAACCACATAGCCTCAACTACCTGAATGCTGACAAAAAACGGGGAAACTATATGCTAACAATTAGCATCCATGTCGTGGTGTTCTTACCCTTTAAGCAATGGATATCGGAACACAAATGGTGCAGCAACACACGTACACAGGCCATATAACTATGATTACAGGAAGATATCATTTATCCTCCAGGAAGGACGACTATTGCTGCCACACCGAGAAGCCGAGAGAGGAGCTGAGACTCCGGTACAGTAAATCTCTATGGCTGTCGTATACTGCCCCTAGGTGGCCAGGGCGTGCATACCACAATGAGCAGCCCAGTGAGGGAGAAAGTTTGACAAACTTGGTTTCATTCTTTTTAATTGTAGTTATTTATGTCATTTCTGTATTATATTGCATTGCTGTTTATAAACTATTACAGGGTGCGATTTTTCTCATTGAAAAACACGTTACCGATTTTTGGGGGGGAAGACTAGAACGGAATAATGGCGTTTGCGTTTATTTCAATTGGGAAAGAGCATGGTCAAGGAACAAATTAAACTCATATCGCCAGGAATCAATGTACATCGTATGCCAAATGTGACCAAGCGACTTCCACAATGTGAGCCAGAACGGATGCCAAGACTGTTTGCGAACAGAAGCATTATTTGTCTTTTGTTCATAAACCAACGCTCTTGAACGGGGGCGTTCGTGAATCAAGGTTCCATCGTTCCATTATTTCCTTTTGGAAAAAAACCTCCCGCATTGGAATGTGTTGGTCGTTGCCGTGTTTGCTAATTACCATCACATCTCCTCTCGCCTCTCAACGTAATCAGGCCCCATTATTAAAATGTTAACGCCAACGCTCCCTCGCATGGTTAGCGCAACACAAATGCCTGTCGCACTCGCTCGCTCTGCCTCCTCCCTCATTTCTCTTGAATGGCTGCACCCTCGCGGCCTGCCCGCGGGGTTAAGGTGTGGAGGGCAGGTTAGGGTTAAGGTTATGTAAATGCTGCCCCTAAGTGGCAGTTGTAATTACTGCATGCTGAACTGACGTAACCCTGCTGTGTGGGTGTTGGGGCAGGGTGGGGGGTTGGGGGGGTTGATGCGCTTGTGTGTGTGTCAATGTGTGTCAACAGCACACACGCCTGGGCAGAGTGCAAATAAGTCGATGGTGGTTTTTGTCTCTTAAGCCGCCCCCCCCCCCTTCACCAAACACACATACAACCTAACCCCCCCATCCAATGCTTTCTCTTTTTTTTTTCCTCCCCCCCTCGCTCTCTCCCTCCGCCTCTGTCACTCTTGTACGCGCAACCCGGCATGAATAAACCAGCGCGCCAGGTTCATGCGCATGAATATTGATGAGAATTTATGCACGCGCTGCGACGCTTTAAAACAACAACAACAGCCTCGCCGATTGCACTTGCCAAGGCGGCAGGCAGGCAGGCAGGCAGGCCTCTCGTGTGTGAGCGCGCGCGAGTGCGTGTGCGTATACCAGCAAGTGTAAACGACAGAAAGCGATTCCGGCTGGGCGCACCTCTGTCTCTGGCGATTTCCGTTCACGTCAACACGTCTTCCTCCGTCTTTCTGTTTCTCTGAGTCAGCCTGGCTGCCGTCCCCCTCCCTCTCTTTTGTGTGTGCGTGTCGGGAGAGCGATGACGTACATAACAAGTGTCGGCAGTTATCTGGGCCGTCAGTCACGCGGCCGCGACACATCTGTGTGTGTCTTGACTGATTTGTTGGAGGTCGCGCTTGAATGCACAGGAACACACACCCACACACACACCCACACACACATGCCGCAGAACTGGTCAGCGATGGGCTATCCAGCATTTAGTATATAAGTCACACACACACACACACACACACACACACACACACACAACAGCATAGTCCCGTCGGGTTGCGGAAAAGCTGGCTGAGCAAACAGGCGTCCTTGCTCTTGTTTGTTGCGCTCATTATCGTCGCCGAGAGTTTGCTCCGTGATCCGCGCTGTCTTGGCCCGGAGCGGCAACGCAAATGTAACCACGTCACCACGCCCGTACGCCGTGCTCTGCGGCCCGTCAAATGTGTTCTTTTAAAGAACACGTTTTTCTGTGCAATGTGGCCTTTCGTCCACACGCAAACTGCATTTCACCATACTTGGAAATTCAACTCAGCATGAATATTTTGAAACGTCATTCATTTATGTGATTTTTTTTTTTTTTTCTTCAAATGTTTCCCGTACAGCTGATAAAATCCTTGATACCTGTTCACACAAGATAAAGAATATATGCATGTGAGTATTTTTATATTACCTGTGTACTATGGTGCAAAAATATATTGATATGTATCGTTTTTTTGGATACATTGGTCACGGTTTGGCGCGCACTGTATCCAACGATACGCTTTTTGAAACTTTTTATATCAATAGCCCAGCAACAGCCCATTTCAACAACTCGCTAGTTCATTGTGCAATAAGCCAATCAAGCTGCCTGTGCTAATGACGGTCCTCTTAACTACAAGTGCACCTACACGTGATCTAAGCAGGCCATTGAAATATATAATTCCCCAGAGTTCCTTCATGTTGTGAAATTGCATGTTGTTGTCTTCTTAGCAGGTATTAAAATCGCTAGTCTTTTTTGCTAGTTTTTTTTTTTTTTTTTTTTTTAAATAATAACTACAGGACTCAGAAAATTGGCTAACTATAGAGACCAAATGGCAAAACTTTCAACGCTAACTTTGTTTTGGAAACTAGCCCCTTTCCTCCTCTCTTTGCAGCCCTGTTGTTTGTATAAGCAGTGCAAGTGAGCGAAGAGATGCTTTTTGCTTTGGAATTCCCTGAAAAAAGCTGAAAGAAAATAATCATCCTGACAAACAAACTGAAATTAGCCTATAGAATTGATTAATGAGCCAGCCTTAGGTCAATGTGTTAGATTTTTAGCATCACAAAGAGCTGGAAGCCAATGTCAATATCTGAGTGCTACCATGCTTGTGAAGAGCTCCTTGGTGAGGCGCGTTACGTCTGGTCTGAACAGGTCCGTTTAAAAATCAGACCCGCTTTGTCTCTGCGGGCCGCTTGCACAGGATGAGTGCTTTTGACAACACACATCTTTTATGGGCATCAGCCCTGCAGCTAGTATATAATCAGCATTAGTGCTCGCTCAGCTGTGTCGCTTTATTGTTTCCGCGCTTGCGCTTGGCCAATTTCCATTTTCTCGCCGTTGTTGTTGTCGTTTTCCCGCCAGAGTCCCTTTTGTCCCTGTTGTCGGACATGTTTGACATTGAAACTCGACCTTGGAAAGCGCAGCTGCGAAAATAGTCTGAGAGAAGAAATTAGAGCGTCTGCATAACTTTCTGCCAGATTGCAAGGAGGTGGAATATATTTTGAACTAAATTAGAACACAGGCAAATTATTACAATTACTAATAAGGGGGAAAAAAACATCTACAAAACATTGTTACTATATGTGTCCAGATGTCTGTAGGGAGCAATTTGCAATTAATCTGTGGTCATGTTTTTCACAAAAATCAGATTTCTGATTTTATACAGTTTTTATCCCCTACGGTTTCAGAGAAAGCAAATGACAATGACGTCATTCGAAACAAGTTTTGCTTTTTGTTTTATTTTTTCCCTTTATATTATTTCTCCTGATTCCAAGCTCTAAAAGCTTTTTCCCCCAACATTATGTTGGAATTTTTAGCGGGTCGCTAGGGCGTAACATTAACTCGCACCATTTTCCACAGAAATAATTGATTTTTTTTTTTTTTTTTTTAACAAATGAAACTTTTAAATTAAAAAAAAAAAAAAAGTTCTTCAAATGAATAGTCAAACTATGACTGAAGTGCTGCAAACCCACAAGCATTCTCACAGTCTTTTCTCATTTAGAGTTGCACAGGTGCAAGGCAACCCTTGGCAAAATAGTTGCAGCTTGGAAGCACTTAGCTTGGGTGCAAAGTTTCCATTCCAACATGTATTAGACTCCTGCCTTTGCAATTTATAAATGGGAACCATGTATTTGGCAAAGGTCCACGCAATTGATTCTGTGATTGCTTTCCACTGGGTTTATTGTGCCTTTTTCTAGAAATGGCTTTCTTCAGCATTCTGGCTAACGTCATGTTGAAGGGTACTAGCGCTAGGGATAGACCGATTATCGGCCAGACCGATTATCGGCCGGGCCGATTATCGGCACCGATATTTGGCTTTTTGACGAATATCGGCATCGGCCTTTTTTAAAACTCTGCTGTCCGATAATAAATCCATTTAAATCTGTGGAAATCAAAACAAAGCTATGTGAAAGTTTAACATTTCTGTCATTTTGAAATTTTGAAATTTTCATTTATTGTAGAAAATTACATGGCGCTATTGTTTAAGTTTTCATTTATCCTTTTTAAGACATGCTGACAACCCCGGGTGCTCCCTGAACATTTTGTTAGAATTTTATAACATAGATGTATTGTCAAAAATGTCTTGAAATGATCATTAAAAAAAATATCAACATTGTGCAAACCTAAAACATTGTTCAATAAACATGCTTAAAGACGTTGCAACAAATTTAAGAGCACATTTTTCTTTAGATTTTGATGCCAATATTTTCCTTTTTACTGAAAATGAATATCGGCTCCAATAATCGGTATCGGTATCCTTGACAACCAATAATCGGTATCGGCCCTGAAAAAAGTATATTGGTCTATCTCTAACTAACGCCACCTGTTGTTTTGGTGTGCAGATGACTGACTGCGAATGCATTTTCAATAGGATGTTTTTTAATGTTTCAAAAGCATCCGAAAGTCCGTATTTGAATGTGAATATTTTATTTTAAAATGTTTGGGAAAATATTTGACCTAGCCTGATGTTGCGTCCCTGACACGGGAGGCTAGCAAAACAGATGGGCCGCCCATGTTCCCGTCTGCAGTCTTGCATGTGTCATTAATGTCGGGACCGCTGTGCCCGCCTCGCATAATTGCTCTTTCGTTCCCCTCCGCTTCTTCAAACGTGCGGCGGTCCACGCTACGGAGGGACTTTGATTAAAAACACGAGGCTCTTTAGCCGCACTCCTTCGCCTCCCTCTTACCTCTCCTCCTCCTCCATTTCACTGTTCTACATCCTGTCTGTAAGCGCACCAGAATTCCTCAAATGCTTGTAACTACATCTCACCTAAAATTTTATATCACCCTTCTGGCTGCGCTGTCTTTTTAAGAGCCGTTTCTGGATTCCCCTCCCCCCCCCCTCCTTCCCCCAAGTCCTGTGGAGGCTCACTGGTGCTGACATTCCCGCAATGTCCTCCATCACGTCGAATCCGTCAGCCTCGTGGTTTGCCCTTTCAGACGGAAGATGAGACATTCCTGCCGAAGCGTGCGCGCGCTTGCGTGTATGCCTGGCGATGATGTCAAATCTCAGCGCGAATAGGCCTAAGCTTCGCGTTGGCCCCCAGTGGGGGTCTTCCAGTCATTGCCGAAAACACACATACGTTGCTCTATGGAAACTTGGCTTTAAATACTTGCCGCCAAGCAGAGATAAAACGCCACTGTGGGGATCTTGTGATTTTCATTTGGATTGTTTGGAAGGCCTGCGTCGGCGCTCGCACGCCCCCCCACCCCCTACCCCCCAGAGTCTTTCTGGTGACTAATTAATTTCCAGCATCCAGGGGTAGAGGCCAGAGCTCGTGGGCCTGCCTCCTGCCACTGGCTGCGTGTTTGCGAGGAGAAGAAGGAAGGGAGGGAGGGAGGGAGGCTTTGCTCCGGCTTGACTGCTGCACCTCAGCCTGCGGGGAAGAGGAGGAGGGAAGGGAGGGAGCGCAGGGGGGGAGGGGGGGAGGTTTTGACGAGCAGAGCGCAGAAAATCGATCCGGGGGCCTCGCTTCTCAGCCTCTTTCCGGACGCACGAGTCCTCCTCTCCCGGGAATTAGATAACAGCTTGTAAAAGCCCTCCACCGCCAGGCGCTGCACTCGCCTCCTCGATTCCGCTGCCGTCGCACCTCCCCCACCCCTGCCCGCCTTTCCCTGCCCGTCTGCCCGCTTGTCCACCAGATATTGAATTCATCCCTTTCCAATTGGCTTTAATTGGACGCGCCGCTTCTCCCCATAACTGTGTGGATATTGCATATTATCAGCACGTTAATATTTTATTAGATTTTAATTGGCCTTTGTTGTTTGCCTCAGCGCACCACTGCGCCTGTGAAACACGCCGCCGCTGACGCCTGTGTGCCTTTGTGTGTTTGTGTTTGGAAAATACCAAACAATGGCTTTCCTTCTCCGCCTCTGTTGGTCAGTATATCCCCTTTCACAGAGGTTCTGCAAAACTGCCATATCAGGGTCGCAACAGAAGCGCAAAGCACATTTCTCATCTTGTGCCTTTCACACAGCACCCACCAAAGCAGGACATGTCTGCGTGTGCGTTTATGCACCAAAGCGGCATCTCGTAATCAGATAATTAGATGGCGTTCACCTCAGCGTCGCAAATACTTCAAACTGCTACAGACAGAAAGCCGGGAAATTGGTGGGTTGACTTCAGTCCCCCAGTCTTTGTCAGTGCCTTATCCACGGAACAGAAACATGGGAAAATCGAGCACCAACGGGCGGTAGAAGTAAAGCTTGGATGTTAAACTTATTACCGGAGGTGGGCATCGTCTATCCGTCACTAAGTTCCCGTCCGTATTTCCGGCCGATCCACGTGGTCCCAGTCCGTCCCTCGTCTGCGACGGCCATTCGGCGACGAGTTCTCACGTCGCTCGCGGGCGCCGCACAAGCAGACACGCCGCTAAACAAAGAAAAAATATCAAATAAAAACAACAGACAGTATAGCGAGCAGATCAGTGGAATAAAAACAGTATGGGGCACATGTCATTGCGTCTGTGGGATCAAAAGGAATACAACACTTTTTAATTTTTTTCTTTATTTGGCTGCACATCAGGAGTGCGGCACCTGCGAGTGACATAGTATCGGTAAGTCCGTTCTCGACGCCGATTGGTTGACTCGGACGGGCCTGAAATATAGACGAAAACTCACAAGGACTAAAGGATTGACGCCAACCTCTGCTTATTACCCCAATCCCAGTTCTCCCTTTCACATTAGTGATCTCTCACCTCTTTTCCGCGTCTGATACTACCTCGCAACCCGGGTATGTTGCAGGTCGATTTTTAACTCCCCATTCAAGGTTATTACCTCTCACACGGAACAAGAACGCAGAAAAAAATGTTTGTTCTCATTCAGTGAGAACTTCACAGCCTAATCCAGGTTTTCCGCTGGTACCATACAAACAGCCGTCATTCCACCTCTGTTAACACCTCTAAAATGACCTCAGAGGATGACAAATTTGCAGGTTGACTTTAATCTCCATGGCCGTACCTTTCACCCAGAATAGTGACACCGGGACTATCAGTAAATGTGAATGCTCGGATTGCGTTTCACACAAGTTACACACCCATTACGTGTTGGTACCTTTCATGTAGAATACCAACACAGGAAAAAAAAATATTCAAAACAAAGGAGTGTAACTATCATTGAAGAATGCAAAGTTGTTGGTCAACTTCAAGGCCATTCAATGTCAGTACCTTTCACACAAAACAGCAGCCAAGGAAAAAGCTTCAAAATGGCATCAGAGCAGTAAGCATAAGGGTCTGCACACTTTGAGAACACCATAGGACGCAGCTCGACGATCGACTTTGCGATCGTGTCATCGGACTGGCGGCTGCAAGTCTTTCACACTCGGGTGAAGAGACGGGCGGAGGTGTCCACTGATCGCTACCTGGTGGTGTGTTGGCAGATTTGCTGGAAAAGTCTGGCAAAGTCGATGCTGAGGTGGGAAAAATTGAGTCCCAATAGTCACGTTCCGTGCCTCAATTGTTGAGGGGGCCTACTACAGCTGTATTGGATCTTAGGTGCCTGTCAGTGACAGCCGTCCAAGTGAAGAAGTAATCCTTATCAGGCCTTCGGGTATCCCAGAAGCAGGCCAAGTGGTATGTAGCTTTGGCAGTTGCTTAGGAAAAAACTTTAGTGTTGGAGGATTTCGATGAGGCCATAGAGAACAACTTTCCAACGGCTTACAGGAAATTCTGGTCTGCCATTTAACGTCCCAGGATGAGGAAGAGGCGTACCATCAAGATGTAACAAAATGGCTTGCTGACCCCAAGACTGGACTTTGTGGGTTGTTGGGTACAATACTTGATAGACCTCACTTCCACAGATCCGTCTTCCAATGGGGAGTCTAAGGTAGGCTGTCCTAGCTCTGAAGTTGAAATGGTGAAGAAGATCCTCCTCGCGGCTGGATCATGGGGATAGATGAGCTCTGCCGGGATTTCCTAAGGGCTCTGGATCTTATGGGGCCGTCTGGGCTGACATACCTTTTGCAACATCTAATCGGCGTCAGGCACGCTGCCTCTGGATTGATGACTGAAGTGGTGGGTTCCTGTTTAAGGGAATCCCACTCTGGGAATTAAATCCTGCCCCAAATAGAAATGTTAAAAGTATCTTCATGACGGAGAGAAGAAATGAGTGGGAGATTGACTTGTGGATTGGTGCAGCAAACACAGTGATGCAAACTTTGCGAAGAAGGAATTGAGGAGAAAGGCAAAGCTCTCGGTTTACCGGCCGATCTACTCTACGAGCCTGACCTGTGGGTTCTGAGTGACAGAACGAGATCACAGACACGGGCAGCCGGAATGTATTTCCTCCGTAGGGTGTCCATTGCTCGGTTATCCAACAGGGGCTACGAGTACAGCTGCTGTTCCTCTGCATCGAGAGGAGCCCGATAAGGCGCGTCGGGCATCTGGTTAAAAAGACTCCCTGTCACCTCCCCAGTGAGCTGTTGTGGGTATGTCCAGCTAGGAGAAAGAGGCCCTGCTGGTCGACTTCAGTCCCCCATTCTGTGTCGGAACCTTCGACACGGAACAACAAGCTGGGAAAAAGCAGTTTCACGGGTGCTAAACATGATTCTCTTTCCTGCAGGTTTCCCTGGCCGAGGAGATCAAGCCACTAAAGTGGTATCCGTCTGTTTACCTGCTGGTTTCTATCTTCCCACTCATCAACAGGTAAGGCATTCACACACACACATACACACATACGAGCACGTGTAGACCTTCACCCGCAAGTCTTGTTGTATTTGCATATTGGCGTCACTCGTATCTTTCCGCCGCCTCCTCTCTCGCTCTGGCTTATCAGCAGCTCTTAGAAGCCCCGCTCTCCGTGTAGCAGCCAAGCAAGATTTGGTGCGTGCATATGCGTGTGCGTGCGTGTGTGTATGCGCGCGTGTGTGTGCGTCGACCACACGGAGCATTTTATTGGCTTTTTCTAAAGTCGGAGCTTTGTCAGGCGAGGGTCGGCCTAAGGGGGCGGGTGGTCCGGTAAATGATAACCTCGGCCCTGTTATTACTTCTTTGCCCACCCCCCTCACGTCCGCCATGTTTTCCGCCAGCAGCCCCCCCCCCCTCCCCACGTTCCTACCCGCCCTCTTTCCACACGTAGAGCCGCTGGCGTGATTGACAGGTCAGGGTTACTAAGTGATTAGCTGCGGCGGCTCTGCTTGTCGCCACGGCAATGTCGGCAGAGACGCAGGTCAATTACAGGGTCAAAGTCTCTCAAAGGCTTTCCTCCAATGCCGCTCGCCCCCCAAAGCCCCACCCCATCCTTCCCATCCCCCCTCCTTAACCTCTCTGTCCATTCCTCCATCCCACCCCCCCGCCCCCAACTGTCATGCCCCGGCTGTCAACTAACGGAGATGATCCCGCCCCCTCCTTTCCTCCGTAAATGTCACTTTCCCTTCCGCTCTCCCTCGTTTCCAAGCGTCTTTTGTCGCCGCTCCTTCCCCTAATTTGCGATTTTCCGTCTCCTCTTTTCCCTCTCCTTCATCACACAAAGCGGCTCACCACCCCCTCTCCCGCTCTCACCCCCCCCCCCCAACCCTCCCTCCCTCCCTCCCTCCCTCCCTCTCGTTCTCTCTCCGCCTGTCTTGAGCAAACACGCTCCGCTCTCTGCCTTTCTCCCGAGAGCGCACGGGGGGATAAAACGGGAATGAATTGCTCTCTCGTTGTCGTCTTCCGCCTCCTCCCGCCGCTCGGCTGCGCCGGCTGTATATATCCCCAGCTCCTATTAATTTGTTAGCCTCCCCTCCTGCCCCCCCCCCCTCTTCCCCCTCCTATTTACTTGCCTCCCCCTGGCTCATATCCTCCCTCCATCCTCCTCCCTGCCTTCAGCTGAGGGGCTGGAGTGTGTAAAGTGTTTGTCACGGTGCCGTGCCGATGCTGCCGCGTGGAAGCGAACGCACGGGAGACAGCCTCAGCGTGTGCGTGTGCGTGTGCGTGTGTGTGTGTGTGTGTGTGTGTGTGTGTGTGTGTGTGTGGTTTTTTTTGTTCCTCCCCGCTGGCGTGCGTAGGCGGCCGCTTGGTTTCGTGTCAAGGCAAATGTGCTGTCGCCGCTTGTTGCCATGTGTGCGCACTTGTTTGTCTGGCTTGACGTGAGTGCGTGCGTGCGTGCGTGCTCGCCCGCCAACGCGCACGGCTTTTCTATCCCGCGTGTGTGTGTGTATGTGTGTGTGTCTGAGTGGGGGATTATTTCTATCTGAGCTCCAAAGCCTCCTAAACAGGGCTTAGAGAGACGGCCCAGGGCAGCAGCTAAAGCTGTCGGCTAGAGCGCTCCCTCTCTCCCCCTCTCTCTGCCATTTCTCTCGGCCTGATCCGTCCTGTTAATACGCAGGCACTCCCACACACAAACACACTCTTGTTTTGGCCCTCATCTGCTGCCACACACACATAAAATGTGCAGACAGTCACACGCCACACAAGCAATTTTAATCTGTTCCAAATGCACACTGGTAAATGTGTTAATTCGACACCAGCTGTTGCGAATTGAAATGGGAAAGCGCTCCTACTTTTCCTCCTCGGCCGTGCTCTCCCTTTCTCTCTCTTCCTCGCTCTCTCTCTCTCTCTCTCCCTGTGTTTGTGTGTGTGCTGCCCGGGCATGCCGACTCCAGTTTTCACAGTCTGCTTCTCACATCGCCTCCCCTGTGTGCTTTTTAGTGTGGGTGTGTGTTTGTTTACAAGGCTTGTCTAGATTCCTACTGTGCGCGCCTGTACGCCTGTTTGCATAAATAAGCCCTCTCCTCGGAAACCTCGCCGCCGATTCCGGTGGCACGTCGCCGCTTGACGAGTGAGTGCTCCTCCCGGACGAGGGGGCGCGTGTTATTTCACCGCATCTCGCAAAAGGCCCTATTCCACCAAGCTTCACACTTTGGTTTCATTTGACAGGGTACACTTTTTATATTTGGTTTCCATTGTCAAGCGCTGCGAAGAGGTACAAAAATAACAAGAGCCCCCTTTCGCACTCTGTCGAAGCCGGCTTTTTCCCGGCTCGCTGTCTTTTGTGGGGGGTTGGGTTTGAACACGGCCTGTGAATTTGGCCGCTTTTGGTGTGGTAACGCAGGTTTAAGATAGGCGGAACATCGCCAACCACAGAGTGTTTACCACCTCTGTGCATTCCCCGTTTTGTTGAAAGGGATTGTCGTTGGCCCGGACACTGGCATCATCACACAGCTAATTATTTTAAAGGCCACTTGCTGTTGACTGAAAATGACATCACAGTGCCTAAGGGCTCAGGTTGTGACTGCCACGGCTCACCTCTTTTCTGGGTTCGGTCATATGACGTTCACACACTGAGCCCTTAGGCACCGCGATGTCGTCTTCATTTGACAGCAACTGGCAGTACAAGGGGAAACTAGCAGCCCCTTGAGATGGATAAAAACGGTGGATTTTTCTGCTTAATTCCTATTCTACAAATGCAATATTAATCAAAATGCCGTATTCAGACTAGTGTGAGTGCATAGAACAGGGATGTCCAAATTGTGGCCCGCCCATGGCATACACCAAAAATGACATTTGACACGGCCCACAAATATGTAATTAAAACAAAAAAAATAAAGGCCGGAGAAGGGCAGAGCGACAAGGGAGGGTGTTGAAAAATAGGTAAAACTACTACTAATTGCTTTATATACTGTAGAACTTTTGTAGATACGCTGCGGCTCTGCGTCGCCACGGCGATGTCGGCCAAGAAGGTCAACGTCTTTCAAAGGCTTTCCTCCAATGCAAAGATAAAAATAAAGTATTATTATTCCAATCATTTACGACTAAAATAGTAACAAATTTTCTTCAAATCACTGTGGTTGCCACACCTGGACAAGTCACACCAGGTAGGAGGGAGCTGATTGGCTGACAGTAGGGAGTGGAAGGCACACAGGTGGACACAATAATCCTGACGAGACAGACACAGAAACACTGAGCAAAACATGAAACTAAAAAAAAAACACAAAACCAAAGCAAACCAAAGATGACAGCGGTTTCTTCCACTTAAGGTCCGATTTATAAACATATCACATTATTGATCTCAAATAATTGGTTTAAAATGGTCATCTTACTACAGTTTGCTCTTGTTTTAGTTCTGAATGTGGAGATGAGATCCCGCTGCTGTTTAGTGCAGGAATTGATCTAGTCTAGTGGTCTTGAAAAATCCTTAACTATTTACCTTATAACCTTTAAAGGGGAAGTCAAGAATATGTTCTATGCAGGCTCACTTGTCCAAACACGGCGTTCTGATTAATATTGTGTTTGTGGAATATGAGTTACGCAGCAAAATCCACCCATTTTCAGCCATCTCAGGGGGCAGCCATTTTGCTACTTCTGTCGACTGAAAAGACACCACAACTGCTCAGGGTTCAGATAATGACCAATCAAGGCTCAGCTCCAGAAAACAGGTGAGCTGTGATTGATCGTTGGTCGGGTGTCTCACGATAAAACTTGTATCTCCAAGTTCTGTGAGGTTATTCTTACATTTTTCTGAAACACAAACGGAAAACAACTCACTGTTATGGTCTGTGTTTTGAGTTTGGTTTTTGGCTGTAGTTTCATGTTTTTCCTTGTGTTCCTTTGTCTGTCTCTCGTTAAGTTATTGAGTCCACCTGTGCTTGCTCCCTTGCGTTAGCCAACCAGCTTCCTCCTACCCTCTGTGTCTTGTCCAGGTGTTCCTCGTATCGTCAACTTGTCTGTATTTAGTTGCCCGCTTTCTTTCGGTATTTGTTGGTTCGTTTGTCTTTTCTTGTCAAAGTCAAGTCCCGTCCTAGTCCTAGTCCTAGTTTAGTTTGTTTTGGTCCTTGTTGGGTTTTTTGGACTTCAACATTTTTTGGTTTGGTAGTATCCTAGCACCTTGTTTGCCTTTTTGTTTTGAATTAAATACTTTATATTGCACACCATTTTGCCTCCTGTGTTTGGGTTCTCCTCCACGAAAACCTGACACACACAAAGTATATTTTGTTATAGAGTGATGACAGTGGCAGTGATAATGTGCTTTGTGCCTTTTTTCTTGGTTTTGATCAATTTTGTTTTTGGCTGCCAGTCAGTGGCAAGGCACATATAACAATTGCACCAATGGACAATTTCGAGTCACTTAACCTAACATCCATGTTAGTGTCGCAAACAGCTGGAGAAAACGCCACATAAAACCAGAGCAGGAATTCGAACCCTCTGAACTTTGAGGCAGATGTGCCAAGCAATAGCTCACATTGCCGCGTGTTGCGCAAATCTAGTATTCTAATCATCCGTATGTTTAAATGGGAAGTCAAACCAAATATTTTTTTTCAAGAATATATTCTATGCAGGCCCACTAGTTGAAACAGGACATTCTGTTTAGTATTGTGTTCATGGAAAATAGCAAATGCACCCGTTTTTATCCACCGTAGGGGATGCGGCCATTTTGTCACTTCTGTCGACTGAAAATGACATCAAAGTTGCTCAGGGGTCAGGTAAAGACCAATCACGGTCACCTGTTTTGTGAAGCTGAGCCATGATTGCTCGTTATCTGAGCCATGAGTGACTTCGATGTCATCTTCAGGTGACAAAAGTGACAAAATGGCCGCCTACCGAGATGGCTAAAAATGGGTGGATTTTGCTGCTTAACTCATATTCCACAAACGCAATATTAATCAGAACGCCTTGTTCCAACTAGTGAGCCTGACAACATATTCATATTCATATATAGAACATATTCTTGAAAAAAGTATGTTTGGGTAGACTTCTTCTTGAAACTAACTTTATCCGGATGGTCTGGTTTGGGATTGTTGAGCCTTGGCGGAGGTCTGCTACGTGCCACTGTAGTTGTTATCCGTTCACAATTCCTCTTCTTTGTCGAGTTCAGACTCGGGTTACGCTCCTTTCATGTCACGCTATTCACATGCCTGTAATTTATCCACATCCCCGCAATGGAAATGCACGGCAGATTGGGGTTTGTTGTTCAAAACCATACTGTGGTGAGCTAGGTTAAGCACTTTGGCAAGGCAGCTAGTGCTCAGAAAGAAAACGCTTCCCCAATTTTTTATTTAATTTTTTTTTCCCTCCCGCTTTACTTTTCCGCAAAAGGCAAGGCACGAGGCAAGCGCTCTAGTTGCCTGTGAGCGATTGAGGTTACGCTCCTTTCCGCGGGGCGCCTCCGAGCCGACGGATTGGTCCTGGCGGCGGGGGGGCTTGAACTGCCGATGTGTCTGCATAACCTTGAGTTCACCCTGTTGCCGCGGGACGCATCCGGCGCCCTCCTCGTTGTCCCTTTATGTTAAGTATGTGTTTTTTTCCCCCTTTATGTATATATGTGTGTGTGTGTGTGTGTGTGTGTGTGTGTCAGCCCACATGTGCTAGCAGGGGAATTTTGTATGGGCTCCCTACAAGGCCCGAACCCCCCTTTCATCCCCTCACCACCCCGCCGCTCTTTGGAGGAGATCTGATTTCCCTGCTCCAGGCGAGCAGAGAGAACAAGACAGCGCGTACGTGCGTCTGTGCTTTGCCGTGTGTGTGCGTGTGCTTCGCCTTGTGTGTGTGCACACGCCAGGGCCAGGCAGACCTTCCCCATCTCCGCGCGGCGCTTTGAAAAACGAGGAAGGAAATCTCAGAGCAGCAGTTATTATTCATCCCTCAAAGAGAACGCCGCGGCGGCAGAGGGGGAGGAGGAGGAGGAGGGGTGGAAGGAAGGATGGAGGGAGGAAGAAAGGAAGAGAGCCTAACAGGAGAGAAAGTGGAGGAAGAGTGTTGGCGGGGGAGGGAGGTGGTGGTAGCGGTGGTCGGGATACATTAACGCTTATCGCGCTGTATTTTGCATCCCAGGATGTGTTCTTTCTCTCTTTCCTCCCCGCTGCTCCCCCTTTCCGACGCTGCCTTCCTTCCGCCTCTCAGAATAACTTGTGCGGCTTGGCGTGCGTTTCATATTTTACACCCTATAACGTTGTCGGTGAAACGAGCGAGCGTCTCAGATGCAGAAATGTCTCGACTTATCTTTCTTTCTCTGTGTGTTTATTTTCATTTGACTGTGTGTGATAGAACAACGACAAAAATGTATTGAACTTTTTTAAGTATGTTGCAGATTTTCTGCGACGCAATTTGCCTACACACAACCGATCTTTTATTTTTTTATAACTTAACAATTGTTTTTAATGTGAAAGATCCCACATGGCAAGGGGGGAAAAATCTGTTTTCTCTAATAGTCTGCGCTATACTTGCTGTAGATGACCAGCGCGCGTACCACACACAACGATATTTCAACAAATAAGCAGGAGTCCCCTCCCATAAATCGTTATCCTCAAATTTAGCCCAGTATTCAGTGTGTGTGTGTTAAAATCTGCAGTATTTTCATCTACAATGCTCGAGGAGGCGCTACTAAAGTTAGAATTTCCTGCAGGTTTTGCAAAGATTAGGCTTGGCTTTGACAGTTTTCTTTGTTAGAAAACAATTCCATCTTCCTTCAGACATTGATGACGCTGATCGATAATTATGATTCCTAAACGCTAGGGTCTAACTAAAGTCAAGATTTTTGCAATAAAATATTAGAAGTCAGTATCATTGTTTTGTCAAATCTGTCATCGTATGTCGCTTTGCCGTGCCGCTTTGGTCTACCATCATAATTAGCAAGCTCTACTTTTTAACGTTGAGGATGTGGAGGATGCCAGTAAATCCGAATTTTCTTCATGTTTCGTAACAATTACCCAGACAAACATGGGATTGTTGTCACATTTCTGTTGCTTCAGGCCCTCTTTTCAGTCCCTCTCTCTGAGTTTTCTTTTCTGTCTTTGTCTGATTGTTTCTAATAGTTTGACTATGTATGAATGAACAAAAATGGTTATGCATTGAAAAGTATAAACAGAAAAAAAAATTGTCTTCTCTTGTTTTGCCTTCAACTGCACTATTCCCAAATAGTAATTATCAATGATTTACTGTGTGTCAATAGAGCGGCTGACAGTTGAATACGAAAAACAGTTGTTTTGGTTTTTCATTTATACCACAAAGGTGTTTAGTCAGAAATGTTTGAAAAGTTGTCTCAAAGTGGTTGTCTTTTAACATCAAGCTACTTCTACTTGGAAATTTGAACAAAATATCCCCAATCAGAATTAGATATCCTAGACAGTTAGGCAATGCTACATTGTAAAGCTTTTTCCCCCCTAAACCTGTTGTCAAAGTTTGATTATCATTTATTTCGGTGATTTTCGTAAAAAGGGTCCAGACTTTTATTCCCTCTTGACTTGTGACTTTGTCGTTGGCAGAGAGGAATACCAACAAACACGCTCTTTGAAGTGACGACGGGAGCGTTTGCTATGTGCTTGTTCACGACCACTTAGTTTCATAACATCATCTTTCTTGGACTGTTTCACGCAATTATCACATTTTCCAATCGCTTTCAAGTACAATTGAAGCTACTTTAGCAGCGACTTAACAAGTAACAATGGGCGCAGCCACTTTTGAGTGCCTACGTGGCGAGTGACGAGTTTGTGAGGACGTTAATACGTATTGAACGGAGATGGTAACTGCACCAAAATGTGTATGGCGCATGGTAGTTTCCAGAGCTGGGCAGTCCGTCCCTGGGCCGGACCGGTCGGACCCTCCGGCCCGGCCGGATGCCCATTTTTGGGGCGGAGGGGTGGGGGGTGACAAATTTGAAAAAATGGCTGGACTAAGCATGGCCGGAAGTGGATTTTAGTCCGGCCCACTAATCGGCCCTCATGCATGTGACGTGCTCGCGAGGCGGGTGAAAGGCTTCTTTTTAGAGTTTTAAAGTAGTCATGTCGTTTGAAGCGTGTTCACAGCGTGTTTGAAGAGGAAGTTAGCCAGCAAATTGTCTTTAAATAAACCTCTTCCGTTAGCATCTCTCCAGCGGGGGCATCGTGCACGTTTTTTTGGGGGGGGCGGAGGTCGGAATGGGGCGGGGGCCGACAATGTTTATGAATTTGACCGGGGGGTCGTGGCCGGAAGGGTACCCAGGTTAAGGGTGGAGGGTCGCGGCCGGACGGGCAAAAAAGGGTCAAGTGCCCACCTCTGGTAGTTTCTGCAATTGAACTCTTCCATTTGATGAGCTTTACCAAGTAGCCTGCTGGCAGGCTTGGCTCTCTTTTTGCCTAAATGGCGCATGACGGCTTTTAGGTTTTCACTTCTTCATTTTTTAGTTTGATGTTGGTTGGATAGCTGGCTTGAATATGTTCACACCTGAAAGATTTCATTTTGGTACCTATAGTGTATATCGCTATAAGATGCTCTGTGGGATATATTGACATCATCACAGTATGGGCCATGTGTTTCTATCAAATTTTCAGACAATTAAAGAACGAAGAACAAAAAAAAAACGTTCCTAAATTGACACAATCAACATAAAACATTTCCTAGATAATGACAAAGATTTCCTTTTTATTGGCAGCCTGTGTGGAGTGTGTGCGTTTGTTGTAGCGCGCCGGGTAGCGGTTGGTGTGTAACCAGAGACGAGAGCCCTGTAGCCATTCGTCTCCCGTTGCGCGGCGGCAACGCTCCGCTATTCATCCCCATTTAGCGAGACCGAGCTGGCCTGCAGGGCTGAGCGAAGAGCACGCGGGGGACCTGGGGGGAGGCGGCTGGGGCAGGCGGTGGAGGGGAGGGGTGGTGGGGGTGGGGGGGGTTGTCCATGCCCAGTCCGGACGCACAACCGCACATGCATTGCAGAATGCGAAAACGAGTATATAAGAACTTGGCGACACGTGACGATAATTAGTACGTCGCAAATGCACCATATACAGCGAAGGCCGTAAACATGCTATATGTATGCTCTATACATGCGCATGGTGTATGCATGCAGGCACAAGCAGAGACAAGATAGCCTCTGTCACATGCTCGTGGCCACTTTATTTTTGTGTGAGATGCAAGCACACACGCACACACACTGTCCGCTATATACCCCCCACCCCCACTAGCACCACCACCCCACCGCGCTTTCAGGCGCGTCTTTAAATATTCATCACTCTGGCTGCTCTGAGAGTGCCGTAAACGCTGCCTCACACTCCGGGGAATCGCTAAAGCCTACTCTATCATCTGCTCTACCTCCCTCCCTCTCTCTCTCTTTTTCGCTCTTTTTCTCTCGCTCGCACACATATTGTGGCACGACGTGCGCAAGGCTAAACTCACGCTCACAAACACTCAAGTGCCCAGCCCGTGCTATCGACTGGACACACGTTGAAGTGGCTACGTGAATGCCATGAACTAATTTGCTGGGGTTTCACCGGACAATTGGTGTTGGAGGAACCTGGGTGTCTCTTTGTTGAGAGCTAGTTACCTGTCTTTGACACTCTTAAGCCCACCATTTAAAGCCCGGGTGGGCGATTCCGGTCCCGAAGTGCCGGAAACCGGCATGTTTTATGTCTCCCTGCTCCAACACACCTGATTCAAATGGGCAGCTCATCAGCAAGCTCTGCAGAAGCTGGATAATGATTCTGATCATTTGAATTGGGTGTGTTGGAGCAGGGAAACATATAAAACATCCAGGATACCTTGCCCTCGAGGACCGGAGTTGTATAGCCCTGATTTAAATCGTCCCACTTCTGACACCACGAGCTAAGGAACCCCGAGGCCCCTCAATTCGATTCTAATGGGTTGGAAAACATGCACTTAGCAAGCCAAGTCCTAGGATCTTTGACTCTGATGCGTCATATCCCCAATTTAGATTTTACCATTGGTCTGCTGGGTTGAAAAACCTGTGCAGGGGGGCCTCGATGTACAATGGGCCCCAACATATGGGGATTTGAGGTTACGAGCAGCACACATTGAAGTAGTTTGTGGCATAAGAGTATGTTGTTACACGGTACAAGAAGGAATGCTCAGTTACCACCCTACTTGCTATTTAATATTTATGGCCTTGAAGTGTTTTCCATGAAAATATTTACTGTAATTATCACTTTACGACTTAATGCTCACGGCGTATTCAGACTTAGGCACAAATTCTTATGTCGCTGTCGTGGACCGAGGAGCCAAAGATAACCCCCCAAAATGACCCTGAACTGTTAGCCATTAAAAGTTGTTAAAATCATATTGTAAAATCTGTCTTTCCTCTCTCGTTTTATTGTGTCTTTAATATTGTCCCGCAATCATGATTGCCAAGTTTTCAACGACAAGGCTTTCGCGTTTGCCACTAAAGTCTGAATTTCTTTCATGTTTTTAGAATTAGACAGGCTTTGATGTTTATCTTGGGAAGAAAAGTCTTCCCAGACAATGCGGGGGATTGTTATTATGTACATGTAGGACACAACCGGTATTGGCCAGAAATTCTGTTGCTTCAGGCCTCTTTGCAGCAGTCTGAACAGTTTTCTTGTCTTTCTTTGTCTGTAGGTGTCTATTAATTTTCTTGCGTATGAATGAACAAAAAACGGTTATTCATTATGCACAATCCATTTTAAAAAAAGACTTAAACTGTAGTTACTATTTCATAATGAATTCAGGGCACACAATTGTAGTTCTGGCATGGTCCACACTCATCAGACCAGGCCCAGTTTTTCCAATCATCTGTTGCCCAATTTTGGTGTACCTGCGCTAATTGTAGAATTTACCGTATTTCCTGGTCATTACTTAGGAGCAATGGCACAATGTGCGACCTTTAAGATTCCACTTGTTGTTCACCTTGACCACAGATCATTTTATGCCTCGTTAATCGAAAACCGGTGAATCATTTTACCCTCTGAACATTACAGCATCTTGATGCTGTTCAGTAAATAGCCGTAAATGCGGTCATGTTTCGAGGGAGCTGCAGAAATCCGGAAAGCGCACACACCGACCTCACCCAGGAGTCAAGAGTTGTCATGTGTTGGAGCGGAAAAGTCCCTTTCATTTAGAGGGTTCGAATTGTCTCGTGAAAGCAGCCTTGTGGCCAGCACAAGGGCCTTTTTTGGCATTTTGAACCGTATGATTCGTCTGGAGTGAAAGAGGGGGGAAAAAAAGAGAAGCGAGTCAGCCGAGGAGAAGAGGAAGTGCAATCAGGGTCAGGATGACTGTTTTGGCCGCTTTCAACTCTCCGGAAGGAGGCTCTCAGGCGAGTGGGCTCCCATTGGCGGCTCAGCGGATGTTTGACGCCACAAACACGCTGTCCTGTTTCAGCTCGCCACGGTACAATTTGTAACGCTAAACCCGCATCTCGACTGATCTGTGTCTAGCAAGCGGCATGGCAATAGCTGCGTCAGACGAAACCACTGAGAACCGCTCAAATGTTTTGAATTCTTCCTTAACATAATGATGTATCTCTACTGACTGCAGTGTTTCTTTTTTTTTTCTCCAATCTTTCATGACCATACCCCATGGAAAGGTGTACAGAAGTATGCTAGGGACTGGTTATTCTATAGGATTCATTGTTTTTCTTTTGCTACCTTTTTTAGCACACAGAGCACACAGGTCAAGGTCTTATTTGAAATGCAATTGAGAGCTGATCTTGGGCCAAAAATGAATGAATCCACTATGACTAGAAATCCACTGTGTTTTTATCATGCCATGGTTTTTGTTTTGGTCCGAATGCATTTCTGATCCGAAGTGACCATTCTCTGTCAACCAATGCTGAACTAAGAAGTGGATTCATTGGTACCCTTCACAACTACAAAATCCAATAGACCCAGATTCAAATTCCATTCGAGAACCTACTCCTTGAAGAACGGTGTCAGAAATGAGATGGCTTTGTTGTAGCACGGACATTTCTGGTCAGAAGTGGGAATCCTTAGAGGTGTGCGTTTCCGGAAATGCAGAATAATACAAAGCGAATTGCACTCCATGGTGGAAATGATGCATTAGATGCAGCCACAAAATGATAACGGGAAAGACGGTCTGACTGGCAGGGTGGGATATTGGAAGGGATTTCGGAGAAGGGTGGGCTTTTGCAAGGAATCTGACATCTATGAAGCGCTTGAACGAGTGAGCGCATCCTTCAAAATGTTTGCAGCGGTCTCGTCGGCTTGATTTTCTGTCTGCAATTAAAAAGCAGCGATCGATCTCAAACGACCTCCAGAAAGCGAGACGGCGTCCTCGTTGTCCGACACCTACCAGTCTACCGAGTCTCTGACTCGCTATTGACACCTTACCTGAGTTTGTTTTCAAAAATTCAAACGTTTTTCACTTTTGCTTTTTTTTCCATGTTGAAATATGTTTACAATAGGTTCAAAAAGATGTGTTTCAATAGCGTTAGATGTGTTTTAAGCATGTGGTCGGGGTAAAACTATATATTTTTTTAATTATATGGTATAAATCACAAATTTTCATGTATAGTCGGAAGGGGCTTGAATATCACCTGTAATGAACTAGGTTCACTGGTCACCTGGTTTTAATTTTGGTGTGAGTGTACTTTGGAAAATTGTATCAGAAGTGAGATGGCTTAGTCATAAAGAATGCAGTTTTTGAACTGCAGATTATAATGAAGCACTCTTTGCTGCATGGTGGAAACGGAACATTCCATACATCTGCAAAGCCATGACTGGAAAGACAGTCGGTCGGTCGGTCTTGGCAGTGCGGGATATTGGAAGAGATAAACAGCCTAGAGGTATTTGGTGCGGAATCTAATGGACAGGCAAGCCAAAGTGTCTGACACCTTCCAGCCAAATGTGAGGTTCGATGTTGGCACTTGACTACATTTTGGGAAAATTGAGCATTTTTGTGTTCTTTCTGTTCTTGAACAGAAGTGGTATACTGTGGATAGATTTTTTTGAGTAACCTGTACAACTTAAAAACCCCATAGTGGGATTCTTAGTCACTTACACTTAAGACAATTCTCTGTCATCAATAGTGCATGGATAATTTTCCTTGTACCCTCTACAACTTTGGAAAAACCAATGGACCGGGGTTGAAATTCTTGTACTACTCTGACACAAATGGTGTCAGAAGTGGATTGTCTTAGTCGTGATGCATTTGGCGGCTTTCATTTGAGGAAACTGCCCTGCTCGGTGAAAATAGGCCATTGGAAGCAATCTGCAAAGTGTTGACTGAAAAGCTGTTCCGACTGGCAGAGCAATATGGGAAAAGCCATCGGAAGGCTGAGATTTTGCAAGGAATATGACAGGCAGATGAGACACGGACATGATCGATGAAACGCCTCTTCAATAAGTGATATAATAATAGTGATGTCATACTTTTTTTTTTAATGCAATTACATCCTCCGAAAACCCAATTGACCCAGCTTCAAATTCAGCTTGAGGGTATTTCCCTGTGTTCTATTGTGTCTAAAGTTGGGCGGCATTCATCTCTGGAAATGCATCTGAAAATGAAGCAAACTTGATGGAAAAGGAGCATTTGATGCATCCGCAAAGCAATGACTTGAAAGATGGTTGGACTGATATTTTGTGAGAAGGAGGGAAGCGGCCCAGTGGGGTGGGATTTTGCACGGAATCTGATGGGCAGGCGAGGGGCTGACATGATCGATGAAGCGCTTCTTCAATAAGCGAGCGTGAGTGGCCTCGGAGACGCCGTCGATTTGACTTCCCGCGAGCCAGCGTGCGTTTAAAAGGCGGCGGTCGCTCTCAGACGAGTGACCTCCAATATGTGTGACGCCGTCCTCGTTGTCCGACACCTGCCAGCTAAGTGCGAGGCACGCTTGATTACCCCCACACACACACACACACACACACAAACTCCGCTTCATTTCCTTCTGGGCCGTTGCGGCTTTTGAAATCGCAATAGACCCGGGTTCAAATTTGCTTTGAATTTGCGATGAAAAATGGTGTCGGAAGTAGGATTCCTTTATCAAAAGGTGTACGCTTCACATTCTCATCTGGACAGTTTTCTCTCAACCAATGTTTAATAGTTTTACAGCTCAGTTTTTTCATCAGTCTCTCCACTGTTTGCAAACCCAGTTTGAGGGTACTTCTGTGTGAAAAATGGTGTCAGAAGTGGGGCAGCCTTTATTTCTGGAAAGGCAGGATAAAATGAAGCAAAATGTATATTTTGGTGGAAACGTGCAGTGGGGACAAGCATAGATGAGTGAGCTTTGACAGCGGATGGATTGTTTGTTGGACTGGCATGGCGTCAATTTGGGCTGGAAGGAAAGCCAACGAGTGGGCGGGATTTAGCACGATGGGCAGTCGAGAGACTGACATGATCGATGAGGCGTTTCTTGAGCGGCCTTCGAGGCACCGTAGCTTCATTTGACTTCCTGTGAGCCAGCCTGCAAGTGGCGATGGCTGTCAAACGAGCGACGTCCTCGTTGTTGTCCGGAACCTGCCAGCCAAGTGCGAGGCACGCTTGACTACACACGCACACGCAAACACACACACTTGTTCTTTTCACTTCCCTCTGCGTCTGTACAAAAGTTAGAAAATCCAATAGACCCAGCTTCAGATTTGCTTCGCTCTGAAAGAGTGTCGGGAATGGGTTGCCCTAGTCGTACGTTATTTTACTCCAGAAAATTTGATTTTTGGTACCATTGACAGGTTTTGAAAATCCAAGTAGACTTGGGTTCACATTTGGCGTGATTGTACTAACGCATGGAAAATTGTATCACAAGTTGGACGTCGTAGTCGTAAGGCTTACGTTCCACGGTTATTATAGGTAACGGAAACTAATGAAATAACTAAAACAAAAACTGAAAAAAAATATTATGAACAAAATAAAATGTAACTCATTCACTGCCAGACATTTTCAGACCCTCTTTTTCCCTAAGGTTTGAAATTTTTTTTTTTTAATTCCTGGGGTTGAATGGCTGGACAGTGATAAGTCAAATAAATTTGGCAGTGAATGAGTTAAAAATGTGATTTTTTTTTTTTCCTTAGTTTTTGTCTTTGTCCGTGTCATGCATGAGCTCGCTTTATTTTAAACGTATTTATTTTGCTATTACTGTTCAGCCGTACCGAAGAAGGAAGGTCAAGCGATTGTTTCACAATTGTAGTTTACTTTCTCACTTGATACTTACTGTGACATTTTTTAAAAATCTTGCACTCAACAAATACTCTATTTATATATAAAACTAAAACTAAAACTGAAACTAATGCAAACTAACCTTCTCTAAAAACGTATTAAAACTGATTACATTCAAAAACAGAAGTCAAAAGACAAATCCAAATCTATTGTAACGCTGTTATGTTCCGATTCTGTTCCCGGCAATTCCCAATGTGACGTTATCGTACGACTCATTTTTTTCGGTACCCTTTACAACTTTGTCAGGATTTTGCGCGGAATCGGGCGAGCGGGCTCGAGGCTAACATGATCGATGAAGCACTTCTTCACCAGCCTTGGAGACGCCGTTAATTTGACTTCCTGTCCGCCGGCGTGCGATTAAAAAGTGGCGATGGCTCTCAGGCGAGCGAGCGAGCGAGCGAGCTCCGGCGCGTGCGACGCCGTCCTCGTTGTCCGACACCTGCCAGCCAAGTGTGAGGCACGCTTGGCTGCGCGCTCGCACACACGCTCTTTGACACACATTTCTGCACGCATCAGCCTCGCCTGGCATCGCCCGCAGACACGCTTCCCACCACTGCCTCCCTCATTCATCTTTCATTAGCGCGGCGCTCACGGGAGAAACCAGCGCACACACTCGCACTGTCACACACAAACGCGCCTCCCTCCCTCTATCGCGTTTCGCCCCGTAATCTCCCGGTTTGTCTCGCTCGTGTCTCGCAATCTGTCTTTTTTGATATCGCTCCTCCCTCGCTGCCTCCTTCTTTTTCTTGTCGCCTCGGCCTCGCTCCGTGCTTTCACCTCCCCCCAGGGGCCGCTCAGCGCCATCTCTCTCTCGAGGGCCCCCGTTCCCCTTTCGCGGCCTCGCTCTTGCACATTCTCACCTCTCGTGTTCTTCCTCTTCCACCACCTACCCCCCCCCCCCACCACCGCCACCGCCACCACCACTTCGCCCCCCTTCTTCCTGTGCAGCGCCGTTTCTCTGACACTCGTCTTTACAACCCCCACCGCCGCCGCCACCCGCCCCTCTCGCTCTCTCTCCGTCTATCTCGCTCGCCCGCTCTTTCTTCCTTTCATTTCGCTCTCCCTCGATGGAGGGGAAAGGCTCTTTGCCTCTAATTGCGGCTGTTCCGTTGCCATGGTGCATGTTGCTCGGCGCTGCGCTCGTTTGTGTGTGTGTGCATGTACGTGCGTGCGTGTCCTTGGGTGCGTGTGTGTGTGTGGCAGGCAGATGATTGCTTGCTGCCAGCTCTCGTTTCCCGGACGCCGATCGTGTTTCTTTGCGGCAGCAGGAGGGGGGAAAAAAATGAGATGCCAGAAATAGCCGCCTCACACGCGCGCACACACACACACGCTAGTTTTCTCTCACCGCTGTGCTCTTCAGAGAAGCGCACACATAAATGCACATCCACCGCCTTTTTGCTCTCCACCTGACATCCTCGACGCATGTGACCCTCTCACACGCGGAGACCTTTCTGTGTGTGTGTGTGTGCGCGCGCGCGTGTGTGTGTGTTCGTCCTGCAGAGGTTGTGTGGGGACTGCTGATTTATTTCACCTTTAATGGGAAGTGAAATGAATGTGGGCAGCAGCTGCGCCGCTCCTCTTGAGATACGGCGGTTAAGGCTAACCCAGAAAACACGCGGCGCCGCTGCTCCGCTCGCAGCCAGGCCGCCGCCGCTTTCATTAGCCGCCGCGTTAAGACCCTTAAGACTTGACACGGCCGCCCTCGGGTTGGCAGGTCGGACGCATCTCGCTAGGCCGATTCTCAACCTGTTGCCAACCCTGCGGTGGGCGGGAGGTATTCTCTCTTCTCCCCGTCACAACTTTTTCCAAAGGTATTTTGGAAGGTAAGTGGCGACAGATTAATAGAAAATAAACCTTCCAACCTTCTGCCGCAAAAGAGGATAAGAGGGGATTATAAGCAGATTTGCGAAGAAATCTACATAATCATCTTCTGCGCCTGTTCACCTGCACTTCTGTCGAGTTTTTTTTTTGGGAGGGGTGTGGGGTTCTAGTCAAAAACGACAAAACTCAACAATGAGCAAATACCGCTAACCCGGAATAAAAGATGTGACTAATGGTGACATTTATTCTCAATTGGCCTGTTCAGAGGCTCTTTTATTTACCGGTTCATTGCCCCGCATTCGTCGTAAAGCGAGGACCCCATGGGGTGACATGTTTCAAATGTCAGCAGCACATACTACCTGTTACTATTTCTTGACCGCATCCTGTGGTCAGCCGGGTTCCGATCTTTCTCGGGTGACGTAAGCCACTCCTGGTCACTCAATGATTGAGCAGATTTAAAATGTTAACATTTGAGGATGCACATTAACATGGCTCATCTCTGGATGCTGCAGTGTCCTCTTGCAGAATTACGGGACGTCCTCGTTTCCCTCCCTTGTTTTGTTTGACGTCTTCTTTTGACAGATATGTTCAAAGCGGCATCGTTTTTGCAGTTTCACCAAATCACTGCTCATGGCTTGATATTCAAGCAGATTCGTCATTGGAATAAGTGCGGATAAACAGCTGGAAATGAGGAAAATAAACGCAGGAGGAGGTTGCAGCATTATTCTCCGCAGTTTCCACTTTCTTGGATGAAATACAAGAGACAATCGTTCTCCTCCGTTGTTGTTGTTTTTTTAGCATGTCTCATTCCGATTTGTGTTTACGCTTTTTGCAGTTTTCCTTGTCTATTAAAAGTTCTTTGTCTTTAATCTGATGGATTCATCCTCCTCAGTTGCCGTCGCTCTGGATGCTGCAAAGTTTTATTCCGCAGTTTCCTTGCTGCTCGCGCTGTCCCCCGGTTAAAATACTGAAACTTTTCCTTGATTAAACTGATCAACGGCAATTTTTCATCAGAGACGGCTTTATGTATCCCTGACCGTATTGTTGACGTTGATTTCTTTACTTTTTTCGAGCACATCGGGTTTTTGAGATATTTACATTTTTTTTTTGCATTTTAAAGCGGAAATCAACCCAAACATATTTTTCAAGAATATGTTCCCAGCAGGCCCACTAGTTGAAACGCGGCATTCTGATTAATATTGCGTTTGTGGAATAGGAGTTAAGCAGCAAAATCCACCTCTTTTAAGCCATCTCAAACCAATTTGTCACTTCTGTCGACAAACGACCAATCACGGCTCAGCTTCAGAAAACAGGTCAGAATTGAGATCCACAGTCACCGATGTATTTTTCAGACAAATTCTTGAGCGCCTGGAGAGCAAACTGTAAAACACATAAAACACAATCAGCACACTCACAAATGAGCTGCTGTCTCCCACAGCTCACGCTCAGACACTCACACAGCGTCGCCAGTACACCAAGCTCCACTTTTTAAAGGGTCATGCATGTTCGCAGACATTGCAATACAGATAGTATTTCTACCCCGTAATACACATTCTTATCATTGAAATAAATGCTATCATTGGGATGTTTGTTTAAAAACATTTAAATTATCCACTAACAGGTGATGACATAGACATATAAATATCTGAGAAAAACAATTTGCATACTAATTTGGAACACAATGTAAGCATTTAATGCGTGATATTTTATTGTATGTTCAAATATGTTTACAATCTATGATTTAATAAATCTATCTAAAGTGGATGAACATACTAAAACCATGAGACAAAAGATGAATATGGTGTCTTTGTATTGTGGATTTCCACCTATAGCGAGCGGGTATGGAATGTATTCTGGGCGATAAATGGGAGTTCGCTGTATTTTGGTTACCACTTGAGAGCATAACGCAAATACGAATAAATAGTGTCAATGATGAAGCGTCTCATAATTACAACTTCTGTTGTTTTCCCACCGATGACCAAGCTGGTGTGTTCCTTCCGGGCGGCATACAAGTAGCCCCGGGATGACTTTCCGAGTGTCGAGGTCAACTGCGGCGGCCACTTATTTTCGCCCCGCTCACACCGAAATCACCGTGAGCGCTGTGCACATTGATTCCCCGGCTAATAGATCAATAAAAAAAACATTAGGGACACACGAACCCTGCGAGGAGGACTAATATGGGGTTAATCCAGGGTCAATTGCTGGCCGGCATCCTTCGACTTTGTTCCCAACGAGGCAACGCAACCTTGAGCAGGTCGAATCGCGTGTCAATGAGGACACTCCCAAATTGACGATAGAAGCGTGACGATGGGGCATGCGTATGTCACCAAATGTGGAGAGGACGATGAAAATGTTGACGGGACGAGCGGGAAACGGCGGCTAGGAGAAGGAACGGAGCGCTCCGGCACTTTTACGCCTCTTGGCTTCTCGCCGCCCTTTTAAAGTGCTGCGTGCTGTCGAAGCGGCAGCCAAGAATGTGTCAGCCCAGACGTCTCGCGCTGCCTAATGGGCTCTTAAACGCTGATATAAAGCTCGCCTCGCTCCTTTTCGCCCTCCCCCGTTTTCCTCCGGCTCTCCACTCCTCCCTCCCCCTATTTTGCCGCCCGCGACGCTCGCTCTCATTACCTCTCGTTTTCACCCTTCCTTCTCGCTCTGTCACTCACTTGTCGTCGTCTTCGCGCTTCCTTCCAGTTGATCTGTCAACCTCACGCTCGCTGCCTTTTCCCATCCTTTTTTTTTTACCCACGTCTGTTTTCATGGGCTCCGTCCTTACCTTCACATTTCAGGATGGATGGTTGGAAAAGACAAAAATAAACACATGCTAATGTTAGCCCAGCCTGTAGCCGGGCCGTTGCGCTGGGCGCTTCAGTATAAGACTCCACTGTCTTGTTTTTGCTGCAGCGGTCTTGGCTTTTGTGATTGTTTTTCCTGCGACAACTGAGGTATCTGTCTGCTGAGTTGCTCCGCAATTCTTATTTACGGCACACGTCTCAAAATGACCAAAGTCTATTGTTAGCTTACGTTATTGCTGTGCTATTTTTTTCAGTTTGCCTCAACCAAGGCACGTCAAAATGTGGTGAACCTAGGGTATATGGCAATGGTAATTCTTCTCCAATTTGATTTCTTTTAAATAAAACATTGCCCCGCTCTGTTCCGCCAGGCTCCATAATGCTCTCTACCCACTGGAGCCATCGTTCTCCCTCACCCTGTTGCACGTGCTGTCTGCCCCACTGCATGGCTTAGCCAATGCCTTTGTCTTTGGTCTGGATCGGGATTGGTGGAGCCTACTGAGCCCCACTGGCATGCAGGTATGTGTCAACAATTTTGTTTTGATGCACAGAACCATTAAAACGTGCCGAAATGCATCACTACGAACCAATCCGAGAATGCGCTGTTCGTCCTCAATTTATGTTCCCCTGCTCCACTACCAAGTACCTTTGTAGCCGGGATTACCAAATCGGGGTTACCAAGTAGGCCAAGATGATGTGGTAGGGGTTGGGCAAAATATCAATATTGTGATATTGTGTTGTTTTCTCTTGTGTTACAGTATCAATACCAAGTTTCAAATATACATTTTCTTCCAAATCACATTTCATGCCATATTTGTTCCTTTTAATGTGACGCAAATCTCAGTCCAGGGGGTCCTTGGTTTTCATTGAAGCAACCCAAATAAGTATGTTGAGTCTATTAAGGGCGTCACGTTCCGCAGCATCCTTGGCAAGGTCTATTCTGAGGCTCTGGAAAGGAGGGTTAATTGGGAAGTTGACTTTCAGGTTCAGGAGGAGCAGTGTGGTTTTTGCCCTGGCTGTGGAACAGGAAACTAGTTCTATTCCCTCAGCAGGCTTCTGGCGGGTGCGTGGGAGTTCTCCCCAGTCAGTTTGCATGTGCTTTGTGGACTTGGAAGGGCATTCAGACATAGATCTCAGGGAGTCCTGTAGTTGAGATTACGGGTTATAGGACCCCTTGATGTAGGCCCTTGGGTCCCTGTATGACCTGTTTCAGAGTTTGTCCGCATTGCCTAGATGTATGTCGGATTTGTTTCCAGTTTGGGTTGGCCAAGCTTTTTTCACCAATTTTGTTAATAACCTTTGCATGGATTGCAGATAGGCAGAAGAGGATGGATGGATGGAATGATGGATGGATGGATGGGATGGAAAAACAGTAAGAACGACAGTGACTGAGTGTTCCCTCTTGTGCCACATGGTGCCTTATACTTATACAATTGCACAAACTAGTTCATCGAGCGCCATTCATTACCTTAAATTGCGGTGTGTGTGTGTGTGCGCGGTTATAAACCAAGAATCCCCTGTATTGTCCTCAATCAACTCTCATTGCGGGCTCATCTAAACGACCAATGAAGTTGTCTTTTATTATGTATTTACTACACACTGTTTAACTCTGCTTGGACAATAAACATAGAAGCATATGATGATACAAAACAAAACATTTTCTTCTTTCTTTTGGCTAATATATTGCTGTTGTTGGTGTTGTATTTGCAAACATATGTACAGTAATTGGACGTATTAGCTTGAGTTAATTCTATTAGTTACTATCACACAATAGCTTTGTCGTGATATTATCAGTATTGCTGGCAAAATATCTCTACAATTACCACCCTTAGTGACATATACAGCTGCTGTACTCTCATTGGACGAGCAGATTTGTCGGTTGCACGGCTGGAAAAGACAAAAATAATCACACATGCTAGGTCAGTGATGAGTCACCGTTACGCACCAGACATCAGTGCAAGCAGCGTGGGTTCAATTCCTACTCAGGGATGGTGTGAATGTGACTGTAAATCATTTGCTATCCCTATGTGCTCTGTGATTGACTGGCGAAAAAGTCCGGTCCAGCAGTATAGAAAATGGATGGATGGAAACACACATTAACATGAGCTTATCTTGTTGCTGTTGACTCTGGATGCTTGCTGCAGTCTCAGATTCTGCAGCCTCCACTTTGCTACGTTTATGAGATCGTTTTTTGTTGTTGTTTGTTTGTTTGTTTGTTTGTTTGAAGAGAAAAAAATTGAATTTTTTTTCCTTCAAGAAAGTCACCTTTTTTTGAGAAATTTTAGGTAGTTGTTTTTTGGCAAAAATTCAGATCCCCCCTGTAAAAGTCTTTTTTTTTCTGCGAAAAAAAATATTAATAGTATTCAGAAGAGTGTTATATATTTTCATGGAAAAAAAAAATATCAATATCAATATGTGGCGTGGTTTTCGAAGTTTCACACCGCTACCGAAGCGGTACCATTTTAGTAGTTTTCCACTGCAACAAAAGAAAGCTACACTATCCACTTGGTTGTAGATTGTATTGTCACTCTGAGTTTGTGTTATTAAAAAAAAAAAAAAAAAAATTCACCGGCCTCACTTTTTCCCACTTTTTAGGCGACCGTGTTTTGACGGAGGATGTTGGCGCATTTGAACCGTCGTCTGCGGCACTTCAATAAACACCGCGATCAATACTGCTCCCCACTGATTTGTCTCAATCTAGCAACATTGACAGTATTTGCGGATATGAGCCAGCGCTAATATCGAACCACGAGAGGCGGGGGATAAAGTAGTCTCTTGTCTTCGTTTTGAGCGCGCACAAACACGCGCTCACACACGCGCACGCACTCGCATTGTCACCCAGTCAGTATCGCCAGCCAGGCTGATAAGCGGCCATGAGCACAAACTGGAAGAGAGGAATGTGTGGTATGACCTTCAACGCAAATGTCAATGTTTCGGCGTGGCGAGCGGGGGCGCAAGGGAAAGAAGACAACACAAGTGAAATGGAATCACGGCGCCTCCGTAAATCACGGAGAAAATTATGTTTGTGTCAGGGAACGAGGGTACGGAAATCGGCGACGGCGCGCCGACCCGCACGCACACACGCGCCAGTGCCAGTCAGACAGGCTCCGTGTGCGTTCGTGACTAACAGCCGGTTGTTATTCATCTTGGCATGCGACTCCCAGCAGCCCCCCTCACATCAGGTGCGAGATTGGCGGCGGCGAGCGGGAGGGGGGGGGGGCTGCTGGGGGGGTATGCGGGCGACAGGGAGGTGGTGACGGCGGGGGTGGGTGCTTCTGAGAGCGTCAAAACATTCCTTCCTCGGCGCAACGAATCTGCGCTTTCATCAGACACCTCATCGCCAGCTCAACCTCCCCCCCCTCCACACACACATGCACGCACACACGCCGCACACTCTCAGCCCTCGTAGCAGCCGCTGGCTCTCTCTCTCTCTAGCTCTCTTTCTGCCTTCCTCGCTCTTGCTCTGCCGCCTATATTCAGCCTTCACGCGCCTTTCCAGACACCTTCACATTCTTTCAAACTGGCTAACTGCAAACATTAGACCTTGACTACTCAAGATCATTTTGATTTCTTTAATTTTTTTTTTGTAAATGTCTTTAATGATTTCGTTTGTAAATATTTTTATATTTACTTTTAATTGTCTGAAATATGAGTTTTCTTGTGGATGAAATATATATAAATGGTGTAGCTCCCCTTGAGTTAGTAAGACATTGACAGGTGAACTGATAGGAAGCACCCAAGTTCTGACCAACTCACCCATAAGGGTCGTATAATTTGGCTTGCTTGACAATGGCCGACGGTACTTAATAAACTGTGCTGCTTGATGGAAACAAAGGCCTTGTGGTAACGTCTTCTGAAAGCGACCTATCCTTGGTAGCGGCAAAGTCGTTGATTTGACAACCCCACAGCATTTCTCCCTCAGGTTCTAATCAATGCAGATTTCAAAATGTGGTAAGCAATTGGTATAATTACGATGTGGGAAAGTATGCAAATGAAGAATATTTCTCTGGGGCTGTTGTTCTAACAGCAGATTGTACAACCACCACCTCCGCTTATAACATTTGGCTGCGGGCGCTTCCTCTTTGTTTTCGTCCACACCAAACGACGACTCAAGTGTCTTTCATTTATGAGCAGCGTGGGAGCCCCGATTGCAACAACCTTTTGGGTCATTTCACGGCTGACTAACGTCATTGCGAAACACTCGAGGGTTCACCGTCAGCCACAAGCCGTCTTCTTGGCCCCGTCGTTGCCTTCCAAATGTAGACCACGTGTTTGCGGCTGTTCGGACCATGACTGTTCCCGGAAGGAATAAAATGCCTTCTCTGTTTTCTCTGGTCACGAAGCACCAAAATAAAAAATGTCACTGATGTGCGCGAGATCAGAGGGTTATTTGTAATTAGGCCCTTATCTGATGGTGTGAATGTCAGCCAAACAATGCACGAGTCTGATGTGATGTTTTCAAAGCAAAAACCTGGACTGAACTGGAACCTTCTCTGCGCTTTGTTGTGTCTCTTTATTGCTTTCTACAACTCCCAAATCTTACTAGCAAGGTAACGGCACTTAAATGAGTCTTTTTTTTTTTTTTTTTTCAATAAAGTAAAGTCACCTACCGAGTTCCCACGCAGAACAAACTAGCTAAGGTACAGGAAGTGTAACTGCCTAGCGCACTAGCCGCACATGGACCCCAGACACAAATAAAGGGTAGCTCAGCCTCTGGCAAGTGGACGATAGGCCGAGCGATATGCTTTTGGCAGTACGTCAAGCTCGTTAACTCATTTGAAATGGCATCATGTGAATGTGGACATCGTGATGCAACATGAAAAAAACTAGCACAGCGCATTTGCAACTTCCAGTGGCATTTAAACGTCGTCTCCCGGGCTCTTCAGATGGAGCCAAAGCAATAACACATGCCATAGGTGTTTTTATTGCGTAATAATTCAGACTGTTACCGTTGTAGTTCCTAACAAGGCCAACTACTGGTGTCACGCTTTGTTAAAAAGAAAATATTTAAGCTGTTATATAACTTGATTCATTATGTATTTATTCATTTTTTTATTTGAGTCATTTATGCATTGAGATTTTTTTTGCAAGCATTTACTCTCGTTTCATTTAAACGTCTTCCTGTTTTCACAAAAGATAAGCCGTTTTCTGGTTTCATCGTGTTCCCTGACCGTACCCAAAGTGAACCAAACCGTGACCTCCAAACCGAGGTACTGCATGTCCACGCTCTCTTTTGATTGGCGCGTTTATGTCTCCTTTCCACTTTTCCGTCGAAGGAGTCGTAACAGCTACTTATTTCAACAACTTTTTGTTTAGTTTGAGTGAGCAGAGAAGTGACTTGCTCACAAAGTTCAGCTTCACTACATCGCCCATCGGCGTCATGGTTTTGTTAATGCACCAGTCATCTAAACAAGAACTGGTGCTCTGATAAAACAAGTGCTGGGCAGGTGGTTCTGAATTGTTAAGTGCGTTCGAATTCTTTGAAGCAACTGTGGAGCTACAACATTAAATCAATAAACATCTTACAAAGTCATCTTAGTGTCTAATTAGATATTGACTTTGTGGCAACTAGTGTATAGCTCTATATATAATAACAACATTTAAGTTTTTTCAACAAAATGCTCTATATGTAGTGAACGGTCCCCTTTAACTCTAAATGGGTGACTTTAGGTGGGTTTCACAGGATTTAGTTGTTTTTTTTTTATGGGCCCTGTTGTTTCATATCTATTAATGAAACTGGTGATTTTGTTTTTTACAACTTGCTGGAGGGGGGCGGTACTGAGTGACATTTGGGCTGGGGGTGTTGCGTCCTATGAAATATCTCAGTTTCCACCAGTTTTGAGAATGGGGAAAAAGCCTTTAACAGGCAATCTCTTTGGTGTAATAATAACAAGGAGTCATTTCAAGAGGGCTTGGCACTGCTTGCTCAAGCTCTAATAATAGGACAGCATTTCAGGCAGGAGTCCCCTAAATAAGATGAAAGAACAAAACAGTACGTCACGTCTCAGAGTAGTCCCACAGTGACTAACTAGAATAGCACAGAGCCAAGGCCCAAATGTTTGCGTTGGAAGAAAAAATGGAGAGAATCCTTATTGTTTGTTAGCATCTGTTGTTGGCATGGATGGTCCTTGTTCTGTTTTGTCATATGGGCTCAAAGAAATTGGTGGAGTAACTTTACCTGGATCTGCACCAAAAGTGAATTTTTAATATCTTCGACTAACTTTACCACTAAACAAACAACAAATATGAAGACATATGGACACCGTTTATGGATTGCAGTGGTACCTCTATTTACGAAATTAATTGGTTCTGGAACAAATTTCTTATGTAGAAAATTTTGTAAGTAGAGACGCGTTTTCCATGTAAATGCCTTAATCCGTTCCAAGCCCCCCAATATTCAGACATAAATGTTTTATAAAGCATAGAAATTCATGAAAACATGTAACAAATACATGTTACCATTAGATTATTGCACAATAAATGAGAGTTGCGCATAATGTAAAAAACATAGAATAAAGATGAAAAAAATTATGGTCGTTTGCCCTTTAATTGCTGTCCTCATCGCTTTTTGCCCTCTTTAGTTGATGTTCCCTCTCAGAAGTGTTTTTTGCCTGGCGTTTTGTAAAGAACTGATTTAATAACGTGGCGACTGTCGATACATTACGGTCATGTTCTTTGAAAAACGATTTTCTCCTTTTTTTCTTCTCCTCGTTTCTAATTCACGTAAAACTATCGGAACACCTCATGGCCCGAGGGGCGAAAGACGAGGACGCTGCATAGACATATCTCTCTATCTACCTATCTACACACATAGACACATACGGTAGAGGTCCCTCTTAGCCAATGGGATGCCAGGAAAATGCTAGGCTAGCCAATGGCAGAGCAGCTATGAGTATGTTGCGTTCAGGAAACTCCGGAGCTGCGAGTGCCAGCCCATACTCTATTTTTACCTTTCGTATCTCGACATTTATTTTGTAACAAGAGGCAATATTTTCCTGTTGAGGCGTTTCTTAACTTGAAAATTTCGTATGAAGAGACGTTCGTAAGTAGAGGCACCACTGTACCTCAAACAATGTTGATTTATAACAAACTGTGAAGTGTGACTTATTTTCTTTCTATTTTTATTTATTTTGGTACCTATTGTCATTATTATCTTCTTTTATTTTTAATTTCAGCTCTTTCTGTGTTGTATGTTTTTATTCCAATCAGTAGAGTGAAGTTTGTTCTGGGTTAAAATACAAATCAATAAAAAAGATATTGTTGGAAAAAAAAAAAAACAACAACAAATGGCGGACAAAACATAAACTCTCTTTTAATACGATAAATGAAAAAATGCATTTAAAATAAGACCCGCTGTCATTGTTAATTTCACAGGGCCTGCCACTGAGTTCAGAGCACATTTTCCATTTAGTCAAACAAATCAACGCTGACTGAAACATAGCCTCCCATTAGCGGACTTCACAAATTGGGGCCATTAAGGAAAGCGCCTGACTCAAATTGTCTGTGTAGCTATAGGATGACGTCCTGTTGTTAAATTTGTGGCAAAGAGTAACTGACAATCAGCCCTTTCTCACACACACACACACACACACACACACACACACCCACACACACACCTACGTACATACGCACACACACATACCATGAAATAGAATTTAAAAAGATTTTTACAGATGTCCATCAGGGTTTATTCACTGAGTGTAAAGCTAGTCTTGTTGAAAAACTACCTCGCCTATTGAATAGAAGACCCTAGTGTCAGGGACAAAAATACAATTTATGAACACATTCATTGCAAGAGCGAAATGCCGAGAACTGAGAAAGACGTGCGGAACAAAATAGATGGCAGAGTACAAACATGGAGGCATGTCAGAGTTTACCGTTACGCTAATTGTAAAGAGCCAGGGAACGTTTCATATTCCACACTTTATTTCATCAGAGAGACGTGGTCCTCAATAGGTCCTGCTGTTTTGGTTAGCAGCGGTGTTGAAATGAGCTCACCAGGTCAGTCTTGAATGTCCGCGTGTGAACAGTCGCTGTAATTACAGTTGCTACCCGTTTTCTTATGGGGGACGGGAGGGGTGGGCGGGCTTCTATTTTAAGGGAGGAGTTTAGTGGGTGACGCAACCAGCGACTAGGTGGCGCGTGGCGTCAACAGTATTTGTGGGCCTATGTTTACAATGAAGTAGCATTAACAAGGCGTTTTACTGTTGATGGAAAAAATTAAAAAAGAAATCTATTACTACCGTTTTAATGAAAATTAAGTCGCTTAGGATCAATGCACAATTTTTGTATCTCTGCACCTGTGTGAGTGTGTGTGTGTCCAAATTTTGATCTTGTGGCTGGCTATGACTGTGGGAAACATTCAAGTGGATCTATTCAAACCGTTAGATATCAAGAGCCCTTTTCACACTGCATTTGAAGGGCGCGTTTACACAGCAATTGCAGCTTGCTCTATTAAAATAATTAGATGTATGGTGACATC
Organism: Filicampus tigris; assembly: GCF_054856515.1. NCBI lineage: Eukaryota > Metazoa > Chordata > Actinopteri > Syngnathiformes > Syngnathidae > Filicampus > Filicampus tigris. Next base: position 8,961,699 of record NC_141230.1, read on the forward strand.
AATGCGTCAGTGACAAATGTTTTCAACACAAGCGGTGTGGACACTTATTCTACACGTATTCTCGGGTGTCCGTCACACTGTGGTCACTGGCGTCATTACACCTCATAAGACATCGGAAGCCATCAAATTGACTTCAAACCCGCCGTTATGCATCGCTATCGTAAAATGAGGACAGCGAGTCGAGGAGAATTTGTGAAAATACCGCCCTTGGGCTTGATTTACTAAAACCCCAAATAGCTAATTATAGATTTATTAAAGGTTTGCACGTCCAAAAATGGACAAAAACTAGATTGGTCTCTGCAAAAAGATGTGGAATCTGATCTACTAGGCGCACGCACCTGCGATTGAGTCTGTCAAAGGAGCAAAATTGCCACAGGCGAAACATGATGGCTGAGTTTGCGTCTTTAGATTGCACGTCTGAAAGGCAGGCAAAAAATGGCACGCGCAGCGCTCCCAGCATGGCAGGGGAACTTAGCCGCTCATGTCAACATTTTTGAAATGCCAGAAACAAAAAGTTTGCACGACATATCGTCTATGGAGCGATGCAGTTTTGTAGATTCTGAATTGTCGGAGCGCCAAGTTGGAGACTCCGAAATCTCCCTTTTGCTGAAAAAAACTGAGCTTTTCACGGTGCCCTTATTCTCTGCTTACCGTAGTTTTTTTTTTGGTTTTCGATCTTAAGGGGACTCTCGTTCGTCAACTTTGTTGTCCATTAGCGCATCTCCTTTCGACTCCGTCGTGGTTTTGTACGCTGTACTTTTTTTCAGTGGAAAATCGACCACCTTAGGCCAGTAAAAAAGCGCAGTCAGATATGAAGATATCAGGTCCCGCGGTCTCCGCTGATTGTGAATTTTGTGTGTGTCTCAGCTGGCTCTGCAGTCGCGGCTGTGCGACAGGACGCGGATCGGCGAGTACCACGCCGGGACCGTGCGCTATACCCAAGCCGACTTGGCCGAGCTGAGCGACGACGAGGACGCCAACACGATCTTCTACGCGCCTAACATGACCCTGAAAGACCGAGGGCCCTGAGGGAGACAAAGGCGGCGAGGATCGGCGGCAGGAGGAGGAGGAGGAGGAAAAGGAGGAGGAGGAGGGCAGCTTCCTGACAAAGAGAAATGCGGTGGATTAGAAAGGAGAGGGAGGCAAAGGAGGTAGGCAGAGAATGGAAGGCAAGATTGGGGGAAAGTCAGGCAGATAGAAGCCGGAGATGAGCTGTCAGGTTCCATTATTAATCCCCATCCTTTACTATTTAATATCCTAAAGACGCGCGCACACACATACTGAGCAGGGCCGCCTCCAATACCACAACCTCGGGACAAAAAAAAAAAAAAAGCTCCTTGCGGTGTTAAAAAGGCTTCCGCCGCATCCCCGAGGTCTTAAAACATTCCTCATCACTGCCCCCAGGACTCCCTCAATCCGCACTTTTGGCATACCACCAAGATGGGGGAGGAAGAAAAAAAGCGAAGGAAAAAAACCTTGCAAGGCAATCATAACAAGGTGCAATTACCTTTTCACCTCTCTGCCGGAGAGGAGGTGGAAAAGCAGGTCTTTTTAAAACGTTGACGCGTGCCGCTCGCTGGCACAGGCACGCATAATTCACACATTCTGGAGCACCATGACTTGCTCGCTTATTTATACATGAGCCTGGTGCACAGCGGGAAATAAGCATTCACGTCTCCTGCCTTGGACAGTATTTGTTTCTGCCTTTTTGTCTTCAAAAATACGCATGTCCATTTCATGTTGATTTAAAAAAAAAAAAAAAAAAAAAGTTGAAGGTATTTTTTTTTTCCAACCACTGTGGATATGAGCAATTTGACTAAATGTCTTTGATTAACTATGAGGAAAATTCCCAAACAGTTAGTCTTTTTTTTTAACCTCTGAATACTCTGACCTCGACTTTAAAGTGAATAAACTGCCCGTCTGCTGGTTGCAGTTAAGTAGCGCATTCAGTTATCTCAAGCGGAGTACACACAAACTGATTTTTCCCATCCTCCTTCTTTGCCGTTCTGTTTTCACTTTCTCCAAATATTCTTAAGGGACAAATCAAATCATACGCATTTTTTTCAAGAATATGTTCCCAGCAGGCCCACTAGTTGAAACACGGCATTCTGATTAATATTGCGTTTGTGGAATATGAGTTAAGCAGCAAAATCCAACCCTTTTTAGCCATCTCAGGGGGCGGCCATTTTGTCACTTCTTTCGACTGAAAATGACATCACAACTGCTCAGGGCTCAGGTAACGACCAATCACGGCTCACATTCAGAGAACAGGTCAGCTGTGCAGTTGTAATGTCATTTTCAGTTGACAGAAATGACAAAATGGCTGCCCGCAGAGATGGCTAAAAACGTGTGGATTAACTCTTATTCCACAAATGCAATATTCATCAGACTGCCTTGTTTCAACTAGTGGGCTTGCATTGAACATATTCTTGACAAAAATATGTTTGGGTTGACTGCCACTATAAATGTGTTTCTTCCATCCAAGTCTTTCCCTTTATGATCTGATTTACTAGTCTTTCCAAATGTTTCTTCATACTGATTTTGTATTATCTTCACCAATTGATTTAAAAAGTGACAGACCCCAACACATGATGTGGAAAAGAAATTGGCGAGTTTGTCGCAGTACCAAGACTGACCTGGAGAGGCAGCATGGTGCTGCAGGGCATTCACACTGAGGGGAAAAAAAATACAAAGAACAAGAAGAAAAACACTTGTAGTAGAAGTACTAGAAGATGCTAGGCTAAATGTTTATTTATGTTAACATTTTAATGTGGTTGAATGACACACCCCAATCTGGCCTTTGGTCAATTTAATGGGAAGGAGGAGGGAGTCGCTCAAATATATCGCTATTATCGGTATGTGTGTACGCCACTTTATCAACGTAACGTAACGATGGCTAACATTTCTATGAAGCTTATAATGTCAAAGAAGCCAAAGGACGTGGACATCAGCATAATTCAAAGGTTAATGGATAATTTAGCCTCCAGTCATGTCGGCCCGGCGAAATTTATTGACGATGATTGGTCGAAAACATAACAGTCATTATCCGAGGTGTCAGCATACGCGAATGAACATCTTGTCATTATTATACAGACGAGAAGTTAAGATGTCATAAAGTGGACACGTGTTTTTAACCTGTGCTTACTTTTACACAGAACAATGTGATGTCCAGTGGAAACCGTGTCTCTCCAAAGTGTTTGTGCGGGGGGGTTTCGGTCAAAAGTCGAATGTGTATTTGTACAGTTGAGTTGAGTATGTTATATTTTTTCCCCCTTGCAGAGTCAACACCATTTTTAATTGTGCTGTTTTGGTTAGAGGACAATTTCATTCAGCAAAATCAAATGAAGTAGTCATGTCTGTTACGATTAGAAGAACCACACAAAAAGTCTCGAGACACCGTGCCCAAAAACACACAGGAAGTCTGCCATTTTGATTTGAAGCAGACATTCTAGGTTCATTTCCCAAGGGTCCTTAAAACCAGCTCGTCCTAAACGTTTTCTTCAATTTCTTCTAAATTTGAACCACAGATACTAGACAGATGAGTGATGCTAGATTGTAAGGAAGTTGAGGTTTCGTCATTGCATGTGGGCGCTTCATCAGCTGATGACACGCCGTAAAACATGAAACTCTTTTAACTCAGCTCCCCAAGGTTCGAGGGTTTTTTTTGGAATGAATTCAAAAAGCAAACACAACTTGAAGATGTGTTTTACCCTTTGGGCAACGATGATAGATTTCTTGAAAATGTTTCGTATTTTTTCTTGTAAGAAAATGCTATTTGTCTTTGTTATACTGTATTTATAAACACGTTGTATGGTCAAATGTACATTCTATTTTTGTATTTGCCTGTGAAGAAGATGGTCGTCTTGCTGCTTAGCCTTATGAACAACTTAAAAAACAGAAATATCCTTTTTTTTTTTTTTTCTTCCCCCCACGACGGTGTCCGTGTCCAAACAAAAAGGTAAATGATGGCACGTGGTGAGCGCTGCCTAGCAACAGCCTCTGCTATTCCATCATCTCACGGCCTGTGTCAGTGGTGGCGAGCTGTGATTGGCAGCATAATCATTTAAATTCAGCCTCCATTTTGTTGTTGTTGTTTTTTTAAGGCAGCTGCCGGCGTGAAGTGACCGCTGTCACTCGCCTCTTCCTGACGAGTTGAACTAATGACCCGACACTTGACCCCCTTTCAACCCCTTGAGCTGTTGAACTTTCCCGCCGGGTGTCAGTGACACTGCGGCGCGACTGAGTTTGCACTTTAACGCAGCTTGGCCACCATCTTACTCCAATACACACACTGACTCGTATCCTTTTTTTATTTTGGCACCGTCGCTGGCTTGACTTGACTTGCACTCCGTCAAATAAACGAGCAGCAGAGACGTTTCATAACAAAGGTGCGCCTCAGTGTGTTTTTTTTCATTCGCACGCCGCCATTCCTCAACGCCTCTGGCTGTACAAAGTGTGCCAAACCGTGCGATTTTGCGAGCATAAATGTAACTCATTATACCAGTGATTCGAAAAAGTGTAGCGTGAGTACCACTCGTCGTATGCGGGCTCCCTCTAGTGGTACACAAAAGGATCACTGAATGAAATACAAATAAAATGTATGAAATTTAGACATGAACTAAAATGGGACATTTTAGAATGAAGCTTTCAGCTAAGCAAGCCTGTTTAAGTGCAGTACATTAGCGTTTACTGTTTACCGGTTTGATTACTGTAAATTTTGGGGGAGGGTACAATTTCTGTTTAACTTTGATGTTGAATGCATTTTTCATTTAATTATTAGTCTTTTGATTATCCTATTAATGAATTTACAAATCGGATAAAGATTTCAAAACTTATTTCTACACATAGTGGTGCAAGCATCCACGGGTAACATTAGTCTGTGTCGGAAAAACGAACCCTCCGAAGCTTTGAGGAAGAGATTTTGGATCTAACTTTTTTGTCGTGAATTCATTTGATTATGATTTATGATTCATTCGATTTATATTGAATACTTTGGCCTGATTAGTTACTGTGGTTTAATTTCAGCCATAATGGTGATACTTGGTGTAAATATTTTGAGAACCACTACATTTTATAGTACGAGTACAGTGGTACCTTGATTTAAAAGTTCCTTTTCATTCCGTCACTGAGGATAATTTTGGTATATCAAATCAATTTTCCCCAGTGAAATGAATTGAAATGCCATTTGTGTGGAATAGTGGGCTAGCAAGCGTGCAATGAGACCTTCTGCTTGCCTTCGGCATGCGTAGAGCTTATATTATGGACATTTTAACTCATGGAGGCAGCAGTTCATACACTCATCTGTGTGTATGTGGCGCAGCAGCACGTGACTGTTACGGAAGTGCAGAATGGTCGCTCACAGACAAGTTTTCAGAAATAGGCAGTCAACAAAACATGTACCGGTACATGGTTGCTTCATTTTGAGACTTGATTGGTGGACAGGCACTACAGCCACACAATTTGTATTTGTATACAAGTCATTAAAAAGTCAATTTTTTACATAATATGTTCTCTTTATTATATGCCAGGAGTGTCATCCAATTAAAAGACAAATAAATGCCTTCCTGTCTGGAACACTAAATGGGTAGTAATTGTAATTATCTCAGTTCATATACACTATTGTTCACATGCAGGGTTAACTGCTGAGTTCATTTAAATTCCATTGCTTACCAAAACAGCAGCACCTACTGAAATAGGCTCTCCGATTATTTAAAGTGTTGTAAATGTCATGAAAAAAAACCCGGAATGTTTGGTTAAAAAGATGATAATCTTACAGGAATAAAGTTACATTCTTACCAGAAAAGTCTGAGCTACAATTTAACTTTATTTATGGAGCACTTAAAAAAAAAAAACAACGTGCAATATAGAGACAAACACATACAAAAACTTTAACCATCGTTATATTGGGCACCTGCTGTTCCGCTAGCAGCCTGTTGGTGGATTCAGGCTGAAATTGTGATTAGATTACCCATAGGAGTGAGAAAGCAAGAGCCATACACGTTGGCATACAGGAAGAAAAAGAATGCATAAAATTCAATGTAAAATATTCATGTCACAACACTATGAGCAACAAATTAGTTATGCGTCAGTAAGAACATCGTATCATTACAAGAAAAGTCATAATATTGTAAATTTGTAGTCTCCTGAAAAGACATTTTTAAGTTACAGGAAATCAGCATAAGGCTATGACGATGAAAGTGCATTGTTATGAGGAATAAAAAATCTGAATATGAGGATGAAGTTATAATGTTACGACAAGAAAGTCGTAGTTCAAGAAAAAGTCGTAATGGTGGCTGATTATAGTCAATATCACAGTCGTATTACTGTAAGAAAAAGGTTGCTTCAGTATAATCAATGTTCTTATGTTGTAATATTAAAGCACAATAAAGTCAAATAAAACAAAATAAATACATTTAGATATATGATATATACATATCTGAACTTTTCAATTTATGCCAAAGATCTAGCGGCGTAATAGTTTTAAATCATGGCTATTAGTTACGGGTCGCTCCCTGCTGGACCCGGCCTTGACTGCACATCTGCTTCACTAGATTTTGATGAAAGAAAATTGGGCGCCATGTCCTCCAGAAATCCCGACTTTTCTTCATTCGCGGCACCCATCTGAAAAGGAAAAGAGGGCGTACAAATGCTGCAACATTTCACGGCTCGCGCCACTGGAGCCGATCGAGGAAATAAGCGAATCTCCCCATCATGCGGGAAGAATTATTATTCGCCCCCCTCGAATCGTGGCATGCTTCGTAATTGGATACAATTTAACAGCCGCGGCCCACGGGCATGTCGGCAGGCGCGCGTCCTACTATTAGCTCGCCTCGCCTCGCCGCCCTATCATTTGTCACATCTGTGTTTGTGTGCTTCTGTGTGTGTGCGCGCGTGACACCAGAAACCGGAGCCATTGTTGGAGTCCGGCCATGACGCACAGGGAGGGAGGAGGGAGGAGGAGAGGATTGGGAAGTGGGTGGGGGGGGGGGGTGTAGTTAGGCAGAACGGCGGCAACAGCAGACTCTCCAAAACAAGGCGGAGCTTCGTCACCTCAACACCGGCCCGACGGCTGCTCGGCGCTCCTCCGCCCGCCAGGAGCACCGCCTGTTGTTTATTACAGTACAGCCATCAAACAGCCTCCTCCCTGGACGCTTTCGCTTAATAGCCAGATCACAGCCCGCACGCAACCGGCGCTTCAAAGCGGAGCGCCTCACATCAAATAGTTCAATTAGCCGCTTTGACTGGGGGCTGTTTGCCCTTTGCCTCGTCCAATCATCAGCGTGCTCGTTAGAGGCAAGCAGCGAGAACAAGAGGGAGAAGAATGACAGCATGCCCGCCAAACGACAAAACTCATTTGACCAGAACTGAGGCGTAAGGGTACAAGAATGTCATGAGAAAAAAAAAGGTATTATCAGGAAGAAAGAAAATAGAAGAGTAAAAAAAACATGTGGTCTTATTGTTTCAAAAAGTCATAATGTCACAAGAAGAACGTCGCAATGTTACAAGACAAATTACGATTACTGATGCTGTTGCAAGAAAACTGTAATGTTATGATGGAGTCATAACGTTCCCGCAAATTTCCCAGTCAAATCGTGTATTTTTAGCAAAAAGGTTGGAACGTCATAAGAAAAAACTGTAAAGCCCCTATCCCACTGAGCTGCGAACATTTGCGAGCGTTTGCAAAGGCAGCAAATGTTCAAGGTTGCAAATGTTCGCCAAACGTTTGCCTGTACTTTTCTTATCGCTAGGGAATTTTGAACATGTTCAAAATTTCCTTGCCACAAGAAAAATCACTAAAACTGTTGGCAATAAATATGCAGCTAACTCTTTTTAAATCAACAAACATTAAACATGTTGATTTCTAATGTCACAAAACAATATAAACACAATCAAAATCAACATCATTATATTTTAATATCTTGAATTGAATCAATCGGTTGAGTTGGAATGACGGTCATGGACCCATTTGAAAACCAAAACAAAATGGCGATCGCACAAGCAACAAGTTTTGTAGCACGTGACGTCATTAAAAAACATGGCCTCCTAATGACGTCCAGGACTACGTACACGCGCCTCCCCACGTTCACTCGCCCGCGCGTGGCCTGACGTGACGTCAGCCCTTGCGCTCTGCTTCCTGTGCGATAACGGCGGCAAAGGCAGCCTCGCATCCGTCCTAGAAAGAGTTAAGTTCGTCGCGCGCGCGCTCACGCACACGCATACACACACACACAGGCACACACACACACACAGCCTGCCACCGCCCCAGATAACGGAGGGGCGCCTCTCCCCAGCCAGCCTGCCTCCGCTAATCGCAGTGGCGGGGGGGTGGAGGAGGAGAGGCGGGGGGGAAGCGAAGCGAAGCGCCGGCGGCCTCCTCACATCGCTGGGCTTTTTATTGACGCCGCCTGCCTGCCTGCCTGCCTGCCTCTGTGTGTGCTTGTGTGTGTGTGTGTGTGTATGTGTGCGTGTGTATGTGCGTGCGCGCGCGGCTCAGCGCCAAAGAGGTGCGCGTGCGTGTGTGCGAATGTGTGCGTGAGCCGAGCGCTAAAGAGGCGTGCGCGGTAGTGTGTGCGCCGCGACAGAGGCGAGCCGGATTGTGTGTGTGCGTGTCTGTGTGTGCGCAGCGGAGCGCTAAAGAGAGGCGTGTGTGTATGTGTGTGCGCTCTGCGTTGTATGTGTGTTCCCCGCCAGCAGCGGAAAGCAGGGAGAGGCGGGGAGCTGCGAGGGTGGGTGGCGAGGTTATGAGCGGAACTCGACAGAGGCCGACAGACGCGCGGGAGGGAGGAGGGGGGGGGCGTGACGGAGGGAAGGGGGGAGGGGGAGAGTGTTTCTTGTGCTGCGCTGCTGAGAGCCGCCACCGCCGCTGCTCTTCGGCGTTGTGTAGTGTTTCAAGGTTTTTCGTTTTTGTTTCTTTCGTACGGCAAGGGATGCTTGGCAATCGTGACGATTAATCGGTGGGTTGCTTAGTGGGGACGAGCAAAAAGGAAATTAATGGGGAAATTGTAGTTATGAGAAAAATTGCATTGCCGTGGCTGTTACGCAGGGGAAACGGGCAAAGTTGTAAAATGTCATTTTACGAGGCAAAAAGTAGTACGTTTGCGGGAAAAGCGAGAGCAGTTATATTGTTACGAGAAAGAAATCGTACAACTCTGAGAATAAAGTTGTATGTGTATGTGACAAAGTATTAATGTTTAGTAAAAAAGATTCTAAAGGACCCATCTGCGTGTGTTTGCCAAGTTAGCGAATGTTGCGTTCTCAACAGGGTTCATTCAAGGTCCCAAACGTTCTCCAGACGTTTGCCAGACATTTGCCTCTGCGAAACCGTTAAAACTGTCAGCGATCGTTTGGCACACGTTTGCGACCTTGAACGAACCTTGACGTTTTGCTACCTCCGCCAGCATGCAAACTTTCACCCCTCTGTGGGATAGTGGCTTAAGGCTAACACTGAAGAGTAGCAATGTTAAAAGAAAAGAATCAAGTTATGTTACAGAAAAGAATAGTCATAAATTTACACGAAAATAACTGCAGTGTGAGAAAGTAGTAGAAAGTAGTTTTGTTCTGTTGTTGTTTGTAAGTCCCAAGGTTACGAGGTATAATATTGTTACATTACAGGAATAAAGTTGTATTTTGCACAAAAAAAGTCGGAAGTTAACAAGAACGGATTTGTACGTTTATAAAAATACAGTTGGAATTTTAAAATGAAGAAAAAGTCATGTGACAAGAATAAGGTTGCGAGAATATTTCAAGAAAAAAAAATCCCAAATTTATGAGAAACAAGGTAAAGTAGAATTTCAAGGTTATGAGAGTAAAGTTCAACAACATGTTATGAGAAGGAAGTTGTAATGTCCCAAGTAAAAAGTTACACTGTTACGAGAATAAAGTCATAATGTAAAAAAAAAAAAAAAAAAAACAAGTCCCAGGTTTAGGAGAAAAAAATTGTGATGTTACAAGAAAAAAATCCCAAGGTTATGTGACTAAAGTACTAAAATTACAATAATAAAATCTTAAATCGTACACTTATAATTAAGTTGTAACTTTAAAAAGTGCTACGTTTGCATGAAGTAAATTTGAGGGAAAAGTCTGAAATAAAAAAGAGAAAGTCATACGTTTATGAGTAAAAAAATCGTAATGTTGCGAGAATAAAATCCAAATCGTGTCAGTCAAAATGAAGTCGTAATGTTGAGCAAAAAGTGGTAAGGTAACATGCAAATGTGAGTTGGCAAAGAAAAAAGTTGTATTCTTAAAAGAAAAATGTAAGTTTACGGGAACACAATTGTAAGGTTATGGAGTAAAGTCGTAAATACGCTGTATGAAATCGTAAATTTACGGGCATAAAATCATGTTACGTGGAAAAAACGTTTTAGGAGAATAAGTCGTAGTATTAGGATAAAGAAGTTGTAAAGTAACGAGAGAAAACTTATGAGAATAAAGTCGCCACACCACAAGAGGGAGTCGTGATGTTCACGAATGAATCTCACAAGAAAAAAAATCCTAAATTTATGAGAATCAAGTGACAATGATGAGAAAAAAATCTCTCAATTGTCTTTTTTTTGTTTAGAAAAAAATCAGTATGCAAATACCGGTAAATGCGGCCGTCTTGCTAGCAGCAGCCGCTGTACGAATAATCTTCGCACGTGAAGGTGCGCCTCTGATTGATCACGCGTTGGTCCCCTTTGATTGATTGCATCGATGAACCTATCGCAGTGTATCGATTAGATCCTAATCTATAGGCCCATCCCTCTCTCTCTCCCTCGCTCGCTCGCTCTTTCCTCTCCTTTGGCTGGGTGCCTGGCTCGCCCCGCCGAGCCTGCCTGTAATTATCCCCGGCGAGGCCGCGCTAACTCAGCGTGGTGCGCCTGTGGGGAACAACCGGTTAACTCCACACGGGTGGAGAAAGGGGGGAGGGGCGCGTGTGCTAATGCGTGCACGTGCGGCTCTGGGAAAAAAAAAAAAAAAAAAAGGGAGGAAACGGTCGCTGTTGTTGTTTTTCTTCAGCATGTCCTTTCACGAACCCACAAGCTGAGTCTTCGCAAGGCCAATGAGACGGCGTTAATGACTTCAAAACAAAGAAAACGGGAACCTTTTCACCGCTCTCGATGCTCCGACCAATCTTTAAGCATTTCGAGATTCTTATTTTCCTTTATCTTGACAAGAACTTCATTTTTCATTTGGATTCATATTCACCCCTCAACTGCCAAGATCATGGTTAATTGTTCACGCCCACACTGCTGTATATTCCAATTATCTAAGCACTCATTGCTAAGTGTTTTTGCAGTATACAGGCAAGTCGGAATTTAAAATTGCGCGCTTTCAGTGTAGTACCAGTTTGTGCCACAACATGCACAACGGCACTAAGCTCGACTGAAGGAGATGCAGCATAATTAGGGACGGTCTAAAACTCTCAACGCATTCTATCCCAATAATATATTTATATGTCATTTCGCAATGGGTCTGAAAAAGTCTGGTCCTGAATGAGCTAATGTAATTGTAAAAAATCTAAACTTAATGTCAGGAAACTGCTCAATCAACCATCAACAAAATTGACATGGATATCTGTACTCATGCCTACGTCAAATTGCCCCAATATTTTTTTTAATTAATTTTTTTATGCATACTAATCCTCGTCCTCTCCACAGACGATCCTCTCTAAAGGAAAGTTTAACATTAGAAAAATGTGATCAATCGTCACCATAATTATGCCCACTTCAAACGCTGACGTTTTTAGAATGATTGCCTCAATATTTTACATTTTATGGGCATTTTTGGGCAAGTATTTTTCCCTTTAAGGAACATTAAGCTGTAGTTGGCGCCGATGTGATATCATTTGATATCAAGTTCTTTGTTAGGGGAAAAATGTATAAGGTTAGAAAAACTAATGTGAAAAAAGTTATAGTATTACAAAAAAGTAGCAGTGTAATGATAAAAAAAATTAATTCACAAGAATAAAGTTGTCCTGCAAGGAGAATTCTTATGTGTGACAAATGTCGTAAGGTTCCGGAAATAAGTCGTAATTTTGCATTAAAAGCTGTGCATCAGGAAACAAAAGTCATTATATTAAGCAAAAAAATATGGTTATAAGAAAAAAAGTCCAAGTGAGTTCATGATTGATATCATTTTTAAGTTGCGTGTTTCCTATCAGTATAATTATGCAATATCAAATCAAGAACCCTCTTGATTTGTAATCATACGCAAAATTAGCAAGGTAGGTGAATTCGTAGGTCAACTCAACTAGTCGCCGTGATGGGGGATTGTGCAAGAAGAAAAAAAAAAATGGTCGCCACAGCAGGGAGACAGCTGCGATGAATTAAAACAAATGAGCCTCGTGATCGTGCAACGTCGACGAGGCTCTGCGCTCGTCCGGGCCGGCCAGCATCAATACAAAGTGCGTGTGCGCGGCGGGGCTTTCGTGCGTTGGCTTGCGCCCGTGTGACTTGCACTAAGCGATCCATAACAATCTGCAGGTGGATCGTGCTGATTAGTCCCGGCTGCTGCGGCCTGACCTGCGTGCAAAGAGCTTCCTGCAATCTGAGCCTGCGTGTGTGTGTGCGTGTGCGTGCGTGTGTGCGTGTGTGTGTTTCGCGTTGGCAGGCGGCCCTTCCTGAATGTGTGTCAGCCCACTCTCTCGGTGTGTGTGTGTGTGTGTGTGTGTGTGTGTGTGTGTGTGCGTGTTTTTGAGGACAGCATGCGTATATTTACCAAAGGGGTGTTTTTGTGCAAATGTGCAGCCAGTCCAGTGCTCCAGTCTGATTGCGGCAGCAGATGGCGGGATCACCGCGACCTCCCAGGGCGTCGCGCCTTCGACGGGGTGCGCCCGTCTAGATCCCAGCATGTATACACGCCGAGTTGCTCTTTTTTTTTTTTTTTTTTTTTTTTACGAGGCACGCACCTGAATCCGCGTACGGATGACACATGTGGCGGTAGATGGAAGGACGGCGGATTTTCAAGCGCATTCCTGCTCGCCGCGCTCCGACTCAAAGAGACACGTGCCGGCTTTTTCAAAACCGCCGACGTCGCTCAGGGTCGTAAAAAGCGCAGCTGTTGATTTGTCTCCGTCCAGCTCTCGGCAAAGGTGGGGTTTTTTTCTGTTTCGCGGAAGAAAGCCACAGTCATTCTAGAATGCAGTTTTCCAGTGAGTATTCCCTGAGTGCTTGAACCAGGACCAGGAGGGTAAAACATGAAAGATCTCTTGAAAGCACTGGAATCTGGTTGGATTTTTCTCTTTCTATTGAACATTTTTTGCAGCCATTCTCTACACCAAAGTCACTACGGCCCTGGACTTTCTTGGTTTAGAACCCTGGAACTCAACCACATTTGTAAAGAGCCAAGCCACCTGACTTGGTAGCCGGATTCTGCACACAACTGCAGTGACTCCCACTCCCTCCCGCCTGCAAGAAGGGTGATAACGACCCCACGCAGGGCGCCCCCATTCACCCTTCCCTGGAGACTCTTGCATGGAGGTTCATCTTTCCAAGGGTCATTTTTCAAAAGGTCATTCCAACTGGAGGTCGACTGGCCTCCCAACTTGCAACGTTCGAAACCACCTGCAACAGAAGGAGAGGCTGCTGACCTCAACCTGGAACAGGCACGGATCTCGGTGGCCAAGTTGTACAAAGAGGCTGACTTTGTCGGCCTATCTCTGCAGGGGCCACATATCGAAGGGGCTTTTCTAACTCGATGCATTCCAGCTGAAGGTCAACAGAGCCCCTCAATTTTCAAATGTTGACAGCACCTGTAACAGAAGGAGAGGCTTGTGACCTCAACTTGGAGTTCAAAGAGAATTAAACTGTCCACATGGTTCAACAATGCAAGGATCACGGCTTGGTGGCCAAGAACTCCTAGGAGACAGACTTGTTGGTTTGTCTCCGTCCCTCGCGCAAGGAACACCTATCCAAGGTGCACTCACAACCGAGGGTCGGCTGGCCTCTCTACTTGCAACCTTTGACACTATCTGAAACAGAAGGAGAGGCCAGTGAACTTCACCTTGAGTTCAAAGAGAATGGAACTGACCACCGAGTCCATAATGGTCAGGATCATTGGCTTGTTGGCCAAGAACTCCAAAGAGACAGAATTATTGTCTCGTCTCTGGGGTCCATCACACGTGGGCCACCTATCCGGGGGTCCTTCCAACTTGACGCCTTTTGCCTAAAGGTCAACGGGTCTCCCAACTTGCGACGTTTGACACTACCTGCAACAGAAGGGGAGGCTGGTGACCTCAATATGGAAAGGGGGAGGAGCCTGGCTCAGTGACTAAGAACTCCAAAGAGATAGACTTGCTGGCATCGCTTGAAACCCACAACACAGGAGTCACCTAACTGATGTGTCCTTGAAAGAGTACTCCTTGAGACTGAAGGTTAACTGGCTTCCTAAATTGCAATGTTTATGACTTCAACCTGTCATTGAAATGGAATTCAACCGGTACCATCATTCCGGCTCTCCCGGAATCGTTCATATTTTACAATGTTGGTGCTAAGTTTCCTAGTTAGCCGCGTGGAAGGAGCATGAACGGAAGGGCCAATAAAATAATGTGTGCGCATGGCACGCAGCCACGCCTGCCACTGTAGTTGCGTCGCAACAGCACGGTAGCTGGCCCCCACTCGAGCTGCTGTGCTCCTCTCTGTCGGCTTCGTGCCGGTCGGCAAGCGTGCCACGGATCCCCACAGTTGCGGAGGCCGCTGGGACACCGCGGTGGCAGCAGTCGCCCTTCGCGGGGTCGGCGATCCTGGCCGTGAGCCCGGCTGGCTCATTTGGCCGACGCCAAGCCATAAAACTGACACGATGCGGCTCATGACCCAAAGTCAGAATCGGCTAAGTACGTCTATCCAGCTAATATTTAGCTTATAGCGTACACAGCTGTAGCATACATACTGTACATATACACATACAGCGTATGGTTACATAGACTGCTTGGATTAGAGAGACTTTCCTTGCTTGCCGTTAAAATGGAGCGTTTTGTTTGCCATATATATTTTCTTTCTAAAGCAAGACAAGGTTAGCCAATCAATTGGTGCTCAGTACCATGCTTTCAGTAACAGCTGCATTATTGTATTGTCTTTAACCTCTCAGAAATAACGATCTTGTGAAAAATAAAAATACACAAAAAATATAATAATACATATACTGGTGTGCGGTGGTGGTTGACTGGTTAGCACGTCCGTCTCACAGTTCAGAGGTCGTGGGTTCGATCCCGGCTCCGGCCTCCCTGTGTGGAGTTTGCATATTCTCCCCGTGCCTGCGTGGGTTTTCTCTGGGAACTCCGGTTTCCTCCCACATTCCAAAAACATGCATGGCAAGTTGATTGAACGCTCTGAATTGCCCCTAGGTGTGATTGTGAGTGCGGATGTTTGTCTCTGTGTGCCCTGCGATTGGCTGGCAACCAATTCAGGGTGTCCCCCGCCCACTGCCCAAAGACAGCTGGGATAGGCTCCAGCACGCCCGCGACCCTTGTGGGGATAAGCGGTATCGATAATGGATTGATGGACATATACTGGTTAAAAAACAACCCTTGAGTAATTCATAATCAAGTTCACAAACAGTAAAAAGTTCACGAAATTAAAGAACAGAGAAATTCACATGATTTGTCCAAAAATACCTTTTTTTTTTTTTAATATTAAGAATCGGAATCAAGAATCATTAGGAACCGGAATTGAATGAAAGAACCGGAATCAGAACCGGACTCATCCAAATACAAATGATGCCCAACCCTACCACGCACGCACAGGGTACACCCACGAAAGACGTTCTTCCAATTGGATCCCTTCCAACAGAAGGTCAACAAGCTTGCAACTAATGACACAATCTGCAAATAAAAGAGACGCTTATGACCTCAACTTGGAATTCAACGAAAGTATGTTCAGTTCAAAAACATGAAAAGTGCCAAAGGGAGACCATCATTGGCTTGGTGCTCAAGAACTCCAAAGAACCAGCACATCTCTGTAGTCCGTTTCATAGGGATCACCTATGTAACCTAAGGGATCCTTGCCTAGTTATCCCAGCTGTCTTTGGCAAAAGATGGAGTAGACTCTGATCTGCTCGCGAGCCAATTGCAGGGCACAAATAGACAAACAACCACATTCACACCTATGGACAATTTAGAGTCTTCAATTAATCTACCACGCATGTTTTCAGAAGGTGGGAGAAAACCGGAGGAAGGCCCAGGCCATTCGATTTCAACCCACGACTTCTGAACTGTTAGACGGATGTGCAGATCTGTCGGCCACCGTGCAGCTCCCAATCAAAAATGCCATGTCACATTACATTTCATGTGTACCTAAATTTTGGTTTAGTTTCAAAATATGGACATCAGAGGCTGCAGTTTTTCTGTTATATCGAGTTGGTTACATGTGCGTGGGTCAATTGCCTGGTGTGTGGTTGTGAGTCCACGCCTGTATTTTTTTTTTTTTTTTTTGCAATTGTCCAATTCAGGCAGGTTCAGTCGCATCACTTCCCACTTCCCTACAGTGGGCCTTCGACCCAAAAGGGTCCTTAATCCTGAGCCTCCCTTCTGACACGACACATCGCAAAGTGAGAGAGTATTGTCCCCTCAAACCAACCTGTAACCTTTCTGTGGCATCATAAAGGGTTAGCTTCATGGACTCCGGGGAACAAATCATGCGTACAACCCTAAGGATCCAGGCTTGTTGGCGTAGTTCCAACCATAATGATAGCACACTCATCTAAAGTGACAGCAGACACCCGTGACATATTAACACTGAGGGCTGGCATGTGTAAAAAAAAAAAAAAAGTCAGTGCGAGGGAAACAGGGATGAGGTCCAACATGGCTGAGTGCAAAGACACCTTGCCAAGGGGTGAAGATGGTGCCAAACTTGAAAATGTTGGCAGAACCACTGGAAGTGCTGCTTTGCCTTCAGTTAAAAAGAAAAAAAAAAAATTTCCAAGACAATGCCAATATCTTATTTTTCTTGCAGCCTTGAACTTTTAGGGAATTTTTGAGGATGGAGCCATTTGCGAAAACTCAGTCACCGTCCGTAAACCTGAACAAAAAAGAATAACCCCGTTAAACAACACTTGGTCTGCACTAAGTCAGCACTTTACAACCCAAAATGAAGCCCTTTTTTTAAGTGGCCTCCAGGGTTTATAAATTTCAAACTCCCGACCTTGTGTGTTTCAGTGGACTAGCAACAACAGCCTTGTTGACTGCGTGGCTACACTGTAGATGACTTGTTTGTGCAGACACTGCTCACCAGCCATGACTGTAAATGTCACACTGCGTGACTATTCTTCCTGCCTGTGATGACAATTAATGAGCAAACGTGAGGAAAAAGAAAAGGAAGACGCTAAGTGTTTCAATGCAGACTTTTTTTATTTCTTTTATGTGATTTGCAATTTCAGGCCCTTGTCTCCTGAATCCAGATCCATAGAAGGATAAACGTAAATCTAAACGCGCCTGTCCCCAAATTTGGTTGTTTTTCTATTGTGTCACTGTATTGCGGATTTTCACCTATCGCAGATGGGTCTGGAACATATAGACAAGTTAAATTCCTTCCTATTTACTTTCACATTCGTGGGCATCTGTTTTCGTCATACCGGAACAAGAACTACTTCCTGCTTTCTTGTGTGAGAATCATGGGAAATGTAGTCCTACTAGCCCAACGCCGCGCTCGCCGGTACACCCAATGTTTTTTTGACTGCATATTTCCAACGTTACAATGTGGGACCGGACTGCCGCAGTGTAAAAAGAAAAAAATAGCCAGGCTCCAATAGCTGCCGAGACCAAGCAAAAAATGTTAGCTAATGGTGAGTGTATTGACTTATTTACAGCTCTTGAACTGTCAACCATGATAGCATTTAGCATTAGCCAAAGTAATAACACAACCACCGGTAACCAGATTGACTAGAATGTTCAAACTTTTTTTTGTTTGTCGGAGGATCCCCTCCTCCGCCAAGCAACCACCATCTAATTACACGGCAAAGAAAGCAAGCTAGACACGAGGCGCAACCAGATGTTTTCAGCCAGTCTGAATGTAGCATAATAACATTATATCTATCAAATAAAAAAATTGTACATTAGAACAAACTATTTCACATACAATGCTTCACATAAATAATGCGCCTTATGACCCTGTGTGTCTTATGTATGATTTTTTTTAAAAATAGACCATTCAGTGTTATTGCACCTAATAATATGGTGCGCCCAATGGTTCGTAAAATACAATACTCCCACATTTGAATATCTCGATTCAAACATCGTGATGCAAATACACATCCTTTCCGCTTGTTACTTTCTACTGTCAAAAGACCCCATTATATTCATGTCACACACCACTACAGCGAGTAAGTTTGATGCCGCGCATGCAAGTACTTCCGGGACTCAAAAACCAAGATTCCGTGCAGATAGGATAAAGCATGCACAGAATACAAACCCATGCCCCGTTCAAAGGAGGTAACCCGATTGTGTTTATTGTGACCAAATATTCGGGTTAGAAAATGGGTAACCTTTGCTGTTTTAAAAACCTGAATAAGAACATTCGGCTTTTGCATGCATTTAGATGGCCTTACAAAACCCGAATACTGCCAATATTGGAGTTTTGAAAGGGTTTTCGACTGCATGTAAATGTAGTCATAGTTTTTGTGTCAGCTTCATTTATGTGCATTTAAGCATTCAGTCTCCAAATTTGTATACAAGTGATGTGACATTGTCAACTATTGGCTTTACATTACAGCCTTTTCAGTCACTTTTGCAAGTCTGTGTAAACAGGGATCAATGTTATCGGGTTGTGAACCTCAAAAATGCAAACCATAACCGAGTAAATTTTGTCCAAGGTTAAATTGTGCTAATTTAAAGCATGCAGCCACTGAATTAGCAAACAGATAAAGTAGTATTGTCAACTAGTGGCATGGCGTGTCGGTCCGTGTGAAACGGGCAACGACGCTGTCTATTTGTGAAAACTCAGTTGGACATAACCACATCCTTGCTCAGGCGTTTCATAGAAGTTGCACCATTGTGCGCACGCCAGCGCCTCCCCCCTCCCCCCACCACCCCCTTCTTCTCGTCTCAAAGACCTTCCTCCTGTCCTCCCGCTATGCGCACATAAAAAGAAGGGGAAAAAAACTCCCGACGGCAAAACAGTTTGCCGTCGGAACTGAGCTTTGCTGTTTTTTCCCCTCTCTTTCCCTTTTTTGTTCTCGCACACGTGAGAGCCGCGCTTACTGCCTGCTGCAACTCCTACTTTCAACAGCTGTGGTCGAAAAGCGGCCAGAGCCTCCGTTTGCCAAGTCTTCCTCTTTTCCGACTCCTACTCTGCTCCCGACTGCCTGTCTTCGGTGACTGTCTTTCTGCCTGCCTGCCTGTCTGTCTGTCCGCTCCACCAACACGCAGGCACATCATGCGCACACACCTCAGGCTGCAGCCTCCTCCTCCTCCTTCTTCACTTGACATGGGAGCCTTAACAGATGTGCCCCAGCCTTGAGCGGACACCCCGCACCCCACACCCCAACCTCCCACAACACACACACACACGCGCGCGCGCGCGGCGCGCACGCACACACTTCTCCCTTCCTCCACCCCCCACTTCCATCTCCGCTGCCTCGTGCCTCGCAGATTTGCCGGCTTGGAAAAAAAAAAGTGGCACTTTATTTGGATATGTGAAAATATACATTTTCTTACATACTGCAGGTTTGGACATAAAATGAACAGATAGCGTATATAAACTAAAGACAACAAACACAACAGATGTGAAATTTACCCATTTTGGTATGTTGATCAGTTTGCAAAAAAAAACGGTTTCAATCACGTTACCATTAACGTTATGGACACAACATTAGGGCCCATCAGAGCCTTGCCACTTGTCATGGTGCAAATGTAACAAAATACAGTCCTTATGGTGCAATAAATAACCATACTGTAGTAAACAATAAATGAACCCAGTCCAGTTATGAGTGTCAATGCCAGTCCAGGTAATCAAACCCGTGGCCTATTCGGTCATAGGGCATATTCTTAACCACTAGGCCACCACGGCCCCAATTCGTCTGATGAGCAACACAAACAAAAAAAGCCCACTTTTGTAACCTATACTCATGCTTCTATACACGTCAACTTTGAGTGCCTTCAATGCCAGTCAAGGGGAATTGAACCTGGGATCTCTCATGTTTCAGGCGGCCCTTATTGTGCCCCCCATTCAACTGTGCAGTACCTACTTGGCTCACCGCAGCTCTGCTTACAAATGACGTTTTTCCATTGGCAAAAGTGGGTACTATTTCAAGTGTCTGGTCAAATGGGATTCCATGTGTGTTTGCTCATTGGTCAAGCGGTGACATTTCAGGGTCCTAGACAAAGAAGGACCAAAAAGATTATCCTGAGTGATTATGTTGTGGTGTGTGGTGTGTTAAGGCTTATATTTCCTCCCCGATCTACTCAGAAAATAGTGAAGACAACGATCGTAAATGTTGAACCTGTTCCGTATTTCCGAGGGCACATCCTTGCAGTATGTGGTCAACGCCGTCGTGAGCCGAGCTCGGGATTCTGGGATTGGGATGCGAAGCGAAACGATAGCCAATCAGGAAGCTCGCTGCTTTATGCTGCCTCTCTCAGGTCGGTCTCGGTGCTACAACAGACATCTGGTTTGGGGGAGGAGACTCACCGTTGTCGTTATCGGTGTGTGGTGTGTTGTATTTATGAGGGACCGTTAGATGCATAATTCAGAATTTCCTCGCACGGTTACTACTGAAATACTGTCATACGCGCAGCAAATTTTTTTTGCGCTCATACACCAGACTGAAATCCTTTTACCCATCATGTTGCATATATACCTAACTGATTTTGTCCACCTCATGTGGTGTCTCTCACATTTTAAAAATCAGTTATGCTAAAAACTGGTACGCATGTACTTGTCTTAAGAGCTGATCTGTCACTTTTCACAATGACAAAATGACCATGTATCATTATTTTTTGTCAGAACCAGAATATAAAATGAAACACCCATTAGTGTGACCTCCCTTTGCACTTGAGCAATAGCAGGAGCCTGCCTCTTTTTAAAGCCTAAATGGAATGAAACCCTTGTTAACGTCGCACTGCTCTATCTTACTTAAAAACAACGACAAATCAAAGCAAAGTACTATGGACGCTATTTGGCTACAATTAAGTTTGTATATTTTTCTGTATGTTGGTGTATGCAGTTAAGTTTACGACTTTATTATTGTGGTTGCAGATTATTGCATTGTATCATACTGAAAGCTATGTCTCATAGTTTGGCTACTTTAAAGTGGAATTGTATCTAAAATCACATTTTTTTCAAGAATATGTTCTATGCAGGCCCACTAGTTGAAACATTGGCATTCTGATTAATACTGCGTTTGTGCAGTAAAATCCACCCGTTTTTGTCCATCTCAGGGGGCGGCCATTTTTCCACTTGCTGTCAATTGAAAATGACATCGCAGTTGCTCAGGGCTCAGATAACGAGCAATCACGGCTCAGCGTAATAAAACTGGTGAGCCGTGATTGGTCGTTACCTGAGCCCTGAGCAACTGTGATGTCATTTTCAGTCGACAGATGTGACAAAATGGCCGCCCCCTGAGATGGCTACAAATGGGTGGATTTTCCTGCTTGGACACTAAACTGAGGAAGATGGTGGGCTGTGTCATGGTCACAAACTTAGACAGCCCGACATTTGTGGCACAAAGGAGGACACAGGCGAAGATTCTGTCCATCCTGGACAATCCACATCACCCACTGCACAGCACCACCTCCATGAAGCGGAGCAGCTTCAGTGACAGGCTGCTGTCACTGCCCTGCTACACTGACTGACTGACAAAATCCTTCCTCCCCTATAGCATGCATCTTTCTAGTTCAACCCTGGGAGGGAAACACTAGTATCACATTACCTCAACATCCTGCACGCTAATTACCATGCATCTTATTCCGGTTTTATTTCTTTATTTTAAAAGAAAAGATTTGTATGGATAATAGGTTTAGTATCACTGGTCAACAGCAAATTTTAAGTAGAGATGGCTTTATGTGTCCCTAAATGTTTTTTTGATACTGATTTTGAAGAGGTCCTTCCTTTTTTTCCAAACACATCAGGTTTTTTAGATACTTTCATTTTTTGTTTTTAAGTTTGACCTATAAAAGCTTGCGCAATCCGGATTTTACCTATTCCTATGACGTTTCAGAAAAAAAAAGCAGTTGCTGAACCTAACCCATAATTCATAAATATTACTTTGGGGGTTTGACAGCAAGCCTGCTAGAAGGGAGCCCCATGGTAGATTCCCAAATCCCGATGTGTCATTGAAGTGTTTACGGTGGATTTCAGTTGTGTTGTTGATATGGACCAATATGAGCCATCTCTTCAGGGGACCCTCCCTAGCCACCAACCAGAAACAGTTAGTAAGCATGCGGCCCGATGCGGGCATTCCCGACAACCTGTCATTGCTGCATGCCATTGTTTTGTCATTGCTATGGGCCAATGTCAGCCATCTCTATATGGGGGGGGGGCCTAAGAAATTCCCTGGGTCACTTGCCCTGTTGTGGCATCTCTGTAAAACGGGGTTCTCACATACCCACAATCTTACCAAATGCAAGCATTTTCCCACGCCTAAAAGTCAGCAAAGACCGGACTGTTGGATGACTCTCATAGATTATCCTGAGTGATTATCCTGTGGTGTGGGACTTTGCATAAATGTTAAAATTGTTCGAATGGTGCGTTGACTTACGGGACAAATTCATTTCATAGCCAAGCTCGTAACTCAAAATATTCATAGTTCAAATCAATATCCCCATTAAAATGAACTGAAATGCCATGAATACGTTCCAGCCACGGAAAACCACAATTTTAAAAATAGTTTGTAATTGTAGTTTTTAATTAAGACAAATAGCACTGTATTGTATGAAAGCATAATAAAAGAGAAAAGAAAAAACGTTTTTTAAGTGTAATTATAAAACCAGTTTGGTCAAGTACAGTCGTGTTGAATGTGTGCTCGCCTGCCACTTTTTCATTCGATTCTATTTGGCTTCTCGTCGTAATGACACTAACTTTCATGTTGTGCCGCTAAATGCCTCGCCTATTGCTGTTTTCCAGTTTCCGCGGAGCTCGCGTGTGTGCGACTCTTTATGTGTGTCTGTGTGTGTGCGTCAGCGTCTCTCTGATGTGTGCGCATGTGTGCGCGCGCGTGTATGTGCGCTTGGAGGCTTATGCTAATTGCGGTCTCCCGACTGGCCTTCTGGGTAGAGTCTGCGCGAGTGGGAGTGGAGCGAGTCGCTGGGTCTCGACAGCATTCACGCACCACTCCGCGCGGCACTCCCCGTACGTACGTACGGCTCCGTGCGAGGCTCCGTCCGAACGGGCTGCTCGTGTTTTACTCCAGCAACGCTTTTTTTTCCCTCCTCTTCGCCGTCTTTTGTCGGCTTCTTCTTCTTCTTCTTCTAATTCTTCTTTGGTGGCGTGCTGAAGAGGGGACCCGCGCGAACGCGAGGCGGAACTACCTCCGGACCGGAGCCACCCCCTCCCGGCTAGATCGAGACCAGCCGGCCCATTACTGCAGACGACACGACGGAGGGACGAACGGGCTCCGCGCGGCCGGCCCCCAGCCATGGAGTGACGGAGACAAGAGCCGAGTAGGACGGCGTGCTCCGCTCAAAGCTAACATGGCGCTGCTGCTGCCGCTGCCGCCGCGAGTTTCGGCCGAGCTCAGTTAATTTCCCCTCGGACGTCGCCACCTGTATTTACTCGGTGGACCGCCCGGCGCTTTCGCGGACACTTCAAGCAAGCCCGACGGGATTTTAAACTGAACAAAATCACCTCTGAGAGCGAATTAGAAACTCCAGTTTTCTCAAAGGATGACTTTCCTCTAGTTTTCTTTTATTTCAAGTGGATAACCGGGTCGACACTTTTAGTGGTTGTTTTTTTTTTTTTTTACTTGGAGAAAAGAGGACAAAAAACGGCACAAGTTGGCTGGAAGTGACGCCGAATTACCCAGGTGAGATGACCGTCATATTTCTACTTTTATAAGTTTTTACTTTTTTTTTCTTTAGAATATCCTACGTTTGCGTGTCTGTGTGTTTAAATAAAAGAGTGAGAGAGACAGAGAGAAAAAAAAAAAGAAAGTCCCCCTAAAGGGACCTCGTGATGGCTCCGAAAATCACAAGAAGTCTGCCTTGGTGATGGTGGCGGTTGCTTGGTGGTGCGCACACACTGAGCGGAACGGGCCACTTCTAAGAATAGCGCATAGGGTGGTCTTTGTGTGTTTTCGGCGGGGCAATGGCATGTGCTTGATAAATAACACACACACTAGCGAGTTGCTTGGGTCCGGTCCGGCCGTGAGCTTGGCCTCCCCCCACTCTGCTCCCCGCGGCTGTCCTGTCAAGCGGACCCCAGGCGCGAGTGCCAGGCGGTCCGCCACGGTGAATAAATTCAGCGTTTTCACACTCTGTGTCGTGTGACCGAGTGTCTCGAATGTGTGGGTGAGGAGGAGGGGTGGGGGGGTTGCGCGTGTACGTGCGCGCACACGGAACCCGTGCCGCTGACAAAAACAAGGTTACGGAAGCCAGCAGCCTCGCCCTGCCAAAAAGGTTCAGTTGGAGGGCATCCCCGCAGTGTGTGTGTGCGTGTGCGCGTGCGTGTGTGTGGCTGCGTCACTGGAGCGCGCTCGTGCGTGTTTTGTTTGGACAGGAGTGGACGTTGATCGGCGGCTTTCGTCAGCCTCGAAGCTGTTAGGGAAACGTGCGTGTGCCCGTGCGTGTGGCATTGTGTACACAACACACACACACAGACACTCATGCATGCATGGATCAAGGTCTAGCAGGTGTGTTCTTTGTGACTTTGCCCCCCCCCCATTCGTGCCCCCATTCATCCCAAAGTACCCTCCTGTGGATTTTATTAACCCCCCCCCCCAAAAAAATAAACACCTCACCTCTATTTTTGTCACTTAATCTCCGCTTGAGCTCTCAGCCACTTTCATCCCCTTCCATTGTTGTATTATTAATCGCAGGTTTTATTTTGGCTTTGCACGCGAGGCGGGCGCCAGCGATCTCCGCTGCCGCGATCAGGGTGAACTAGTTCTTCTTCCGAGTTGAACTCCAATCAACACAAGCCCCCACCCCCACGTCATGTCGTCGTCCCGCAGCGCCCCGCGCCTTCTGTCCTAGAGCCACCCGGGCACTAATTAGGGGGACGCTCTCTTAGGACGATCGATGCGCTTCGTATTGGCTGGCTCCAGCTCATTAACGAGCTTAGTGAGGGAGGCGGCCGTAAGAGCTCAAGCCTCAGCAAGCCGCCCCCCACCATCTCACCCCCACCCTCACGTAAGCAGCCAATCCACGTCGGACCGGCGAGGGCTGTAAATGCATGCGTCTTGCTGCAGCAGGGCAGGTTTGGGAGCGCCGGGGGCCTCGTGTTGGGACCTCTGCTTTTTATGAGGGGGAGGATTAAGTGATCGAGGCACGGAGGGGGTGGGAGGTGGAGGAGGCGTCAGGGGGCTTTGACACATGAATAAAAGGTTAAATGTGCTTAAAGCAAACCTTGACATCGGGGGGAAGATCGTAAAGAGCTAGGCGAGACTACTTTTTAACGCAAGAATTCAACAAAGGTTTGGTAACGGTAAAGCGATGATAGAAAGTGGTAAGCTGTCATGATTTATTAGAAAAGTGCTTCTTCTGAGCAAGTAAAGGGAATGTGTAAGATGTTGGCACTTCCGGAATGAAATGCTAAATGGTTTATCAGTATACCACGATAACACTTCGGATCATTAGTTTAGTCATTAGGACCATTTGTGTCTGCAAGTCCAGTGCGCAGTTGAACGTCGTTCGCCAACTACACGATGAATTAGAGGGAGAAGGAAAAGATGCGAGCCTCGCAGAGAAGTAGTCAGTCACACGTGTCAGGGTACTGCACAATTTATTGTACAGCAAAACATGGCGCAGGACGAACTGACTGTGACCACGGAACCGATCAAATCGTTTGAGACGAACTTGACTTAAGGCTAGCGGTGCTCTATTGCGAAGTGAGCTCATTTTTTTGCTTTCTCTCAAATGTTCACAATATGAGAAAGAGATGACGTAAACCGTTTGGAAACAGACATTTTAACTTTTTCTATTTGTCGTGATGGGACAATTGGATCTATGATATGATAGGTGTGCACTTTCATAAAACAAATGAACAAAGGTTCACTTGACATTTAGCCGGTGGTGTGTCATCGCACTGCGAGCCTTTTCTGTGTAATAATTCAACAAAGATGTTGAGAGATTTGTAAACTTTTTGGAATTGTATCTAATTTTTCTTGAACGGGATATTCAATTCTAATCGAAACTTGTAAGTCAAGTTTGTTTTCACTTGAGCGTTTCTTCCCCCTCGCTAAGATACCTAACGATGGAAACTGGCGTCAGAAGTAGAGACGTTGATAATTTTTTACAAAAGCACTTGGCTGTTCATCGTGACTGCGAAATCAGACAAAAAGTAAAGGACCTTCACTGAGCTTTTTGACGCTGGCTTGATGTACCGTTATAATCATGACGATATTCCTGCCGAATCCCGTGTGCTTTGGCCAAATACTTTGATGTTGCTTAAACTGTGCCAACCCCGAGATGATAACCTTTATCCCCGTGGTTAATGTGGGTTAGCCTCATATTTACCCTTCAGCATAAACGTTGCTCAACCAGAATTTACCCTTTATTATTTTTCTTTGGTCTGGCAAAGTCATGTCTAAATGAGGCATGCAGGATTCATTTTGAGAAACTGCTAAAGTTAACAAGAATGCCCCCACCCCCACCAGCAATAAAGGGTTAACCGCGCCTTAACCGCGGGTGTAGTTTGGCAAGGTTAACGTGGGCTGCTACCCCGGTGGATTCTGGTGGCGGTAAATCGATATTGTGAAATAGCATCCGCGCTAATCCGCATTGTTTAAGATTGCAGTCACTTCCTGCTTCGACCACAAATAAACCGCGCACGTAGCGCAAAGATGGCTATGCGAGATTACACACCTGTCTGCTCTAGAATCCAGCCGCTGGATTCTGCGTGTTTATTTACGTGTGCGGCGGCGTGATCCCTCAAACTTTTTGTACCAGTTGGCCTGCCGCTGCTGATGACTCAAAAAGCCAGGCTGCCATCTTGCTCAGCGTTCTTGGTTTGGCCTTGCGGTGTTGCTAGCCAAAATACATACAAGTATAGGTCATCTGCAGCTACCAAAATAATCCGCTGTCAAATGTCATCCCGTCTGTTCTCTCCAATAACCCGGCAAACTCCCGAGCCCAGCCTGCTCGGCCCGGAGTGTTTTTTTGGTCGTTGGACCGAGCGCAGACGCGCAAACCCAAATACTTGGCATTTTGTGCGCTGCTTATTTATAGCGCGACTGTCATTTTCCACTGCGCGGCCAGTGCGGGGGCTGATGTGTTTCCCAGGTGTTGGAACAAGGGGGTCTGAGGCGCAGTGTTGGGGGGGAGGAAGGGGGGGGGGCGACGTCACGTCAAATGACCTCACACTTCCTCAGAAACATTGCGTCACGATGCCTTTATTTGTCAAAGAAAGTGTGCACTTTCCAGGTGATTCACGCCCTCCCCCTTGCAGCTAAAGTAGCTTCATTATGCACTAATTCAATTAGCACAACTGACTTCTATTAATTATAAAAATGCAATCACGCGTCTGAGCCTTATCTTTCCACATTAATTCAAATGAGCATATTTTCACTCGGCTGAGGGGGGCCACACACTGGGAGTGTTTTTATTTTTATGTAAATCAGGCAATAGTTTGTGTTTTTCAAAAGAGACACGTCAAGTGAATGTGCGGAATCGCCGCGCCGCCGTTTAGCGACAACCGTGCTCAACCCCCATTTTAAAGCAATTAACCTTCTGTTTGTCCGCTTTTCTAATCTGGAATCAATAAGGGCCACGCACGGAATAGCTCCCCCTGATTGAGCACATCAATAAAAACACGCGGGCGCTTTGGCAGCGCTCCGCAAGGAAGGCGAGGCCAGGCGGAGGGGGGGCGAAATTAATAAAATCCGAAAAGGACGGTGTTGTGTTTCATGTCTCTAGTCAGAGACGCGGGCTCTTTTTTTCCGTTGTCACGCCTGGATGGAAGACAACAGGCTCGCCGCTGCCGAGGCAGCCTGCGTGTGAACAAAAGCCGAGGAGAGATCGGTTTTCCAGGCGCCGCTGCGCAGCTCCCGGAGGAGACGTCACGGTTTGATTGAAGCTATGCTCCGTGCCGGCCTCCCGGGACCTCGCCATGAAACGGGAGAGCGGACGCCCTCCCCCTCCTCCTCCTCCCCAAAAGCCTCCCTCACTCCCTCCCTCCCTCCCTCCCTCCCTCGCCCGCTCTTTTCTCGCCTCGCTCCACAAAGCTTTTTGTTTCGCCGCGGTCTGGAGCGCTCGGAGCGCTTCCCTGCAGAGATGTGACGGCCGCGGCCCCCCCCACATCGCCCCCCCAGCCCCCCCCCCCCCCGCCCTCAAACCCCCCTCCCACTCCTCCCGCCTCCTCCCTCGGAGGGATCGAGCGAGACCAGTGCGGCCCCCCGAGATCCAGACGGGCCTCTCACGTGATGGCACGTGTTCCTGTGGTCTTCGCTTGCACGCGGTTCACTCTGAGACGTTTTCTCTTCGAGCACAAGGACGGCTTTACGAGATCACATACCGTAATTACGCACGCTCGTCTTAAGTGTCCTCGCTCCGGATGGTCGCACCATTGATTGGACACGCCGCCGAGCCTCGTTCTCTCGGCAGGTTTGTCTTGGTTGGGCCTAGTTTTAATTTTAGCAGCAGGAGCCTCGGGCATCCATTTTCCTGACGTAATCCTGCCTGTGCACAACGGAGCGTTGGCCACTAGCCCGCAGTCTGCGCACAGCAGGAATGTGTATCGCCTCGTTGAATATTTCCACCTGACTTGGCTGCCGTGCAAAGCTCCCACCGACTTAACAGTATGAGCCTTCCTTCCACCACGCAGCACGGTTCGGTTCAGTTCGACACTTTCTTTTGTTTTGAAAATACTGAAACAACTTTGATCTGCTCTGTACAAATTCCAACTCTCCGCCAAACGAGAGAATGGCTACAATTGGAAAACAATTTCATGGTGCGTTCCATCACTGTTTTACCTACATTAAATATGTACAAAGTAGCTCAACAAAAAATAGGATCGTCGCCTGCCACCGTGGCAACCCCGGTTCAAGACCGTCCATCCACAACATCCCCCACGGCAGTGATGTCCTTGAGCAGGACATCGATACCCCAAACAGCTCGCTGGGTGCTTAAGCATAAGCAAGCCCCCTGCTCCAGTTTGTGCCACTAGCACGGTGTTTGCTGTGTCCACTACTGCGATGGGTCGAATGCAGAGGTCAAATTTCGTGTACGTGTGTGTGTGTACATGACAAATAAAGGTGATTCTTCTTTTTTTTTTTTTTTTTTTTTTGTCGTCGTCTTCAAAAACAAGTCGGACTGCTACTACTCCACCCATTACGCTGAGGTCTCTATGGGGTCGTTTTAAATGTTTCTAACCGAAAAGGGATAAGGACGTTGCAGATTTTGCTGTTCGTTAACATGACTGCGGTATTTTAGAAGCTGAAAAGAAATTATTTGCCAACGACTGGCCTGGCGTGCATGTTGGCATTTTTGCATTCCACTTTTATTCGCTCATTGTTCTACGAGCGCATCTTAAGTATTACCTACTACATCACGACTGCATATGGTAAACAAGCTAAAAGCGGAAAACTGCTACATGAGTGAACATTTGTACTGTGTATGAAATGCTGAACATTGTGGGCAAAAGTCGACATGCTACAGCTGACCGATTTATTGTTTTTGGATCAACATCGTGATTTCAGACAATGTGATTTTGTGACCAAAAGCAGACATGTTTACATGATGGTCGAACAATTTCCTGTAAAAAGGAATATTTAGTTTCGCATTGAAATTACCCATTCAGACATTCTACCATTATAATTTTTACACTCACCATTACTGTGAAGGAATTCAATTTACACCATGATATGAATTTCAGGCCACATCGCTAAGCCCTCAGTCTTCATTTGAAGCAGTTAAGTCTCTAACAAAAGTGAAATGAATTTTTTTTTCATATAATCTTACATTTATGTACAAAGAAACATGCACGTTAGGGCAAAATTGAAAACATTTGGTTAAAAATTAGTTTTTACATACACTATTACACGTAATTGCAGATTTATACATGACGGCAAGCAGCTGCTTTACTGAACCATTTTAAAAAGCTTGAAAAGCGACTGCCTCCTTCACAAAAACCTCTTTAGTGTCCATGCATTGAGTAATAGCTTTTGAGGTTTTGATGTCATTTTTCTGTTATTTTTGAAAAGGTTACTATACATACGTGAATATTGCACTGAAGCCTGATTTGTAGAAAATCGTGAATGGAATCGCAGTATCTGCCAGAAAAGCGCAATTCAATCTTTTCCTAAAATCGTTCAGCCTTATTACACACCTTTGCCATTTTGTTCTTGCTCTGTAACCCCTTTAAGTGTATTTCCGTCATAAAACTATAAGTTTGTCTGGTCCCATTTACCCTTTACATATAGCAATAAATTGCCATCAAATCAACTGTAAGGGTGTCAGAAATCTTGATTCAGTGCCATTTCAGTCAAACGAGTTCAGATGCAGCTTCAAAATGTTGGCAACCGTGGTGCTGTGAAAGATCATCAGGGGTGCGGTGGGAAATTAGCCAATTTCACTTAATTTTGCCTGAAAATTAGGTTTTAATTACAAATAAATTTTTGTGCCAGAATGTACACTAAACAGGAGTTACCATTCATGTATAAGAATAAGTCACGGCTACCTAATTAAATAATTAAACGGGCTCAGATTTCCCATTGTTCGATGAACACTGCTCCTACGCCATATAGATGCTACTGAACTATGCGTTATGTCTCTGAAATGTGCCTGACGTGTCACACCAGTTCCACCCCCCGTCGCCTTAGCTGGGTGACGTCATGGGTGTGAACGCTTCACTGACATTCATAGAGCTCAATTTACCTTTATAGGCTACCAATAATTAAGGCTCCTATTTAAACAAAGCCATTCATCCTAAAGGGGGCGGAGTGATCTCGAGATGAGGGTGGTGGGGTGGTGGTGAGATGGTCCTTTTAGGACTGGCGCTTTAATTAAGACCATCCAGCATGAAAGCAGCGGCAGCGTATTCAAAGCAAAGTCAAGAAAGCTCCGGTAAAATGCTGCCCGACTCTTGCCTAGCGCATCCCCATTACAATCGGACCCTTTGGTGACATAAAGAGCCATTTAGTTCCCATTTGGCCCGCGATGAATAGAGCCAGTTCAGCGGCCGCCGCTCAGGCCCCAGTGTCAGCATGGGAGGGAAGGGGAGTGAAGGGAGGGGGCGGCAGAATCACAATGTCGCCGTTGTTGACGGCAGAGAAGAGGCGAGGGAGGGGGGCGGCGGTACTGAACCGTGCTGCGACTTGAATGCGTCTGTGCAGCGGGCCTGGAGGACGCGGGGGCCCCTTGTTTACAGCGTGCTCGCTAATAATGTGACAGCTGAGGAGGCGCCGCCGGCTCCCTTTCGGCTCTGCGCGGATCTGTCTCGCTTCCAGCCTCGTGTTTTTTTTTCGTTTTTTTTTTTCTTCTCCTTCCCCATTGCACAGCGTAAGCTCCAAAGTCAAGTGGCCCAAAAGTGGTACAATTTCTGGAAAAATAGTCCTCAAAAGTCAAATCCAACATACAGTTCAAACTAGCGTCACGGGTGAGGCCAGCAATTATCGCAACCTTCAGCTCAGCGAGCATGTAAAAACTTTTGCTTTGACATTTATTTGTCTTACGTGGTGTCACCACAGAAGGCCACCAGTGATGTCCAAGTGTGACGATGATAACCATAGAACCAGAAAATTGGAAATTGAAATGGCTGGCATATAGGAACATGTCGATGTGCGCTTAATAATAAAATTCATTAACTCATTCACTGCCAGACATTTTCAGACCCTCTTGTACCCCAAAATTTGAAAAAGTGTGAAAAAAATATAAATAAATTCCTGAGGTTGAATGCCTGGACTCTGAAAAGACAAGTAAAGTTGCCAATGGCAGTGAATGAGTTAAATATGAAGCTCATTTGCTAGCTATTTTTACCAATCAGATGTTAATATAAAAAGCATATATCCAAAAGCCTCATGCCTAATGACTACCATGAAAATGACCGGAGGTGCCTGTTCTCGACAAGATAAGCATGCTTGCTTGAAGCTGTCCCTCCTAGTTGGAAGTTTCATGTGGAAAAATTTCAAACAAAAGAATAACATTTTGTGGATATAATCACCAAAATGTTCAACCAGACCATATGATTTTACTAAAGCAAAGTGTTCTAGCTTTATGCAAACATATAATGCTAAACGCGAAAGATGGTCTAAAGTACAGGTGTCAAACGGAAGGCCCGGGGGCCAGATCCGGCCCGCCACATCATTTTATGTGTCACACTCCTTGCCTCTTGCTAAAATCGGTACCAAAATTTCAAATTGTCATTTGTAATAAATAATAACTTTGAGAGTTTGCAAGATTTTTTGTTGCTCTTTTCACAGTAACTTGAGCAATAATTGGAAAAAAACACCCCGATTATAATCCTTGATTTCTGAACTAGTATTCCGTTAATTTGTTGTGCCCATGTAATATTACGATGGGACAAACATTCATTTAGTTTCACCGTCATAACGGCCTTCTGAGTGAAGAATTCCTAACTGCAAAGTGGCCTGCGACACAAATGAGCTTGACACTCCAGGTAAAGGAAATTAAGCATATGTGATATTTATGGTAATTATAAAATGTGAACAGCACTCATGAAACAGAGCATATGAAAATACTCAAAGGCAAATGCCGTATTCTCGCGGCTCTGTGGGAACAATTGCTATTACTGGAGCAAATTTTTGATTCCTTCTCTGCTTCTGCTTCTTGCTCCTCATTATGCTGCTTCTCTTCCAGGAGAACTCAGTGCTGCCTGGAATGTTGCGGTACAATGTGGTACTATCTTGCAGGCGCGCAATTCAAAATTTGGATTGGCCTGTATACTGTAGCAACCCATAAAAAGGACCGATCATTTCAAAATCTTCACTCTAGTTGGGGCGTGAATGATGAACCGCGACATAGCGGGGGAACGCTGTACATAAATAGCAAGGTGGATGTGCACCTTTTTTGCGCAGCCCTTGCAGCAGGATAGACATGGGGAGGAGGGGGAGGCGGAGGGGGTGATCAATCGGACCATTTGGCACACGTCAGCCTGATGATCAATAACAATTAAAGGCGGCCACGCGTCCTTTTATGGCGCCAAGGTGTTAATGTTGTCGACAGGAGCGTGCACGCTAAGTGTGCCTTTCTCCTCCGTGCGCTCATTTGAGCGTTTTAGCGTAATGTGTGTGCGCGTGTGTGTGTGTGCAGAAAATCCTGTCTCGCACACACATACACACACACGGCGGCGAGACGAGGCCTCTGATTTGTGTGTGCGTGCACACCGTTTAATCCCTGTTTATCCCCCCCCACCCCGCACACCCCCCTCCCCTCGCCTCCCACCCCCGTCGCTGTGGAGATTATCCTGCGTCACACTGCGCCCCCCCCCCCCTTCCTCCCCCAGAGCTGATCGCGGCTCTGCGCTCCAGCACGCTTGGCAGGGCTCCAGGGACAAAAAAGAAAAAAAAAAAGAAAAAAGCGGGAGGGCGCCGTCACCATCTCAGCACACCAGACCCACATTTTTCCTTCCACGCACCTGCAGACTAGCAGATACATCAAATCTGTGGTTGACTTTTTGTGCATAATTTCCCCCGAGTGACCATAAAAAGCACTCTGGCCAAGTTGTTGTGTGCCGCACACACTCCGGCTGCTGCCCTCGACCTCCTGTGCCCCGGCGACCACAACGCGGGGAATTAGGAGGCCTCCGCCCAGGAGGAAATGATGAGCGGCGCCGTTGTTTGTTCCGGTGATGGAGGTCACGGCGAGTTCAAGTCGCTGCTGTCACAGGCAGGAAATCAGCAGGACGAAGCAGGCGCAAGCGTTCGTCCGCTGTGCTCTCCACCAGCCACTTACCCCCCCCCACCACCTTTTTTTTTTTTTTTTTTTTTAAATATATGACCTGTTCTTTTCAAAAAACGGTCAATACTGAACTCCAGAGCGACTCGTCTAAAAAACACCCGGTGGTTTTTCTGTTTAATGGCGCGCGTCGGGGCTCCGCTGCTGCGGTCTGCTTTATAAACGTAGCACGACCGCTGCTCCCCCCTCCCCCCTCCCCCTACCGCTACCCCCCTCCTCTTCCAGCCTGCCTGTCTGCCTGCCTGCCTGCTGCCGGCCGGCCTGTGTGATGGATTGGACGGCCGTCGGGAGTTGTTTGTTGCCAGGGACGTGCGTCGACACACTGCTCTAGCCCCCCCCCCACTCCCCCCCCCCCCCACCACCGCCACCAACTTCCTCCTCATCCCGAATCATTCCACGTGCAGTGTCAACATGGTGTTGGGGAAAATGAAATTATTGGTTTAGTCTGGCTAAAATTGGATTTTGCAAATGGTGTAATATGCATGCCAGATCACTAGTTGGCGATGTCATTTTGTGAACCAAGCATCGTGAATGTGTAACTGCTTGTTTTTCCCAATCAAATCTGCCCTTTGAGTAGCCTTTGTCCATTTTTATATTAGAAGGTCAACTTTGGTAAACATAGGGTCCTCCGTTTATGCAATTCTGACATTTGTGGTTTCATGCCCATTGCACTAGTTTTCACAGACCACAATATTCAGTGTTTACATAAAACGGTAGCGCCGTCATTTTCAAATATGTACATTTTATGACTTGTTTTCCAATGTTTGTTTTCAGACTCCAATAGTTGTGCAAAAGAATGACAAAACAATGCTGTTTTTGTCTATTTTGCGTTACAGACGGTCTAGTAATACTAATCAATATTAATCTGATGGACCATTAAGAGCATTGCAGCGTCTGCTTTTGTGAAAATGATCGTGTGCATGCAATTTGTAATACAAGTGAAACATAAAAACATGAATGTAGCGAGTTGGAACCAGGCCAAACCACTACTTGTTGTGGTAGAAGTTTAATGTTTAATAAGTAAAAGATCTGTTTACTGTTGGCCAGCCAAGTAGGTAGAAAATAGTCAAACTATTTGTTAAACTTGTTCCAGTGATCATAATAAGAAAAATACGGAGAGCACGGTGACAAAGATGATTTATTATTGTCATGCTCCCCTCCAGTCCAGCCGGGGGTGCTAATGAGCATTACAACTGAAGAACTCAGTAATTCATTGTTGATTATGCTAGTAACAATACTGTACATAAATGAATGTCGCCACCATTGGGATGGAGCCTCCTATGTCACAATTTGGTAAAAAAAAAATTCTTTCACAAAATAGGGTCAGCCCACCTGTGTGGGTGTTCTTTTTACAAATTGTTGACCAATTTGAAGCGTTGAAAATAACTTGCTCTCTTTGACGATGGAATGCTCATGATTGAAGTAACATGACAAGTGGGGATTTTGAAGGTACGAGGGTTCCCCCCGACGTCAGCGATGTGCGTGTGTGTGTTTGCAACAATAAATAGGGTCCTTAACTCTTAAACGTATTTAAGACAAGATTCATCTTCCACGTATCGTCGAAGCGTCAAGCGGCGCGAGCGTTAGATGGACATTTAGCGTTGTATAAATGCCGACTAATTATTCTAATGTTAGCAAAGTATGATGCGCCCATTTTCCTGAGCTGTCGGCTCAGCCCATAATGACGACAGATAATGGAGCGGCGCTTCATCCCACTGTGCGCAATTTGTGCACGCAATGAGGCTGCAATGAGGGATTGGCGGAAACGCGTCGGTCACGAGTACATTTGGGAAGTGCGTGTGTGAGTACGTGGGCGCGTGTGAGATAATTGGCGGTGTACTCGCACGTCTGCAACAAATTTATTGTAGTTAATGACTTTTTTTTTTAACAGTGTCAGTACTTGCCACGTGTGAAACTTTCAATGTAAACACCAGACTATGCACAAGAGAAGGCTCATGTCTGACCCAGGTGGTCTTTTTCAGGTCAAAGTCAACACACCTATATTTGCCAGGCAATTAATAAAGCTGCACTGCCGCGCTCGCTCCTCATTAGACGCAATGTGTCATGGCATTAGACGTGTTGTTGTTGTGTATGTGGCTGCTTACTCAATCAGGAGGCACACCGGCGGCGCGGGAGAGACGGTACAGGGGAACCTTTGCGCTGACATGTGTAAACCGTTTTTCCTATCGGAAACAATGGGAGAAGCAATAATCGCTTTATTGAAATGTTTTGTCGGTCTCGAGTCCATAAGCCCAATTAGCAATTTACAAAACAACTACTTACTCAATGCGTGTTCGTTTTATCTTTCAAGAAGGTATCCAATGTAAATAAAGACTCACACAAGTCGATTGAATTTTCTCGTCTGTTTTCTTTTCCATCTCTGAAGTTCAGGAATCATACAATGATCAGATCCGGGCAGCTTTTCCATTCTCGCAAATGCTCTCACCTGAGACGGGCGAGGGCAGAAAAGGGGCGCGGGTTAACACGCAGCACTCACATTTATACTGTCTTCAAAATCTAAACACAATGTGGGCTGGTCTCCTCCCTGGCTGGCCCTGCCTATGGAGCTGATCTTCTCCAGCTAATATCTTAATATATATGAGTAAAATGTGTACTAAGCACACAACATATGCGGTTATTAGTTGTACGGGTTATTTATAAGCAACGTTTTAACATTCTCAACCGTCACACAAGTGCAGGAAGTTAAACTCTATTCAAAATCACACATTGAAAAAACAACATTGTACTCTCCCTAATCTTGAGGATGAAACTCACTGCACTCCATAAAGGCAACACACAACAAACTTGCGATGCACATTCCGACGGTATTGTTTTTGTTCATGAATCAATATTGTACTGAGCACCAAGGGCGCGGACATTCGTAGCAAACATTCGGCCATGTGGCTAAATTGCACAAGAGATTTGAAGAAGGGTGTAGTTGCCTCATTGTTAACCTATTATTGACTTGGCCATACCGTTCCGAGCAGCCTTGGCGTGGACCTATTGTCCCTAACACACAGGTTGCAATGAGTTGAATTTCCTAATTATGGTTGTCATCGATGGGCACCCGAAGAAAGAAAACAATTAGGGAGTTAATTGTTTGGTTGGAAGTTCCCTGAGCTTTCGTCTTGCGACACTTGGCCATCTTGTGTGATGACATGGCTTCTGAGGCATTTTTACCCCCCGAAAATCGTGATCATTTCCTAAATTTTACAACCTTCCGGGCGAACTGTTGCGCTTGTCAAATTTTTGCTCGTACTTTTATTTCTAGTTGTATGTGTGTATTTGCGCAATAGTCCAAACCTGTTCATGCTCCCATCCCCCACGTTTCACCACGCTGTCGTCTTAAGTTGCGCGTTTGTCTGTCAAGGCAGCATGCCGTCAAATGTCTACATTCCTATAAGAGGCTTATTTTTTGTTATCTTGTTCAGTCTCATTGAGCGCAGATTGCTTTTTCAATGCCAGATGAGCTGCTGTGGCGGTGCTGTGTGTGCGTGCGTGTCTGAGACAGGAAGCGGGAGTGACGCACTTGCACGTGCATGCGCTCGCTGCGCCTCTGCACGCACGCCGTTTTAGTTCTGTCATATGCGGATGTTGTCGAGGCAGGCCTGCTCGCCTCGCCTCGGTCGGGAGGTGGTGTGCGTCTGTGTGTCTGTGTGTCTGCGTGTGCGCGCGGGGGTGTGGGTGGAGGGGGGGCATACTGGGACAGGGAGGAACCGTGATGAGGGGCCCGCAGCAGCCTGATTAATGGGCCTCGGGTCACGGCAATAAAAGTGGCGTGCCAGCGAGGCTCGGCGTCGTTCCTCTGGGATGATAGAGGAGAGCGCTTTCTCTGCTGCTCTCAGCACTGCTGAGCACGGCAAGGCTTCGCTCTTTACTATTTAAAGGCTCTTTCCTCCCCCCACGCCTCGGCCCGCCACCTCCTTCCTGCGCCGACTCCCCTTATTAGGGCTGCCTCACAAAAAAATGTCCTCATAAGGAGACTCGCCGTTCGTAAATGCGGACAAGCGCCTAGCCTAGTGATTGTAAGTCGCCATTTTCCCATTTTGCCTTCTTGAAATAATGTAGCCTCATTATGTTGTTTCAATTGTGGCATTCCACCCCCCCAAAAAAAACTTTTGTGTTGGGAAAATGATGGTCCAAATCAACAGAATGTGTTCTTTTCCATAATGCGGTATCGCAACGTCAAACAAAATTGGTGTAATTTTGCAACCATGGAAATGAAATAGACGGAACTTCGGCTTGCATGTTGTTTTCTCTTAAAAGCATGCATCATTTAAAATGAGCGTTGTTTATATTTGCCAAGGCGTCACTAGCAAACTGGCATTGCATAGAGGTTTGCCTTGCTAAAAATCTATGTTAAAAGCAACAGGGCAATTGAGCATTTCTGGGTACGTCAAAAGTGGGTCATAGTGTACTGAGAGGACTCGACGCACAGACCCATGTACCGCATTTGTTGCAGTAAATTACATTTCTGCTTCTGTGGTTATCGGTGGATTTTTCATCACAAAAAGAGCCAAAGAAAAAGTAACATCCATTGAAGACGTCGCTAGCAAACAAAATAAAAATGTTTGAAATTTGTCTTGCTTAAAGTCTTGTGTCCAAGCGATGGTCATAACCCACCGGTTAAAATGCATGGATTTAGTGTGAAAAGCCAATTATAATTTCCTTTAACCATTCAAATGAGTAGTTGCGACTTGTCAATTTACCAGACCAATTAATAATGGGTTCAAAGGACATTTCACACACAATCAAATTTCCTTTTCTTCGTATGTACTCGAGCTTAAACAATCTGTCTTCACCATCCCCATTCAGTTTTTTTCCCGTATCTGTTTTTTCACAACAAATGTCTTTCGTTTGCTGTGGATTGAGCACAGAGTTCTGTTTGCGTGCTCTGCTTATACACGTGCGCATTGGCCGATCTGTGTTACAGTGTCGACGGGCGGTAAATGGTCCCCCGCCGAAGCGGTCTCTGATGTATAATCTGGCCTCGCTCGGTGGGCTGAGGCAGCCCAGAGCGTGGGTCAGAGGGGCCAGCAAAAACCAGTGTGTGGGGAACGTGACGGAATGGCGGCAGCTCGGCAATGTGCGCCTAGCCTACAGGGGTGGTCAGGATGGGGGTCAGTGGGAGGGGGAGGAGGGTGGATGGCTTTGTAGGCCGCTGAGTGTTCCTGACGGATGGGAGAGGAGCTTAACTCGTGGCCCTCAACTGTGCTGAGCTTGTTTCCCAAAAAGAAAGGTTGTGATGAATGCGACTGCCATCGCGACAAGCAAGAACCAAAGGATAAATGCTACATGTTTGTGACTTTTATGAAATATGAAGTGATTAGGATCATTGTTTGGCTCTCATGCCGCAGTGATTAAAGAATAATGGCGCTTTGACGTTGGAAATTCCATAAGCGGATATGTTGGAGACCATGGCAAGTTGGAGTACAACAGGGTTTTTGTGGCCGAGCCAAGACACTTAGTGCTAAATACTTGCTCGTCTCCACAGGGTTACTTCTGTTCGTGATGTCGATGCTGAGACACAAACCAATCTGGAACTAAGACAAGGGAAATACATCACACAAAACATGGTAAGTCTCTGAGCTTATCCCTTCCACTCATTTTCACAACTTACTAGAGGAAAAACAAA
This sequence comes from Filicampus tigris, assembly GCF_054856515.1. NCBI lineage: Eukaryota > Metazoa > Chordata > Actinopteri > Syngnathiformes > Syngnathidae > Filicampus > Filicampus tigris. The sequence goes on from NC_141230.1 coordinate 9,001,307, forward strand.
GACATTTTTGTCTTTCTGCAAGGGATCTTATTTTCTGTTCACCCTTTTTATTGCAGGTGGATGCAAGGCTGACACCCCTCGCTGCGATGGGGCTGGACCGAGGCGCTCTGATCCACGATGGTCTTCGCCTCCATGGCGGTGTTGTGTATCCTGGGATCAGAACGCTGCAGACAGAGAAGACTAGAGAGGCGGCTGTTCTCCCTTTGGGTTACGGCCGGGATGGGCTACCGGAGCTTGTCTACAAGCCGGATGGCCCTTTGGACAGTCGTAAACCCACTAATGGATACCTGGGCCTTTATAAGGGCATCCCTCCTAATCTCCACAAGCCGGTGCTAATTCCTGGAGCGGAGAGTTTAAGCTTGGAACGACGGCTGGCACCTGGGGAAAAAGCACCTGAAATGAGCTTAGGGAGCACTGGCAGTAGCTACCTGCGTCTGCCGTGGCTCAACCCTTACCCAGAAGCGAGCATGTATCCCTTTATGGACTCATCCAAGTATGCCGCTCTGAACATGTATAAAGCTTCGTTGCTCAGCCAACCCAACCCTTACCTCCCCCAGCATCTGGCTTACCCGTCTCTTTGTGCACCCCAAGGTGGAAATGTCAACCCCGTTGCAGTCACCTCTGCCGCTGAAAGGCTCTACTATATGCCCACTTATCCACCTCCGACAATGTCCTCTCCCCTGGTCGCTCCCCAAATGAGGATCCCTCCTGTTTCAGTGGCCCCCACGTCCCTTGTGCACTGCCAGGACAAAGGCCTCGGTGTCGCTCCGCCGTTTGTGCAGCAGCTTCACCAGCCTTCCCCGCATCCTCAGCATCATCCATCTGCTATCGACAGGGAACGATCACCCAACAGGAGCGGTCGACCAAGCAGACCCCCCTCTCGGACTGGCAGCAGTGCCAGCAACAACACCAGTAGTACAAGCACGAGTGCTGCCAGTGGTGCAAATAATAGCCTGCCTACTGACTCCTCACCTCATGCGTCCTCTCGCCTCTCCCAAACTCTCATTGACAGTTCACTGGATTTACAAAGGCCAGTCGCAAGGATGGGACAACCGCCCGTCTCTTCGGCTTCAATATCTTCGTCTGCCACGCAGCCCGTTTCTCATCTGTTATCCGTCGGCAACATGGCGTCAGAACAGGCCTCTCCTGCCAGGCCGCAGCGTCCAAGGGAAGGGGCGCCAGGTGCTGAAAGGAGAGCCAGCAGGTCACCCTCAAAGTCCAATTTTGACAGGAACGCTCACCAACCCCAAGCAACCAAAGAAACGGCGGAGAAGCCGTTAGATTTGTCTGGAAGAATACTGGAGTTTGGACTTCCTAATGGTTTCCCGATTAAGATGGACACTATTCCTCCAGGTGCACGTTATGGACTTCCCCCTAGTGGAGAACTCTTAAAAGAGAACCTATCCCTCTCCCCCTCCTCCCACCCTCACTCTGTGGTAAACAGCACTTCTGCAAAGGTCTCGGAGAGACCAGAGATGATCAGCACTTTACACTCTTCCTGGGTAGTACCCAGCCGGTCTCCCTCTCAAACTCAGCATGCCCCAGGCTTATCCCAGTCTCCCAGACCGAATGCAGATCTGGGATCTTCCCAAGCCAAAGGCTCCTCCCCCTCTGTCATCAAACACAAGAACCTGGAAAGAGTGCTTCCTCAGCCGCGTAGCTCGTCCTGTCCGAGGATAAGTGAGGCCAACTCTGTTTCGTCGGATTCCGCTCTCATCACATCCAGGGTTCTTTCTCCCAAATCAAATGGCGATTGGCCCAAACACAGCCCTCTTCAATCAGAACATGTACCAGTCATGGGCCACCACAGAGAGGGAGCGGAGAAGTCCTCCCAGAATGCTAAGAGAGCGGAAACTATTCCAGAGGCGTCGTCATACAAAAGACCCATGTTGGAGAACGGCCACCCAGCTGGCCCCCTTTATCTTCCTCAAAGTGACGCTTATCTAACCCACAGTTTGGCCTACGCCAATAGATATCTGCACTACCCCATCCCTGACAGCATGGCACTTCACTCCCTGCCAATCGCAGGGAAAGGTCCGGTCTACCCTCACCCGGTGTTGCTGGGCAGCAATAGCCTTTACCCATCCCACTTGGCAGCGAAACCTCCTTTACCCTACCACAACCTACCGCCTGCTTCAGGAGGGGAATACCTTGCTTATAACTCACAGGAGATGTCCCACCCGCTAATGCAGCCTCACTCCGATAACAAGCTGTCAGAAAGAGGGGATGGCAGCCTGAAACCGCGGGGACACGAGAAATCCAGGGGCTCTTTTGATGAAAGAGACAAGAACATGAGCAAGGAGATGAGAGAAGGGAACCAAATCAAGTCAGACAAAGAAGCAATAGCACAAGGACAAAATGGCAGCCAAACTAAAACATCATCTCCGTCTGCAGCGCACCGAGAAAAGATTGAATGCATTGACCTTGTCCACTCGGACACTGACGCAGAGTCGACTCCAACCGTCCAGAAACAACCCTCTGGTGAATCCTCAGCTTTCGACCAAAATGAACGCTACCATAGCAACCAAAACACGACGAGGGTGGAGTATGAGCCAAAATTTCATCTTTCCCATCCTTATCCTATCCTCTCCGGGCACAGCCCAACGCAGAAGCCCCATCCCACAGACAGACAGCAGGAAACTACCTATGGAAAGCCAAAGGCTGTTCAGGACGCGGGCTGTCCTGCAACGACATCGAGCACATCCCCAAATAATCCTGGAAAGCTCTGCCGAGAAGAGGAGGAAAACTCCTCGGAGGAACAGTGCCCCAGCCCGGAGCCCGCGGATGACGACCAGAGTACCTTGCGTTGCGCCCGTACGTCCGGTGAGCGCAGCTCTGGTAAGGACAAACTGGCACGGGACAGTAGAGCTCCTCACTTTGCTCCAAATTGCACGGTTATGGCCAAAGAGGCGAACCAGGATGCGCTGACGTGTCGGGACACTGAAAACGAAGACAGTGTGGTGGACCTCGGGGAGTCTCAAGGAGAGGGTGACGACGAGGACGACGAAGATTGCCACAACTCCAAAGGCTCTCGCCGTTCCGGTTTGGCCAAGAGAATTGCCAACTCGTCGGGCTATGTCGGCGACCGCTTTAAATGCGTCACCACGGAGCTGTATGCTGACTCCAGCAAGCTGAGCCGCGAGCAAAGAGCTTTGCAGGTAAGGCCAAATTAGCATTTGTGTGCGTGCTTGTATATGTTAATGTACAGTGCAGCATATGTTGCGCAAATCCACGTGCGCAGTACAAACATTTCCATCATACAGTGGAACCCCTAAGGTTGAACACAAACCTCGGATTTTGAAATTGGTTTCCTCTCATGAAGTAATGGAGTTCATCTGTTTCAGGGTCAAATCGTCCGCATGATAAGAAAAATATTTTAAAGGGGAAGTCAACCCAAATGTTTTTTTTTTCCGGAATATGTTTCTATGCAGTCTAAACAAAGCATTGTGATTAATGTTGCGTTTGTGGAATATGAGAAATCCACCCGTTTTTAGCTAGCTCTGGGGGCAGCCATTTTGCCGCTTCTGTCGATTGACGATGACATCCAAGTTGCTCAGGGCTCAGGTAACGACCAATCATGGCTCAGCCTCAGAAAACGGGTGAGCCGCGATTGGTCGTTACCTCAGCCCTGAGCAACTTGAATGTCATCTTCAGTCCACACAAGTGACAAAATGGCCGCCCCTGAGATGGCTAAAGGTGGGTGCATTTTTCTGCTTAACTTATATTCCACAAACACAATATTAATCAAAATGCCATGTTTTAACTTGTGGGCCCGCATAGAACATCTTCTGCAAAAAAATATGTTTGGGTTGACCTCCCCTTTAACCACTGTTAATATGGAAAAAAAATGAAATAAAATACTTTGATTTAATGATGACTTAACGCAAAGGTAATTGGCACAATAGATGTGGCTTCCATATCTCTCGTAATATTTGTAATTATCACACAAGTGTAAAAAGAAGTCAACCTGTCTTAGTAATAAAACACTCCAGGCTGGCTACCGTCGGTAAAAAGTACGAAAAATGTGTGGACGCTGTGGAGTCTTACTGCTTTGAAGTCTGCTTACTTGACCTAACTTCCCCAATGTATATTCTTTTTCTCTCCTCCCGTTCTTTTGAACTCCAAATTTTTGTGCAACTTTAGCAGCGTATTTATCCACAATTGTATGTTGGACTTTAGAGGTTCTGCTGTACTTCAAAACACCGTAAGGCGTAAGCCTGGCAAGCTCTTTATTCCCATGCCCAAATTCCAGGTAGTCCTTGTGGAAGGCATCTTGCATGTGACTGGCATACTGCTTTTGCAGCACAGCACAAGACTAATCCCCTTGCTGTCATGCTACTGTCCTGGCAACAGGCTTGACCTTCCCCCTCCTTTTTAGTTTATCACCATCTTAGTCAGCGCGTGCAAGGCCAGTCGCCGCCCTCTATCAGGGATGGCGGTTCAAAGGTTAACCAGGCCTGCCATGTCTGTATGTTGATTAGTGAGCAGGCGTTTGCGAAAGGTTATTCTCCGCGCGTCCGGACGCGCTTGTCCTTGCGCGAGTGCCCCAGGGCGAGAACGCGTGTTTGGCGCCGCGTCGTTTTTCCCGAGCATGACTGCGGCCGGGCCTCGCAGCGCATAACTGCCGCCGGCTATGCTTAACCCCAAGGTGAGGGGCAGTGGAGGGCTTGTCGTGCGTGCTTAAGATCGAGCAGCTGCCCTCGCTGGGCTTTCCTGTTTGGCTGTGCCCTCCCCCTCCCCACCGAGTTGCTACCCGCCAGCCCGCTGTGCTGCCCTGCTTGCATGGTAGTTGTCCAAGGTCATAATTCTCCTGTGCCCCTTTTGGCTAAAAAAGACCCCCCCCCCGTTCCCCCCACCCGCTCACTCACCCCTTCTTTCTCTCACTCGGCACACATCAAATTACGTCCACATAAATTAAACCAGGGGTGGGAACCTTTTTCCCTATCACGTATGAAGTCCCCGGAGAGCCGTGTGTCACCGTTCTGAGGGGCAGGAAAACTCACCAAACTGTTTTCATCCTAACGAAAATGTGTGGTTGGTCAGCGTTTCAGTCATCTCTTCGAACCACAAAAACCTCCATGCCCGAAAAGACACTGGAGGCCATTTTGATTTGAACGGCCATTTTAGTTTGTCCATTTTCAAGAATTCTTCAAAAATCAAAACAGATCCTAGAGATTTGGTCTGATTGCCACCAAATTGAAAGCACGTCCACCAAACAGACAGGCAATGTTACATTTGCAAATATTTAAAGTTTTTGCCATTGTGTGCGGGCGACACGCGTGAGCAAAGTTTCTCACCAGAAAACCCACAGTGCCCAAGGTCAGCGCACGACCTAACCTGTCGTGCTCATGTGTGAGGAAGGTCACACCCTGGGCTGATTAATTGGCGCCCTACTAGACAAAATGTATCGTAGCAATCACACTGCTGATTTTCCTCCGTCTGGTGCTCTCAAATCGTAGTGTGCATGTGGTTTGAAGTTCCCGTTTATCTCTGCTCGTGGCTTTAATTTGTTTTTAGAATTGCGTGACAGGCCGGATCAAAATGCTCTTGCGGGGCCCACAACCCGTAGGTTCCACATCCCTGATTAGTACACTTGACATTTGTCGCTCACATCCACACATTTGAGCTACTGTTTTGTGTTTTTAAAAAAAAAAAAAAAAATTTTTTTTTAATTCCCCTTCACTTGTCATGCGGTTTGCATCCATGCGCCAACATTCCGTAAAGTAAAAAGCCAACAAACCCTATGCTTTGTTATCCACTGGCGCAGAGGCAGATTTGTTAATGTGTCCCAAATGTCTGTCTGTGTTGTTGAAGGCATCCTCGTGAACTGTGGTTTTGTCTGTGTCATGCTTGTCAATGCGCAGCTGCGGCACAAAGCTATCAAACGCTCAATTTCTGGACGTGTCATAATTGAATTTGTTTAGCGGAAACAAAATGCCTAGTTACGATCAAGTTTTCCCATGATGAACCAACGTCTTGCTCAGAAATGATTTGATAGTTTTGTGCTGACCTGTTGAGTCTTTTTGTTGTTGTTGTTTTTTGGGGGTCATTTTGTGGGACTGCCTTGTGAATGTGTCAAGAAACAGTGGCGAAACCTTTACAATAAACTCAAGAATGAATTGATGGACAGTTATATTGAGCCCACCCCCCCATTCTAATTGCTTAGATGGAACTCATATCACGAGAGGGGAGTAATATAAGTCAACCTGCAGCTAACTGGGAGGTCAGTTCTTTACATTTCTTATCACATCTGCCTCTGATGGCCTCTGTCTCCTTGTTGTATACTCTGTGTCGCTGCACACTCCTCCTTTTTCGCACTGCCTCTTTTCCCCCTTCTTCAACCCCCACCCCTCCCCCGACCCCCCTTCCTATCCGCCTCGGGGCTTAGATGTATGTTGCCTAGCCATGTTTGTATTCCAGGAAGCGAAGATGTGCCAGGACTTTAAGGCCCAGCGCGCATGGACTCACAGCGGCTGCAGTAGTCTAACCTGTCTTGATGCTTGTTCCCCCACCCCACCTTTTTTGGCTTGTGTGTCGGTTTAATTTCTTGGTGTGTTCTTTGAATTAAAAATGTTAAATTTCCTTTAAAAAAAAAAAAAAAAAAGTGATTCTTTTTTTTGTAATGTACTGTACATTCATTTAAATGTTTTGCATTCATCGCTTTTGAGGCCAGATTGAGGCTTAGGAGTGGAGAGTGTGTGTGGCTCGGCCAGACGACGAGTGGTCTTCATGGGATTTCTCTGCATTTCTTCTTGTGTGTGTGTGTGCGTGTGTGCGTGCGTGCGCGTGCACAGCGGGCGATGATGCGGTTCTCGGAGCTGGAGCTGAAGGAGAAGGAGGGCGGCGGCTGTGGCGGCGGCAATGTGTGCGTGTCTGCCCCAGCGGCGGGACGAGAGCTGGCGGACGGCCAACGCAGAGAGCGAGCGCTGGAACTCGGCCAATACGCCACCCGGCATGGGGAGAGGGAGGGTGAGCGCGCACACGCACACACACCGTGTATGCGCGCGCACGTACATCAGCATGCTGTAAAGGAGGACTCGGGGAGCGGCAGACAAACAATAAGTGCGCTGGCGTGCACATGCGGCAAACGCTGTGGCGAGCGAGACCGGGTCACTCTAAAAAAAGACACGCTCTTCCTCTGCCGGCGCAGACGCTCTTGCACAAGCGCGAGCGAGCCGGAGGGACGCGAGGGGGGAGTTTTATTTTCAAGAAGCCTTTTGTGCTTATCTGCACGCAGGGATATGATCGCGAGGGAGGGTGAGGAGGGAGAGATTGCGCGAGAGTGAAAGCAGTGTGCGATGAGTGGGGGGCGGGGGGTCGGGGAGGGGGGTTGGTGAAAGCGGATGGGAGAGCGCAACAGAGAGAGGGACGGAAAGCGGAGGGGGGGGTGGTGGCGGGCGGCGGGGGCGATAGTTAGGTTGGCGTGGAGCCCAGCTGCGTGTTGGAGCGAGGCCGGGGCTGACGTGTGAGCCTAATTATGGCATGGAGAGGGAATCTGGGAGCGAGGGAGAGGGAGGGGGTTTGGAGTCACGCTCTATGTGAGAAGGGCGTGGTGCGGTCATGCCGTGGGGGAGGACAGAGGACACGGCGGCGGAAAGGGGGGAGGAGGGGGGAGGGGGTGGCGAGCGAGCGAGCGGGCGGGCGGCGAAAGTACACAGGATGTTGTCTTGCCTCCGCGGAAGTGGCGGCGTCGGCAGTCAACCATCAAGCCGCTGGCTCGGCTGACTTCAGATTAGAAAGTCTTTTTACCCCATCAAAGTTTTACTGCCCGTCTTTAAAGCGGAATAAAAGCTGCCTGCTTCTTAACTAGCGTCTTCGCGCTGACGCCGCCTGCCAGCAGCACCACCCGTTGTTTCTTGGCTTTCTTTCATCTTCCCTCGCTAACTCCCCGCTCCCCATTTGCCATCCGTGCTCAGGTGTCCTGCTGGCGTACCCGAATAACCGTGTCCCAGTCCTTCAGCGATGCGGTGCCAGAGAGTCGGCCAGCCTGGGCGACGGCGCTCGCAGGCTGGCGTTGGACTCGGAAGGGCTTCCCCCCGCCTCGGCGGCGAGGGAGTCTCCCGAGGAGGCGCTCGGTCATGACTTTGGCGCGGGCAGGAAGCGCCTGCGCGTTCTCAAGGTGGAGCAGGACTCTGAGCAGGAGGAAGACGAGACGATGTTCCACCCTCAGAAAAGAGCCAGGATGTCTGCCGGTGAGAATGTTAAATTCTGCGGCGCCACCCACACACGCTGCGTTCCTTTCCTTCAGATGTTCACCGCACGTCCGCCGTGTGTCCCCCTCTTGTTGCTTTATGAACAGAAGTTCCCCAAATCAATTCCGCCGTAAAATTAAACGACATTACTCGGAAACAACCCCCACCCCCTTCAGCGCTCAGCCTATATATCCCCCCCCCCCGCACCCCCGCCCCCTTCCCGTCATTCGCTCTGTGCGGCAGCCAGCAACGGCAAGTGTTTAATCCCGTCTTTGAGGCCGAGCCTGAGCGCCGAGCGAGGAAGAGGGGCCAGTCATTCTCTCGCTTCTTTCAACACCGTTCCTCTGCGCCGCTTACCCACCGCCACCTCCCTTTTCAAAGCTGCTCTTTTCTTCTCTTTTCATCTCCCCTCATCTGTTTGGGTCTCCTCCTTTCGTCTCCCCCCCCTCCGGCGTGCGGTACCACACTCTCCCGCGGCAAAAGCTGACGAGTCAAACGTGCGTCCCATGTGAATTTTCGTCTTTGTGTTTCATTTTCCCCCCGCTAAAGTCTTAGACCTTTTATCCTTATCCTTTTTTTTAATCATCCATCAGTCCGCGTCGTGTCTGAGAGGTGTCCAAATTAATCGATTACTCAACAATGAATTGAATTCATCGACAACTATTTTCAAAATCGATTAATTGCTTTGAGCCGTTGTTTGTCTTTTTTTTATTATACAATTCCTCTGATTTCCCGCCTCTCGGCAGCAAATATTCTTGGACTTCTGTAGTCAAATAATTATTTGCAGCCGTAGTATGCATAACCTGGAATTGACATTTAGTTGAACAATGAAGCAGCGTTGAAAGTGTACATCAAACTTGTAGCCCTTTGCATGAATCGCTACCTAAGAAGGAGCTTTCAAAATCACTCCCTCTTGCTCGTGTGATATTGCCAAATTACCAAATAAACAACAATTACCGGTTCATGAAAAATATCAAGAGAAAATTGCAGTAAACAAAGCAAAATACGTTTTTTATCCGATTGTTCGATGAATCGATGGAATAATCGAGAATAGTGAATTCTAAAATTATTCACTAGTCACAACCTTTGTCTCAATCCGTAAAATGTGGATTTTTATCGGGGATTAATGCCTTTTTAAGAGTTGAAATTGTATTTTACCATGGTGATTGCGATAAAAAAAAAATGACGGTTGTCAGTGTTATCACAATGTTACTAAAACGAATCTAAAGCAAAAAAAGAATTAGGGATGCCAGCAGCGTAAGCATTGCAAGATTGGTGGTTTCGGTTATTGCCGTCCTACGGTTTGTCCAGCCATGCTAAAAACTGTCGTAATCATGAATACAATTTGTAAACCGGAATCCTCCATTTTCAACTGTAAACCATTTCATCCCTACTTTGTACTTGCTTGTCTACGGCTTTCATTTCATGTCGACTTGACAAGACATTTTGTTCGCAGATGAGCACGAGCAGACCAGCGCTGACGACGACGCCGAAGACGAGGATGACGACGAGGTGCGGAAGCTCAAAGTCTGCATCGAGCTGAAGGGGCTGCGGCTTAGCAAGCCCGCCCAGGGGGGCGCCTCGCCCGAGCGCCCCCAGATCAAACAAGAGCAGCCGTGGCCTCGCTTGCTCGGCCCGGCGCAGACCCAGCGAGAGCGCGACGAGCGAGCGCTGGCGCACAGAGCTGACATCAACAGGAAGTGGGGCTGCGAAAGACTGCTCAACGGTGAGTGTGCGCCGCGCCACGTCGCGCGAGTTCAGCCGGGGTAACGGAAATCTATCTTTGGCTTTCGCTTTCTTGTTGAGCCGCCTGTCTAGAGGGGGATTTCCCAGGAGCCTTTTTGGAAGCAGGCGGAGGAAATGAGGTAGAGGATACTTCCTTCTGCCAAGGGGGAAAGGCTGCGAATCAGAGATGGGAGCTGGGGGACGCGAATCTAAAATGCCGCCCTCCTCTTGTGATTTGAGTTTTTTTTTTTTTTTTTCCACCGGCCTACAGCGTGCTCTGTGACAGCGATGAAAGCGCGCACGATCGAAGTGGCTGCTGGAGATATGCGTGGGCAGGTGTAGTGTGACTAATGTGTGATAATTCCCCCCCCACCCCCAACAGACCAGTCGCAGGGAAAAAGGCGAGCGGGTGTGTGCGCGTGTGTGTGTGTGCGGGGGGGGGGGGGACTGGAGTGGGGGGCTAACTTATTAAAACCATGCGCTCCCTTCTTCGCGTGCCCAGACTGAAGCGGAGGGACGAGCATGGCGAAGAGGAAAATAAAAGAGCAGGCGGGAGATGAAAGAAAGTGAATAAATCAGAGAAGATTTGGGTTTTATGTTCCCTGCAGAAACCACAGGCCTTGATTGGCCGCTGATTTCTTTTCATTATTTTTTTTTTTCTTCCCTGCTTTCACCTTTTCAGATAACGTCACCTTGGCAACAGCCCTGCAACGATTCTTTTTTTTTTTTTTTTTTTTTTTTTTTTTCTCCCCTCCACTCAGTTAGCTTGCGTCTGTCAGGGCTGCAGTTTGTCCTTTGTTCTCCAACGTGCCTGATGTGGACGAAAGTATTGGGACACCACTCTAATGAATGAATTAATCAGTTGTAGGCTAGTACGGAGCGAATCTTGATTCTTAACCATCGGACATTTAACCTCATTTGCCAACCTTTGGTAGGAACTATAATCCACCTTCAGAAACTTATGCACACACAAAATAGGCTTTTTCTCTGAGATCCCGTGAAAAATGTCGCGTCAGAGCCCTAACGGTATCTCGACGGGTAATTGCCGTAAACGTGCGCACTTTCACACCACGACACCGCATCCCACAGTCGGATCATTAAATGTGTCAGCGACAGTTGGGCGGCGTTAAACGTCACACCGTGTGATTGCAGCATTGCGCTGCGGAATACCCTCACACACAGGTGCTGTCCCCAACTCTTGACATCGCCACCACAATTCTGTCAGTGGCATTACGCAAAACAGGTGGAAAGAAATTGACAGGCAGAGTGAAATGGCCGATAGCTTTAAAGGGGGAACCCGACTGCCATTTTTGCTAAGTGTCGAACTAGCTCTTCTAAATGTGTCTGTTTAACAAAGCATGTTGATGGGGTGCGGATCCGAACTATGTTCAGCTCCAAATGCTCGGTTTGAAATTTAACATGAAAGAATATGTAACCTGGTCTTCTGAATCTTGAGAAATAAATGGAGACGTTTGTCACTCTGACTGACTTTCTTTCCACCAAATGTGGTTTAGTGTTCGGATAGCCTAGCCAGCCAAACTGGATGTCAACGCCATGAACCTGGCACGGAGCGATGTTAAAGCCGTAATGTGACGACGGTTGCAAAAGCGGCGGCGGCGGCGGCGGCGGCAGCAGCAGCAGCAGCAGCAGCCTTGTTTGCTTTACTGTCAAGCAGCCTCATCAGTATGTGGGGGCGGGTCATCTTAATGCAGGAGTGCAGCACAAGGCCGTAGAATTTCGCATTCCTCCTCACCGGCCCCCCTGGCCAAAGCCATGTGATTTAATGACGTGTTTATTCTGCAAATTGTAACGTAATGCAAATCAAAGCGCACGCGGCGTTGGCTTCGCCGCGTTGGCTTCTCCGCATGCCAAATGCCTGACGAGGATCCTCCGGAGGAAACGGGTTTCCATTAAGCGCTTAAATGCCATTTTGACCTTGCGGTTTGCGAGGACCCAGCGTTTTTCTTCTCGGAAAGCCGCGTATTTGCGCAACTTGAGGCCGCTCTGCGTTTAAGATGATCCTTGCTGCAGTGCGCGTGCCTCTGTGTGTGTGTGTGTGTGGGGGGGGGGTATTTTCTTCCTGATCGAGCAGGCGTGCGGCGCTCGCAGACAGCTCTCTGCGCTCATTAATAAACCAGCAGAGGGTGAGAGATGGCCTTGCAATACCTTGCCGCCTTTCCACACACTAATGCCGTCTCCCTCCCCCCCTTCCTCTTCCTCTCCCCCAGGAGTCGCTGTACCTCCCCTTCACCCCGGCGGCCAGCTGAAGGACAGAGTGCACCCGCCGGGCCCCTTCTCAGGTGACCGTGGCCTCAGGGAGCCCCGGCGCGGCCCTCCCTCGCCGGGCGCCGAGCCCTCGCTGGGAGGCGGCCCTCCCCTCAAGCTGCGTCGTCATAGCGACGCGGACAAGCCCAAGGGCAAGCGGCCATGCAAGACCAAACACACCGGCCAGCGAGAGCGCGAGAGGAGAAAAGAGGCTGCGCCCAGCAGCCCCGGCCAGCGTTTCACGGCTGATCCGGGAACGGCCGAGGACGACAAGGTGAGCGCTCGGGTTTGCGGCGCCCCGGCCCGTCGGCGCCTCCGCTCCTGGGAAGCAAGCGCGTGTACGATGTTGCGGGGGCGGCCGGCGCTTTGACCTCCTCCCCCGCCCCGTGCCCTCGCCGCCTCCCCGCGGAGCGCCTGCCCGCCCGCCCGCCTGCCTGCCTGCCTGCCTGCCTGCCTGCGTGCGTGCGTGCGTGCCGACTCGTCTCGACGCTTAATTGTCAAGCGCGCCTCGTCCGGCCCTTTGTGGCGCGTCGACGTGTGCAAAGGGTGCGTGTCGGTGAGCATTCCTGACATAACAACAAAACCCCGGAGCAATTATACAGCGGCGCTGAACACGAGGCCCGCTCGCGTTCACTCCCTCCCTCGCTTGTGCGGCGAGGAATGTGGCAGCCGCGGTCGAGCGCATGAACTTCAAAAGCGTGGGGAGGGGGGGGGAAGGAAAAAAAAACCAGCATGGGGAAAATTGCGGGGGGAAAAAAAGGCGAGTTGTTTTCCGCCCGCGCCGCTCTCTTCCCCCTGCTCCTCCTCAGCCTGACAGCTGCTCCGACATGGAATTCCACAGAGAGGGCACGCACACACGCACGCACGCACGCACACACAAACGGAGGCAGGCAACTGCCTCTCTCGCCTGGCGCTCGCAGGCCTGTTGGTTTAGTGGTTCAAGGAAAAGTGGCGTGCCAGCCTGGAGCGTCAGTGCGGAGGCGCCGCGTGCACGTGTGACACATTGCGTGTCTTCCTGACATAAAAACAACACAGATGTTGCACATTAAGGCCTCGCGCGCGCACGCACGCACGCTCGCACGCCGGCACGCAGACAACAGCGCCATTGTGCCTGGGAAACACGTCATGAGCGGCGCACTTTGGAGCAGAAAGCCTTTCTTTCTCAATGGACCGTGCGTGCGCGCGCGTGTGTATTATGTCCACCTGCACGCGTGTGCGCGTATGTTCTTCAGTTTCCGCGTGCGTCTATGTGTCAGCGTCATTAACGCTTCCTCTCTCTCGCTCTCGCCCTCTCTCTCCGCAGCCGAGTGAGCAGCGAGAGGCTCCGAGGAAGCGAGCTGCCTCTCCTAATCATTATCCCTGCTCTCCAGTCAAGCCCTGCTCCCCCGCCGCGCTCTGTCCGCCCCCGCCGCAGCCCCAGGCCAACGGCAGAGCAGGCGGCATCCCGCCGGAGGTCATCGGGGCGCAGCGGATGCCCGCCGCCGACGCCCCGGTGGTGCGGCCCATCCCGCCCGAAGCCCGCCGGCTGATCGTGAACAAGAACGCCGGCGAGACGCTCCTCCAGAGAGCGGCGCGTCTGGGCTACGAGGTAATGGGGGGGGAGGGCTGGGCCGGGGGGGGGGTGCTCTCGCTCGGCTCCGCGCGCCTCTCGGCACATTTTACACTTCGCCTCGTTTCCCGTCTTCACTTCCTCCCCGCTTAAATTGAGCTCATTTTCTCGCCCCGCTTTGTTCCTGTCTGCGACGCGGCTCCACGCCTATTTTCAAAATTGTCTCTCTCCTTGCGTCTGTCCTCCTTTTCCTATCTTCATCCCTCTATTTATCTTCCATCACTTTCACCGGAGTGCAAGCTTTCTTCTCGCCATCTTTTTTCCTCCCCCCCACTGCCTCCTCCCGTTGCCTGCCTCGCTCTCCCTCTCTCTCTCTCTCTCTCTCTCTCTCTCTCTCTCTCTCTCTCTCTCTCTCTCTCTCTCTCTCTCTCTCTCTCTCTCTCTCTCTCTCTCTCTCTCTCTCCTCTCTCTCTCTCTCTCTCTCTCTCTGGTTTCCGCTCGTTCCCTCCCCCTTCTTTCCTCTCGGCGCTCTTTCTCTTCCTCTCTTTGTGACTCAGATTGTCGTTGGCACCCCGCGAGCGCACACACACGCTAAAACCCCCCCCCCTCGCCCCCCGCCCCACCCCCCTTCTCTCGCCTCGCTCCGCTCTCACATCTCATTAATTTTCCGTGAGGCGAAGTGTGACACACACATGGAGGCAGGCGCACACACACACACACACACACGCACGCGCGCTCACGCGCAGACGGCATCGGCGGAATCATTATACGGAGAAGAGCGGCGATGCACGCTGCCTCTCTCTCTCTCTCTCTCTCTCTCTCTCTCTCTCTCTTTCTCTCGTGCATCCGGACTTCTTTTCTTCCCTACCGCGCCGCTTTCTGGCAGTCGCCCCGCAGCGCAGCGCAGCGCAAGACAAGAATCTCCCATCGCTCTAAAGCTTTTAGATAGACCGGTTTTCCCACCTAAGCGCTTGGCGCCAGGTGGTGTTTAACGCAAAGGCGCCCTCATCAGCTTTGGCAGGCTCGCCGTCTCCGCTGCGATGCGGATTTTGCTCTGTTCGTGACGCAAATTCCAAGCTTGCCAGAACAACAACAAGGTAGAGGAACCGGAACACAGAAAAACAAGTCGACGTTCAGCTGTTTAGCGCTCACATGTTGACACGTAGCGAGCTTGGATTTTGCGGGTCAGCACTAAATCATGCCAACGTGTGCGCGAGGTCTGGTTGCTTGATTAATTGGGCCCTGAAAGAGATCAGAAAGCCAGTTTCCACCAAGCGGTATTCAGTTCAGGATTTTACCATTTTTCCCAAACGCATTTTGTGAAGGGTTCCAAAATAGCCGACTTGTACCTCATTGTTGTGTCGTATACTACCCAAAGTAGCGAGCGCAAAAGTAGTGTAGCTCAACTTGCCGTAGCTGATGTAATGTGGCTCTTCTTAGAATGCCATTTTGTTGAGTGTATCAACAGCGCCTCAGATGGTTGTAGCCTAGCACTGCACTCCATTTTACCTCACGTCGTTTATCAATCCTACACAGTCCAAACTAAATGATGGACTAATCGATTGATGGCTCGTCTTTAGAGAGAAAAAAAATCTGCTACAAAAACAAGAAATGTACGGGTTGGCATGAACTCTTTGTTGACTGTGTGACTTTTTTTTTCCATTCGACGGCCACTTAAACTGTGTGTCAAGTCATTTTGTTGGCGGAGCTGACACAGCTAACATTAGCGAGTTTATATTGTTTTTAACGACTACTTTTTTTGATGATGTTATTGAAACAAATCTTTCCAAACTGTGCCGTACTAAACCGCGAGGTGGCTTCGCGGACACTCGACATAAATAGAGCCAAGGTGCCGTCCGCACGTTGCCTTTTAATTAAAGCCGGATGGCCCTTTGTCTCTCTCCTTCTCCCCTCCTCCTCCGTCCCTTGTGCGCCTCTCCCCTTGACAGATTTTCCAAATTGATTTATTGATCGGCGCAGTTTAATGCCTCCTCAGCTGCGCCGCGTGTCCGCTCGCTCGCTCGCTCGCTCGCTCGCTCGCTCGGCTGCCTCTGCGCTTTCCACGCGTACTCTCGCGTGTGTAATATCTTTAATCACCAGCAGAGGCATCTTCACCAAACTGTAAGTAGGTGTGTGCGTTGCTCATTAACCGGTTGCTTTATGGTCACACGCACATTCAGACCCACATTTATGATGATTAGGCGTGTGTGCGTCATGATGTGTGTGAGTCAGAGCTGGAGAGCGGGCGGCGGAGAGTGTGAATGAGAGGTAAGCGCTGGGAGTATAATCGCGTTCTAATGGCCCTCTAATGTGCCGTGGTGACTGCGGTTAGCGGTGGCGGCGGCGGCGGCTGTTCTTCCTTCCTTCCTCCCTCGCTCGCTCGCTCGCTCGCTCGCACACAAACACGAGGAGCGGCGGCGGCGAACGGCAGCGGGACGCAGTCAGCCGTGCGGGAGAGAAGCTGGCTCGTCTCTGTGATTTATGTGTCTCTCTCAAACGTTTTATTCCCCTCCCGCTTCTTTCTCTTTTTTTCCACTCCCCCCCACGCCAACCCTCGCAAACCCCCGCACCCCACCCCTTTTAGCATTTTTTTTTTCCTCCCCCCCTTCCTGCGTGCCGAGAGGGGGGAGGAGAAAACCTGAGACTACACAAACAAGGCACTGGCCGCTGCGCAAACAACACCCCCGCCTTCCCCTCCTTCCCTCCATGCCTCCCTCCCTTTCTTTCTCTCGCTGCCTCTCAGGAAGCGCGTCTCTCACTGCCTGCGTGTGATAAGCCTGGGGCAGACCCCTGGGGCTCCCACACGCACACACACGCACACACACACACACCAATTTATGCATAGTGCCTCTCACACACACACACACACACACACACACACACACACCAGCGTACAAGCCTGTAGAAGCACAGCGCTTGTCCCATACTGGTGTTTTAGTGCCGCAAGCTCCAGGCTTATCACACGCAGGCAGCGAGATATAAGGGCCTGGGAGACAGTGACACAAACGCTCACACACGCACGCGCGTGCACGCACGCGCACGCACATTTGCTGATTAGTGTGACACACGGAGTGACACTAGTTATGACCTAATAAGCACACGTACAGTCACGCCGGCATGCTCTTCTGAACAGGCCGCACGGAATGACTGATGTTACAAAAATAAATGAGGAAAGGAAAAAAAAAAAAAAAAAAAAAACACGCTATCGCACACCCACACACACCTGCACATGCAAATTCCTAATCATCTTAGGCGCACACACGCGCGCACGCACTCATTTAACCGTCCACGCACACAGAAGGAGCAGCTTGTGCAGACCTTGGCGCACACACATAATTCGAGACGCGCGCGCACACGCTCCCGATGCCCGGGCGACACCGCGCATATATTCATGTTCGTTTAGTTTCGCGCTCCGTGCCGGCGCACATGAAAGCCCACTCGCTCGCTTCTTCCCTCCCTCACTCCCCTTTCTATTCGCTCGCTCGCCCCTCGTCTGCCTCACTCGCTCGCTGGCGGAGCATTTGAAATGGTAATGAGCAGAGATGCTGCGGATGTCTTCATCCGTCTCTTCAACCAACCAACCCACCAACCAACTCCACGACCGACAAACCCCCAGCCCCCCCTAGGAACCCCCCCCCTCCCCCCCCCAAAAAAAACCCCACCCCGGCCCTGCCCGTGCCGGGTGCTCCAACAGGCCCCCTCGCTTGAGCCCATTGAAAGCCGGGATAAAGGTGCAATCTGTCATTTATTCTCCTCACATAAATCATGTCTGATTTTCTCTCCTCAAGCCGGCGTACGAGGAAAGCTGGATTGCATTTTAAGTACCCGGCGCATTTATAATCGGCAAAACTGGGGAATTGCGGCGATTTGGACTGTTTGCCTGAGGAGATAAATAGACGGACTTTTCATGCCGAGTTGTCGGCTTCTAACCCAACCTCACATTGTCACAAATGGATGAAACGTTTGCAGTGGCCTTCCAAGGGCGCTCATAGCAGGATTTGCGTCGTACTGTGTAGTGTAACTTCAAACTGGTTCGTTTCTGCATTAGAAAAACGTTAACCCTTGCTTGTATGCGATAAAAACAATGAATGTGTGCAACTGGCATGCATGCTACTACTTTGTTTTTAGGTCTTTGTTTAACACAAGCCTGAAAACACAAACATAAGACACGTTTCTGAAAATTAAAAGGGTTACTGTTTTACTCTGAACTCACTGTCGTCCATCACTAACCACCACTAAAACAGTAGTAAGATGATAATTTAAGTAAATAATTTCACGAAAAACACTTCTTGGCCGTAAATGCAAAGCAATGAAATGGAAAACCGTACGAAAGGCGTTAATTGAACATATTCTAACTCGAACTATTCAACCTCGAAATGCCGTACGAAAGAATGTCCAGGCTGCCCAAAAAGGATCAGCTTTGTTGCCACAACTCCTGCCTGTCAACTTAAATATTGTAGTTGTTAGTTGCAATTTTTTTTTTTTTTTTCATCTTCATAGTACGCTATGACTCGTAAGCTACAAAGCGGCATACATCCTACGTCTGGGCACATTCGGAATGCGGCCTTCGCCGCTGATGTAAGAGGAGGTTATGCGGAGGCGGGAACAGATGACGCTAACGGTCTCTTGAATTAATGAGCATTAAACAGTCCCTGCTCGTTAGGATTGTCGCCCATTAGCCGCTAGCCTGCTAGCCTGACCGTTCAAGTATAGTCACGTTAACGAGACGCAAAAGTCGGGCTTGTTTATTTCATTTCTTAGTATTTGTTTCCCTTTTGTTTATCATTTATAGTTGTTTTTAAGACGGGGGTGTATTTGTTGCAAATCTGTCTTATACTCGGGAGAGGTGATTATCCATTTCTGACTTTAGGAGCAAAAACATTCCAGCTTACCGGGCTTGTGGCCCTGCTCCCTCAGCTAGCGTCGCCCAAAGAGCGCGCACACACAAACCTCCGCTCGTATGCGTGGCGCGTAGCCGGGCCGTGCTGCAAGGGGTTAAATGTCTGAGTGATGCATTGATTGCAGGCGAGCGCAGGGAAGCATTCTAGAGAGGGAGATTAGAGGACGGAGGGAAAGCGGCGGCGGTGGAGGAGGAAGGGGGGGCTGCTGGGAAGGGATGTGTGCGTACGTGTGTGCGCGCGCGCCTCATTATACTGCGGAGACGTGTGTGTGCGTGTATCTGGCGGGAAGCCGGGGCTCTCGTGCTAAGCTCCTCGCTCTCTCCCAGCGATATTAAACACGGCTCCAGAGGTTTAGCGCTACACCTCCTCCACAGCCACACACGCATGCACACACGCGCTCGTCAGCGGCACGTAAGCGCGCGCGCGCGCGCAGGCGAGCTGCATTTCAGCACTGTCGTCGTCGTCAGCCTGACGCGCACGGCGCGTACGTGCACACACGCACACACGCGGAATCCCCAGAGGGGAGCTTCGGCACAGCGCTCCTGAATCTCTCTCCGGCAGGCAAACGCAATTCTGGCAGCGGGTGGAAACCAGTTGGCGCGTCACTCGCGAGCAAAAAAAAAAAAAAAAAAAAACTAACTCCCACTTCCCCCCCCTCTTTACTCTCACACTTTTTCTTGCACACACTTGTTCACTTCTCCCCTTTTCCCGGTATCTCCCTCCCTTCCTCCTTCCACAACCCAAATCGTCCTCTAAATCACTCTTATCGCCGCGCGCGCACACACACGCACGCACACACACACACACACACGCACGCACGCACGCACACACACACACACACACACACATTTTGGACCGCCACCCACGACAAGCCCACCCTTTCATCTCTTGTTATTGTCAGCTGCGGCCCAGCGGACGGCCCCGGCAGATCTCATCCGCAGACTCATTAATCTGTCATCTGTCGGGGTGTTGCCTTCGCCGCCGCGGCCCTCCTTCCGCCCGCTCCATTCCCCCCGCCAGTCAAGTCTGCCCCCTCCTCGCCCCCCCACCCCTTCTCCTTCCGTCCCTCCAGCCGCCCTTTCGCGCAAATGGGGAGCGAGCGAGATAAACACTTGGAGCAGCTGGAGGGCGAGAATTAGCATAGAAATGGAAGTTTGGAGTCATTCCCCAGGTTCACAGGAGGGAGGTCTCGGCGGCGGGCTGTTAGAGGGACAGCGCCTAAGCGTTGCCGTTTATACGCAGATATGGATGCACCTGGGTGACATAATTAAAAGCCTAATTTAGAAAAATCCAGATAAATGCGGCAGCTCCTATTTGTTTTGCATTTCTCCACTGACATTCTTATCAGAACAGAACGCTCTCCCTCCTCCCCTCCCCTTCTCGCCATTTCCTCCGTTTAGTAGCAGCAGACACGGCGGCGGTCCAATAAAAACCAGCCCCGTCTATTTTTCTGCTGGATGCCGGCTGTCGCGGCCCCGAGACCAGAGAAAACATTTCCAGCTCTTGAGTGCTTCCATCAAATCTCTTTGTTCCGCTTCCATTACGCCACGCTCGCTGCCCGGGCCCGCCGTGACTGTCTCCGCACGCGTGCACGCCTTCGGAATCTGGCAGGCGACACGTCGTTGAGTCATACTCGGTCTCCTGGCCTCGTTTGCCGCCAGCTGCAGCATTATGGAGCGTTTGTGTGCGAGTTTTATGTTAGTCCGGCCGGCGCAGGAACACGCTCATTTCCCCTTCCCCCTCCTCCCTCTTCCCCTAATTTGGCCGCCACAGGAAATTTTATATGCTAGAAGCCGTCTGTCTTTGTACGACTCTGTTGTTTTTCCCTCCCGTGCTGAGCCGTGGCGCTTGTGTTGGCTCCCTACAGGAGGTGGTGCTCTACTGCCTGGAGAACCGAGTGTGCGAGGTGAATCACCGGGACTACGCCGGCTACTGCGCCCTCCACGAGGCCTGCGCCCGCGGCTGGCTCAGCATCGTCCAGCACCTGCTGGACTACGGGGCCGACATCAACTGCAGCGCGCAGGACGGCACCAGGTACCACCTCGGCCGGAACCCGAAACCCCGCGCGCTAACACACGCCCAACGCCGACAAAGGCGCAACGCTAACACGTGGCCTCCTCAGCATGCGCCAGTGGGCTGCGTCAGGGCTTACTCATGTCACGTCACGCGTCGCTTGCGTGATGGATTTGATCGCTTCTTGCCAAGAGCGTCATGGCGACACACAAGCTCCGCAGGTTGCAACTCGAAGCTGACAACTTGATATTCCCCCGGAGACTTTGTTCGCGAACCGGAGTCGTTTTTGAAAAATGAGTAGAAATGCAATCAATCTGCTGAGTGTTCCGCGTGAACGCGGTTTGTTCATCATCGTTCACAAACCGAAGCAATATCCGTTTGGAAACTTTAGTCGTAAACCCGTTTGTGATCCGAGGTTCCTCTGTGTTCCCCTCTTGTGGGTGAAAAACAGACTGTTATTTTTTTCCCCCGTCAAGAGCCTTCTTCCAATCTCATCATGGACAAAAGATGGTGTCTTTTAATCATCTTTTTTTTTTTTTTTTTTTGTCAGAGCTGACGCGACTGTAATTTGCCAACTTTCCCACTAGGCAGAGCGACTTCAATTTAATCTGCTTTTCCCAAAATGAGATTCATGCGCAAGTTACTTAAAATGATTGCGCTTGTGTTTGTAGACCCATTCACGACGCAGTGGAGAACGACCACCTGGACGTGGTGCGCGTCCTGCTGTCCTACGGGGCCGACCCCACCTTGGCAACGTACTCTGGCCGAGGCCTCCTCAAAATGACCCACAGTGACATCATGGAGCACTTCCTCACCGGTAAGCCATTTTTTTTCCCCTGGCTGCTCTTTCCTAGTCGTCACTGAAGCACGCTTCCGCCAAGTGCTTCAGTTGATTCCGCGGTACAGTTTGCAACGATAAACTGCGATCTGGCTTGAGCTTCCATTGCGGGGTGTGTATGTGGGGTGGTAACGTCTGCAACATTTACACAAAGAGAGGGTGGGCAGCTTGGCTCAGGTGGTACAGTGCTTGCCTTTGGTCCAAAGCCCCCATAAGCAAGATATCGAACCCTCCGGATGCTGCGTCATCAGTAGGCGAGGAGAAGACTCATTTAATATTTAGGTAGCCTGACGGTGGAAGCAGCCAACGAATTCAATCGACAGATTCAAGTTTTGGGTGTGAAATAGGAGTCAAGTGTTTTACATACTGTCGATGCTTTTCTTGCAGCTAGCTTTGTGGTAGAGTTCGCTGTAAGCCGCCGAAATGCAATTCATGCATAAAACGTCTGCCTTCCATTTAGTGGACAACAGTGTATTGAGCTCACCCACCACTGTGGTCGGCACCCCCAACCAAAGGGTGCCCTGATTGGGATTTAGAAAAAAAGACATAACTGTAATTCACTTCAAATGTTTGTACCTGTCGACAACACACCGGCAGAGATTTGACCTTGCATTACAAAATGTCGCAAGGTCGGACAGGGGATCAAATGGGAAAGGGGGGGGGGGGGTCGGTGGGTGGTTTGGGGTTGTGCGTGCATGTGATGAGGGTTCAAATGTTAAAGCAGCCGCTCAGCAGCAGCCAGTCCCCGAAGGCCCCGATCCTGTTTGCAGCTCTTTCAGCGCCTCGACCTCAGCGCAACCTGTTGCTCCGAGTCCCGCTTTGCAAATGCTCACCCCCGCACCCCCCACCCACCCCGCTCCTCATTTTGCGCCCCACGCTCGCCTCCGGCCGTCAGCAGAAAGTGTCAGCCGCTGTCAGACCATCTCTCCCCTCCGGCGGTCCCCCCTTTTCCCCCCTCCCTCGACCACCTGTTAGACAAGGGAGTTTGAGCCCGCAGGAGTGCGTGCTGTTGCCTCTGAGCTCCTCTATCTGGTTACTTAGCAACGCCAACTGTGTTTGCTCAGCATACGTGAGGAAATGGGCTTCGCTCCGGCCCGGAGACTTTGCTTTTGTAGTGCGTGTTAGGGCCCGTGTGCGCCTCTCCCAGGTAACTTGAGATGGGGGGGAATGGGACTCGGCTGTTGCCGGCGCATAATGTCAGGTTGGACTCATTAAAATTGATCTAATCGGGGTGAACGCTGAAGAGAAAACGGGAAGCTGTAGCTAGATGCTTTAAGACGTTCATATCAAGGTGGGGAGGGGAACCTTTCTCCTATCAGCCTTCAATATAAATACAATAAATGATCAAATATGATGCAACGACGGAACATATGTTTATCATTTATATGTTTTGAGCATTTGTGGGCTAAATGTTTTGGGGCTTCTTAGAAATGGATCAAAATGCTCTCACGGCGGCCGTGTATGGACCACAGGCCACGGGTTCGTCAGCCCTCTTTATATGGAGGCGGCTGCAAAAAGGTGGTGGTGAACTTTGATAAGAGCGTGGACACGTCGATCGATGCCTCACGCTAGAGAGAGCGAGCGAGCGAGCGAGGGAGTGAGTGAGTGAGAGCGAGCGAGAGAAAGAGAGAGAGAGAGAGAGAGAGAGAGCGATGGCCGCCCTCCCTCCACCTGGTCCCACTCATCTGGAGGCCGTTAATCCCTCCAAACACACGCCAGACGCCCCACGCCTCAGCGCTGGCACAAAGCCCGGCTCTGATTCGCCGAATGTGTGTGCGTGCGTGCGTGTGTTTGTGTGTACGTGCTGAACACACACTTTGCTCTCGCCGCGTGCGCTTATCCAGCTCTCGCGCCGTGTGTGCGCGCGCGCGCACACCGGCAGAGCTGTGTGTGGTTCTTGTTCCTGGCAGCCGTCTGCAGCCCCGCTCTGAACTGAGCCAGCTTTAACCCAGCAGAGACAGTCGCTCCCTCCCCCGTGGTGAAGCTGCTGGCCCCTGACCATTAGCCCCCCTCCCCCCCCCCCACCTCTGCTCCACCACTCCACACTCCCCTCACACGTCCCGTCCTCCCTCCTCCTCCTCCTCCTCTTTTACTGCCGTTTATCCATTCGCCGCTCTTGTCTCCAAGGGCAATTGTTTGCCTCGTTGCCTGTCCCTCTGGGCTCCGGCTGGTGAGTCACATGCTCCTCTCCTCTCCCCATAGATTATTTTGCTGACCTTCAGGGCCGCGCAGATGACGACCCCGGAGTTTATTGGGAATTCTACGGCAGCGCTGTGTGTGGTGAGTACTGATCACAACGATCCCTTTATATCTGGCTGTAGAAGACCTTTTTTGTTCACCCTTTTTCTAATGCTGCTGTTCTGTACTGACGCGGAAATGGGGGGGACCGAGTCGATCCGGTGATTATCTGCCTCCGAAATTAATATGAGGGCAGTAAGAGGAGGCCCTTTCACACTACCTGTAAAACGCAATTTGGGAGGCCAATTCGACCTGAAGATTTTCTGCTTCGGAGGTAGAGCTGAAAGAGAAGCCACATTTACGTTGTTTTAAAAGCCGACATTTTTCAGCCGTGTCGCTGTTATGCATATAGGGTTCCCCTGAATTTTTATAATTCGCTACTCACAAGTTCACCTATTTGCAGATTTTTTTCAAATCTATCCTCGTTTATTGGTTAAAAAAAAAAAAACGTGCCAATTTACTGTTTTTATGCTCTTTCTGAAACGCCCGAAGGTGCCACAAGATGGCGCCAAAACCCTGTCTAATAGAAAAGTATTGCTCTGGTGCCATCTTGTGGCCGCTTGATGTCAAGGAACTGGAGCTTCTTCCAAAGCCCTGTTGAACAAAAAAGTGAGGGATGAGTGAGTACCGATACCAGATGTCATATCGAGCCTATCCCGGCCTTATTTTAAGGTATGGTACTGATACCAGCCACAGGTGCTTAAGGCAAAACAAAAACGAAACAAATCTGAAATCAAGTCCTCAACAGCAATAGTTGGTGCTGTACTGTGGCAGTTTGACACCTTGGCAATTCATGAGCTGAGTCACAAAAAAAGTCTTTGTTCACAAATTTTGGTCATTGTGTTAAATGTCATTTCTCAGAAGTACTATAGGTATCGGTATTCGGTATAAGTGAGTACTCAGAGGGACTACTCGTACTGGTATCGGTCTGAATAAAAGTGGTATGAAGATCCCTAAAAAAAAAAGTAGTGCTTTGGCATTTTTGGGGGTAATTATAAACCTTTTTTTTTTAAGTGGGGAGGGTGAGTTACTCTCAGCTTTTGATGTCTGCAGTAGGGTCCCTGTCATTGTCACAGAACAGATGGAACAAAGTTAACATTGCAATTTTTAGCCTTCAAAGGTACTGTCCAAACTATAACGGCGCCGTAAAAGCCAGCCTTTTTCCGCTTTGTTCGCGTGGCTCTTCTGTATAAACTGCACTGACGCAGTCGACCTGGCAAGTTTCCATCTTGTTAGGTAGTATCACAAGGTGCAACCGAAGCCCCTGTCGCCCTGCCTTTAAAAGCCGGCGTTATTCAGTCTTTCTTCATGATTTTTTTTTGTGTGTGTAATTTATACTGTGACAAAATCCCGCTTGGCTGTTTTTTGTGTAAAATGTGAAGGGGGGTCGCTTGTGATGCTGCCCTTCACTGAATCTTTGTGCGGCAAAGTATGTCCCAAGACGTCAGCTCACATTCGTTTTGCGCCTTTCAGAGTCTGTCGAGGAGGGCGGAGCCTATGACATCCTGGCCGACCCGCCGGGCCCTGACGACGAGGACGAGGACGACAAGAAGGAGGTGTTTGAATTTGAGTTCTCCGACCGGCCCCTGCTGCCGTGCTACAACATCCAGGTGTCCGTCTCTCATGGGTGAGCGTCCCGCCATTCCCAAGTGTTGGGAATAATGCAGTCCTTTTTGCCGTAATGCAGAAACACAATTTGGCACGCGCGTTACAATGCAATTTTACCTCGTTGTGAGCAGATGTCATTTTGTTGGACATCTCCACTTTTTTTGGACATCTGTAAAAAGTTTCTAACACGGAATTGGCACATATTCTTTGCGCCGTGAAACAAATATCTGTTTAAATGGGGACTTTCTGCATGAGTATACAGTCACTGGTCAGTTGATGAGTCACTGTTCCTGCAGAGATTGGGCCGTTTAGCTTTTAATCATTATACGCAGCACTTGGATTGGTTGTGATGTCACTCTGATTGTGTTTATCATTACACGCATAACCAGTGATTAGCCTTCAAAGTTGTTTATGTGCATCTTCTGTAAGATTGAAAGTGTAATGTTTTTAACAACTGACTTTTTAAATTTTATTTTAGTCTGTGACTATTGAAATGAATAGTTTGTTTCTTCTTTTGTACCAAAAATTGATTTTTAACAAATTAATGCTAAACTTCATTTTAAAATAATCCTTGAATGATATCATATTTTTCATACTTTGAATAAGAAAATGAATGAAATGTTACATTTTTAAGAATGAAGCAATTTAAGTGTTTGAATTAAAGAATATAATTGGTGTTTCAAATTATAAGGTTGTAATTTATAAACATGATACAAATAAATAAATAACAAAATAAATACAATAAATTGAAATAACTGCAAAAACGTAAAGTTCACTTTAAAATAAAAATCATCATTTCAAATATTGTTAAAATAAAACAAGTTACAATTTGGAATTTATTATAACAGTTGAATACATTTTAAATGTAAATTATATTTAAATGTATTTTGAAAATCAAAACTAACAGTTACAGTTAGTGTTGTAATGCCGATGTTTTGGCATTGTTTGGTCACACAAGCCATGAATACCACCTTCTTCTGATTGTAGGAAGTAATGCAGAAGTAGTGTAATATAATGCATATAATACTATGCAGTATAAAGAATAATGTAGCATCATGAACGACTTTCAAACGACATTAACTAGTAAACTAAATATAACTAATAAACTAAATAGATACAAGTTGTCATTTCTCATCCGTGATAAATGTTCTCTTTCCTTCCTCCCTGTCAGGCCTAGGAACTGGCTACTCCTGTCGGATGTGCTCCGCCGCTTGCGCATGTCGGCCCGCGGCTTCCGGCAGGCCTTCCCCCACATGGAGGTGGTGACGGTGTCCGAGGCCGAGTTCTACCGGCAGGCCTCGCTGTCGCAGCTCTTCTCCTGCCCCGAGGAGCTGGAGGGCTTCCAGCCGGACAGCAAGGAACTGCTGGACCTGGTGGAGGACAGCGGCGAACTGGCCGCCCTGCTGGGCTCCACACTGGAGTGCCTGGACGACAGCTGGGAGCAGGCCAGGGACAAACTGAAGGACAGGATCAAAGCGGCCGGCCAGGTGGGCCTCATCCTTAACCCGGCTCACAACAAGCACTGACCTTCTTCAATCTCTCGGGCTGCGGTTGGCTTTCCGGTCTGTCGGGGGTTGGTATGCTGCCTGGAGTTCCCCGCCCGGCACTGTACATAAAGACTTTTGGACCTGCTGGCTGACCTGGCCTGTGGTAGCTTAGCCATACGCTTGACTTTCAATAACTGACGGTTGTATTTTTTATAAATTAATATATGTACAAATAAATATAAATAAATATATGTATGTACATATACATATATGTATGTATGTATGTATGTATGTGTGTGTGTGTACATAAAGGTTTTTTTCTTCTTTCTGATAACCGGACGGCGTGTGAGCGCAGCACATTGTGCATGTGTGCTATTGAATGTGCTATTTGAGTTCACAGGGAGCACATGATGTACAATTCTTTTTGTTGTATCTTTTTTTTTTTCCTCATTTTGTAATGTTCAAATTGTGCTTCCTGTCCAGTCTGTAATTTAACACGCGGAGCTACAGCGTTGATTGTATAATAAAGTTTTATTGTAATACTGATCTTCACCCTTTGGCAAAGAGCTTGTGTATATATCTAACAGTGAGGCTACTGCAGTAAATCAAACTTTTTTTGGGTGTTCATTTTGTTTTGTTTTAACTTTGTAATTAAAATCTCCTAATTTGTATTTATATTTTACAAAAAGAAGTTGCTTTAAAAAAAATAAATATACAAACTGCAAGATGAAATGTGCGTGCCGCTCCTTTAATTGTGAGGTTATGTTTAGCGTTGGCGGGACTAAATGGAACTAAATGAATTGGTGTCAATGTCAAAATTAAACCGTTTAGCCAAATTGTCCGCGACGACCCAATCCTACATTGCCATCTTTAGGAATGCATTTGTATTGTCGCGAGCTGCACTTTGTCTCTGCACCCGCCAGCCGACAGCAAGCAAATTAATGCAGACCTGCAGCGCCACCAAATGTCAAAATTGGTCATTGCAGCACGGTACAATTACACTCGATGGTACTATCTTTCTGCATTTCCACGATGTGTCAGAAATGCCTCTATAAATACAATTATTAATCAAATGGAATTTATTTTTATTTTCCTGGTTAAATCATCTAATTTATTGTCTTCTTCTTTTCCTCTCAGCTTTTCCCTTCAGGGGTTGCCACAGCGAATCAATTGCCTCCATCTAACCCTGTCCTCTGCATCCTCTTCTCTCACACCAACTACCTTCATGTCCTTATTGTATTAATGTTAAAGTACAAGTTGAACGAAGTGACCAACTGAAATATGACTGCCTCGACCATTGTATTGGCATTTTTCAAGGATATTTACATTTACATTATTTCATATATACATTTCACAACTTAAAGGATAAAATAGATAAGAATTTATCCTATTACTTTTTTTTTTTTTAAATAAAAAACATTCAGATAAAACGGCAACATAGTAAGAGCTATTGCACTTTTATTGCACAGAAAATATAACAAATAAGTGACCTGAGTGTC
The DNA here is from genome assembly GCF_054856515.1 of Filicampus tigris. Classification (NCBI taxonomy): domain Eukaryota; kingdom Metazoa; phylum Chordata; class Actinopteri; order Syngnathiformes; family Syngnathidae; genus Filicampus; species Filicampus tigris. Next base: position 9,029,622 of record NC_141230.1, read on the forward strand.
TTAATGGTCCGTGTCTCTTTCGGTGATTGGATGTTACGTTTGAAACAAGATATTAAAAATTGAAAACGACGCATTATTTGATTTTCGTTTTAATATCAAAATATCAAAATTGAAATATAGCTTGATTTTCTAGATTGTTGTCTGGAGCGAGTAAGAAAATGTTTAATTTTATGTTTGGTTTGATCAAATTTTAATTCTAAAACGAAAATAGAATACTGTATACCACGAGACACAAATCGAAATACGGCTCATATGTTGGTTTTAGATTTCTGGAAGTTGTCACCGAAAGCATTTCTCCTAGTGACCAGGAGATGACGACAGCGTTGCGCCTGAAGACGATATCGTGAACTGTAGCCTCTGTTACATAAATAATAATAGTAATAATATATATAAAAAAAAACTAATAACAAAAAAAATCAAACTTAAATGAAAACCAACTAATTAAATAGCTTTTTAATTCTGGTCGAACATCTTTATTTTAAAAATGATAATCATAAGCTCGTGAAACAGGCCTGGACAAAATGGTGGTACTTTGCAAAAATGAGCCAAATTATGATGGCTACTCCCCCGTTGAGCAGCCGACATGTTTCTATATGCAGGTGACATATACTATCGGATGGAATCAATTTTGACCTTTTTGCATGACAGTGCACTTTAGTTGGCCCCAGATATATCTTTTGATTCCTGTTACCTGTCAAGTATGGAGGGGTTGCATTTTGTTGAATGTTCAAGTATATTGTATTTAGAATAATAAAGACGCACTTCTGGAGCCTGTTGCTTTTGCTTTATGTTGTTCCAACCTCACCTTCAAGTGGAAGTCAACCCAAAAATTGTCTTACATTATCACACATATGCATGTAGTCAAATCATTATCTTACACATACAATACACCTACCTACCTATATATATTTTATCACTCTAATGCTAACACAGCAAAGAGTTACAATTCTAGTTTCTCCTATTTACACCTGATTATTAGTCATTTTAAAATTTATTTATTTTTTAAAGCTTATTAAACATTGCAAGTGATTTACAAGATTCCAATTCAGTTTCATGATTGCCCCATAAATAAACTCCTTACAGGGACCCACCTTTGCTTTTTATTTGTTCTTTTCATGTTTGCTATTCTCAATAAGCCTAAGTAAACAAGGGAATTGCTTCAACAAATATTTTCTGGAGCGTTCCTTTGAACCAGATGATGTGACTGTGAGTGTGATTCACACTAGGTATCCCAACAACATTGCTGAACGGAAGAGGTTTGTTCAGACCAACCAATAAGCGGACCGACAATGCTGACATCACAAAGGACCATCGCAGTTGAATTTGTAAACAGTCCCTCTTTTAATATAATTGACATTGCTCGGTCAACACTACCAATGATTCTGAACGCCCCGGGCCCATTACATTGATATGGCTGCTGATTGGCGATAAAAACATCAACTGTACTAGAAGCAATGCAATCAAATAAAACACCGCGCAAAGAAGAAAATAATGTATTAAGATTACATTAAAGAAACTTAATTTAAAAAACACTAGAATTTAGGGACGTTCCGCGTATTATATTTCCGATTTTGAAACTCAAATCTGAAAACAACCAACAATAATTTTAGCTGGTTTAAAAAATATGAGACCATTTTGCATAAAAATACAAGCATGAAATTGGATTCTGTATTTTTGTTGTTCACAATCGTGTGCTTCGACCATGGTGGTAAAATTAGCAGTATATCTCACAATCCCTTGCGGCGGACGAGTGCTTCGTCTGCGAATGCAGTTAGTGACTGCAAGTTTTAAGTGACTTTTAACAATTTTTAGCGCTGGAGAAGTACACTTAAACTTTAGACAAGCAGACAAGTGTGCGGGAAATTGAATGTGATTGAGATTAGAATCCTTAGAAACGTCAACAGGAAGACTGGATTACTGACCAGTAATCGCGGTATGATATCGCTCTTGTCAAACGTACGTATGTACAATACACAAATCTGTGTACAATAGTCAAACAGTAGTAGTCATCTGAGTTCAGGCAAATTACCTTAACGTGTTCTCATCGATCTACTACATTCAAGACTATCTCAGGACAGGGCACTTTTCAACCACTTGTACAAATAAGAGGCAAACGTTCTTACTTCAAGTTATTTACTTGTCACTCCAAGATATTGTTCCATGCAACACTGGCGTGTAAAACAATTGATGAAACAACGAACGTCCGCTAGCTAAATGCTATCATTCAGTAAAAGGCGGACATGCTAACCAAAATTATCACCGATGTTACGATAAATACACCTTTAAACATCACACAGGGAGCATCCTATGGTGTTGTATAATTATCTTCTTCTGTGATAACTATTAACGAGGACACGGGAACAAGAGGTGGACAGCTTTTTTTCGTCGATCGCTTTTCTTTTGGGTGGGCATTTAAACCCTGGTTTGTCATGATTTTCAGAAGGCTAATGAAACCTTTTCGTCGCTAACAGAAGCAGATTCGGTCTGGCGGGACTTTTAAGACTAATAACCTTTGGTCATTGAATATTGGGTTTGGAAGCAGATACTAAAATGTAAAAACGTCCGAATTCGTTTTTCAAAACGAAACGGGAATTAAAAAGACTTGTTTTGTCAATAGCAAAAGGGTCGCACCAATATTTGAGATTTATGGACATTACCATTTTCTTCTCCATAGGTGCGCACTCAAAGAAAACGCTTCATGTCCATGGATGAGCGGTGGTGTATATTTTCCGGATGACACATAATACTTTGGGGGGCCGTCGGAAAGTCTTCCCATTTTTCTCTCAAATAGTATTAATAGTCATTATTATTAAATTTGATTTCACCATGTTTCGTTGTGTGTTGCAGGTGAAGGTTACAGACCTGTCGGACCAGTAGCGACCCCCCCCAAACTAACGAGACGAGACGCTGCTGACAAGAAGACACGTGTGTTTTAGTCAAGCACTTTATTTACGATCACCAATATAGAAAAGTAACAAATTACACTGCCTCTTTTGTCATGTTCGTCTTCAATATCAAACCACGTTGACTTTGCAAACTCTCTCCCGATGGATGACACCATGAAGTTAGTGGTAGTAAACACTGGTGGGTTGGGGGGTTATTTGTTCGGTTTGAGTGTAATCACACAGTCCACGTGGAATGTTAGCGGTGTAAGTGACGACTTCACGAGGGATGCCAACCATCTCCCCAATTACATTTTTTTTTTTTTTCATGTAACTGAGGATGAGCGGCTCGGGTAATGGCTGGATAGATGGATGTTTGGAAGACTGCAGGCCAAGTCCCAAGATGGCCGAGTGGCTTGGCGTTCCGGAGACCCAGGTTCAATCCTCACTCTTTGCTGCATTTACAAATTAAATGGAGAACAAAGCAGGAATCGAGATTAAATGGAGAACAAAGTAGGAATAGAACCCGGTCTCCGATAGACCAAGTCACGACACTAATCATTCGACCATGTCAGATCTCTGGCGGTAGTTCGGTTGTTTGTATATATACATGCATTAATTTACATATTTGCATTTTCATTGCGTCATCATATCTGATATATAATGCTAAGACAGACAATGGTCGCATGAGTGACAGTCGAGTGTAATACACCACTACTTCAAATGCAGGCAACCCGGGTTCGAGCCCGGGAAAGCATTTATGACAACGCTTCTATTATTTCGCTCCCGCATTTTCAATGTAACACAACTTCTTTATTGGCGTGGACTATTTAGCTTTCTGTGTTAAATTAGTTGTTTTTTTCTCTGGAAGTGACGTCATCACAGGAAACCTATTTAAGTCGGGAAAAAGAAACAACTCATTCTTTCTCAGCTCGCTGTCAACAAAAGGTGTGTCAAATCCAGGTCCAGTTAGTGAAACCCCAGCCAGAGTTTGACTTGGCCACAGGTGCTCCCACCCAACCAGCTTCTGGGGAGCTGTTTACCTTCCGGTTGAGTGGAAGCACCTGCGGCTACAGCCAAACTGTGGCAGGGGTTTTACTTTCTGGACCTGGATTTGAGAGCTGAGTCAGGTGGGAACATGGACTGAATGGCAACATGAAGATCATTGTCAACTTTAATGTTTTCTGCAGTATCGCTCCAGGAAGAAGCACCAGCCTGGATTTTGGATGTCACCGATGGAAGGTCAGGAAACCTGATGGGACTTTCCAGCAGTGTCCCATCCAAACTTCTGCCAGAGCTTCATTGAGAGCTGTGAAACAAGATGGCAGTGTATCAAGTGAGCATTTTTTTTCCCTCTGCCGTTTTGCCAAAGTTGCAGCCAGGACACTCATCAGTGGTCACCAATCCTGTTCCTTGAGGGCCGGTTTACTGAATGTTTTGTCTCCCTGCTGTGACACACCTGATTGAAATGATGAGGCTCCTAAAACGCTTGCTGAACATTTGAATCGGATGTGTTGCAGATGGGGGCAGTGGAAAACAGGCAGGACAGCGACCCACAAGGAACAGGATTGAAGACCCCGGTCAACAAGGTGGCGCTGAAGAAGCTGATCAGCATGGATCAACTTGTGAAGTCGAGCTCCTCTTCGTCAAGGTTGGGACCTGTTGCAAAAGACAAACTTGATGAATCAAAGTACTTGACTGTTTATTGTTGTTCTAGGTGGCACAATGATCAACTTTGCTGACCGGTTCAACAGGCGACAAAAAACTCGGCATGTTGAAAGGGCACTTGCCTGCTTTTTCTTGGACGTAGCATTCACTGCAGCTTCCAGTAAGAGTGCCGTCAGGGACTCTCGAAGATTTTTTTTCTAAATGTGGAAGGTCCTCAAAGCTGCCTACATTTTCAATATTAAGACATGCAAATAAACGTTCTAAAAATATCAGCTGTCTGGTCCGTTGTTTGTGGTATTTGCAAGTTTGTCCATCGGGAGAAGTCTCTGCACCGTTTCAGGAGCTCAACCAGCTGCTGCAGTGGAAGGTTCCAGTCTACAGTGAATCAAAACATCCGAAAGTCAACTAAAAATGATTCGCCATGTTATTAAAAAGTGAAACAATACATTCATGGTATGTTGCTGATGCCATAAGCTTTTGACTCACATGTCTGTCTTTAGGTCCACATGCAGACTTCACCATGCAGCGACGAGGAGACTGTCTTTACATTTCATCCAACTTGTCTCCATGGTGTTCCAGATGACTGCATTTCAGGTTAGTAGGTCAGTTTGTAATTTGTAAGTTGTTCCTTGTCCTGCAGATGGCGCTACTGGAGTGCTATGAGCTGCAACATGACTCAAAGTGTCTACAAAGCCAAAAGTTGAGTCCTCAGCTCGTAAGTAAGGAACATTTCATTTCAGCTAGCATGACCTTTCCACACATGTAAATACCTGAGACCTGTGTGTGTGACAACATCATGAAACGGCGTGCCTGCTGATCCACAAATGCACATTCGACATTTCACACGCGGACCTAAATACTTACACGATAAGTCATGATAAAGGCACACAAAAAACGTGAAAATCACGAATATATTTGTGGATCTGAAAAGCACATTTTGGTGCAACTAAATTTTTCCATTTAAAAACATAAATATTTAGTTAAGTGAAATAAATTTGTGAAAATCACAAATATTAGTGGATCTGAAAAACACGTGATGCATTTGTGTGAATATTTTGAGACAAATCTTTCCCCATATGCGAAGCCATCACTCTTTCATTGTGGACATCATCTTTGGTGAGGAAAAGTTTCAAGTCAAACGCTTTTTCCTTGATTGACAGCTGAGTTCTACTTGTGGGCGTGCTAGCTAACGAGCCACCTTTGTTGATATTGTTTTACATAGCTAGCAAGCTTCCAGTGACGTAGCAAGTAACAATAAACAAACTGGAGGGCCTCAGCGTCGTAATTATGCTCCTAAATAGTGTAAAAACATACATTTGTATATAAATGGCAAATAGACAGTAAAAAATGTTTAAATTACTCACTGAAAACACAGCTGCCAGTCACCAGGAGACTTGGTTCCTGAACCGGATGTATTGTGTCCGGTTCTTTTTCTTTGCTGCTTTTTCTTCGTCTTGTTTTTGGCGGGTTACATCTCCTTGGTACATATCGCCACCGAGTGGACAGGAGATCGCAAAGGCATTTGGCAAAGAATGTTATCCTATGACGTTATCTATCTACCGTAGGTCAAAGAATGTGTATGACTGCACGGTATGAGACTGCCGGGAATCTAAAACAGATATACGAGCCGTATTTCGATTTGTCTCGTGCTGTATTCTATTTTCGTTTTTAGACTTTTATTTATTCGTTCCAGACAACAAAAACGAAAATAAAGCTGAATTTCAATTTTGGAGTTTGTATTTTCAAAAGGAAAATCAAATAACGAGTCGTGTTTCCATTTTTGTCACATCAGCTTAAAAACCTAATATCCAATGACTAAAAGAGACACGGACCCTTAATACAGTATGACAGCTACTAATTTGGCGGAAGTATTACTATGCAACAATTTATTGATACAGTATAACTCTTCAAGTGTTTACATTAGGAATGATCACTTGCACAACATTCCAATTGGAAAGTACATAAAACATATGGAATGGAGTATTACAAAAAAGTGGAAAATAAGCGAATGCCCAAGACAATGGGTGAATCTCAAGTCTGCAACAATGCTCCGACAGCGATCCGAAAGTTATTCCCATGTTTTAACCACTGCTTCATTTGCGCAAGGCTACTTAACATCAGGGGCAGGGTGGCCAACGGGAATTTCGGGGAAATTTTCCAGAGCGGCCAGTATATTTCCAAGACGGTCCTGGTCATCATATCTGGTCGCCAGCAGCATAATTTTGTCAAATGCAATTGGCCTACTATATCAGCACTGCACTGTAACACTGCATGTACTGTGTATATATATATATATATATATATATATATATATATATATATGATCTAATAAAAGAAATGTTGAAATAGGATGTATCTATACACATATATATATACATATATTTACACACGTATATATACATATATTTACACACGTATATATATACATATATATATACACACATATATATATTTATATATATATATATATATTTATATATATATATATTATATATATATATATATATTATATATATATATATATATATATGATCTAATAAAAGAAATGTTGAAATAGGATGTATCGTATTTTTTTGTTAAATTTGCTCAATTATATACAGTTTAATAACCTATGATAATTTAGTACAATAGACAATAACAGACAAAATACCATTTGAAGAAACTAGGTTTTGTCCCCAAACCAAAGAGGCTGTTGGTGCGCATGCGCTGTTTGGATTTCTGTACCACGTGATTAGATGTGACGTAATTTATCATGTGATCTCTGCTAGAAGCAAAGAGAAAGAAAGATGTCGCCGACTGGCTGGCCGAGGATGGAGGCTTTGGTCTTCGCCGTGTTCGTCTTCCTCTTCCTCTGCACGACTGGTACTGATTATAAAATGATAGACTCAATCAACTGTTTATTTTAAACGGATCTGCTCTTGCTTTAGTGTAATCTTACCAAATCGTGGTGTCAAAGTGTTAGCAGAGCTCATTTGGCTTCCCGAGCTAGTAACGATAGCGTCGTCGATATGTTCATTCATTTAACGCTATTTTCCTTTTGTATTGATGTGATGCGTCTGGGCGGTGTTTCCCCGTGTTTTGTGTGTATAAATTTATCTGGCAGGTTTTTACTCGTTTAATCAGTTAACGTTGCTAATTGGTTAACATTCCCTAACCCATTATTACAAAAAGCGTATAATCGTAGTGATAATGATAAAAAATCCCCCTCTTAGGTGCGTCCAATCATTATTTTGATCGGCAATAACACACCAACTTTGTGAGATGTTTATTATTGTTTTACAGTAGTTACTATATGGATTTTGAGTCATGTGACAGGTGACGGAACAGGGAAGTTTCTCGCCGTCTTTTCGTCACGAGTTTCTACCTTGTGTTCGTACAAAAAATGAATAACACTGCTCATTTTTACTTGGTCATTTGACGTTTGATTACGTATTATATAGTGACACGTTTTGATTCAGAAGAGACATTATACATTTTCTAAACATTTTAAAACTGTTCCCATTCCCAACTGTCTTAATACGTCTGAGGTGCGTTCGTCAAAAATACCCCAAAAGATGAAGATTTCTATCACACTTGACACACCCTCTTGCATTTCTTCAAATGAGCCCGTTTTAAGAAGCTCATGCAAATGAAGCACTGTACAGATCGCTCAAATTGCTGTGCCAATGCCAAAGCCAGGATTCATTAATTACCATGATTTCTTCTTGTGTTAGGAGAGCTCAGGGCATTGATGTTGAGGTAACAAAAAAAGCGAGTGCTCATAAAGACAATAAAAAGTCTAATCCTCTATTTTGTGATCATAATGAGCACAATAAATTAGAAAATTAAAATTAAAATGATTTTCACTGATGAGGGCAGCTCTTCATCCGCGTCACTGTATGTGGCTCAACTTACCTTTTGGTGTAGGTATCATTATGCTTTTTCAGTATATGGGAGTTTCTGTTTGATAGTGTTTCAGATAGTGTTGTCTTGTTAACACTTGAAAGTAGCTCTGAATCTCTGTCCAGCCAAGCAGATAATGTGGAGAAACTCAATGTAGAACAGTTACCATGTTAATTATCCCCACTGTTTATTTAACGCTCTGTATTTCCAACCATTTGTGTACAAGCAATTCAAAAGTAAATTTAGTGTCTTTTATTACATGCTTTATTCCCCCCCCTCCTTTGTGCAGATGTCCGTGGGGACAGTTTGACTGTCCTGCAGGCTCCAGAGTTTGTCTCCTTCCAGAAAGGAGAGTGGCCCGTGTCTGGTGAGAAGATTCCCGACTTGGTGGCCCTAACCATGGGCTTCTCCGTTCAAGAGGTGCTTCAACCAATCAGTGCTATGCCACCATTATAAAACCTTAAATAACTCTACCGTGCAATGTTGTGAGAAATATGCTAACTCCTGATATTTGAACCCTGAACTTCATAGCTGTGAGTCAGATTTACTCAACCAGTATGTCGCCATGCTGCTTCAAGAGTAAGCATATAAAATAAAATGATATCAGCCAATGTTGTGTAAAATGCTGGTACTCGGGCTGAGAGTCTCATCAAGCCAATGGGAATAAAATAAGCAAACCAAACAATGGTAACACTGCTAAACATAGCTTCGCTGACTGCTGGTCATTATCTCCATCTGCCAAGATACTGAAGCACTTAGAAACGTGGTGATTGTACTGTATTTTCCATTGGCATTATTCAGTGAGGCTTTTGGTAACAGTGTGTTTTGAATCCATTCAGGATCTGTCTTGGCCCGGTCTGCAGGCTGGTCCCCTGTTCCAGCGTCCTCGCGTTAATGTTCTGGTCGTGGTCCGAGGAGCCGATAGCCTCGCCTTGCCTCAGAGTGTGGCCTCCTATCCCTTGGAGAATGTGAGTCATCCTGGACCTGGATTATAACACAAAATTGACCTATGGTGGGTTATAGTAAGGTTTTCCTTGTTTCTTCCCAGCCGGTGCCCTTCACTCTGGATAGTGTCGCGGAGACGGTACACTCCTTGTTTGCCGAGGACACACCTGTCGTGCTGCAGCTCGCGCCGAGTGAAGAGGTACAAACATAGTCATTAAGACCATCGAACCTCAAAACTTGGACTTCCAGCTAACGCGTGTGAAGTCAACAATTTTCAGGAGCCTTCAAGCTCATTGAGTATCTTAAACAGGGACGGGCAACTTCAATGATGGGAGGGGCCACAGTTTTTTTCAGCGCTACTGGAGAGCCACATAGGACCACTCACTTCCTAACTAGATGTATGAAAAAAAAAATCATTTTAATTGAGGAAAAAAAATATGTGCATGTGTCTGGTTTTTATCAAACCGATGTACGTAAGAGTATCTTGCTCAAATGCATATAAGATATCCACTCCTCCATTACAAAGGCTTGAACCAACCTAATGTATTTTTCCCCCTGTGCAAAGGGCTTCATACAAATTCCCATTCAGAGATGGCACAAAACTGCCTAACAGCAATAAAAACATTTCAGTACAAGAACTCAGTGTGTGCACGTTTTCACAAACATCAACTCAGATAGATCTGATCAACTCGCTCACCTGTACTACATTGCAGATAGGGCAGGAAAATTTGTCCCTTCTGCATTGCAGGTGCACTAGCCATCCATCACAACAGCCACTTGTCCAATTAAACCACCATATGCATTTGTAACACTACTCAGCGATTAATACAGGGCTATTCAACTAAATTGTTAACATTATCAAAAACCCGAGGGGCCTGGGGCCAGAGACCGCCACAGTAACGATGATGACAACGTGATTACAGACCGATTGTCGGAGTGAGGCGCCACCGCGGCTCACTCAGGCTTCTGCCTTTTCTACTCCTGCTTTGGGGGGGGAAACATCCCACGTGAAAATGCTCGGCCTCTCCCGCTTTGCAGTCCCCTCAATTTCACCTGCAGGAAGAAGAGCATTGAAGCCACTTCCTTATTCTTTTGATACTGTCGGTGGAGAGGCATAACAGTGCACAACGCTACTACCATCCCAGGTGGTGTGTAACATAAGGATGTGTGCATTTGGCGAACGTCGGTGTTTTTTCTTTTTGGCAATCTTCCGCGGGCCGGACCAACATGCTTGGTGGGCCTGATCTGTCCCCCAGGACGCCAGTTGAATAGCCGTGGTTTAATATGTCCTTGAGGAGGATACAAGTTAAGTAACTTCTCATGCATTTCAAACAAACTGTCAGCAGTTCTTGTGGGGGGAAAAAAAAAGAATGCTATTTGTATACTTTTGAGATCGGTGTTGTTGTGGCGTCTTGGAGGTGTTCTAAAGCAGTGTCTCCCATCTAGTGGTGAATGCTGTTATTACAACTTCCAACTGCTCCACCACAGTAAACATTTTTTGTGTCCTTCGAATAATTTTGAAAATGAAACTGTTGCCCATCCCTGATCTAAAGGTTAAAGTGGTGTGCTGTTCCGTTGACTTTTTCATTGATGCCACAATAGAATGGAGGGAAAAAAAAAAAAAGCCAAACCATTATGATACCCATAGAACAAGAAATGGAACTTATTGAGACACGGTAAAGGGTCAGGCTGCTCAGTCCAATATGAGGGATACAATTGTCAGTGACATGCAAATTAAAATTTACCAATACAGGGTACTGTAAATACAGTTGTAATGCTTAGTTCTGCATTAGCTATAAATTGCTCTAGGTGACAAGTTGGCTCCGTGCTGACTGTCTATTGATGAAATTGGGTTGACCCGTCTGTCATTACAGAACATGTAAAAAAGTCTCAAGGACTAGTCGAGCAACATTTTTTTGACAGTTAATAATGTTAAAATGTTACTTATAATGTTTCCTCTCCAGTAAGTAAAGCTTTTCTGATAGACACAGTTTGAGTCTGAATTAGAACTGACGCAGAGTTGAATGGTAGAAGTTACAACAATGACTCCAGTTTTGCTGCAGGCTATTGATGTATTTGTGACGTGTGCCAGGGTGCCCATCGTGTGTCTTTTTGTGTCCTCCATTAGAGGCTGTACATGCTGGGCAAAGCCAACGCCGTGTTTGAGGATCTGCCGGTTACCTTGCAGCAGATCCGAGGCCGCCTGTCGCAAGATGGCTCCGTGCTGGCCACCCTGCCCCTCAACTCCCTCAGCAGGAACGCAGAGGTCACTTCCCATTAGCACCGCTGTTCTACGACAACCACACACACTGTACATCATGTCTGACCTTGCTACTGTCATGTCCACAGGCTGATTTGCTATTCCTCTCTGAGATCCAAGTCCTGCATGATATCACAGCTCTGGTGAGTTTCTTCTTCTACACTAGTTTTTCTAGGGCTGAGCGATTTTGGAAAAGAATCTAATTGATATTTTTTGTCCCCCTTAGAAATTGTGATTGCGATTTAAGTTAGGATTATTTCTTTCATGGTCCTTTTCTAATATATTTTTTAACAATGAGTCTTTATTACAATGAAAAATATTAGATCTATTATCAATTATAGGATGCTAAGGTCACCACGACAACATAATTCTACCATACAGGTGTGGTGTACACATAAGTGTATAATATTCTGTAGTAAATCAGTAAGGTACAAACTAAAGCGCGGAGTACAAAATAATACCAACAAATCTGTGGCTTTACCACTTCACACATTTGACTTTAGGGCTGCAGCTATAGAATATTTTGGTATTCGGATATCCTACTGAAAATTCTATTGAATAATCAGGTATTCGGATAAAAATAAAACATATTTTGCTTTGTTGAAGAACAATTATAAATGCAGAAGAAGGAAAAATAATTTCCAGTTAATAACGAACGACCAACCGGTTTTATTTTTTTGCAGTCAACATTTTTTTTAAACTAAAATTTAAACTGTGTTCCGGGCTGTAGTACTCGAGTCTGAACTCGACACCATTTTTTGTTGTCTCGGACTTGACTCAGACTCCTTGGTATTTGACTCGGACTTGTCTCGGACCCTGCTATTGGACTCGCAAAATATGTTTATCGACTCACCTGACTCCCAACAATGTTTTTATTCCTGAACGTTAGCATCCTCTTTCAAAATAAAGTTTTTCAGATGATCAAAATAACCATCTGATTGGTTAACCTGACCGCGAGGGAATTGGGACCTGCAAACTCTGCCGCAGCGACCCGTTCATGTTCATTTATTAGCCTTGAGTGCAGCGGTGTTTTGTAGCCGTCTCTCACTGCTTGGTGCAGTTGCTGCTCCCCAATCTGCACGAAGCTAACGCTGCCGCATCAGCTTTCACCTTTGTAACGTGCTTGATCTTTTTCACCTTGCATGGTTGAAACTTCCCACGTGTAGGGAAAAAACCCTCACCGTGACATGTGTTGTCTATTTTGTGAGGTTTTGGCTGCCGTCATGTTGGAGGACGTGTGTGAGGAAGTGTCAGATGTGTGCCACTGTTGAAATGGTTGAATTTGATTTACGTGTCTCCGAAGTCAGAGCACACACACGTAGACTATGTGCGCGGCTACTTAAGCCTTCGACAAATAAAAATCACAGTCACTTTCACACACGTACTCCGACATAGGTCGGCAGCCGAAACATTGTAAAATACACAAGACACACGTACATGGTGAGTTTTTTTTTGTTTGTTTGTTTCACACGCCAGGATAAGCATGTTAGGTACTTGCCTCATTGTCTCGTGAGACGGAAACCTTATTGAAAGATAGCACGGCAGCTGTCTACCTGCTCTAACATTTTTAACAATGTGTCTCTATGTTACAGCTGCAGAGGCACAGGCATCTGGCCAAGGACCACTCTCCAGACCTTTACTCCCTGGAGCTGTCGGGCCTGGAGGAATTGAGCCGCGTCTACGGACAAGACTCTCCTCAGTACCGAGATGCCATCGCCATTCTCTCCTCTGTCCTGCAGAAGGTAAAGAGGAGGAGGAGGAGACTTCCCAATCATCGCTTTAGGCTCCAATAAATATTTTCGTGTTTTTTTTCATTTGTTTTGTAGTTCGGAGAGGACATGTACAGTCTCTATGGCAATAGTGCTGTGGTGGAGGTCGTGACAGTGAAGAACTTTGAGGCTCCTCTCACCAGGAAATCACGCTCCATTTTGGAATCGAAACAGATCGTAAGTCCATATTGTGTGCCGAACACCTTTACATACTCGACAGAAGAATGACAGGTGTCCGTTACGTGTGAGGCCTTTATTGTGGGAGGGGCCATTATTTGTATAAATGCATTTTAAGACTTAAATTGAGTTTTAGTATAATAATAAAGAATACATTGAAAAGCTTCCACAGCTAAAAGATTAATGCTTAAAAAAGCACTTGATGGGTACCTACATGTCAGGAAGATGGACATAATTTGTACCTGTTTTTCTTTTTCCCACAAATACAAATAAGTAATAACTCATAAGTATTGGTACTTAAATCATAATATCCATACTCTATTACAATTGCAATAATTATATACCGTAGTTCTGCAAATAGTGGCCATGAGTGTTTATGTGCCAGGGCTCTTTCAGGGTAATGTGTAGATTTAGCGGAGGCCTTCATTTGTGTGAAATTGGATATTATTATAATTGGATGTCTGTAGATTTTGTAGAGTAAAATATATTATTCTACAATCTAAATTAAGGTAAGTAATTCACACACTTATATTTACTCGTGGTGCTCTGATCAATCGACCACCAATTGCGATCAATAGTGATTGGCCGATTTCCGTGGAAAAGTATGTGATCAGCATGTTGATCAATGCCTTTCATTGCAGATTACAAAAAAAATCACCCGCAGCTCGTACTTTCCAGCCTGCAGGCAACTAGAGACCAGCCTTTGTGCAGTGTTGTTTCCTCCCCGTTTCCTTAAAGGGCCTGTATAATGCAAAATCAACTTTTTCTTAAAGAGAAGTCAACTCAAACATTTTTTTCAAGAATATGGCTAAAAACGGGTGGATTAACTCTTATTGCACAACCGCAATATTTATCAGAATGCCTTGTTTCAACAAGTGGGCCTGCAAGAACATAATCTTGGAAAACATGTTTGGGTTGACTTCCACTTTAAGCTTTTATGTTAAAATGCTAATTCCTCACGAAAAACATTTCCCAAAGTGATGTTTTCCTCCATTACCCCTTCTCTGAGCATTCCTGCTCTCGAAGCACCAACTCTGCCCAATGCAAGAAAATGATTGGGTCCTCAATCTTATACTTTCTGAGAGAGCCACCCCTGTACCGCCCCTGCATACTAAACACACGCTCACTTTCTCGAGCAGACAGCAGGATACCCGATGAGCGAATCCAGCCGGGAAAGAGGCTCTACAAGCATCCTCGCCGGCGCGTTTCGTGGGCGATGCGCGCAGAAATGTATACATGAATTCTTATTTACGTCCGTGGCAGCACCCGGCTACAGGACGATGTCATGGTTTTAGTGAGCCAGTCGTCTGACTGACGTCTTAGGAAAAAATAGCCTTTTTGAATAAATTTGATCGCCATTGTGCCAAAGATAATATATATTCATATAGATGCCTATAGTTAACTTTCATCGGAACACCCCTAATATTTAACTGCGGAGTGAAGGCTGCTTGTTGAGCAAATAAGGTATATTTTTCTGCTATTAGGCACAAATACGCAGAAGCTATTGATAAAAAAGTAATTGTTTTTTGCAGAGCAACCCGGGCAGCCCGTACAACTTGGCCTACAAGTACAACTTCAACTACGCCGTGGTCTTCAACATCATACTGTGGCTGATGATTGCGCTGGCGCTTGCAGTAATTGCTGTCGGTTACAACCTGTGGAACATGGACCCAGGCTATGACAGCATCATCTACAGGATGACCAACCAGAAGATAAGGATGGACTGAAAACCTGACCCTCAAGGACTCCATCCATCCATCCCTTTGGATCCTGCTAGTGATTGTTTTGTGCTTTGTGTTTGTGACATTTAAGTAAACAGTGAATCAGCAACTGGTTTACAACACTGCTGTCGTAGTTGAAAGTGAATGTCAACATTACAACACATCATTCCTGATAAGTAAAGTGTCTCACTAAGTTTTTGTAATGTATGGTCATGTTTTGAAAGAATGTGTGAATTTGTCGTGAAAATGTTTTAAGTTAAATACGTGTATACCGGTATATTGAAAATACAAATGCAACTCTATGACAAACTGCTGTACTTCATGTGAAAATATTGTTGGAGATGTTTTTTTGCTTGAAATAACTCTATTAGTTGTAAGTATTGTGCAAGAATAAGACAGGGAACTGTAAAACACAAAATAACGAATAAATTATGTATCACACAAATGTCTATGTCTGAAATTGGCAAAACAATGTTTATTTTAGTGTTTAAACTATAAACAATCTCAATATTTGTGGGATGCCAGTTTATTTTGTGAGCAAAAGTTTGATTTGTAGACTACGAGGAGTTTAAGACAGAGTTCTTGTTTTACGGTAGCGAAGTGCTTGTTCATTAATCTATGCTATTAGAAGCAATGTCACAATTACAGTTAATATTTGTATGAAAATGCACTTCCAGGCTATAAATGTAAAACTACGGCGATAACTGCCCACCTTGTGTCGCATATTTTTGCCGGTACGAGTAAACTCATTGCGCGCCGTCATACTAGATGTTAGTTCGGGGGCCGTCTTACCGACGTCAACCTCCTTTATAGTTAAGTTAAAAAGGCACCAATGACTGATTTAAAAAAAAAACTAAACTAAACAGACCGGCAGCATAATACTATTCGCTTTTAACGAGCTTCATACGTCACAATGCATTAAACATCACAACGTAATAAATGACAAACTAGTCGTGCTGCTAGCCCACCATTTATGGAGTTTTTCCGGGTCAGTCAATACGTAATTACGTTGCGTCAACTCTGAGCCAGTTAGAAAGTAACTGGCAACAAAGTCCCGCCTTTATTCTCTTTCGGCGTACTGAATTGGTTGCGAGTTTCTGCAACACTTCCGGGAGTGCTGTTTGTTTACTCTTCGGGAGGAGCGGAATAAAACACCCAAGATCTTAAAACTGCAAGTTGCAAATATGGTCTGACTGATTATAAAAGGTACATTTGAGTTGTTTTAGTTATAAATGTCTTTAGTTTAGCCTACGATTGAACGAAATTGTGTTTCAGCAAACCAATCTGTGTCTTGACGTAAATAACTATTCATAGTTGTTGTTTTAACACAAGACGTGTTTGACAGTTTAATTAATATCGTACATACTATAATAAAAGCGTAGAAGTTATTTTATATCCTCCATCAATGTTGCCAATGGCTAATTTCAGTTTTACCTAAAAAGTTACTACACTATTCTGACCAATTTGGAAACTAACTTGTGACTTAAAAGTCAGGTTCTAATCCAATAAAAGCAGAACACGTTGATTTAATATGTGAAATATAATACTACTACGATTAATAATAGTGTTTTGCACGACAGCGGGCATCTACGCGGTCAGGAAGATTCGGGCGGCCATTGCTAGGAGAGAGCAACTGGAAGAGCCCATTGTGACGCCATGTAGTGCTATCGGTAAGATGTGTACAGTAATGAAGTCATCTTAAATATTTTACTGGGGGGGGGGGAGGGGTACGTGAACATAACCCTGCATTGCATTTAATTTTTAAGATAACATGTCACACAATTTAAATTACAAATTGGAACATTTAGTCACTTCATGACTATCATCCCTGTCAAACAAATCGTGACCCGCCTCTTTTTTTTTCTTACCCCTTATTTTTTCTTCTCAGAGCTCTGAATAGTTCTGGTCATTTTGGCATTACAAAGCTCTCTGGGGTTATACCAATAAATTTGTCTCCATAACAGAGCGAGTAGCCCTCGCTGCAGGGCGCTGTTCGAGGCGTGGCTCAACATAAGGGCCCACACGGATTCTAAGCGCCTTCTTTTTTTTCTTCTTTTTTTTGTTCAACTATTTCCTTGTTGGTTTTAATGATGCGTCGTCCTAGGACGTCACGCTTACTTTCTAACACTTTATTGAACATCGAAAATAAACTCAACCCTCAGTCAGTCGGGGCGGAGCTATGAAATGTTTGATGGAAGTGGTCGAAACAGCCATTTGACGTCCATTGTGGGTGAACAGATGGTTGTAGAGCCACGAAAGCCTGCAACCCTGTTCGGGGACTATGAAAATGGGGGAGTTGATGTTGGTTATGAGTGTCTAGGGCTAGCCCATTGGGTTCAAAAGTTGTGGTCAAAAGACGTTCTCCTCAATAAGTGGGATGTATAATACCAAATCTACCCAGCAGATGGCGAACTCCTTTGAATGAGGTTAGTATTCGGGTTTCAGTCCGTTAATAGTTTTTAATTTTCAGTGTGAAATTAAATGTGATGTTACAAGACCGTGCGTCATTAAAGCTGCCAAGGAACTAATTAAAACAGAAAAAAGGCACGTACATGTCGAGAGCCAAACAGTTAGGACCATCCGACGTTGAGCCACGCCTAGAACTGCGTTCTGCAGCCAGGACGTACCAAACAGAGAGCAAGTAGTACTGTACCAAATTTAATCAGTCAGAGGAGCGAGTATTTGGTATCATCACATGTCCTAATATTAATTGGGCATTGCTTTATATTTTCATCTAGTTAGCTGTTCCATGTTAAAGGTTTGTTGTCAAGTTATTGTAAATATGTGCAGCGTAGCTTACCCGCTTGAAAGCAATTAACTCATCCACACAATATTTGGATTTTATTGAATGGTCAAGAAAAGTTTTTTTTGTCCCCTTTTATTAGTCACTGGCAGTCAGGTGAGCCATTGGTTTTGACTGTATGATGTCATCTTAACTCAATTTTACGAATATAATTAGCTAATTTTATGACTAATACGATGGCCACATCCAATATGGCGAACGCGCTGACGTGTTCCTCTTCTATGAAATGGGTTCAAATGACTGTCTTACTGCCGACCTCAATGTAATATAATATTTTACATATTAGTGTTAAATGCTTAATGTAGAAAAGCGTTATGTCGCCTAATGCGCCCTGTTTTTTGATGGGTTATATTTGACGCTGGAAACAATTATTTCCATTGTTTTGAAACAAATCAAAGAATCACAGGTTTGTTTGGCTTTGTAGAATCCACTCGTTTGCCGTAAAACATGTCCATCAGACAGAAAATGGAGGTGTTTCCATGCATTGTTTGAGTTTCTATTTTCTTGTGCTCAGCTGAAAAGAGAGCCGCGCGGGCACTGAGAGAGCCACCAGAAGCCGTAATGACATCTGGAAACGGTGACGTCATCAGCGGGGAAGTGGCCTCTGAGACGACTTTGACTGTGCAGAAATATGGCTCTTGATGTTAAAACGCGACTGACACTGGTCCTTCATAAACAACCTATAAATGGATGGATAATTACTTTTTCTTTGTATTATGGCAATAGATGCTCCTAACAAGGCGGCACGGTGATCGACTGGTTAGCACGTCCGCCTCACAGTTCAGAGGTCGTGGGTTCGATCCCGGCTCCGGCCTCCCTGTGTGGAGTTTGCATGTTCTCCCCGTGCCTGCGTGGGTTTTCTCCGGGCACTCCGGTTTCCTCCCACATTCCAAAAACATGCATGGTAAGTTGATTGGATACTCTAAATTGGCCCTAGGTGTGATTGTGAGTGCGGATGTTTGTCTCTGTGTGCCCTGCGATTGGCTGGCAACCAGTTCAGGGTGTCCCCCGTCTACTGCCCAAAGACAGCTGGGATAGGCTCCAGCACGCCCCGCGACCCTTGCGAGGAGAAGCGGTACAGATAATGGATGGATGCTCCTAACAACAAAGTAATGCTAATGTCATATTTTTAAGTAAATATTCTGTAATGACCACACTGTGCTCTTGTTAAAACATCTTTTATCCTGCTGTTAAATGTTGATAATGTCTGCTGCAGCGTGTGAAGACTCAACTCACAAACCTCTCCAAAGAGGCTGAGCAGGTCTGATGTGTCCTGCAATGATAACGTCAATAAATGCGATAAACTAAGCCTATGTGTCATTGCATGATGTACAGCTGGGTGCCCACACTCAGCATGTGAGCTTCCGAGGTCCTTTACCTGCCGGTTAAGTACAAGCACCTGTGGCTAAAACCAACTCTGGAATATAGTATATTTTCTATACGGAAATAAATTATATTTGATAACTGGACTGTCAGGTTAATCAATTTGACATTTTTATAACACAACACAAATGAAGAGGAAAGACACTCAATTTGAATTTTCTTGTCTGGTTTCTTTTCCATCTCTGAAGTTCAGGACTCATACAGTGATCAGATCTGTGCAGCTTTTCCATCCGAATGCTCTAAGACAAGCAAGGGCGGAAAAGGGGTGCGGTCTAACATGCAGCCCTCACATTTATACTGTCTTCAAAATGTAAACATAATGTGGGATGGTCTCCTCACTGGCTGGCCCTGTCTGTAGGGCTGATCCTCTCCAGCTTGATCAGATCAGGGCACACTGACTTTTAACACTTTTAACTGATTATGCGACGTCCGTAAATGTGTAATTGCCATATTGGTTTTCGGTTAACCTGTTGGCTAATATCTAGCCATTCATATAGATTTAGAACTTCAGGGGTTCTCCCTTCAGAATCCTCTTCAGGAGGTAAAATTCAGGCTCTATTGAGTGATTTACTTGGCCAGTCTAAGACCTACCACTATTTACCTCTGATGAAGTCCATTGTTTTGTTGACAGTGAGTTTTGGGTAATTGTCTTGTTGCATGATGAAGCTTCTCCCGATAAGTTTGGATGCATTTTTCTGTAAATTGCCAGACACAATGGTTTTGTAGACTACCATCATGACATCATCAATAAAGACTAGTGCGCCTCAAGTGAACAAATCTTTATCAAAAGCAATACACATTTTTTATATATTGTCAACAAAAACAAGAGCTTGAAGAACTACAATACAATACAATACAATACAATACAATACAATACAATACAATACAATACAATGATCAGGAAATAAATTGCTCCAAAATGAAAACCAAAGTTGCTATGTGTTACGTAAATATTTACATGAAAAGAATGCAAATAATTTTTAAAGAAACTGTATGTTTTTCATTTTATTTCGTAGCGTAGTTTCCGGTGTAACCCGGATGTAGCTATGTAGAACTAGAGAACCCTCTGTGTGTATGTCTTGACTTGAATAGCCGTCCGCTTCGCTGCCACTAATGACCATATATCAGTTTTGCGCGTTGCCTATGGAGTGAAGTGCTCGCTCTCAGAAAGGGATATGGACGTCTACTATATGTCCACGTAAAGCGAAAGCAAAACTCCGGAATATGGTAAGATTTCGCTGTCTCCGGTCTTGTGCATCTTTGTTTGAGTGAGCTAGCTGCACTGCTAGCCTTGTGCGCTTAGCGAGGCTAACAGCGGTTTTTATTTTCATTTGAAATGTAGCTGGAGATCCGAAAAGACTAAACCAATGCCACATTCGCGCAAACCCGAATGACCACATTACATAGCCTTAGTTTAAGTTGCTTGGTTAAATTAAACAAATATTAAAGCCAAAAACATGCATATTGGTGTAACGCGAGGACCTCAAAGGTATCACACGAGTTGGTCAAGATGCAGTCAAGTTCGCGCGAGGTCAGTCTTTTCCAAACATTTCCGGTTTATCTTGTTGAGAACAAAACAACAACAACATGTTTAAGTGCTTATGTCTTTACATGTGTGGTAATTATTATTCCTTCCTTGTCCGAAGACCTTTGCTGCATGGTTTCCCAAAGTTGCGCTTGGGAGCTGAATTTTCTTCTGGGTCCATTTTCCCCTCAAGCTTGTCATCACTGATATGTTGTGTTGTGTGTCCTAGTGTTGCTGCTGTGCCTTACTCATTTGGCAGTCATGATGGACACCCAGAAAGCCGTAATGGCGCTTCCATTTACAGTTGATAGGAAAAAGCCGGTAAGTGGGACTCACGTGGACATCGCCAGTCTTCTCCCTGAAGACAGGACTGTCCTATGCTGCAATCACAAGAGCAACATTTCATTTATGA
The DNA here is from genome assembly GCF_054856515.1 of Filicampus tigris. NCBI lineage: Eukaryota > Metazoa > Chordata > Actinopteri > Syngnathiformes > Syngnathidae > Filicampus > Filicampus tigris. Next base: position 9,051,049 of record NC_141230.1, read on the forward strand.
ACATGAGATGTAACATGATATGCAAATGTGGACGGCACTTTTTAAATCACACACTCAACTTATCATATAAGTGCATAAATAAATAAAACATACATGTAAAAAAATTGAAGCTTACCCACTTACTAACATCACACACGCCACCCAGTAGGAAAAGTAAGATAATGCCTACTTATAACGTAATGTCAAGCGCCAACGGGCATTACCACTCGGCGGCAACTCATCATCTTTTCGTCTGTCTTTTGGTTCGAAACATTTCAAGCATTTACAATTCCTCTTCAAGGGACACTTGGGTGAGCTTAACATTGGCACTTATATAATAGGTTTGCATGTAATAATGACATCAGTACTAAAGTGCTAAAACAGCGACCGATCGACACCAAAATGCAAATGCACATTACTATTCTTGTCCACTTCACACTTATTGGGATATGAGAAATCCACCCGTTTTTAGCTAGCTCAGGGGCAGCCATTTTTATTATGTATTGTATGCTGGCCTCTGTCTCTCACTAAAGCGTAGACATGTTGATTTTTTTCAGACTATGGTTCAGTTTGTCACTGTGAATATGAGCTTTACAGAAGTTCCGTCAGCTGTGCAGGTGGCGTGTGATGGTAAAGATGCCCACCGTGATACACAATGTCTCAGTATCTTTTTTGAGAGGGAAAAGGTGTGTATCTGTTTGAGGTGCAGCAAATGGATAACATCTTGGTCATTTAATTGGGGCACGGCATCTATTTGCTAGATTACTATTTGAGGAAATGTGTCATTATCTGACTGATTGACTATGATTAGTGTCGGTCTATGTCTGCTAATTTATAGTCGTTTAATTAACTAAGCAGCCATATTTTGGTGCACAGTAATAACAACCTAAATATAACGAAACTCCCTCGTGTACACTATATCAGTACAGTCTATCAAATAGCCTGTGCTTTTCTAATTATATGCAAGCATGCAAACAAAAAAATTCCTGTCACATTCAGATGGATAAACCTCTCAGAAACCTCATGTTAAGTTGCTCACCAGAGTATGGAAAGTTAGAAAGATGGGTACCATGCTTATCAGATGGAAGCAAATGTTGTCATATGGTTGTGTCATCATCATTATTATTTTTGTGAACAGATGTCCTGGGCTGCAATTCCTGGTCGCAAACCCCAAAAATCGGATTTAAGGCTCAAAAGCGGAACCAAGACATTTGATCACAATCATGCCGCTATGGTGAAATGGGGGATGGCCAGGTGAGTCAACACCAATCTAGATCCACAGGGAAAAAAAAACATGCTAGCAAAGAAGTTGTATATTTTTCTCGGTTATTATTTCTTATACCTATTCAACTTGGACTAAACCATTTGTGTTATATAAAACAATGCTGATTGCTCATTAGTTGAGCAAATTCGTCATTGTAATACACAGGTAGAAACGAACCAAAAAGTGACCTGACAAATAGGGCGCAACCATTATGGAAAATAATCGAATTGCAATTTCTTCCAAAAGATTACGATATGAGTTGCAAGTATTTTTTTTTCCAAGGTTCTTTTCTGATGTATTTTTCAACAATTAATCTTATTTACAACAAACAATATCAGATCTATTAAGCATTATAGAATACTGAGGTAAAGGTAAAATGAAGCATATGGATAATTCAAATGGAACGCAGTTTATCTACTACAATTACAGGTATAAACTTACTAAATACTTTGATGTGCAATTTGGTAACATAACATAAGTCTGTTACACAGGTGTGGTGTAAACATAAGTATATACTATACTGGTAACGCACAAACTCAAGTGCAGATTACAACAATAATGTAAACAAATCAGTAGCTTTGACATTTCCTACATATCACTTTGTTTCATGAAATATGATGTAAACGTGGACTGCACTTAATAACTCTACTACTTATTGCCCAAAAAACAAGAATCCAGTGGCTCTACCAATACGTCACTTCATTTCACGAAACATGATATGTAAATGTGGAAGACACTTTTTAAATCAGGCACTCAACTTATCATATAGGCGTATAAATAAATAAAACATACATGTAAAAAATTGAAGCTTACCCGATCTCCCCTTACTAACATCACACACGCCACCCAGTAGGAAAAGTAAGATAATGGCTACTTATGACATAATGTCAAGCGCCAACGGGTAATACCACTCGGCGGCAACTCATCATCTTTTCGTCTGTCTTGTGTGTGGCCACATTGGAATGCACCATTTCGGCTGTTACATTCCATTGGGCGGTGTGTTGTCGGTCGAAAAACTGGGGGCATTCCTCATCCAAATAAATGTGCACATCCACTCATTCCCACTCCAGTCTCTGTAAATATCCTGACTGTTAAATGCCTCGCCCATCCTAACTGTGATCAGCAAAGAAGCAGTGTTTTTTTTGTTTTGTTAGTTTTTAGCAAAGAAGCAGTGTGCGCTCATCCCTCCCTCCCTCCTCCTCTCCACTGCACGTCTTAATGGCCATTTTAATCGCAGCTTTTGCGATAAGGAAATCACCTTTATCAAATCGCAACTATATTGCAGCTATATTGCAGTTAATCGTTCAGCCCTAGTTATAACCCCACAATATTGATTGGCTATTCACAAGCCCATCTATGGCCATTTACATTGTTACCTGCCATTAAGAGAGCTGACTTTCTAAATGCATAGTTAAGCGTTTATCTTAAATGCACACAGTGTAATTCTATCTTTTTATGTTCAGTTTGACAGTAAAGGAGTGGCAATAAACAGGTTGAAGCCAGTGCTTGCCCTCTGATTTCAAAGATCTACCTAAATGCTGCTTATTGCGAAGTTCGTCCGACCATCATTTAGTGCTGTTATCTCAAACTTTTGCCCGCAAGTCAAAGCAAAACATTATTTGAGAGTCAGCTCAAAGCTTAAAAAAACTCATGTCAAGTCACTTGCAAGTCAAACCACCATTTGACATCAGACTTACCTGACGTTGATGAATTTGTCTCATTCCAACCAATTGTGCGGCTTTTGCATTTTACTCGCACTAGGATAGCCGAGTTGGTATTGTGCAGTGGAAAAGCGGCACAAGGAATCACCTGAAGGGTTTTGTCTCACTTTCAGGTTTTGGATATTCTACTGTAAGAAACCACAAGCTGACATGAACTTGGAAGTGTTGCACGTGAGCACCTTGATGTGTTGTGACAGGCTATAGTAATGATGTCCTTTTAGAGCTTTTTCTGTGAGGAGACTGGTTTGATTAATCACTTCAAAATTTTACAACTTAAAGATGGTATAGAACAGGGATCCTGATCATTTTAACAGGTGTGTTACAGCAGGGAGGGATGGAAAACCTGCAGGACAGGTGCCCTTGAGGACTGGAGTTGGTGACCCCTGATAAAGAAACAATCATTTGCTCTCTTATTGTTCCACTTGGCACTCAAGCAGCAGCTTAGCCTTTCTTCTAACCAAGCTTATCAGGAGCCGCCAAATGGTTTATCGATGTCATCTTAGGGTCTACCCCTCCTCCCTTTGCATCCCCTTTTGACTTTTGCTATTGTATTTCAGCGACAACTTAAATTGTCGGTAAAAGGATGTGATGAGTAAAACATCTCTTTTTTTGTCCTGCAGAAAGAGGCTTTGCCTGGTACTGACCGATGTGTTTAAGACGGACATCGGCAAGGCTTTTTTGGACAAGCGACTGGGTCGCACCTGCAACAAAGAAGTACAAACGCCGAGCGAGTGCAAGAAAGAAGCCGTCAGATGTCAAGGACCATTCCAGAAGCCGCCCAGGAATGGCACGAACAAGAGTGCAATGCCAAAATGTATTCAAAAACGCACCCCCTCATCCCTACAAAGGTAGCATGACATTTTAATGGAGTAAATTTGATCCTGGAGTCTGGAGAAGTGACTGGACATGGACAAAAATACAGACATTTTTAGTTTTTTAAGTACTAAATCAAAACACTGAAACTCAAAGCTGAAACCAAACCAGGACTTAACACGGCATGAAAACCAGTGGGGATTTTAATGCTTAACTCATATTCCACAAATGCAATATTAATCAGAATGCAGTGTTTAGACTAGTGAGGCTCCATAGAACATTTTCTTGTAAAGGGAATTGTGGGTTGACTTGCCATTTAAGGGTACAGCAGTATTTGAGATGTTTGTAAGCGTTTCAAATGCAACAAAGTGTTTTGGGATCATAGTTTATGACCTTAAACTCTCAAATTCTACATATGGTCAATTGTAATCACTTTCATGCATTTACAGGTCGAGCTTTAGGAAGAGGTTACATCACGTTGACAACGGAGAAGACAACAATGATGTGGAGCAGACAGTCCTTGTCAGCGCAAATGGGGAGGACTACCGGGTTGTCGGTAGGTAGCAAAGAGTTAGTAAAGACTTGCAACATACAAAACACTATAATAAATTTATTCCAAGGTGACTTTCTGTCACTCAAGGTCTCCATACTGAGGCATCCCGTGACCAATAAAATCAATGTATTGTCCTATACATGCGTCACACCAATGTTAAAGGCAAACAGTACTCAAAGAAAGAATTCAACTCATTATAACAATACAAAACAATACAGCAGAACTCAAACAGTGATTTCACAAACATGCAAACCTTCAGAACAGCCACCCCCTGATTTATGGGAAGGAAATCAGTTATATAAATGAAGATTTGTTATCAAGGGGGAGCAGGGTCAGAGTGAGGGGGAAGCTCAATTAGGCGAGCCACTGGTCGGTGGTTGGTTCTATGGCCGGTGTCCACCATAGCTGAGCGGACTCGCCCATTCCTTCCCTTGAGGACTGTCTTCACTCTGCCCAGGAGCCAATGCGCTCTGGGTAGCGCTGGATCCATTATCATGACGGGAGTGCCAGCCTCCAAGTTACTGCGTTCTCTTTGCCATTTGCAACGGCCTTGCAGATTGGGAAGATACTCTGAAGTGTACCTCCTCCAAAACTGATCAGCGATGGCCTGACTGTGCCTCAATGATCACTGATGTCATCGGTTGAACCATAGGTGGCAAGTGGAAGAGCTGTGTCTGGCCGCCCCATGAGGAGGTAGTTGGGCGTGATGGGATCCAGGTCAGCCAGGTGACTACTTGTGTACCCCAACAGTTTAGAGTTTAGTATCGCTTCGACTTCGACCAAAACAGTAGCAAGAACTTCAGCTTTGGAAACCTGCGAAGTTGAGAGCCACTTTCACTGATTTGACCTCCCTCTCCCAGACACCACTGAAATGGGGTGCGTTCGGTGAGTTGTACCGAAAGTCGATTTAGAGGGGGGGGGCTAGTTGTTTCTTCAGCTCCTCCGTCATGTCTCTGTAATTCCTCTTCAGCTCAACTTCCCCACCATGGAAGTTGGTCCCGTTGTCAGATAGGAGGACACGGGGACGCCCTCTCCTTCCGGTGAAACGGCGGAAGGACATCAGAAAACTGACGGCTGAGAGGTCCGCCAACACCTCCAGATGGATTCCATTTGAGGTGAGGCATTTGAAGACGATGCCCCATCGTTAGGCTGTCGCTCGTCCGACTTCAGCTCGGACAGAGAAAGGCCCGAAGCAATCCACGCCTGTGTGATGGAAGGATGCCTTGTTGATCTGGAGACGATCCGCAGGGAGGTCAGACATCATAGGTACAACTGGCCTGGCTCTTAACTTGCGGCAATCTGTGCGCCTGCCCTGGTACCGATGTACCGCCTCCCGGCCACGCAGTATCCAATACCGCCTTCTCAATTACGCAAAGTGTCTCTCCGATCCAGGGTGATGGAATCTTGCATCGTGTTGACGGATCACCAGATCGATTACGGGGTGCTTCTGTGGCAGCAAGATGGGTATCTTGCTTGGTATCCTCGGTTAGACCCTGGGCCCTGCGCAAGTGACCTCCAACTCGTAGGTGACCCTTTTCATCCAATTCAGGGGCCAGCTGTCTAAATCGGCTGTCGTGAGGCAACTCCACCTTCCGTTCCAAACATGCCATCTCTCGGGGGAAGACCTCTCGCTGCACCCTATGCAGCACCATGACCTCTGCGGCAGTGTAGTCATCCGCAGTAAGGGTGGTCTTGTCGTCTATGTTTGGACTCTGATGGCGTAAGGTCCGCTCTTGGAGCTCCTCGATTGTTATGCAGTCATCAATGCCTGGCCCGTCAGGAAATCCTGGCTCTTGGAGGCCCGTGAGGGGACAAAATATAGATTTCTTAAGCTCCACATTCACTTGTGTGGGTTTAAGATCGAGATGGGGGATCGGGATCCCAGCCCCGCTTCTCAGTCCACAGATCCCTCACTAGCACCTTGGCTCGGATAATGAATGGATTGAGCCTCATCCCGCAACAGGACCTGGTGGAACATGCGTCTTATGTCACGGCAAGTTCCTGAGTCGTTTCAATTTAGGAACTCATTGAATAGTTTAGTCAAGTGAAGCCTGCATGTGACTATTTTTTCTACTTTGATTATATTCTGAACCATGCAATGTTTAGGTGGCATGTTATTTATTTGACTTTTTGCATAATTAAGTCTTTTGAAACTTTTAAAAACTGTGTTACTAAAAGCTGGTAAATTTAAGTTTTTCAGTTGTCTTTGTGACTGAGTAATTGTTGTATTTTGCCAGCAACGGTTTTGTATTTCTTCATGCTTTTGAAAATGATATAGATTTTTGTCAAAATTACGGCAATAATATGGCTGTTTTTTTCAGATAATATTGCATAATAGCAGTCACCATAAGTAAATGGAAAAATATACAGATATTCCATGTGATCGAAATCTGTATCGTATCGGCCGATCTCACTCATGCATGATCGGTATCGGTGTCATAAAACCTGATCGGACCATCCGTAGTAAAAATGCTTCACGTCGCCTGGTAGCCGAAAACCTTGACCAAATCATCACCAAAATTCATATGCACACATCCACTCCTGTCCACTTCAACCTATAAAAAAATTCTGTAGATAAAAAAAAAGATCATCCCAATATTTTGGATTTTATGGACATAAAGTGTTAGCTCCTCGTAGGAAGAGGCACATCACCTTCACAAAATCCTAAATATTTGGCTGATCGCTTTTATATTTTCACATGTTCGAGTGGACATGAGTAGGGATGTGCATATGAATTTTGATGAGGCTTGCTTGTAGTTTTCGGACACTTAGCTACGCTTGAATCCAATCGAACATCTCTGGAGAGAAATGAAAATGGCTGTGCACCGATGCTCCCCATCCAACCTGATGGAGTTTGTGAGGTGCTGCAAAGAGGAATTGGCGAAACTGCCCAAAGATACCGTAGGTGTGCCAAGCTTGTAGTTTCTTATTAAAAAAAGAACTTGAGGCTGTAATTACTGCTAAAGGTGCATCAACAAAGAATTGAGCAATGGCTGTTAATACCTTTGTACATGTTTAGTTTTTTGTTTTTTTTAGTTATTTTTTAATTTATTTGCAAACATAATAACAAATTAATTTATTACGTTTTGGAATGAGGCTGTAACATAACAAAATGTGGGAAAAGTGAAATGCACTGTAAACCACCCAGAATGGGTCCACCTGCAAATTGAGGGTGCTGACCCACCATTTGAGACTCACTCGTGTAGATGCAGTGCTGACACAACATACAGAATGGTTCATGTCACATAAATAAGCAAATCCTCAATGCAACAGCAGTCCCAAAAACATTAGAACCGCCTCATTGCATCATACTTAATTAGTTTTAAAAGAACACTTGGATGAGCTGTTAGCTCACGTCCATCACAAGTTCAGTGCAGGTTTAACAATACTCCAAGCTGTTATTTTTCCTGGCCAAAAAAACATCTGCAATGACGCAGTGCATTTTTCCTATCCTACTTTCTTGACAACACAGTGTTCTTAGCGGCAGTCAGGTTGTCAGTACTTGTGGTGTTTTGTCTACAGACTGCGGCTTGTCAGTGAGTTGGAAGCCAGTGGAGGATGCCGGAGACGCTGATGACTTTTCCCCAAATCCCATCAAGGACATTGGGACTCAAAAGAAACATTGTCTGGTGAGTGGCCGCCAAACATTCCAACATAATGATGGTACCCATTAGGGATACCGAGCCTTTGGCAAATTATTTATTGTTATGTTATTTTTTTAAATGCCATTGATACTGATGTCAGAGCAAAAATAAAGTACAGTACATCATATTTAAACAGGAAGTCAACCCAAATATGTTTTTTTCCAGAATATGTTCTGTGCAGGCCCACTAGTTGATAAAGGGCATTCTGATTAATATTGTGTTTGTGGAATATGAGTTAAGCAGCAAAATGCACCCGCTTTTAGCCATATCAGGGGAAAATGATAGTCGCTCAGGGTTCAGGTAACGACCAATCACAGTTTACCTGTTTTCTGGAGCTGAGCCATGATTGGTCATTATCTGAGCCTGGAGCATCTGTGTTGTCATTTTCATTTTCAACAGAAGTGGCAAAATGGCCTCCCCCTCAGATGGCTAAAAACAGATGGATTTGGCTGCTTAACTCATATTCCACAAACGCAATATTAATCTGAATGCCATATTTCAACTAGTGGGCCTGCAGAGAACATCATATGAAAAAAAATATGTTTGGGTTGACTTCCACTTTAGGTGCAATTATCTTTCAATTCTCAATGATATGGAACATTTGCTTAGAAATGTATAACAATACAATCTTGGATAAATTTTTCACAATTCATTAAAAAAAATTAAACAAATATTAACACAACACATACACCACGTACAGTACTATCTGTAGTGGCAGAGTAAAATAATGTCTTTTATTTCCTTCCCTTCCTCCTTTCGCCCTGACCAATTTATCTTCATTTTCCTATTTTCAAAATTCTGTCAGGAACATTACAGCAGAACTGTGCGCGGGAGTGTTTTACTGTTTATATATTTAATATGAATGCTTCAAAGAATAAATCACTCACCGAATTATTTACTTAGCCTTGACTTACAGGATCCCAATCATTTTAGTGCTAATGGTCATTTTCATGTGAAGACATTTTCAAGGACCATAATAAAAAAACAATGATTTAAACTATCACTTCCCATAGCTACGCTTCAACAAGTATTAACTACTATTATGACAGTAACGACAGTGGTGTCATCACGTTTGCTATCCGTCCATCCATTTTCTGAGCCACTTCACTAGAGTCGCAAGCGTGCAATAAAGTGCAGGTTTCTGTGATTAAGAAAATTCAGTAGTTCCAAACTTAGCAATTTCCCTCTAGTTGTTCCAGATCACCGTTTTGTGTGTTATGGGTTTGACGTTTGAGGTAGAGGGACTCGGCAGCAGAGTTTGAGTCGTTAGCATTTACCTTAGCCTAGCCGTAGCCCATCTCAGCAGCCCAGCTTCAGTTGCCTCCACCACCTACGGCACCTGTCAGACCTGGCAACAATCCATTGTCATTCAAGTGAATGGAACCCAGCCAGTGGTGCGTGCACTTGACAAAATTTTAACCCCAAGCTTCAATATTTGTACAAGAAAAGGTGGGCGACCTGCCAGCCTGATAGAGCACAGGGGCAAACCCTGGACCCCCTCCATTTTTGTAAAATGAGACTCTCTAAATGTCTCTAAATGTTCCTCCACTTTGTAATATTTTTACTGGATGTATACATGGTAAGCAGTGTGGTTGTGGTTGTAGTACCAGACATTTTGACTGGTATTTATTTGGCCACTGGATATTTGTTTATTTTATTTGTATTAATCTTTTATTAATTTAGTTTGTGTTCTATATGTATTTTATGAATATATGACAGACAATTGCCTTTAATTTCATGTGATTTTTTTTTTAAGGAGTTTTTTTTTTTTTCGAGATATATAGTTATCAGAATGTAAAATTACCTATATTGGGATAGAACATTTTCTCAGTGCAGTATTTCTGGCACCTGCTAATGAGCTAGTATGTGTGCGTGTGCAGTTGGGAGTCTCCGACTTGTTTGAGATTTGTTTGTGGCTCTCCAGTTCGGTTGCGTTACTGGTAGGGTTGGGCATCGTTTGAATTTGGACGGTTCCGATTTCGGTTCTTTGATTCGATTCCGGTTCCTAACGTTTCTCGATTCCGATTTTTAACGGGAAAAAAGGAGTTATTTTTGGAAAATGAACTCGTCTGTTCTTTAATTTCATGAACTTTTGACTGTTTTTGAACTTTGCCTTGAATTACTCAAAGGGCTGTTTTTTTTAACCAGTATATTTATTTTAATACTAATTTTTGTATTATTATTTAGTATTATTTTTCACAAGAGCTTTATTTTTGAGAAGTTAAAGGCAAATGTTGCCATTAGACGAACTTAGCTGATTCTGACTTTGGGTCATGAGCCGCATCGCGTTAGTTCTATGGCTAGGCGTCGGCTAAATGGGTCAGCCAGGCCGGCCCGGGCAGGATCACCAACCCCGCGAAGGGCGACTGCTTCCACCGCGATGTCCCAGCTGCCGCTGCAGCTGTGGAGATCCGTAGGAAGGGCCCGGTGAACGCTCTCGTCCAGCGTCGCCGGCGCCCACACTTGCCGGCCGGCATGAAGCTAACGGAGGAGCACGGCAGCTTGAGTGGGGGCGAGCGACCTTGCTATTGCGACGCAGCTTCGGCGCCAGGAGCCTGGGGCTGCGCGCTGTGCACAATTTTATTTTTTTTAAATCGGTCATACTTTGTTCGTGTTTCTTCTTCGCCTCTATCTAGGAATCGAAACTTAGCACCGGCATTCTAAAATCTGAACGGTTCCGGGAGTCCGCAGAGAGCTTCACAGCATCAGGGGAATTGCATTGTTCAGAGGTGTTAGTCAGGAAAAGGGTACAAAAGAATTCCCAAGGCGTTAAATATACCATGCAACACATCGAAGACAGTCCTCATCAAGTGGAGACATTATTATACAAGAGTGACCTTCCCAAGAACCGGTCGTTCCTCCAAAATTCATGAAAAGATGAGAAGAAAACTCCGCAGGGAGGCTGCCAAGAGTCCAACTGCAACATTGAAGGCGCTGCAGGCGTTTCTGGCACGTACTGGCTGTTCAGTGCATATGACAACAATCTGCCATTTTCCTTGCATGTCTGGCAATCGGTTCGGGTGGCTTGATTGCACAAGGAAAAACATCCAAGAACTAACATAAAATCTCCCAAATGCATGTGGGAAAATGTAGTACCGTCCGATGAAGCCAAGGTTGAACTTGGCCTTAAATCCAAAGGTATGGTTGGCGCAAACAAAACACTGCTCATCACCAAAACAATACTTACTCAAAGTGGAGACAGTTATGACCAGTTTGAAGTAGCAGGCAGTGTTGGCACAAAACCGCGAAGTTTCTGCTCGAAAACCAAACAATACTACTAGAATAGCTGGACTAAATTTAGGGATAATCAGAGACACGTTAAATTAGGGCTGTGCAACATTTCCGAAGTCGGCAATAAGAAAAATTAAATCCTCATCTGCAACTGTGCTTTAATGATAAATAATACAAATAAATACTAACAGTAACTACCAGATACTGAGTATTCTCAGTTGAACAATTTTTTGAATGCCAGGGAGATTGAGACAGTGCCATGGAGCCTTATTCTGCAAATCTAATAAAAATCTAATCTGTCCAAAATGGTTCTTTCTGTTCTTTATACTCGCTTGGTCGCCCATCAACAGGGGGGAGGTGACTGTGCCTAGCCCATGTGGCGATGTTTGACTCTACAGTCTTAACTGATTGCAACTAGATATGTGTCAGGTTCACACCAAGTGAGACATTAGTAAACAACGCGCACAATGAGGAGAGAAGACACTCGGCACAATATTGTCTTTTTTTCTTGCAAGGAGAGCGCAGGGAAGGGTTCCTAAAACCCTCTACCCGGCTCCTGCGCCTCCTCTCTTTTAATTTTCTTAGAAGGCCCTGATTACAAAGGTGTTCCAGCTCTAAGGGAAAGGGGAGCGAAAGCAGCTGGAACACTCTGAACTTGTTTTGTCTGTCTGTGCGTGCGTGCGTGCGTGCAATAAAGCTAACAAGCCTAATAATAAAAATCTAACACATGAATCATGATATACATTATTATTCTTACAATATGTGTGCCAGAGTTCAGATAGATAGGAAGATGCTGAGCCAGGAGGAAAGGCCACAGCTGCACAACGGCCAAGCTCAAGTCACCCATCTAATTGCTTGTGCCAAAGAGGCCAAATCTAACACGTGCGTACGTGTTAACTGTATCAGCATGTGTGTTACCATGTACCAATTTGTCCTTGCATGTTGTGTGGCTTGACACATTTAGCGAAGCTTTAGTGCACAATGCTTCCAAACCCCACTTTGACTGAAAAAAAAAAAGTTATCCACCCTCACATTGGGTGATGTAATGTGTGGACTTCCAGAAATGTGAATTGGGCCACCAAGCATTGCGTTTTGAGACTCCCCATACAATATCTTGCATTGTATCACTTTTTTAATCCACAAAATGATAGTGGTAGTCAAGGAAGAGACACGTTGCTACAGAAATAGGATGTGGGCGATAATCATGAGGAAAGTGGGGTATATTGAAAGGACAAACTCTCTTCCATTCAGTTGAAATGGCCGGCGAGGCGCATACTGCTCGGGCATTGGTACGAATAAAATCCTAAATAGGGTTAGAAATTGTTTTAAAACACAATATGTGTACTTGATATGTCTGCTTGTGCTGAGTGCTGACCCAAACAAAAAACACAATGAAGGAAATCCTTTTTCATTACGAGGAACCCACCGTGCGGCAGGTGGCCTCCTGTGCACTGCAAGACACAATAAATGGGTCGGTCGACAGCGAACATCTGTTTGTGTAATGAAATCTCGCTTACTTATTACTGTATTATGATTGAATTACTCACTTAGTTGCTATTCTGATACTCTGACAATGGACAAGTTCGTCTGAACTTGTAGAGGGCCGTAACAGTTTGGGGGCCACAAATATTAAATACACCTGCCCTTGGATATGATATTATTCCATTTACTGCCTGTTTTTTCCCCCTGAGGGTGGAAAGTTGAGCCATTAATTAAAGGACAGATGTATATTTGTTCAAGTGGATGAATCACCCTGCGACTAATCCAGACACTTCACCTTTTAAGGCTTTTTCAAACTATTTGCAGTGCTTCATCAACGAACCCATTCATTATTTATGTGCTGCAAAAGCGCAAGTGTCACTGCAAAGCACAAGGTGGGTGTTTTTGACATCAAAAAAAGCGCATGCAATGTAGAGAAGCTGGAGAGATATGGAGTGCTATAATAACAAACCAACCAGTGGGAAAAGCCTCCTCGTTACTTCCTGGTTGGCTGCTAGCAAGCACTTCCAAATATGGGCAAGCTTGCACCGGAGCACAGTCATCCTTTCATTTGCTGCCCTGAAGCAAACACCGTCCGTCCAACACCGTCAAAAAAATAAGCGCAGTGTGAAAAGGCCTTGATGGTGGGGACCACTATTTGAGCAAATATGGTACTTGCAAGAGAATTAAAAGTGCCCTACTGGTTTCAATCAAGTAGTGCACTGCATTCTGCCTCTTTCGCTTCAAGGAATGATCAACAAAGTCTCCAAAATTGACATTATTCAATGATAAATTAATCAATGCCGAACAATTAGACACTCAAAGGTTGTCTCTGTTATCTGTGAACAGAAGAGGAAAAGAAATGCAGGCAGATTGACCAAGTGCAATGGAACAAGCAGCCCAAAACGGCAACGAGAAAGCGTGCTATGCCTGATTGGGGAAGGTGGACGAGACGGAGGACTGGCCCCGGTTAGTCTGGTCGAACCCGGTGAAGACTCTGATGTGGACAACATGGAAGACTGTGAAGCACACAACACGGACAGCAATGTAGTCCAGTTCTCCCTGGAGTCGCCTGGCAGAGAAGTCGCCAATCCCAATTCGGAGTCGGCGGGCGTCATCGGAGTTCCCGGTTGCAGTCGATCTCCCGCACAGGACGATTCTGCCCCTGCCATCCCGGGAGAGCCGAGTGAGTACACACAGGAAGAATGATGCTTCTTTCTGAGGCAGACAATCTACAGGCCGAAAAAGTAGTTGATGTAATTCTAAAGAAAACAAACAAAAAAAAGAAACTCATAAATACAAACGGTCATACGACTTTATTTTACAGACCAGTGGGGTATTTTTAGGTGCAATATCAATACTAATACTAATATTAAGGCTGTTTAAAAAAATAAAAATAAATCATACACAAGACGTACTGGGTCATAAGGTGCATTATTTTTGTGAAGCGTTGTGAAATAGTTTATTCTAATTGTACTGTATGTTTATTTGATAGATTTAGTGCTATTATGCTACATTCAGACTGACTGAAAACATCAGGTAGCGCCGCGTGTCTCACTTGTTTTTGTTCGCCGTGTAATTACACGGGGGTGGAGAAGGGGATCCTCCGACAGACGAAAAAAAACGTGAACATCACTAGTCAATCTGGTGAACGGTGGTTGTTTTATTACCTTGGCTAATGCTGAATGCTATCATGGTTGACAGAACTGTAAATAAGTCAGTACTCTCACCATTATCTAAAATATTTTGCCCGTCTCGGAAGCTGACTTTGTTCATTACCTTGCGCCAATCCGGTCCCACATTGTAATGTTGGCAATACGCAGCCACAAAAGCTTTGGGTGTACTGGGAATGTAGCAGCGTTGTCTCGGACTATATTTCCCATGATTCTCACACACAAAAGCAGAAAGTAATTCGAGTTCCGGTATAACGAACACAGTTGCCCATGAATATGAAAGTAAATGGAAGGAATTTAACTTGAGGTTTACTTCTCACAGACTACAGTAATATTATCCCACATTGTAACATTGGAAACACGCAGGCAGAAACGCTCAGCTGACCGCAACATTAGGCTAGTAGGACTACATTTCCCATGATTCTAACACAGAGAAGCAGTAAGTAGTCCAAGTTCAGACGACGCAAACATAGACGCCTGCTAGCGATTAGATGCGCATGAGAATGGCAACTCAAACGTATTAGGAAGGACTTAAAGACAATGAACTGAAAAGCTGACCTTCACCCATTCATATGGCGCACCGCATTACAAGGCACATTGTGGATTTTTGAGAAAATTGAAGGATTTTAAGTGTGCCTTATGGGCTGGAAAATACGGTACATAATTAAAGGGGAAGTCAATCCCCCCAAATTATTTTCAAATATGTTCTATGCGCCGTCACTAGTCTAAACATGGCATTCTGATTAATATTGCATTTGTGAAATATAAGTTAAGGAGCAAAATACAGGGGGCGGCCATTTTTTGTCACTTTCTATTGACTGAACATGACATCACAGTTGCTCAGGGCTCAGGTAACAACCAATCACAGCTCACCCGTTTTCTAAAGCTGAACCAACGGGTGGATTTTACTGGGTAACTCATATTACGCAAACATAATATTAATCAGAATGCCATGTTTCGACTAGTGGGGCTCCATAGAACGTGTTCTTGTAAGGAACATTTTGGGGTTGACTTTCCCTTTAATTTTTTCACAAATTTGGTATGGCCCTTGGACTACTTTATAAGAACTGAAATGCCTGCTGAGTCTCCCCATCCATGCTCCATTCATTTCAATAGGAAGTTATTAAATTTCAGCGACCAGTTCAAAATGTGCCTCCCTCTCACCCCAAATCAACTGGGATAGGCTCCAGCACACCTGCGACCCAAGTGAGGATAAGCAGCACTGAGACTGGATGGAGTATGGATATTATGTTTCTATAGATTTTTTGTTTGTTTTTCACGTAAAGCAAAAAGCAATTTTGGCAATACATGTTTTTTTTTTTTTTTTTTGGTGGCTATGATATTTTTTTGCAAATGATAATGATGAATAGAATGCATGAAATGTAAAAAAAAAAAAAAAAAAGTATGGAGTGTCATTTTGTTTTTTATGAAAACCAAACAGTTAACTGAAAAAAATACTTCTGTTAGTTTTTGGATAGAAAGAAGAAAACCTTTGAAACTGAAACTGTATTTTTTTTTTTTTTGCATAACGACAATATATGCATAAACCATAATGTAGAATGTTTTCTTTCCAATGCTTTTGCTAGTGCAAAACTCCTCTCCTTTTATACTACTTCTCTCCTTTACTCCCTATAAGTATAATATGTTAAAGAGAGAGGGATCAATGAATAACACAAAATGTCACCTGTACTCAAAATGACGACATTGATGATGATGAATTTAGAGTAATTCAATACATTCCTGTGTAATGCAATACATTCCTGTTTCAACGCTGAAATATTGGTAAAAAACAAACTGACAAACTAGTTATGTGTTAAAACTGACCGTAAAATGTTCTTACTCCATGAGCATAATAGTCCAACTACGCATCAACACGGTCTCGGCCCTTCTACATCAGTGACTTTTTTGTTTGTTTATGAATAGTTATCGGCAGGTGCTAGCTGGCTGTTTTTCTTCTTTTGTATCCCTGGTGACTCCCTCAATGCTGTTTTGAAACTGCATGACCCATGCATCTCAGGATGTCACTCCGCTAACAATCCATTACTTACAGGAAGTGTAAATGCGGAAGTGATCAGCAAGGCAAACAGCGTGCTACGTGTCTAATAACAGAACACAATTGGCACTCAGCGGCTGGCAAAACGATAGTGATGTTCGGCTTGGCTGGCAAAACGATAGTGATGTTCGGCTTGGCTGCATCTGAATTTTTTCGAGACGTGCAGGAAATTGCGGAAAACAGCAAAAATACTAAATAACACATTTTTTTAAAAAGTGAAATGTGGACTGCAAACCCTCGATGTATAACTATTTTTATAATTGGCCACAGGCTTCAGACATTGAGTCCCTTTTGAATTTGACCTGGGAAAATATGGATGTTCGCAAATGTTATTTATTTTATTTTTTTTTTAGATTTAGGGCATTAGTATTTTCAGTACAGAGCCCCTAAGATGCGTTCCCTTTCCATCTTTGCGTTCGCTCACAGCACCGTTTTTGTTTTTTTACGGGCTCTGAACATACATTTTAACTTTTTTTTTTTTTTTAATGAGAGGTGAATCATCTTTTTGACCCTTTTTTGCTTTCAGTTGTGCTGTCCAGTGACGATGAAGAGAGTGGCGATGTAATTCGACGTCGAGTCAGACGTGTTCGTCCGCTGTTCTTGAGTGGAGATGGAGGAGCCGGGCACTGCGAGCAGCATTCGTCACAGGAAATTGTGTCCAAAGAACCTGATGGCCTTGACGTGCAGAAAGTGGAGGTGGGCTCAATATGTGAAATATCTAAAGGTTAACTTGTTTGAGCACAAGTCATAAAATAAGGTTTTCAAAAAACAGGAAGATTAAGGCACTCAAAGTAGTCTTGGATAAAAGATCTTTATTTTAACACATCTAGTTACGAAGGTCTACAAAGGCCGAAAAGCATAGGCAAATTTATTTATTTATTTTTCAAATCAACTGGCCTTATTAAAATAAAACTTTTTTGTCCAGAACTACTTTGAATGCCTCAGTCTCCTGTTTTTTTCTGCGATGGAACCTCCACCGAAGAACAACAAGGAGATGTGATTGCTATAAAATAAGGTCATTCAGAAATATTTCTTGTAAAGAATACTGCTACATAAGTGCTGACTAGAACTACAAATTGCAATTCCCTCAGAAATGAAGAGTAAAAAAAGAATTCCACAGAACATCATTAAATTGAGGACTATATCTCTGGTTGAAAAAAATGTTGTTGGGAAATATATGAAGTTCAAATCTCGAACATTAAAGAAATGATAGCTTTCAAACTGAAAAGGCCAGAAATATGGTTTCACGCTGAAGGAAGTTTAGATGATTTTTTAAAATTTCTTTGAGAAATGCCCAGCAGGGGGAGCTGTAGTCACAATGCAGATAAAGGATTTAAGACTGCAATACTGCATCTTCTACTCAAGTGTATTGAATGTGTAATGTAATGCCTGATGGCTCATACACTGGGTTTTTAGTGGGGAAAAAAATAATTACCACTGATTTTGGCTAAATGCTTAAAACTGTCCTGTTGTGTACTCATAGGCCACGTGATTGGGATATCAAATCTTCGTACTATGCTGTCTATGTAACTCATTGTGCATTTTTACATTTTCTATACAGGTGTTGCATGTGGTTGTGGGCGAGTCAGGGTCACGTTCTCCCACCCGCACAATCGAGTGCTCTTTCCTAGGTGTGGCCTTCACCTCCATGTTCTGTGGAGGTTACCAAGGGGAAGCAAATGGATACCTTAAGGTAAATGATGCCCTCCAACACACGCACAGGCACACACGTTATCATCACCTTTTAAGGAAATGACCGTGATGTACAGTAAATATACTTGTTTTTTTCCCCCCTCGACAGGTAGTCAACCAAAAAATCATCATACCATTGAAAGGTAATGTTGTTGTGTCCCTTCATATCACCTTCAAGAAAAAGGGATGGGCAAGTTTAAGGGTGTCATTCAACCATATGAAGCATCTGTGCTAAGACAACTCTGCTCTCATCTCGTCCTCAGACTCAAGCCGCCAGCTCGATGTGACCTTGACCTTGGAGCGTACAGAGCTGAGGAGGTACAGCGTTTGGGAGCCGGAGGAGCTGGAATCCAGAGGGCTCTGCTGGCTATCCAGTGCTGAGCCTTGTACTATCCTTTTGTTTTGTGTGACACAAAGTGCCGCTGTAACTTTGCAGAGGGATCTTCTCTGCTTTTGTACCCAACATGCCGTACCACCCAGCACTGGTAATAGATCTGAAAGGCTAAAACAAGCTCCGTCTGGCTCGAACAACTGCTGTGTTTCTGATGGTTCTTGTTCCCATAGGAAACCCAAGCCCCTTCCTCGTGCTGACTCTCAAAGACCCTCTGCTGAGCATGGAGGGGGCTCTATTGCACTCTCTCCTGGAATTAGACTGTCTCAATGGTCTGTCAAATGACGAAAGCCATGTCGATATTCTTGATCTGAGGAACTACATCAATCCAGGTCTTTCACTAGACGAAAGCTTGGAGTTGATCAAATCGAGCGGCCGAGATCCCCTCTTGCTGCAGATGCTCGGCCTGGACATGGCCACCTCCACAACCGAACTGGACCGACACAGTTCATGTTCCGATTCGGACGTGGATGCACCGAAGGAGACGGCACCAGAGGCGAAGCAATCACTGTTGGTGGACGCGTCCGAGATGCAGACTTTCCTCGAGTTTGAGCATGAGACATCCTCCACGCAGGAGCAGGATACTGAGGTGGATCTTGGAATGCAGCTCAGCACGGACGAAGATCAGGAGAATCAAGAGGTACAACACACCAAGTTTGTTCTTGGGCATATGTTTGTATTTTTCTTGGTCATTTTAAAGAAATACGCACCTTACTGCAAATGGGCAAGCATTTTTTTCTCAGGAAAAAAACCCCTGTGGTTACTATCATTGCCTGAAATTGATATGACCGATACACAACATCCAATTAATCAGCACTTGCTAGCTCAATTCATTGATGCTAATATTCTCAGACATACATTAAAGGAGCTAGCTTGAACACTGTTGCTAAGCAAAACAGCAGCACCTGTCAAGTCACAATAAATCTGAAATACATTATAGTGTGGAGTCCTACTGGCCACTAATCCAGCAGTGTAAACAAGTCTCCCGAGGAGCAAAGGGTAAAGACATTTGCAGTAAAAGATCCTGTTCTCCTGTTGCGTTACAGGAGGAGGAGGACGTAACGGCAGACACCCCTCTCTACACGCTGTGTCGGCGAAGAACTACAGGAGCATACACAGTGACCATGTGTCAACCAGACTCCACTTGGGTTAAATACAAACACCAGGGCCTGGCCCACCGGTAAGCCCTGCGAATGTATGAATGAGGACGAAATAATATGAATAAATCTGTTCTGTTGCACTCAATGTCATTGAAAGTTACTTGACTTTACTTGACATAATCTTATTATGTCACTTCCCCACCCCGCCCCTCACCCTCATAATTTTTTGCTTAGTTGGTCTTTCTTCAACTTGTGTATAGATTGATCCAGTTTCCTCCACCGCCGCTCAAAGGTGGAATCACAGTGACAATGGAAGACCTGCAGTGTCTCGACAGTGGCCAATACCTCAATGACGTCATCATCGATTTTTACCTTAAGTGAGTGTACCGACAACTAGAAACCAACGCCTTCAGTTGGTGTGCTTTTCACGTGTGCGCTCTCGACTCAGGTACCTCCTCCAGAACTCGCTGCAGGATGTTGCAGAGCGCTCGCACATCTTCAGCAGCTTCTTCTACAAGCAGCTCACTCGCAGAGATAATGCCAGCGAAGGCAATGCCACAGAATCGTGAGTCTATTTATCTCAATAAGAAAAAGTATTTGCAAGAACTTCTGTTCATCATTTCCCCCCCCCCCCCTGAACATTTAGCTGTCAGAGGCAGAAGCGGCACCAGAGAGTGAAGACGTGGACGCGCCACGTAGACATCTTCAAAAAGGACTTCCTGTTTGTTCCTGTCAATCAGGAGTAAGTTAACATGTATGCACAAACGAGTTGGAGAAAAGTCACAAAGTTACCAGGCTAAATTCACAAGTTACAAGAATAAAAGTGGTATAAAAGAAAAAGGTTAAATATAAAGTTTTGTCAATAAAGTGATATTTTAGGATTTCCTTTACATATTACTGTTCAAGAGTAGTTGTACTATTACGAGAAAACTTGTATTATTCCAAAAGAGTTCTGTTATGATAATAAAGTTGTAATGGGGGGGGGGGGGGGGGGGGGGGGTTAACGTATTTTACTAGACTTAAATAATGTTCTGTGAAGAAAAGAATTTTAGTGTTACAAGAATACCTTGCCTACTGCCCGAAGACAGCTAGGCTTCAGCATTCCCGCGAGCCTCGTGAAGACAAGTGGCTCAGATATTGGATGGCTGGTAGAATAAAGTTGTAATATTCAATGGAGAAATCTGTAAAGACATGACTCAAGGTGGAATATTTTAAGTGAAGAAAGTGGGAAGATCTCGAAAAAAACAAAACGATTATAAAGTAGTAACATTTTGAGCGAAAAAAAATTACAAGAATAAAATCCTAATATTCTGAGGGGCAAAAAATGTTGCAAAGATTACATTTGGATTACCAGTAATCTGGAGAAAGAGTCCTGTCAGAAGTTGTAATGTTACTAGGCAAAAAAAATGCCAAGTTCTGATGACTATGTTAAAAACACAACATGGTGGAAGATAATATTGCTGTTTTCGAATGTAAACATAATAATGTAAAATTCATAATTGTTTTTTCAGGGCCCACTGGTATCTGGTAGTCATCTGCTTTCCTGGACTAGAGGAGTCCAGGTTGGAGCCCTGGATAGAAAGTTGGCACAACGGTACGGACGAGTCACCTGAGCAAGAGGAAGCTGAAGGCTCCGAAAACTCAAATGATGCGCCGGCGACACAGCTGAAGTTGAACCACAGCGACGGTGCGGACACGGCATCTGGTCTGTTCCATGAAGTGACACAGTCATCTATTTCACCTGAATGAACGCAAATCATCAAGTTTATTTCATGTGTTCTAGGAAATGAGCCAACTAAATCCTCTCCACGTCAAGTGGTGAGTCAGAATCGATCATTTATTTATTTGTGCCGTGCTTCCTCATATAGTGGCTCAAGTGTCTATTACAGCAGACGCCACTCTTTAAAAGACATGATTCAGCTTATCTATCCCTTCAATATATATATTTTTTGCTTCTGTAATAGAACTGCACAGAGAACACTTGCCATAGAAAGATTGTTTCAAAGAGGTGAGTGGACACAAAATGGCTGCCTTACTCCATTTGAATACTTTCTTTCCTACTGCTATTGGAGTGACTCCTTTTTTTTTTCTTCAGGCCTTGCATTCTCATCATGGACTCCCTCAAGTTGTCTCTTCATGAACGCATATTTAAAGTGTTGCGAGAGTGAGCAAGCCGTCCTCGTAGATGTGTGTGTTTTAGCAAGACGCTCACGCCGTGACTGTTTCGTATTGTCAGGTACCTCCAGTCGGAATGGGAAGCACGACGTGGCTCGACACGTGACTTTGGTCCCGACCAGATGAAAAGTTCCCACTGTCAGGTTCCTCTGCAGGACAACAGCAGTGACTGTGGTCTCTATCTATTGCAGTATGTGGAGAGTTTCCTCAAGGTACTAAACTCCTTCATTTTTATACCCTATCAACAAGGGATGTAAGGATACGTTTTTTGATCGATAAGGCCTAACGATTCAAAACAGTGGTATTGATTTTTGTGAACGATAGCATTCAATACGATTAAGGCGATTTCAATACGAAGTTATGATACAGTGAGTTTATCTTAAAACCAACTCCACTTAACTTTCCAAAATGTAAAAATAAAGCAACAATGATGTAAGAACAAGCTAGTTCTCTTAATGTTCTAGCAATAAACAGAACAAGCTAGTTCTCTTTTAATACACTACCTTACCTTATTTATCCGAATAATGCCGATGTCAGACTTCGCGAGTGTACCCCGATTTTGGGCTGACAGACGTGTCGCAGACAAACGTAGTGTCTTGTAGCCGATTTTGAGTTGTCTTGACGCATCGTAGCCCATGTAGTGTAACATACTCATCGATTGGTCGTTTGGCCTCTGAGATGCTTCACGGCCGCCACGACAAAAGTTCTGGCATGTCTGAATTTGTGTTCGTCTTGCCGCATAGTGTGACATGTCCTACGTTGTCCTTCGATTGGTTTTTGGCATTGACCAATAGGAAGACAATGCCTTTCTACTTATGACGAGAGACTGGACGCAGCACGCACATACAAACAATCAAAATGCTTTCTGCAAAGAAACGGAATAGGAGGGTAAAATACTGGAAAGTATACATAGCATTTCAACTCATGCTACGTTTGCTAACTGCAAAGCCAGTAGCTGATAAGCAAACTTTGGGATGTGTTATTAAACAAATTTGTTACCTTAAGGTTGTTTTGGAGAATAGACGGTCCATACTGGCCTCTCCCCACCATCCAGGAACAGGTCCATAGTCTCTCTATTTTTTATTTTTTTAATTTATTGGCCTTTTCAGAGCAGAGATCAAATGTACATGCACATAATGCCTCCATCAACATGACAACACAGCTGCTTGTCCCGCCTCCCCGCCGGACCCGCGCCGATGGACAGAATCTTGACACAAGTACGCAATGATTGGACGGGGTCGAGTCGGTGACGGACTTGTAGTGTGACGTCTCACCCGGTCCAAGACCCAGAACGATATTATCTGGTAGTCTGACAAGCGCGACCATCGACCAAAAAGTCGTGTAGTCTGAGAAGGCCATCAGATGTTTCTTTTGATGCATTACAACATCAATGTAAACAAACCCTTTTGATGAAATGCCTAAAATACTGTATTTGCACAATATTCAACATTCTCATTTTGTCAAACTAAAGTATTAAACTTGTAGTATAGTTTCACATTAAATGAACATGTTGCTATAGTTGTAGTGTATAAAGATTAACTGTATGTAACAGTAAACAATTTTGCCAAAGGCTTACATATTCTTTTTCAAAAGTATCAATTGGTCTACATGTCTCGCAGCAAGACATTTCTCTGCGTGCTCTCAATGGGCCTCATTTACGAAGCATTTGTAGCACCAATTTGTGGACAAAACTCTTTGAGCACCAGGCGATTTATGATAAGAGTTGTTGAATAAATAAGGCAGCTCACAAGCAAACACATTGCGTCATCTTAAAAATGTAGTCTTTCCCGCTGTCTAGCATATATCTATGTAGCTGGATCGTGGGTTGGGGGGAGGGAGGTATTACTCAAATAATGGATGGAATAATCAATCGAAGAATCGATTCTAAAAACAGTTTGTGACAGCCCTAGATGGATGGATGGGATGACTAATCTAGTATTTTCTTTGTACTTCCAGGACCCCGTGGTGCACTTTGATCTGCCACTCCACCTGCAACGCTGGTTTGCGCGGCGACAGGTGCGCAAAAAGCGAGACGAAATTCGAGACCTGGTGCTACGGCTGTACCGACAGCAGATGAGCTCAAATTGAGGGACACGCAACAAGGACACGGCCCACCCAGGAATGGGGATCGCTCATACTGAGCGAACCATTTCAGCCTGAACTCTTCTTAATCGCGGACCCTCGCTCGGTCGACCAAAGTGACGACGCAACTGACGGCCAGCTACTTTTTAAATCAAATGTACATTGTCTTTTGTTTTTTTTTTGTTCGCACTAGAGATTTTTTATAGACTGTTATACTATTATTTTCAAGTTATTTTTGATAAATAGGATGGTCTTTATTTAACTTCTACACAAATTGACTGGTCAAACAAAAAATGTGTTCAGAATTGTTAACAATTTCCAAATGTAGTTTGTGTAACAAATATTTCTGTATTGAATTAATTTAAGATTTTCACTGAGCCTGACCACGTGCTTCATTACAACACTCGAAAAGAAATTGTGCAATAGTAGTCATGGGCAAAAAACTTTGACATTTGGCAAAACAGGACGAAGCGCTTCCTTACGGTTCCTTACGGCCACGAGCGGAGCCCTATGGCAGGAGACCGGGACAAAGTCACCTGGGGAACATCTACATTGTCTTCTCTTCTACACAAGCTGTCTTCAAGAGCTACCAAAGATGACCATATGAAATGTTTAGGCTTCATTCGTGTTTACACATACCATTTCATACATATGCAGTATTATGCACAAATGAATTATATACATATGTTTAACCTTAGTCCAAAGACGCAAGCGATAAAAACAGTATTGTAGCTGGATCAAACAATCGTGTCAGCCCGTAGTTATCGCACACAAACAGGAAGTCTGGCAACCTTATTTCCGATTTTGATCACGTGAAGTTCAGCATAAGGCCCATTATGGAGAAAAAAGTGATGAAAAAGTAATTCTTCTGTGAAGAAAAAGGTTGTTTTGTTTCACAGAAAATAAATAGAATTGCAATACAGTATTTCAACAAAAAGATTGTTTTTGACAAAAGACAGGACCACAAGAAAAAAAACAGACGTTGTGAGCATAAAGTGTTGAAATCATGGAATATGTTTTTGTTAAATATGACACTGATAAAGTACCAAAGTTGGAGTACAAAGCAGTATGTATACATTGCTGGTGTCAGGCTAAAACCTCTGTTACAATTAGGTGAATTTGATACATTTTCACAAATCTATACAAAACACGTGTGGTTGTTATTTTTACATATTATTGACCAATCTAAAGTGTTGAAAATGGCTTTGACAATGCAACGTTAATGGTTGAACAAACATTGTTTGGATGTACGAGCATTCCACCTGACACCAACGATATGTCAAATTAATCTTCAGCCACCCACCCCCCTAACAAAAACGGCTACTACAAGAATAGAAGAATAACAGTCAAACTTTTTTAATCAGTCATATGAGAGAAGACATAAAATTGCAGGAATAGTGGAGAAAATCTGCGTTTTCCCACAAGAAAGGTCGCAAGTTGGAAGAACAAAGCAGTAATACGACAAAAAAAATGAGCAGGTGTTTTTTTTTTAATGAGAATAGAATTGAAATAGAAAAAGGTCAAAGGTACGAGCATAATGTAGCACTCTTACGGGAAAGGAGGAGGTCTAAGTTCTGAGAATGCAGTTGTAATATGAAAACATTTTCAGAAAAAAAGATGGTCAAGTTGTGAGGAATAAGTGTTAACACAAGAAACGTTGCATACATTTTTTGGAGAATAAACTGGCACTATTGTTGCACTATGTTCCCAGACTAAAATAGTAATACTGTATTTCGAGAGAGTGGTTTTTATTTATTTCTTATTTATCCAAACTTTACTCTCAAACAGCTAAACAACTAAAATCTAACTGGGCAGTTATATTTATTATTTACCGCAGGCCTATGTTTATTATACTTGCGTAGTAGTAGTAGTACAACTTTTTAGACTAACTCACTGAATCATCCCTTTTAACATTTTACATTTACATTTCAACATCTTTTTCAAACAAAATGGCGCTCTAAAAATAAAAAACGTAACTCTTCTTTTGATATTACCACATTATTATTGCAACTTCAGTATTTTTGCCCTCATCGAAAGTCAACATTTTACCTGAAAAAAAGGATTCAACTAAACATCCTTTAGAATATTTCAACTTCATTGTGGCCCTCTAATACTCATTGGTAGAGTTGACCTCATCCTCCTCATTACTCTTTTTATTGTCCGCTTTAACAAACATCACCGACGTCATGAAGAGCGCTAGCTGCACTTGCAGTGCTACACAGATTAGTTTATATACGTACACAAATGAGTGTTGATTCTATTAGTTTGTTTACATTACAATGTTAGCCATTGTAATCTGTTCAGAGATTTACAGTTAGCTCTAGGCGTTTGTTTATTGTCCATCCTCTCGATGTAACTCGAAGTAATTCCAAGTGGCGTTGTGCCACGTCGCCGTCGCGGCCCATGTGGCTAAAGTAGTGCAGGGCACCGTTCCCGTTTTTGCCCTTAATCATAGATTACAATTAGAAACAGCTGAATCATAGTTACGCCGGAGTCTGCACGTAGCCGCCAGGCCGGCTTGGACAAAGAGCGCCAATGGCTCACGCAGCTAGACACTCAGTGGCAGAACTAGACGTTATCTTTGCGGGGGCCATGGGGTGGCCAAGGCTATCTGGGGGTTCCACAAAACAAAAACTTGGAAACACGTCAACAGCCATTTTTTGCATTGAATAACGTGTACCCTGCGCCCTCGACCCCCCCCCCCCCCCCACACACACACACATCTAAAACATTGGCAGCACCATTTACAAATTACAGACAAAGCATTTTCAAAAGCTACAATGTAAATATCCATTATCCAAATTGCTTGTCCACACGAGTTCGCGGGCGTGCTGGAGTCTATCCCAGCTGTCTCTGGACAGTCAACGAGGTACACACTGAACTGGTTACCAGCCAATTGCAGGGCACACATAGGATAATAATAACATTTGTCATTTACGGTAACGGTCACCTTTGTTCTACCCTAGTTGACGGTGGGTGAGAGGTGGCGTACATCCTGAACTGGTCACCAGGTAATCCCAAGGCACATATAGCAGAACAATCATTCAGCCGCACCAAGTAGAATCTTCAATAAACCTAACAAGCATGTACAGTATTTCGTCGCTGTCCTGTGAAAAACCAATGTCCAATTTTGAAAAAAAAATGGTAATTTTCACGTTAATGCAATGTCTAATGCGGAAACAACATTCACGTAAAAATAAGAAAATTGAAAAAAATGTGTTTTCCACGGGGCAGCGACACATTTTTGGAATATGTAGTGAAACTGGAGTAAACCAACACAAGCATGGAAAGCGCATGCAAAGAGCAGAGATTTAAACCCAGAACATTTAGGCTGTGAGGCAGACGTGCTATCTTGTTTTTTTTTTAATTTTGTGTGTGTGTTTTATTTAATCAGAAAGGTATAATAGTTATTTGAAAAGAAATTGGTTCGAACCTAGCGGTCTATGGAGGATTTTAGCAAGCGATCCTCTGCCGAGAACAACCTTCCCTGCATGGAGGACTTCCTCATGTAGACTAAAACTTGTTTCCCTGTTTTGTCTGTCCACGTTTCATCCATCAGCACTAAGCACCTTCTCCTTTCCCCCAGTTGCTCCAGTAACTCCGCTAAAAGGCTTAGATTAAACAGGATTAGCACGTTCAAAGATCTTCACTCCTGGAGCCATCTGCCCACCTACCTTGAGCCAGGAAGTGTCTTGTGAGCACCATGCCACCGCGTCGCCGTTGTCTTTGCAGGAAAACAAATAAGTGGTCACTTGCTCCAAGGGTTGTGACCTTCTTCTGCACTGGGAGACTTCAGAACTATGCCAATTTGTAGGACATCATTGCAAAACCCAAGGGGAAGTGCTGGTTTCAGGATCTAAAACAAGGATTTAAAATGTCCGTCTTGTGGAGATGTCTTTTATTTAGTTTAGTGTTCATGTTTTTGGACCTGTGCACAGGTATGTATGACTTGATTGTCGGATTTCCTCTAAAAGTCGAGCCTGAGGTATTCTTTGTGCCTCCACTAGACGCCACTCTGGAAGGATCCTCCATGGGTCCACTCGAGGTGCCAGTTGGCGGCGAAGCAGCGTCGTTCCAGCGTGTTGTTCGTGTATCCGACGTCACGGTGTCCCGAGGAAGTCGTGTGGCTCTGTCCAGACGCAAACGCAACATCCTCTTCCCGAGCGGAGTCAAGCTGTGCGCGCAGGAGAGCGCCAAGCAGGTGGTCGCAAACCATCTTAGTTTCTTTCATCTCAGAGGTAAGTCCATGCTTTGTTCTATTCTGTCTGGACTTCTCCAATTTTTATGGTAAATATCCTCCAAAGTGTCCTGTTTTGGGAGCTATTCCTCCATAAAAACAAGTATGCAATAAAAATTTGTCTGTTGAGCTAATGGGTTTGAAGCTTATTAAATAAAATTCTTTTGAGATTTGCAGAAAAATCTTGCAAGATTTACAGAAGTCTTGTGTGACATCACACATTATGGCGATTTGAACTGAATTCTCAACTTGATGAGTCAATTTTGAATTGTGCAATCTCAAGTGCGACCAGAGTTTTCACTCTTGCATGTAAACGATCCCCGCTTTGGGATTTTTAGGAAAAGGAGTTTTAGATTTGGAACCTAAGGTGGTAGAAACAAAGCTTCCAGAAGCTTCGACTAATGCTCTACTACTCCACTCCTCTGTATTGATTTGGTGGTTCCCTTGTGTTCCCCATGTCTGAAGTGTGCCAGGAGACGGTATGGGAGGCTTTCAAAATCTTCTGGGACCGCCTCCCCGAGCAGGAGGAGTACCAGAGCTGGATGAGCCAGTGCCAGGAAGGGGTGGTGACGGCGCGAGACATTGGCACCTACTTCAGCCAATCAGAGGAGCATCAGGGGGTGGTCAAAAAGGTGTGTGGACAAGCCAGTGTTAACATCACATGATCATGAAAAAATGCCCGAGAAAGAATGAACGAAACAACGAAACTAGTTAACCAAGAATGAACAAATTAACAAAGTAAAAGCAAAAGATATTAAATTATGGACAAAAAGCTATAGGTAGTGAGTGAACAAACAAGCGAATAAATTAAATGACTAAATTAGGCTTGAAGTACGACGTAAGTAACGAATGACTAAGGAAAGACTAAGTAAGGAGTGAACTAACCAATTAAGACTTCAGTGGTCTGTTCACTACTTTCTGAAGTTTTGAGGAAATCTTTTGTTGTACCTAGTTATGCAGAAGAAACTAATTAAAAACGAAAAGCTAACAAACTACCCAATGAACAAAAAAAAAGCAAATTTACTAGCCTTGTAGAATTTGACTTCAGCAAACGTCTTCAAGTATCTGTGTACTTAAACATCAAAAGTAGTTTCTCACATTAAATGTACTTAAAGTAGAAATATTTTAAAACGGGAATGGTTAGAGTTTTGATTGTTTTAATTTTATCTTATTTGTATATATATATATATATATATATTCAGTTAGGTCTAGTTTAGCTAGTTTAGGTCTGAGTGTTAGCTAGCACAAAATAGCTAGGCCATCACGATACCTGTGTGCGTAAACAAGCCCAAAATAACAGTGACATTTTGACTTCACTGGATTAATAATAATAATAATAATAATTATAATATTAATAATACATTTAATTTATAACGCACTTTACATTTGGGCAACAAATCTCAAAGTGCACAGTACAGGCAACAGTAAAAAGTAATATAATCAAACCACAGCTAAAAGAAAGGGTGTGTAATCAATAAAAAAGTTAATATAAATTAATTTAACCTACCAGGTTGGACTATTAGTTGTTGAATGCCAATATTTCTATCCCTTTCATAAGAGGTACTTCATCCTCTACGAAGAGTCTTTCACTCCATGTCCAAAGACAATTACTGGTACTGTAAATATGCCTGAGGGTGCGAATTTAAAACAATCACACAACTTTGTTTTAAAGTCCACTAGCTTATTGCTAACATAACACATAATAGGAAATGCCTTTGCACGTGATTAAAATGTGGTAAACAGATGTACAGTGGGGATTGGGACAGCGCTGGCTGGCGTAAGAGTAGTGAAAATACGTGAGTAATTGATGGCCTTTATAATTGCATTTAGAAAAAAGATTAACCGAAAAAAAATCTTAAATAAGTGGGGATATAGTGTACACCATTCCACCAATAAGCGTTTTTCACAAAAAATAGATTTTGGTTCCCCCAATGTATAATTGAGTGACTGAATAAATAAATAAGTAAATTATAAAAAAATATTGGGGGGAGTGATGAGGTGAATCCTTAGTCGCCGAATCACAAATTCAATTCAATTTGAAATTTGATTTACAAGTGTGGTCACAGAACAAATTAAGCGTGTGACTCAAGATGCCACTGTATTTGTACTCGGTTACATTGAATACGAATGGCACTCCTCTACAAATTATGCTTATTAATCACTCAAGCAACTTCCTGGCCCCAATTTTCAACATTAGTGTCCTTGGGACCAAAAGGCCACTAGTCCCTAGTGGACGGATCCAGGCGGAGGGTGCAGAAGTGAGAAGCAGCAAGCGTAAGCACATTAGCATCCACCGAACGTCTCCTTGGAGGTCCCCTTGACCTCCGTCAATCCTTTCAGTGCTTCAGGTTGACACAGAGCCACAAAAACAAACGCAGCGGGAGGCTAATGCCCATGCTAACCTTTCCTTCTTCTCCACACTTGCAGAAAATGGCAGTGCCCGGTTTGAAAAGGTAAATACTCTCAATCATTTGTCAGCAAAACGTTGTGTTTCTTCACTCAATTGATTTTTTTTTTTTAAATTGCCTCCTCCTCCAATAATGTGTAGTGAACCCACTAGGTCCGGACATCATACATGCAGGTAAGGTCTTTCTCGACTTTATATCATTAATGTACTTCTTTAAATTGTGGTCTACGTGCCTCAGTCAATCGCCGTTTGAATAAATAAACACCTCACCTCAAATAAACACATCATATAATTACATGTGCATAGTGATGATGACCCATTTCTACAAATAACATTTATCTTACAATACAGGTAAATTATTATTATGCCGAGGTATTACATACAATATAATCATAATAATACTTTTCCAAATATGTAGGCCAAAATGATGTATTAGTGTAAAATTTAAAAAGAAATATTACATACTGTAATGCCTTCATACGTGGCCAAGGATGCCACCGTTTCTGATGCACTTCAGTTGTATTATTACCATGAGCGAGAACAGAATGCACATTCATTCAAGAGCTGCCGTCGGCTACAACTCACGCTTAGGCACTCCACACACAGATTCTCTGACTTGAGCCAAGGTTCAAGCTTAAATGTCCCTTTGCTCATCAAAAATGTTCCATTATTCCTTCATTTTTGATGACATTACTATTGCCAATTATCAGGCCCCCCTTGCAGCCCACATCCTTAGCCAGAGATAAAATAATAATAATAAAAATAATACAGTACTGTATATGGTTCGCGGCACGGTGGTTGACTGGTTAGCACGTCCGCCTCACAGTTCAGAGGTCGCGGGTTCAATCCTGGCTCCGGCCTCCCTCTGTGAAGTTTGCATGTTCTCCCCGTGCCTGCGTGGGTTTTCTCCGGGTACTCCGGTTTCCTCCCACATTCCAAAAACATGCATGGTAAGTTGATTGGACTCTCTAAATTGCCCCTAGGTGTGATTGTGAGTGCGGATGTTTGTCTCTGTGTGCCCTGCAATTGGCTGGTAACCAATTCAGGGTGTCCCCTGCCTGATGCCCGAAGACAGCTGGGATAGGCTCCAGCACGCCCCGCGACCTTTGTGAGGATAAGCGGTATCGATGATGGATGGATGTATATGGTTCATATTTATCATATAATTATTTATATTATGTATTTGTGTGCAAAAAATACAAATATTTTATCTAATATTTTGATTTATTTTTCGACCTAAGTGACGATAAGCAGTTCAGAAAATGGATGGATGATTGAACTGTTATTTAATCCGCTTTAATAAACATCTCACCTCTACTCACTACCTGGTACTCCTGGCAGTTGAGAAAATAAATGCTTCTTAGTCACTTCACTCTAAAAAAAACAACAAAATCCCAACATGAATAATTTTTTATAACATACTGCATAATGTATTTATGTTTACACTACTCCTATTACTACCGTACCTTTTATATTCATATTTTGTGGTTTTTCTAGCACACCAGCTCCTGATGTGACAATCACCACTAAAGCTCCTGCTAACGAAGGTAAGGTCACTTCCAACAAAGATGCATATTTTATCGTTATGATATTGTCATGTTGATATGATTAATTATTAATATTACTGTACATCTCAACCATTCAGAAGACAGGGGTGAGACAGAAAAAGTGGAGGAAGCAGCTGTCATTGAGCCAGAAATAGAGGTGAATCCATGCTGTAAACATACATATTGATAATATTTTACCTTATGACTTACATGTTGGACATTGTTAGCGCTGCACAATTTGGGTTCGATTCTCGGTCAGTGCAACACTACCCAGCCACTGCCCCAAGCCCGGATAAAAATGGGTGGGTGGGTTGCATCAGGCAGAATTAAAAAAACTGTGCCAAAAAAAAAAAAAAATAATACGAGTGACTTGCTGTGACAGGGAAAATCCGAAAGTCACCTCTTCTACTTATTTATGTGTTTGATTTTCCTTCCCACAGCTGGACAACGACATTCCTGTGGAGCCAGTACCTGCGGCCGTGTTGGAGCAGGTGGTGGAGCTGAGCATCCTCCTCACGGGAGTCATGTACAACGATGACTTGGGCGACCCCGACTCGCTACACTATCAGACGCTCAGCAGACAGCTTTCTCAGAAGGTCTAACACATACACACACATGCACGCGCACACACACAACTTATATACAGTATCTGTGTGTGTGTATATATACTGTTTGTATGTACTGTATTCACCCAAAGAACACCATACTTACACTGAGTTAGGCAGTGGCAGACTCATCACAAAACCTTCAGGCTTCTGCTAGAAAGAAAAAAAAATAGACACGAAAAATACTGGAACAGCTAACGTTTATTTGCTGTTAATCAGAGGCACCTGGCGCCAGGTATGTGCAAACGATTAAATCCTCTTGTATTAGTGCCAGAAGGTACAATAGAATAAGTCAGCTTCGAGTTCAATTAAACAAGTCCAGATTTAAGTACCGGTAAGTACATTTGGAAGTAAGTTGAGATGAGTTCATTATTTTAGTATTGATACTTTTGTACTTTACTTTACTTTTATTTTTTTAAGAGATTTTTCTTAGCTCATTAAATGTTTGGAAACACAGGTGTAATATGTATTATAAAAATAATTCATACATGGGTTAACCCTTAAAATATTTTGATGTGTAAAGTATGTAAATGATAAAAATAATATAAATGTAGTTTTACCCCATTAATGTTTTGCAAAACTAAAACTTCTACTTCTACTAATCACTATTACTATATTTATAATCACAATATACCAGTTTAATAAAGGTACTTAAATATACAGCTTTAAAAAATGTTTTTAATTTATTTATTTATTTGACATATTATTGTATTTAATATATATAGCTATTATATATGATATCAACTGGTGATGCCTATATGCTCATCGTCATTTCACCGTGAATACATGCTGAATGTGAATACAGTTGCGATAAGTGATTACTTCCAGCCAATCAGTGGATAATAATGGTGATATATGTATATTTTAAATCTAAATACTGTGGCATAATGTAATATGTAATATAATTATTTTCCCTGTAGTAAGCGTTAATGCAAATATTAATGATTGTGGTTGTAGCATCATACCAAGAGCCATTAGTATTATTTTGTCCCTCTCGCATTCATGTAACAAAATTATATACAGGAGTACTGTTACAAATTAAGTGTTTAGTTTTAAAATATACAAAATGTGTTTGTGTAGATTGAGGACGCCCTGTCGGGACTTCCTGGTTTCAAGAGCGTGTCTGTGATGGACTTCAGGTGAGTTTTCTCTCACGTGGCTTAATCCGAACTCATCCCATTTGCGTCAGATCCACTTCATGTTTACTGACATATATATCCGACACACAACTGACTCTCCTTTAAAACGGCTTTTTCCTTGTTTTCATGGAGGCCTCACAAGGATCTGCAAGGGTGAGTCAGTCTGCTTTCACCTTGAACTGTGCCTAAAAAAACACATATAGTTCCTTAAGCCCATAGCCTCATGAGTGTCTGTGTGTGCGCGAGTGAGTGTGCATACGTGTGATTGTGCGTATGTTAGTGTGTGTGTAGCTGGAAGAGTGTGCACGTGTTTTCTGCGTCTCGCTCGCTGCTTATGCTAATGATCTTAGCAGGGTTCAGTCACCTGTTAAAGTGGATCAGCAGGGAGGCCAGAGGGAGCGGTGAGAACGATTATTAGAGCTTTAGCACTTGAAGACTTTAAAAAAGAAATGATGCGCTGGCTTTCATTTTTACATCGGAAATCATGGACATAGCCTGTTCCAGGGTCAAACTGTGGCCATCCTGAAACCTTCATCAACTGGACAGGCAAAGTCTTAAATTAACAGTTAAAACAAGTGAAGAAAGAAGTAAACCATTCTAATTTTGATAACAAGCGATGATGTATCTCCTGTATATCAAGTAGACAGTGTGTGAATAATAAACTGTTTCTTCATCCGGTTTCTTCACTCTGCTCACTTTTCACCATGAGAGCCATTACATCAAAAATGGCCAAGTGCTAGCAGCTAACATTTGCAGAGGTTCCTAAATATTCCATCTCAGAGAAAATAATGTGATACTCAACCTGCAGCCAGCACTATCAGCTAACGGTAGCAGTGACCCTGAAATACCCCCTTGTTACAGCTATTCAGCCAACCTGTACCTAGAGCTGGCAGCTCGTGTTAGCAGTAGCGGCATAAATCCCCCGTCTCACAGCTAACTGTTGTCTAAGGGCTACTAACACCTTGGTCACTGTTTTACTCCATCTCAAGACAAACAGTGTGTTACTATGTTACTAGTCAATGTGCGGCTAGCACTAGCAGCCAACATTAATGCTCACTTTTTCAAGTTGCTCCCTTTTTCACTGTAGCCGATAACACCACCAAATGATCTTGCTTTATTCACTTTGAAATAACTCACTATCACCCCTATTGGATGCACCACCTGATTTCTGATGTGACTGAAATGAAAAATGTTCAATCTGGCCAGCAATGTAGCCGTGGCAAAAACCAGTGGGTTGCACTTAGCTCATGTTAGCAGTGGCACTGATCTACACATTGTAACAGCTAATGATTCGTTAGCCAGTCAATCTGAGGTTAGTTCTAGCAGCTAACGTTAGCACTGGCAGTGAAATAAAGAGGAACACTGGTTCAACAATGCCACAAACTTTTCCAAGACGTATTGCGCACTATGCTTTGGTTCACAAACAATCTTGGCATGGCATGGACGGCTCAGTTGTGCTTTTTCACATGCAGCACAAACATCATTGGCTACGTGTGTCACACATTGCTGGGGGCTGAAACTAGCTCACAGTATGGATCAAAATACATTGAAAACTGCTTGCGATAGTGTTATTAAGAAGCATTACATTTTACTGTTGAAAAAAAGGAGGAAGTAATGGCGAAATATGAGAATGATGTTCGTGTTTGTGATCTCGCAAAGCAGTTTGTTTTGGTGAATTCTCCATCTGTTCTATTGTTAAGAACGAAGATGCAGTCAAGGCAGACGATTTGGCTAAAGGGGTTACTGTTTTTCTTTCAAGCAAAGACCTCAAAGAAAATATTGGTGTGGGTAAACCAAAAAGAGCTTGCAGGTGCAGGCATTTGTGTTATTTCTTCACCATAAAGTATGTTTTCACTTATTTATATATTGTGCTGCATTTATTTTTAACTACACACTTATAAAAGCAAAATAACCAAATTAATTCCGGGGCTGGAATGTAAAACTTTGCTTTGTTTTGTGAACGTTTCTGTTTGAAATTGCAATATCAGAATGAATTAAGTTTGTGAACCGCAGTTCCACCGACTCAGTAAGTTTTCACCCAGTAAAATTTAGGAGCATAAAAAACAATGTGATTGCATGTTGATTTGGCGAATGCACTGCAAGAACCATTAGCGAGTTCTCTCCTTTGAATCACACACTAGGTGCGCTTACAAAAACATTTACACTTTGCGGCGGTGATGTCACCAAGACCGTGTGACTTGTAGAGTCAGGCAGAAGAAAAGAGTAAATCAGTGTCTCAGGCTGCTGTGTGCAAAGTAGGTCAGAGTGGACAACTCGCAGCAGTCATCCTAGGCTGATAGATGACTTTTTCCTCTCCAAAGCCTCTTTGGACGTGTCCCGCGCCATTAGCACGATATTGATCGTTGTGCTGACTCGGCCTATAGCGCCTCCCGGGCGGGAGTCAATTGGTCGAGTCATCCGTCACGGCTGAGCGATGAACAACTCTTTGGTGCCAAGTGCCAACTCTTTTAGGATCATGATGGTGGTGCATGGATGAAAGACTTAAGGAATGGCTGTTTTGCCTTTTTTAGGGTTAGAGGGGTGGACCAACTCTGATGGAATGTTGAAGGCAGTATGTGGCTTAAGAAGGTGTGGAGTGGAATGGCTGTATTCATTTTCAGTGGGTCGGGGGTAGTGTGCCAACTCTGGTGGGATGTTGAAGAAGCGGAATACCTGGCCTAAGTGGGTACCAAGGTTGTAATAGTTTTGGATTTTTCTTTCCAGTTAGTTTTTATTTTGATTTGACGTTTGTTTTTTAGTTTTAAGTTAGTTTTTAGAACAACCGTGTCAGTTTTTATTAGTTCTTATTTGTTCGGAAATGCTTAATTTTAGTAGTGTTTATTAGTCTTTGGTGCAAGAAATAAAAACACTCACGGTAAGTTTTGTGTGTTGAAATAAAGTACTACAATTCCCGAATTACTGTTTGACCTTCCTCTACAAAAAGCAATATAGTAATACC
Source organism: Filicampus tigris (assembly GCF_054856515.1). Lineage (NCBI taxonomy): Eukaryota > Metazoa > Chordata > Actinopteri > Syngnathiformes > Syngnathidae > Filicampus > Filicampus tigris. Next base: position 9,087,793 of record NC_141230.1, read on the forward strand.
AAATTAGATCAGAGCAAACCTGAAAGCTCATTTATGAAATTGATTGACAAAGATGAAAATGAAGGACATTTTCACTGTAATTCAATTTATTAGCTGGTTTTAGTGAAAGGTTTAAATAAAAACGTTTTTTTCATTTTAGTTATTTCATCCGTTTTCATTAAGTACAATAACCTTGGCGGTTGCTTGCGAGATGTTGGTTAGATTCCATTTTCAAGGCGCATACCCCTCAACTTCTCAGAGCGCAACCCCCTGCATGTCAACAAGAATTTGTGTGTAAATAGAATTTCCGGGTACTGATAGAGGCTGTTGTTCATCCAGGCTGGACGGCATCGTGGTGGACTACGCCGTCACCCTGGTGGTGGACGATGCGGGCATTAGCAATGACCAACTGGACTACCTTACTCTGCAGTCCAACCAGGTGGAAAACTCATACCGCGAGGTCAAGGAGCACCCGACCTTGGTCTATGCCATCAGCGAGCTCAAGACATTCGTGACCGAGGACCTCCTGAAGGGTGCCCTGGAGAGTGGTGAGACCCGCCTCCCTATAACGGCACAAACAGCTACTTGTGAAGGCGCATGCTCTGCCGTCCAACGCAAACTTAGGCGTGTCACCCGAGACACTCGGCAGACGCTGCAGCAACATGACGACACGACGCTTTTGCCACTTGAGAAAACATTCTGAAGCGCTCATCTGTTTCTTATTTGTCTGCTCTCACCGTCAGAGAGGACAGAAGCAAAAAAAAAAAAAAAAAAGAAAAGTGGGCCATATTTAATGAACAAATAACACTGGCGGGTTTTTGGGACGACTGCGCTGCGGTTTGGGTCCTTGTCACCGACTGCCGCAAAGCCAGGAGGACAAGAAATGAGAGACGCTGGGGATTTTTACTCAACTCGCTCCAGGCTTTTGTGTTGGCCGTGGGAAGATGTGGCGAGGTCGCGCACATCTGCTCACTAAGTAGGTTATAGTCTCTGCTGCTGTACCTGAAACTTAACAATTACTTTGTGATTAGCAATCAATCAGATGTACTGTGCTGTTCACCAAAAGTCAGCATGGATAAGCTGAAGCTTTTACTAGACTCACGTCAATGTCATTGTGGCTGTCCCATTCAAAATTGATCTGTGGTTTACTGGCGACCAACTCCTGATGCATTAACGCAGCCACCCGGTGCCGCAGCTGCTGCTGATGCAGTCGCGCCATTGACGCACTGCAGCCGATGTTGTTCTGTTAGCATATTTACGGCTGTTTAGTCAGGAAAATAAACGCTGAGATGAGTTGCGGTCCTTTGCCGGTCAAGTGTCATCTTGTATTCACGATGGTTTCTCTCCTGCTTCTATAGTGCCCGAGACCCCCGAGACCATCTACGCAGCAGGAGAAACCTCGGTGAGTAGGCGTAAGCGCGATAACAGTGACACACTTGTGATTAACCCAGTCCAAGCTTATTGGACATCTATCCGTCTGTTTCCTCTAACGCTTATCTTATTCAGAGCCGCAGGTGCTTGACATATTTGAGGTGTAAGCCATCAGTATGGTTCTCAAGAAAATGAAATGTCCAAGTAATTGTGCTATTAAGAAGCTGAAGAAAGATGGACTGTGCTCTGCACAGCAGGGAAAGAGAGTGATGAGAAAGGCACTCACTCGGCCGTAGCATTTCAAGGCACAACACACGTACAACAGGGTGTCTGTGACTTCTGGTTTAAGGTTCCCATGTCATCAAACTTCACTCTTTCTATTGTTTATGGATAACATAGGTCCAAATGAGTTTAAGTCATTGTATGCAATTTGTTTTTTTGCATGTAATTGCCTTTGAAACGCCTGCAAAAAGGAGCGGATATGGTCACAGGGAGAATTACACTCGCACGTCAAAGCACCAAAAAAATTAATAACTACTGCATGTGTATTGTGAATCCAGCCTTAGACAGTATGCATGTGTGACATTAACCTGTCGCACCAGCTCACCTGGTAACAGGGATGAGCGCACCGAGGCCAGGGATGAAGCGGATTAGTTTGTTTATTGTTGTAATAATCTGCTGCTATTCTCAGGTCAAGCGATACCATCTAACGTCTGACTTTACTTGTGCGGCGCAGCCCTTGAGGGCTGCTCTAAAAAACGTCTGGTGGTTGACTTAATTGAAACCCATAATTCCGTGAAGTGAAAAAAAAAATGTCGGGAAGTAAATAAAAGCTGAAAGCAAATCCTTGATTTAGCTGATTGCAGTGCTTTTTCAGACATTCTTTGGAAAATATCTTTTCATTACAATATTGATGCCGGCATCATGTTCCATAAACTTTGGCCCGGGCACAAAAACAGATTCACTTTGTGGGATGCTAAAAGGAGCCCTGATGGCAACATAGATACACTACAAATGAATTCTTGTCAATAAAAACTGACATTCTATACAGGAAGGAGCGCCCCTAACAGGTCGACTAGCAAAGGTTGTAAAGCTAAACAATTGAGGGTTTCACATATTTAGTCAATCAATATCACATAGTTAAGGTTGCCAGGGGCCCCAAGGTTGTTTGAAATGATCCTTGTAAGAGTACTTCTTTTTTACCTCCCAGAAATAAGCCTTTTTTTTTTCTTGCAGAATTACAGCCTTTTTCTTCAAAAGTACTTTCTTCTCGATATATTTTTTCCATTTTCGGTGTTTCTAATACTGTACTCCTTTTGTTATTTTGAATGTTTGACACATCGCCTCAACAGTTTTGGTGTGGCTCTTCATCATTAATTTGAATTCATGGCAAAAGCAGCTTCTCCAAATGTTTGACTCTAATGTGTATGAAGCCAGAATTGTGTCAGCATTAACTTTTACTTAATACAAACATTGCCAACATATTGCAAGCATATGAATGTGTTTGCAGATAAATTATAATGAAAGACACTGTGGTTAATTCCAGTTAAAGGGGAAGTCAACCCAAACATATTTTTTTGAAGAATATGTTCTGTACAAGACCACTAGTTGAAACAAGGCATTCTGATAAATATTGCGTTTGTGGAATAAGAGTTAATCCACCCGTTTTTAGCCATCTCTGGGGGCGGCCATTTTGTCACTTCTGTCGACTGAAAATGACATCACTGTTTCTCAGGGCTCAGATAACGACCAATCATGACTCAACTTCAGAAAACAGGTCAGCCGTGATCGGTCCTTACCTGAGCCCTGAGAAACTGTGATGTCATTTTCAGTCGACAAAAGTGACAAAATGGAAACAGCCTGAGATGGCTAAAAAGGCGTGGATTTTGCTGCTTAACTCATCTTCCACAAACGCAATATTAATCACAATGCCGTGTTTCAACTAGTGGGCCTGCTGGGAACATATTCTTGAAAAAAACATGTTTGGGTTGATTTCCAGTTGAAGTCTTGAGGGAGCATGTTGAACCCATTTTGTCGTGACGCGTTAGTTTGAGACTCACTGGTTTGGATTACGCGAGCACACACAGCAACCTTCATGCTACATTAATTGCTTTTAATTAGACTTTTCTCCGGAGTTTCCATCAGCTTCCTGAAAATGGTGTGTAACCTGATGCACGTATAGGTCTTGTTGATGCAAAACAGATGTCACATGCTCACAACAACCTTCAACGGGCTGTTGGTTTTGAACAACGAATCATGTTTGTGATGCAGAATGAACCAGCGGAGATTCTCATCCCGGACGACGTCATGGATGATGTCAAGAGAGACCAATTGCTGCCTGAAAGTGCTGAAGGAGACACGGTGGAGACATCTGAAAGCGACATTGTTGTCCTGGAGGAGAGTGTGGAGATATCTTCACCTGCTGTGGTTGCGACAGCTGTACCTGAAACCGGCAGTGAGTCTTGATTGTCAAACCACGTTCTCGCCATGTGGAAATTTTACCCATGTTTTCAAAAATTTCTTTCAAAAATTGGTAGTTTGTCTATTAGCGTTCTCTGTGTTCCAAGTCCATTCTATGGGTGATCTACACCTAGCTAGTTGCTCACTGGTCGCACATATTCTGTTTTGAATCTCATAGCACTATTTCATTGTGGAAATCCCAACAACCCCTAAGTTAGCCAAGTTCTGTAATGAACTCCTATTAAGTCCCAACTAGCGGCACTAGTCCACAGCCCATTTGGTACATGGCTGCAGAGAGACTGAACAAAAATATGGTTGTAGATTACCAGATAGCAAAAATGGGTTAAATAAAAACATTGAAATGATGAGACAGAAGAAGAGCCTACAACTTCCAAGAAAAAGGAAGGGACAATAAAAGATGATAGTCTTTAAAAAATTCAGGTTTATCGCTACAAGTGATTATCATGCACCAAGCACACTCTGCGTAACAGGTTTCCAATGGAGGTAATGAAGCTTTCAAAACTAGCCAAAAACAATGAATCCCTTGTTTATATTTCCAAGTCCAATTACGGAGGGGACTGGATATAAGTAACATACCTCTTCCATTACACCAAGATGGGACCAGCATGTTTTTACTTGTTTCTGCGCTGTTCCGTTTAAATCCGAGGTGGCCAATACATTTTGCAAAGGGGGCATGTGAAAATGGAACGCTAGCCGTGGGCCTTGCCAACACGCTAACATGAACTTTGCCTATATTATTTTTGTCTTTGGAAAAAGCATATTGTCTTATTTCAATAAATTGCTATGTGTGTAGATGTGGTATGTATTGTTCTAATTAGGAAATACACATTTTAAACAAAATTATAAGTAAGTCATTGAAGTCTTTACTGTCATAATTATTGTGGAGGAGGCCCCAAACGCAGGCAAAAACAAAGTGCAATATTAAGTATTTAACTAAAGAAAAATCGAAAAGGAAAGCAAGGCACTGGGACAACAAAAATGTTGAAGTCCAAAAACAACAAGGATCAAAGGACTAAACAAATGCTCAGGAAAAGGACGCGGCCTAGACACAGCAGCAACAGGCAAATGACAACGAATTGACAAGGACTGAAAGAAAGCGGGGAACTAAATACAGACAAGTTGACGATACAACGAGGAACACCTGGACAAGACACGGCGGGTAGGAGGGAGCTGGTTGGGTAACACAAGGGACCGGGATGACAAGCACAGGTAGACTCAACAACTTAATGAGAGGGACAAAGGAACACAAGGAAAAACATGAAACTAAAGTCATGTCATGTCATCTTCCAAACCGCTTATCCTATATAGGGTCGCGGGGAGTTGCTGGAGCCTATCCCAGCCGTCAATGGGCGAAGGCAGACTACACCCCGAACTGGTCGCCAGCCAGTCGCAGGGCACACATAGACACTGTCACTGAGCGGGAATCGATCCCACGCTGCCCGCACACAACTCAGGCGTGTGTACCACTACACTATCAGCGGACTCTTGAAACTAAAGTCAAAAACCAAACTCAAAAGACCGACTATGACACTTTACACTTTAAAAATATGACATTAATTTTCTGCAATAACTGCCAGCTCATACTAGCCGTTCCCAGTCAGGACTCCCAAACATATCGATTAAGTGGGAAGTATGATACATGACAGTAATGACTTATAAACGTACAATATAAACTGCAGATATGCATATATTGTTATTAGGCCAAATCTTCTCAGCCCGCTTGGAAATAAGAATGGTACTAACATTAGAACCACTGTTATCATTTTGGCTAGAGTCACTTTTTGGGAAAAATACTTGCAAGAGTCGTCGAAAAATGTCGCTAAAAATAGCAATAACGTTGCTAGTCGGCAACACTGCAGACACAAGTCGTCACTCTTGCCTGCCACCTATCTTGAACTAGCGTCCACAAGTGTGCACATAAAATAAAAGCACAACTTTCAAAACAAAAGCACCACCTATTTGACATTTTATTTTGACTTGATGGTCACTGTGAGGGTCGGTGAGAGACTGTGGGCAGGCCAGATTTTGCCCATGTCTGTCTGTCTGTGGTGCAAAAGGGTGACCGATGTACTAAGGTATTACCCCAAATGAGCCTTAGCCTGAACGAGTTATTGACTAGATAGTCAGGTGACACTTAATTGCAGAACTTTTTTGTATTACAGTATGTTTCACAATGTGGGCGGAGCATGAAATTGAAGATAGTTTTTTGCCATTGACTGTCAAACTGTAATCCCGCCACTGTAGATGATCATATCCCCACCAGAATCTGAAAACAAACCTGAACCAAACTGATGTCCCATATGCAACTCCCCCGCCATTTGACATGATTTCCACAAATAAGTCTGTCATGATAGGTTTAGTTATGATGCAGATTACAAGGGGCTTCTTTAAATGTGTCCCTCAATTGTGCCTCTATAAAGAACTACTCATATTTTCATGGCTAACTCACCAAGTTTCACAGAATTCATTTTTGTTTTTCCAGGCATCAGGGAAGAGGATCTGCTTCTGGAGAACTCGGTGCAGGCCACCGCTGCAGACAAACTCGCAGATGAAGACCAGCAGGAGCCTCCCCCCTCCGTGGATCACGATGAAGTCACACTGCCTGAACCACCAACGGTGGTGGAGGCCTCAGGCATAGGTGACCTGGACAACCTGCTGTGGCCAGATACAACTCCAGTGGTGCACGACACTGAAGACATGGTTGTTCTGGAAGAGGAACATCTGGACAATGGTGTCGACACTGAAGACCTCCTCGTGAGTGAAACCACAGAGGATGACTTTGTTCCTGATGTGGTGAGTGAGGCAGCTGAAGGAGACTCTAAGCATCCTGAGGAAGCTTTAGTTGAAGAAGGTGGCATGGAAGAAGCAACAGAGAGTGAAGGGCAAACTCCTGAGGAAGCCCCAGCCTCAGCTCCGGTGTCTCTTGAAGAACCTCCAGAAGCTTCCGAAATCGCAAGTGACGATCTCGCAGATGACGACATTTTGCTGGTCAACAAGGGTGCACCTGAACCATCGGTCAGCATTCCTTTGAGCCCCGCCCAAACGACTGCAATGTCCGCCGAGAAGGAGTCACCATTCACCCGTGTAGCTGATGTCAATACAGCTGTCGAGGGCCAACCAGACATCGTAATGCCTTCACTCGTGGAGGTAAGCCGGAATGTGGCGCAGGAGGTAAGAAGCTTGATGCTGGTTGTCATTGCCTCACAAGAAACTACCATTGTTCCTTAGATCCAGAACAGTGATGAAAATGAATCTCCCATGGAAGACCTCGCTTATGATGTCTTCCATTACGGCTTGATCAACCACACGGAAGAAGGTAGCACGGGATTCCCGTTCAGTGTATCACACGGCACCGATCCGGCCAGCATTGCCATGCCGTCCAACCCTGGTCGAGCGCTCATGGTGTTCTTCAGCTTGAGGGTGACCAACATGATTTTCTCTGAGGATCTCTTCAACAAGAGTTCCCCAGAATACAAAGCATTGGAGCAACGCTTCCTAGAACTGGTACATTTAAAAAGGAAAAATCACTTGTGGTCATCTATATTTTCACTAACACATGTGCAATTTTGTTCTTCAGCTTGTGCCGTACCTCCAGTCCAACCTGAGTAACTTTGAGAACTTGGAGATCCTAAACTTTCGAAATGGCAGCATTGTCGTCAACAGCCGGATGAAGTTTGGCAAACCCGTGGCTCAGGGCGTCACCAGCACCGTCTACCTGATCCTGGAGGACTTCTGCAACACGGCCTACCAGACCATGAACCTTGCCATCGATAAGTACTCCTTGGACGTTGAATCAGGTTAGAGCCTTACTGTGACATTACTATACTGTAATACAAGCGTCCTTAAAGAGTGCATAAGATTTGAAGTGTGATGGCTGTCTGGCAACACATTATAGTGTGAAAGGTTAAATATGGGTATTTCCTCAGGAGAGAGGGGGTGTGCCAACTCTGTCAGATTGTTTTTTGTGGTTGTGCAAGAATTCCCAAACTGTGGTAGGGCCTTCCAAGGTTTGTGTAAGATTAAAAGTGTAATGGCAATGATTGATGTAAACCTTTTTTTCCCCACAAGACTGATTTTCTTTTATACAAAATAAAAAAGTTAGCTTATATAAGCACTTCCTCAGAGGAGAGGCGGTGCGACAACTAAGTTGGTTTGTTGAGTGAGGTGCGAATGAGGTCGGTGTTTTATTGCGGTAATGCTGTCAGTCCAAAGTGCCGTGTGGGCACCCTCCATGAGGTGGGATTCAAAACTGTAACGGTGGTCTGGCTTAATAATTATGTGAATTATTAACATCAATCCATCCATTTTCTATACGTCTTATTCTCATTTTGCTCATGTGTGAGATGGAACCCCATCTGGAATCCCATCTGACTTTGAGCGAGACACAGGATACACCTGCTATACTTTCCAGTCAGTTACCAAGCCAGTTACCAAAAAAACAAGCATTCACATTCACACCTATGAACTTTTTTAGAGGCTTCAACGAACCTAACATCGATACTTTGTGGGACTCAGCACGGTGAGTTGCAAACTCCACACAAGGAGGATTCTCTCCATCTGTGGTGCCTGATCGAGGCATCTTATTTTTCCCCCATGTTTTTTTTGCTTTAGGGATGTTGCTAATGTTTGTCAACGGTGAGTTTATGAAGCTCTTTGTGACTCTTTTGTGATTAAGAGGAATACAAATAAACTCAACTTGACTTGACTAGAGTAGGAATTCCCACACTGTGGTGCTAGGCACCCCAACTGCATTGAGGGTGTGCGCCTTAAAAAACTTTGGCAAGGTCTCCGGTAGTGACATCAAAACATGACATCAGCATGAGTGGTTCGACTAACTCACCACTGAACATCAAAAGCCGCCGTCACACCTATGAAGTCACCCTGGAAAACATGTCTTTACATAATATGAGACTATGAATCCTTTTCTAATATCCCATCCCTGAAAATGGTGAATCATGTTTTGTTTGCAATGCAGACTGTCAAAGTCTTTCGAAATCAAATGCTTCGCACACTACTGAGGTCACAAAAAAACATGACTAAGGTCTTTTTTTCTGGTCATATGTTCCTCCTCTGTTGCAATAAATTTCAAACACATGTAGGCTTTCTTTCATTGCTCCCTTGCTGATAGAACTAACATGGCTAATGCGCTTATTATTTCGACAGAAAGCCATCTTGGTCTCGCAGAAACAGATGACAACTGTTAAGAATCATCTTTACAGTTTTGCAGCTATAGCAGTAATGCAAACATAGCCACTCTTGTATTTGCTATTTCTGCTGCCAACATTAGCTGCTGTTACGGACACAAATTCAACTTAGCATCAGCTAGCATTTTCGAACTGTTTTCACTGCTATGCCAAGCGCTACTACAACAAATAGGGACTGTGCAGGTCAGATATTTTGGGAGCCTTTACAATTGAAAGGCAGAACAAGGTGCACCATAACAAACTGAACCAAACTGTTCTGCTTGGTGTAGAAGTGATATTTCCACCAAGTGACACGGTTCATATGGGTGAACCATGATCAGACTTATGATTCCACATTTATCACTGTGATTTTTGTTGACCAATCACAAAGGACTGTATTGGTTGGACTTTTTGCGAGCCTCATGGCTTTGAGACCGAAAGACGCAAGGCCAACTACAAGTACAGTTCAATTTGGTCTGCTGCAGTACACCATGGTTTATATCACCTTGATCAAACACTGTGCTAGGATGCGAATGATACTCCAACATGAGCATGCTCAGAAGTGGTATGCTACAGGGTCCTCTATTTTGTGATTCTTTACCATGGAAACATAGAAACGGGTGATGAAGTTTCCAGAACTGTTCTGCTTGGTGGTAATAAGAAACCAAAGCCCCCTTGTCTCCAAACTACTGCGGTGCTTTGGCTCACCATGGAGGGTACAATATGATTTGGATTTGTAAGATCTAACTTGGTGCAATCTCCGTTACTTGGATCGACCAAGAAACGTTGATCTATGTGCAAACACGATCCGTATACAAAGTACAAAATGTGTCCCAAACTGCGACCAACATGTTGCTTCTTTTTTAAGTGCTGATACCACGTGTACTACAAAGTAAATGTGTTTTTGATCTGCTCTGACACTTACTGCACAATAACATTCCTGCGGTTGTTCGACTTGCAGGCGACCGGGCTGACCCGTGCAAGTTCCAGGCATGTAACGAGTACGCCAAGTGCAAGGTGAACAAGTGGTCGGGAGAGGCCGAGTGCGTGTGCAACGCTGGCTACTTTAGCGTGGACGGTCTGCCTTGTCAGAGCATCTGCGAGCTACGCAGCGACTTTTGCCTCAACGACGGCAAGTGTGACATCATCCCTGGCCAGGGAGCCATCTGCAGGTGGGTGGAGATTAGGGGGAAATGATCCATGTGTGTGTTGGTCAGGCGTACACGTCTGCAGGATTTCGAGGCTTAAATCACAGCAGGCATGTCTCGTCTTTAGCATTGAAACATGCGGGAGGAAAGCAGAACGCCTCCTGCTGCTTTTATATTTGCTTGAGAGTGCGATGTCTGTCCGTCCAAATATTCCAGCTCATACTGAGAAAGCATCAAAATTATATCCAACATAATATATTTGAGGTCTCATAACATTGTGTTACTTTTTCCACACACAATGACGACATACAACGCTGGACTTGCTTTAACCCTTCATAGAACACTTATTATACAATATATACTCAGAAATAAAAAAAATAAATAAAAATAATAACCCCATTACCGTATTTCTTTAAGTAGTGGCTATCCCTCCAATACTGCATGCCAGGAAGTGGAGCATCATTCACTTAAGAAATATAAACGCAACCCTCAATTACAGTAGATGCATTAGTATGTAAATTCCTACATGGACAATAAATAGTTACATTTCAAAACCTGGAAAGGAAAAAAAGGAATAATATGAGGAAAATATTACTAAATTCTAGAATAATTATTTACCAATAGAACTGGAAAGTTTGACCTGGAAATATGTCTTAAAAACAAAAAAAGAAAACAGAGCTAGCCTCAAACCCTCTACCAATGTCTTCAAAGACCTGTTACCTACACCTAGAATGTAATACAGTATAATGACAAGTTATAATACCTTATGGGGATTTTTAAAGGGGAAGCCAAGTGAAAAATGTTACAATAAATCACATATATTAAAAATGTCCCCTTGGTGTCGGAGTGGCCAGAGAGTGACAGTGGGTGGCCATGGCCACCCCAGGCCACCATGTAGCTCCGGCCCTTCTGGAATATGAATTAAGCAGCAAAATCGAACCATTTGTGTCCATCTCAGGGGGGGCGGCCATTTTCCCACTTGACTGAAAATGACATCACAGTTGCTCAGGGCTCAACTAACGACCAATCACGGCTCATCTGTCTTCTGTGTTTGGTCATGTGACATTTGCAAGCTGAGCCCTTAGGCACTGTGATGCCAACAGCAAGTGGGAGAATGAGATGGATAAAAACGGGTGGATTTTGCTGTTTAATTTTCCACAAATGCATTATTAATCAGAATACCATGTTTAGACTTGTTGGACTGCATGGAACATATTTTTGTAAAGAAACATTTTGACTTGACTTCTTCTTTAAGAAGAAAAATGCTTGAAGTAGTTGAAATGCTCTTACACAAAAAACTGCCTGCTTAGAAGAAATATCTTAGCAAAGAACAAGCATCTTTTGCCTGGAGTTGAGATATATCAAGTTTACTTAATGCAGTGTTACCCGCTGAGTTCTCATGAAATCTGTTGCTACCCCAAAACAGCAGCACCTACAGAGGCATATAATCAGTCCCTAAGATGACCCAAAGTGTAGACATTTGCCGTGTTAACAACTAATTTGTATAATATTAAAGATGATTTCATGAAATCACATGCAGTACATCCTACACATGGCCTTATAGTGCGACGGGTGGCATCCGTTTTGACTCCATGTAAATATCTGGTCAGCATTCTTTGTAGGTATTATAATTACATTTCAAAAGACTACTGTGCCTTGGGTATGTTTGGAACCCCTATTTTTAAAACGTCCTAGATCAAGTCTTTCTTGTTGTTTTATGAGGCTCACGCATGAGGTTAACCTGATAAAAGGGGCAGTTGGAACATGTGGTTGTTGTGCTCACTGCGGTTTTACCCAAATAATTATGAACAGACACGCTGGAGGCACTAATCCAAACACAACCTTTTGTTTCACACCAAATAATGCATAATGAAGTACTTTGTGCTGTCTCGGGTATGCATAAAGTAAACAAATAATGGCGGATCTCATGTTTTTCATGTTTATTGCCACACCAGTCAAATATAAATCAACCTCAGCGTGCATACGGTAAGATGTTCAAACATAACAAGCAAATGGCAGGTAACCAGTCAGCGGCTATCCTGAGAAGCAAACATGACTATACATTCCCACACAGTGCTGCTCCATATCCGATAGCTCAAATGCATGAAATCCGTCACACAAGATATAAATCAAAGTCCTTGGTTTACAAAAGGTTTCACTACACAGGTTGACAGTTCGATCAACCTAACGGGAGCTACAAGTTACCCATCTAAAACAGTTTGGGGCATATTTTTAACCAAAATCTCACTAGTACCCCATCACTTTAGATTTTATATAAACAAATTGGACGTACACTACCCTCCTCAGGTGTCGTGTTGGAGAAAACTGGTGGTACAGAGGAGAGCACTGCGAGGAATATGTATCTGAGCCTCTGGTGGTTGGCATCGCGGTGGCCTCAGTGGCCGGATTCCTCTTGGTGGCATCTGGAGTGATCTTCTTCCTTGCCAGGACCTTGCGGGATCAGTACGATAAGGATGAGTCAGAGGATCCGATAAGGTAAGGGAACTTTTTCACCACTTTACCATTTGTGACAGAATTTCCTGCATCCATCACATTGTTCAATACCCCAATAACCTGAACTCACAAAATGCTAGATTCTACCAGGCGTAAGCATTATTTCTTACCTCGGGCAATGAATTTATGGAGCAAGTTTCTTCATATTCATACCTCGGAACCACAATGATAGCAGACGGCAGCAGCAAGAAAGAGATCGGAAGAATAATTGGTAAGGCCAGAAACGCATTCAACAAGATGAGCCCAATCTTTTTAGCTCGAAAGCTGTCGATCAACATTAAACTCGTCCAATCAATACCTTTCGTGGTGTCGGTCCTTCTGTATGGAGCTGAAGCCTGGACTCTAAACGTGGAAACAATCAAGCTGCAGAAATGAAAGAATACTGAGAATCTCCTACGTCCATCATGTCACCAATGTGGAGGTTCTTCAGCGTTTAAACACCCGCACACAACTGCTCACGACCATTGAGAGGCGACAACTTAAATTCCCGGGCCTCAGCGGAAGGATCGCATGGAGCGCAAGGCTGGCAGAGAAAAATCTATTGCAAAATTTCCATCAATTCAGGTCAAAATGAAAACTGCCCGTCACCCCGGGCATCGAGTGACATTCGTACATTATCGTTCACATATCCGTCACTCAGCACCGCCACTGCCATCGACAACACTTTTTCTGGCTATGAAAAATAGCCGTTGGGGGGCCTGCAAATGAAATTTTGGTTGTAGACCCAATTAGGTCCCTGCAGCTGACACACGAGAAGAGGAAGAAGAAACATGATTCTGTCTTTTAAGCCAGTCTTCTCGAAGTGTTTTGGAGGTCTCAGAGAAAGCAGTTTATTTTCAAGTGAACCGTTACAACCGCGAAGAAAGTGAACCGTTAGACCTGTACTGCAAATAGGGCTTTGGAAGTGTTATAACCGTGCTGGGACCCAGGAAGTGAGCCGGAGGAGCCACGGAAGCTAACTGTTTTGGCTGTGCATGGTCCAAGAAAGGGAAGTTTACTGTTCCAGTTGTGCTTTGACCATGGAATTGTGTACCATTACCACCATGCTTTGTCTAAAAGGAAATGTACCAAGCTTGAGTACGGTATGATTTACCCACACTTATCCAACAGTCTGCCTTTTAGTGGTTGAACATGCTTGAGTACAACTTGCCTGGTGTGGGTGTGCAATCAATTTTAAAAAATTGAAGACTTCTCTAAATATAACGTGTTTCATAAAGAATCAGTCTGCTTATTTTGTTTAGAGGGTCAAAACGAGTGGAGACTCTCATGGCTGAACAGGCACAATCCTTCACTCTTTATTCATGATCTGTTTTGGCAGTCACACAAAAGAAGGACACATTCTTTGTCCTTTATCTACAAGTGATGTGTGTGGTGTTGCTGCCTGTGGAGAAAATCTGATAAGCTCAGCCGATTACCTGCTCCGATAGTACATTGATTTGCAGTATTAAGGCAATTGTCCTTGTGATAGTCTGGAGTGTGGTTTAGGCTTAGAGGAATTATTCGGCATCATTTAGGGGAATAAACGGTACATGTATTTCAGGTTATTCTGTTCATCTCTTGCTTCCCGGGCTATTTTTTGTGTTAGAGTGGTTTCACGTCTATAGTTTACCAAGGGGTATTCACACCTGTGAAAAAAACATCACATCACACCTGACCTGACCAAAGAAAACAAATGTAAGAATTTGCTAGCTGCATTGAATTTCCTCTTCTCACCGCGGACAAACTTGGGTTCATTTGTAACTGATTGGTCCACACCAAGTCTGATTACCAAAAGCCAAGGAAGGGAAATGTTGCAACCATGCTATGGCCAAAGAACTGTACGATTTTAATCGTGCTAAGGTCAACGAAGTGTACAATTCCAAAGTGCAATAATGCTATGGTCAATTTGACACATTACAACCGTGCTAGGGCCTCAAAAGTGTATATCTATACCTGTGCTATAAGTGTAATGTTCCAACAGTGCAAGGGCCAAGGAGGTGTCCCATTACAGCTGTTCTAGGAACAAGGAAATGTACCATAACAACCGAACAGAGCTGGGGCCACGAAATTGAACCATTACAATTAAGCTTGGGCCAAAGTACTGTTCTGTCACAACCAAGATAAGGAAATGTACAGTTACAACGTGCTAGGACCACTGATGTGTACCGTTACAACTGCGCTATGGGTGGAAAATGAACCACAGTTCAAAAATTGCCTGTGTGAAAGAATTGAACACGAAAAGAGCACAATTCTTTGCAGACGTGCGGAGAGCATTCCGTCGCTAGAGAGAGCCACCAAGTACAACCCCATGTACGAGAGCGAGGCCACCACCGGCTACAGCCACTACTACCGCCGCTATCCCGAGGCTCCCGTCTACAGCAGCGCCAGCGCAGAGGCCTCCACCGACTTCAGCAGCGAGGAGATCCGACACATCTACGAGAACAGCGAACTGACCAAGGAGGTGAGTCACCGTGCACTATGGCACGTCTGGCTCCTACGCCTGCTCGCTATGCACTTTTATCTGCATGTGATGTCATGTTCCTTTCCGACAGGAAATTCAAGACAGGATACGCATTATCGAGCTCTACGCCAAGGACCGTCAATTTGCAGATTTCGTGCGGCAGCATCAAGCGTAAACAAACGCCATATACTTTCCCATACATTTGTTGTCCCTCCCTTCCCCATAAAAGCCTCGCAAATGCATCCACATGTTTATATCGTAAGCGATTCTCAAGTGTGTGTTTTTCTGCAGGGTTCTGGATACCCGAAGAGAAAGTTCTTCTGCACAGACATGAAAAAAAGAAGGTATTTGAAGTAAATGTATGTCCCCCTGAAAACCGTTCAAAATACAAGTCTGCCCTGTTATAACACTGGAATCAGTGATAAAAACACAAGATGATACAAAATAAAAAAGGAGCAGTCCACTGAAAAGTATGTATTGTCACCACATAATGCCCTCCATATAGTTTGCTAAGTCAGACGGTGGTGTTGTAGAATGAAGAGGGTGTAATGTGCCAGGCCACCACTTGGCTGCGAGACAGTCAACTAGTGTTTTTATTGCGGTTCTTACAGGGATTTTGTAGCTCCGGCGGTGCCAAGGTTAGTCGCCTTCTGGCTGCAACTTCTCATTTCGAGGACAATTAATGTGCCTCTGACTCTCTACAAAATGGAATAATTGTGGCCCCGGGGCAGATTGCATTCTTGTGAATACAACTAGATTCGACCTTCCCCAAGGATGAAAGATCCAAAGTTTGTCTGGCTCGCTTGATTGGAAAAATGATGACATACTGGGAGATGCTCTCCTACTCCAGTACATTCTGTGCTTTTTAAAGTAAGTGGCAGCTGCCATACAGAGCAACTGCCCCGGTTGGCCTCAATGAAAGCAGACTAACGATAAAAAAAAAATTTTTTAAAAAAACCTCTCAATATATTTTCTCAGATCGTGGCCCGTTCCAATGATAGCTGCTGTTAGTTTCTGGGGGAGTCAATCACAAATAAACCCCTTCCTCAAACAGGCACATTGCTAGAAATGTGTAATAAGTGTATGTTTTCAATAAGCACTTGCAGTTGACTAAATTACCAAACACCTAGCCGTCCATTTTCTGTCACTTATCCTATGTCGTATAAAACAACCGGCGACCTCACCAAACAACCAAAACCAACCAACCAACTACCTCCCTAACAATTAACAAAACCAAATCAACCATTGAACAAAAAAAACCAAAAAACAACCAACTAACCCTAACCAATAAAAACTAATCACCAAAATGAAGCACCCAACCAGCAAACCACCTATTGCACAGCAGGGGTCTCCAAGTTCAGTCCTCGTGAGCCCCTTTCCAGCTGTTTTATATGTAACCCTGTTCCACAACACCTGATTCAAATGATCAGCTCATCAGCGAGCTTTGCACAAGCTTGATAACGATCCTGATCATTTGAATCAGCTGTTGTGGAACAGGGTTACATATAAAATAGGCTGCTTAGGGGCTCACGAGACGAGACCCCTGACCTACAGTAACCAACCAACAACCAACCAAAATAAGCCAACCAACCAACGGGCAAAAACGAATCCACTAACCAACCAAGCAACTATAATTAAGAAAAATGAAGCAAGGCTATCAAATATTAAGTCACCAACAGCCATCCTTACCAACTAGCGATAAGGGTACCAATTTGCCGTGTATTTACTTGTACGCAGAACACACCCGTCCGTATTCCGGAAGGCCTGGTCTGAGCACTCACACATGGTCTGTCACCCAGGACACTTCACTTCTTTCCATGTCTGCATCCGTCACTCAATGAGAAGCAGGGAGCGGTTGCCGACCGTCCACTCCTTTCTCCTTCCTCCTTCCTCTGTGCCTTCTGCTGGACATGTCCCTCCATGGAAAATGGACTTCAACTTGAAATATTGTCAAACGGATGAAAATGAAGACCTCCAAGCATTGCTCATGTACCCCACAGTAACAAAGTGTAGCTAATAGAAGACTATGGTGACCGTTTTCTCCTTTTGTGTGTTCGTGACGCTTCAAAGTGAGCCGAGAGATGCCGAGTTAGCCGCGATTTAGTGGACGGTGCTATGCTCGTTGGTGTTTTATCGATGTTTTAACTGTAGTCATCTAGCATTGAATGTGACACGTTGGGATAAACTCTCGTCTAACGGAGTACTTTGCGACAAGGCGGCCAAATATTCTCTCTCGTGGAAGGCTTTTCCCGACGTTCCAAGGCTCCACCATATCGGATGCTTGGACATGTTTGGACGCGGCGAGGCAGATGGTGAAGGCAGAGGGCGCAAACCCCGGTTAGCGGCGGCATCCAGAAATAAGTGAAAACACATTTTGTCTGACGAGAATGTTTTGAACAAATGGTGGGCTTTCATACAGTATGTCACTGCTAAAGAACGGGGAAAAGCGACAAAAACACTTGAAGGTTTGCAGCAATTCCTTTTTAATGTGACTACCAGTTTGGCCCTGTCATTGTGTTTTCTTTGGTTTTTCTCTCACATTCCATCCTTGGACGCGTTACACTCCATCAGTGTTCTCCTGCTGAGCAGTAAATCGGAGCTGTCCCAATTCGTTACGATGTTTAGTTCGCTTTAGAAAAGTACACACACACACACACACACACACACACACACGCACCGACATGCACGCACGCATACGCACACAGACTTGATGAACACCATGCTTTTTGCAATCACTCATTTGCTTACTACAGTGGAACCTCTAAAAAAATCAACCAGGTTGTCCAATTGGGACCTTGACCCAATTTGAACGTCAGCACGTCAACTGGCGTCAGCGCATGTCACAAAAGCACACAGAGATTGACTTTGCTGTTTCTTTGACTTTCGAGAGTTGAAAATAAGTATGGGCATACAAATTGGATGAACTAATTGTTCTAATAAAAAAATGTAAATAAATAAATAATAAGAATAGCAATTTATTGTTACATTTTCCCATAATCCGTCAAGGACATTTGGTTTACAGTAGTGGTTGCAACGACTTATTTTGTTCTTACATTTTATTATTAGCAGCAGTTAATTTATTTTTCAGGGCAGTTGGAGTCCATCCCAGATGCCTTTGAGTAAGAGATTGGGCACACCGTGGACTGGCCAGTCAATCACTGCATCCCATTCAAAATATAATGACAATGTAAATGACAATCGTGAATTTGATCCAGAATCAACTAAGGGAATTTAGTCAAATGCTCATCTAAGAATGTTCAAAACTGTAATGCGTGAACTCACTCACTGACTATCTCCTGTATTAACTATGGGTTCCAAAACTGAATTTTGGCCATTGAAAGGACTGTGTTGAACTTTAGACGTTCCGTTGTATAGGTAAATCTCATTTCAAGCAAAGGCCACCATACACAAACTTTCATTCCTGCGCAGTCGATCGAGCACACTGTCTTGTTATGTAAATATATATCTATTGATAATATCAATTTGGATGCATATCCCAAACGTTTCATTACCTAACCATGTACTTTTTATACTCTTTATCTAACCATGTGTTTCCATACTGTGCAGCTGCTTCCTTGCCATGTGTGTAAAATAAAATGCTTTGTAACAGATCAGACTTTCTATGTGACACTTGGTTTGATGCACTCTGCCGGGTTGAGGAATTAGCAGCTAATCCCAGAAAACGGATTAGCCTCAAGGGTGTGGATTAGCGGCCCCGCCTGTGGCTGTGACGGTGTCTAAAAGCGTGCGCCGCTGTTAAATCGGCCTACGTCACACATGCGCACGTATGCACGCGCACAGTTGGCGACACTAAACGAGTGACGCTAATATGTAGCGCAAGCGTGCGGGTGTGTTGATGTTGCAAGGGACAAATGAATGCAGATGCTCGTATTTGTTTATTTTGCTGGATTCAGCAATGGCGTCAGTCGCACAGCAGGAACAAAAAAAAAAAAGACAAGTTGAAGATCTAAGATGCTGGTCTGCAAACTGTTTTTTTTCCTTTTTTACTTGAACTTTCAAAATCACTCCAAAAAAGCCATTTGCCTGTGTTTTATTGGCCCGCTCTATATTCTAACAATAACATTTAAATAGAGCCTGCATCAAAGGGTTATGAGAAAAAAAACATTGTTAAAAGATGACAATTAAAAAAAATGAAAAAAGTTGAATGCTACAATAGTATGTTGTTTTCTTTCTTTCAAATGGTCATAAATGTTTAGTATAAATGTTGACATTTGTTTTTATAAAACACACAAAATGTAACTGTTACAATATATCAGAGTGTTTTTCAATCATTTTTAAGTAGAATGTTACAAAATATGCAATTTTAAATGAATCCATTTTGATGTATCACACTTTAATGGTTTTGCTTAGGCGCCAATCACACAAATCTGAGACTACTTTACACTGTTTGTTTCACTGCTTAGCATATGTTGACATGAAGGATATTGAATTAGCTTTAGCATACTTCATAAACACAAGTACAAATGGACCCCCTACTGTCTTCTATTTTTCTGGTTGTGACCCTGAGTGGAAAAAGTTTTACCAACACATTATCAATACAGTATGTGCCGCGAGCCTTCCCAAGGCCTCATCCAGCCATCATTACACAGCTGTGTTGATTAGTTTTCAAATCCGACATGCGCCCTGTGAATGTCTGGCGACCTGTCCAGGCTGTACCCCGTCTTCTGCACAAAAGTCAACTGGGAGTTCACTCATGAATTAATGATAAAGATGGATGGATTGTGGAATTTCTCTCTGAATGTTCTGAGCTCCTATTTACATGCTGTAAGTAGTAGAGTGAACCAACAGCACATGCGCTGGTTGCAGCTATGTGATGCACTCCCTTTTGACTCAATTGTATCTCACCGCAATTCATCAACGATCAATTCCACACCATCCGCAGAGTTGTAATCCGCACCTTTATCCGGATCAGCGCTGATTAGGGGTGCTCAAAGTTACCCAGGTGGGAAGGAGTAATCCTGATAAGATATCTGGTGCTTGTTCCTGTGCTCGAACATCAACAGGTCATGAAGAGACTCAAGATGCTAAGAACTGATTTCAACAAGCTGTTTTGCCGCAACAGTGTGGAAAGTTGTGATGAAACACAGAGAGAGGGGAAGGCAACCACAATGAAGCGAGGCCTTGGAGGCTTCCAAATAAAAAGATCTGCAGCAGTTCTCCCATTGGGCCCTGAGGGACTCCTCCATATTGTACTGATGAGTCCTTTTAGGTGAAGCAAAAGTTGACTTCAAACCTGCATGATCAGCATCTGCGAGTGCTGTTTTTACCGTTTGTTAACTGGATGAGCTAACTCTCCAAAATCCTCCTGGCGCTCGGGTGGTGGCGGAGGAAAATGAGACCGCAAGAGAGGCCCATGCATCAACTTGACTGAAGGCCTCATCAATCTCCCGCCATGCATTTTTAATTCGCCATCGATAAGCGTTTAAAGGGCACTCGCGTTTGAAACGCGAGAGGCGGTATCTGCAGCAACCGGCGCAAAATAAAATATGCGCCATCATAACGAATCGGTTGGGGATGGTTTGGCTTTGCGGTCGCGCTTCACTTGACAGTAATGATAGCCTGCGGGGGATACGGTGGACGTCTCAATGAGCCTGCATGCGGACGCTCTCCGCTTCGCATCGTCTTGCACGCACTCGTTAAGTGCCTTCTAAAGGGTGCATGATTTATGAGCGTGTATTGTCAATAAAAACAGAATACACACGTCTATGTGTGAAGAGGCTGATTAGTCCTGGACATGCCAGCTTTTATCCAAGTCTACACAAATATCAGTGGTGGGAAATATGGAAATACAAATATTTGGTTACTGTTGCCACTGTTACCTTGAAAAAGTAACTCGGTTACTTTACTGAAGACTTCATTTAAAAAGTAACTCGAAGAGAAAGTCAACCCCAAAATGTTATTTACAATATGTTCTGTGCCTCCACTTGTCAAAACATGGCATTCTGATTAATATTGCATTTGTGGAATATGATTTAAGCAGTAAAATGCACCCGTTTTTGTCCATGTCAGGGGGTGTCCATTTTGCCACTTGGTGTCAACTGAAAATGACATCATAGTTGCTTAGGTAAAGATCAATCATGGCTCAGCTTCAGAAAACAGGTGAGGCGTGATTGGTCGTTACCTGAGCAATTGTGATGTCGTTTTCAGTTGGCAGAAACTGGCAAAATTGCCACCCCCTGAGATGGACAAAAACGGGTGTATTTTGCTGTTTCACTCATATTCCACAAATACAATATTAATCACAATGCCGTGTTTTGACTAGTGGAGGCTCATAGAACATAGTTTTGTAAAGACATTTTTGGGGTTGAATTCATCTTCAATTTCTTTACGAATTGCTTGATTTTAAAAGTAACTCAGTTATAATACAAGTGAATTAATTCGTTACAATCAGGAGACGGCGACACCAGCGCCTCAACATAACAATGACAACCAGTTTTGCCAATACTTTTTTGGAAGTGTATTTTTAACATTAATGAAAAAATATTATATCATTAAAATATACATTAAAAAAAACTAAAGACTGTCTTTCTTTTACTTATTTTTTATAAAAATGAAATAAAGACATACAGGTAAGTTGTAGGTTTTCAGTTGTTGTCTTTTACTTATTTTTAGTAGAAGAATGTAAATACTATTTTAGAAATGGGAAAGGCTATTGCTGCTCAGTACCACATGAGCACAACAATTCAACAATTCAATAAAGAAATCAATTACACACCACTCAAATTTACCAAGCAAATGCGAACGAAAGTAGCATGTAGCTGAAAGCGTTCTGGCTAATAGACTAGCATAAAAAATGGGCTCACTTATGTGCTACTATGCTGCTATTCACTTTAAAAATGCCTTTCGTTCCAAGTGGGTAGCCGTCGCATCGGAGGTGTTGCAAAAGGGTAGCTTTAGCTCACTTGATGTACTGTTGTCCGGAGGCCAAGAAGTTTGGGGTTTAAATCCTGGTTTTGACTGATTCCAGTCCAATTTTTTTTTTTTTTTGAACAGTCTGTGTTCACTGTGATGGGTCAAATGCAGAGGTCAAATTTAATGCACATGTGTGCATAATTCTTCTTCTTCTAAGTTAAATTGTGACAGTTTGACCCTGGAACAGATTATTTTAATTGCAATTATTCATTCAAAATCATTTTGAACACCGCTACAAGAGTCAATTGCATTTTTTTAACCCTTGATAATCATGAAAATTGTTCTCATTACTTTAATGGGAATTCTACAGTTCATTTTGCTTGCTCTGAGCCTTTTCGATCTCGTTTTGCTTTCAAGATGCTTAACTTGGGTTTGTGCTTCTGGCGTCAGCATGTCAAGCAGATGTTTGTGGTTAAAAAACAATAACACCATCACAAATGTTCTCACAAGTCACCTGACCACAGCTTAAGTGCAGATGGCCTCACTTTGCAGCCATCGAGAGAATGATTCCCGAGAATGTATTTTTTACAACTATGGCAACCACTCGGATGTTTAGTGGAGAGCAAAACATCGGAATTCATTTGTCAGGTGCTTCCCAAGTTGTCCCGCTTTAAACACAATTCCATGCTTTTGCGCATCCATCCCCCTCGGATTACAGTTTGTATGAATTTGACAATTCCGAATGATGTATTTCGGCTCATGATACTTTTATCTCTTAGCAATGCTAAGTCGAGACGTTTTCTGTGTCGCGGCGAGTTTGATTTATACGCCGCAGATGTGCTGGGACCTCGCGATGTCTCAAGAGAGCGAAGACTGTAAAACAAATAGCTCTGATGAGGGAGCTTTCCAGCATATTCGGCAAGGGAAACACTCAAAGGTCCAACGGATGACAAAGTGCCTTTTCGTTAAGGAGCCTCGTAAAAGGAAGATCATGATGAAGACTGACGAGTCTCCACACAAAAGCGTTGCCAATGATCATCAGTGCTGTCGATGGAGATTCATTGAATTATGATTGTCCTGCTGTGACCTTGCTATTTGGACGTAATTTATGTGATTTTTCTTTCTAATCTTTCAAATTGGTACTCAAAACTTCTTTAATGCTCAAGTATCGAGAAGACGACACAAAAATGTCAATATAATATGGAATATAGTTACAGTGGTGTTGTTTCTAATCACGTATTCATTATTGCTACTTTTGATGTTAAATTATTGCAACTTGGTGACACTCTTAGAAGCAAATGACGATTTGTCGAGTATGCGGAATCCTCTACATTTTTCTGAGAATTTCCACAAATTTTCAAAGTAGTCTGCAGCAACAAGCCAAAGAGAAACGGTTGAAAATTTGGATCTTCCACCTCTACCAGGAGCATTGCGACAAAAATGAGCTGCTTCCAAGTGGAATTCCCACGGAGGCCAGTGGAAAAAGCCGTCACAGAGTTTTGATTCTTCCAAAAGTAGGCACAGAAATGAAAGTTGACCGGAGAGCAATCACGGGAACAATGTCGTGAGTAAGCAGCTAAAACCTGAAGGGGGTAGAAAGTGCTGACATTTCACGAGACGCCGCAGCTGAAGCAACAATGACTTTGAGGATTTCAATCATATCGGGTGCTGGCGACTTGGCGTCTTTGGATTTCTTTGGCTTGGTGCTTTCCAGGAATCAAGCAAACAACCACATTTCATAACGTAACTCCAACAGAATCTGCAGACACACAACTAGGCACGTGACACCCTGCAGGAGGTTGTTATTTCTCCTTTATCTGATTGGCTGACTTGAGAGTAAGCATGAAAAAATTAAGATAAGTTTTCTTTTTGTTGGGGGGCATCCATTTGTGCATTCTGAAAGGAGCAGCCTCCAAAAGAGCTGTTAAAAAAAGATATATATTTGACAAAAACTCATGTGACAAACAACATGTCTGACGTGAATTAGGACCCATTAGCTGACCAAAAACACGCCTGATGTAAAATGCACAAATAAAGCAGCAAACGAAACAATACTCAGCAATGTCAGGTTCTAGGCGAAAGACGATTACATAGTTGGACGAAAATGTACTTCCGGCGATGCTTTGTCCGTCTATTGTTTTAAGTTTCCCATCTATCGTTTATCGCCTAAAAAATGGGCGTCTGTCATAGGCAGATCGACGGACCGGTCCATTGGCTAGGCTGAATGCCCACCTCTGACTTTATTTAACCTTATTTTCCATTATGCTGAAAATAATTCTTTTGCACCGTTTTGTTACTTTGTATTACGATGCTTTACGTTTTTTGCTTTTGTTTAAAATGATGTAGGTTTACATAGCAGTGCATTTGTTTATTTTTCATTACATTTCCTTAGAGTACATCACTTTAGCTTATGATACAGCTCATTACAGCTGTCACAACTCTATGTGTCAATGCATCACATTACGTTAGATTTCTATATAATAATTAGTTACTTTACGTTAGGAGTTTTGTTACATGACATTACGTTACATGGGCTGATGTTGCATTACTTATAATACTATTAGCTACCTAGCACGACAACTTGTCATGTGCTCTTAGTTGCTCCACGTTACATGACTTTGTTACTTACGTCGTTACTTTTACTTTTTTTTTAACTTTACCTTAGTATATATAAGATTATGTGAGTTAACCTTTCATTACAACAATTAGCGTTACATTAGGTTGGATTACTTTTTAATATTTATTTACTTTGTCTACTCCTTATTGCGTCATCATTTTACGTTAGGTGACATGCGTTTACGTAACTTAATGTTTTTACTTTAGGTTAACGTAAACAATGTTGCTTTCATTATGTTATGCCATTACATCTACATTGGGTTTCATTACTTTAAGTTACATGATTTTACATAGTTAGGGTACGTTGCTTTGTTAGATACTGTTGCTTTAGTTTATGTTACAGTACTAGTACTTTAGTTTCTTTACTTCCTCATTCTACTTTACGCTTGGTTCTGTTTCATTCATTTGAATTCAGCGAAAACAGTAGTCAAACCTATTTTTGTTGTTTTTAATACAAACAGTGATTAACCTTTATTTAAACCTGCATGGTGATAAATGACTGATAACATTGAAACCTTCTTAACGTAACTTTCTTTGCCGTGATTTGGCTCAGTCAAGCATCTTTAACATTTTTCTCTCAAAATGTGTGGTTTCATACAATCACACACACATGATTCAATACACGTGATACCCTCCTGGAGGATGTTGTGGTTTGGTCTTTATCAGGGAGGCTGACATCGGAGCACATGGCTTCTCTGTGTAATCAGGGTTCGATTCGGAGCAGCTTCTTTGGCGGTGGCTCAGAACAGATGGTAATTTTTCAACAAGCATCAGCGATATCTTTGGCACTGCGTCTTGGTGATTGTTGTTATGTTCCACAAACTCCCGGCACGGAATGACATGAGGGTCAGCGTGAACAGTAAACAAAGCAAACGCTGATAAACTAACATTGTTGTACTCCCTCACTTCTGCCGGTCATTCCTTCTCAAGAAGCTCATGGAGTGATGTCATAGCCAAAATGGTTTCTTCAGCAATGTGAGCGTTTGGCCGCGGTTGCATAATAGTCTGCTCGGCATAGCCCGGTAATATGAACAGCGCTCAGGGTCTCGGAGGACGAGACTACATCCCAGACTAACATGAATGGAAGTCAGCCTGTTTTCTCTTCGCTCTGTGAATAACACAGCTACGTAATTATTATTCCCAAGGGCACTTTGCTGTGATATCCGGCGGTTAATACGTCTCCAGCGATCTTCAGGATGCACCTGAACGTTTGCGGTTTGGATTCAAGTTACAGTGGAACTTCTAACATCGATAAAAGTTTTACGAGCTGTAGAAGACTTTTTTAAGTAATGCAGGACAACCAGTATCTAGTGTTGTACAATTCAAAATATTTGCTTCCACTTGAGATCCTTACTTTTTAAAAATGATCTATTCAAACTCTTGAGTTTTTGTGCAACTTTTAATCATCCTCCCAAAAAAAAAAACAAATGGAACTGCGAGTTTTTGTGAAATTTTAGATGCATATTAGTCCAAATTCTTTGGTTAAAGTTTTGGCTGATGAGGCATATATATATTTATATATATTTTTTTTTACAAAAGAATTTGGTCTGAACAATGTACTTTTTTTTAAAAACTTAATTCTCCTCAAATCCTTAGTTTGAATGATGAGGCTTTGGTTGACTTCAGATGGGATACCCCTCAACTTTTTCTTTTCAAAATTCATCGAGCAAGCTTAGAATTTTGTACTTAGGCATATTTAAAAAAAAAGGTTCAAACTTTGACAACAAAAAAGTTTAGTCAAATGTTTTGTGTAAAAACAGGATTTGTACCTCTAAATTTGGGGTTCGAATAAAGACTTGAGCTTTATTTATAGAAGACCTAAAGCTGCACTCCGCAGGATTTTGCCTCAACATAGCTTTACAATAGCCTTTTCATTTGAGCATTTATGACTCACACATCTTATAAATAGCAGATTAACACTTTGGCTGTTCAAATTTGAGCAGTGGAGAGTACCGAGATCGGATTTGGGCTTAAAAAGGGACGCGTCTTTCTTTCTTCTCCAAAGGTAAGAAGTGATGATATTGTCATGTAGAATATGCACGTGCGCACGATTAAAGGAGGCAGTCCGCCGGAATTTCAAAGTGTACAACCTCAGTTCAACTGCAAAACATCCAGTGTATGTGCACTGTTCATGTTTTGTTGTTGCAAGGTGTTGCAGTCACAATTTGCATGATTGCGGTAGGTGAACAGTTTTCACATGTGAAAATAAGGGTGAATTTTTGTCCAGGGGCTGCCGCGCACACAGTCGGGATACCTTTTGTGCGAGGCTCTTGCGTAACACGTGAGGATCAGGCGAGTCAGACACACATTGTACTTCCTCCTCACGGGACAAAGTGCTCTCCCGGGGCCTCACAGAAGTTATAAAAGAGCATCTGAGACGCATTGGCGACTGGACGCAGCCACTGTGACGTCACATACTCATTTGTGCGGTTTGGCGTCGAGGGCGAATTCTCAACCGAGGGGGATTTTACAAGTGGAGAAGAAGTGCAGAGAAAAGCGAGGGATGGGCATTTCACTAGATTTTACATACCGTACGGCTTGTCCTCATCGGGGTTGCGGGCAGAGATGACAAAGCCAGGTCCAGGAAGTAAAAACCCTGCCACAGTTTGGCTTTAGCCACGGGTGCTTCTGCTCAACCGAGATCGTTCACTTTTATTTTTGGTTTTTACTTTCTGGACCTGGATTTCCCATCTCTGGTTGTGGGTAAATTGACTTTGGTCAAGAGGCAGTTCACGTCTCGGACTAGCTGCTGAGCACAGACAAACAACCATTCACACTCGCATTCACACCAGTGGTGTCGTGTGTTTCTGTTGTTTCTGTTTTGATCAGAGGTGGGCATTTTACGAAAGTTTGCTGTTCCGTCATTCGTCATCCATCAGCAGCCTGGGTACCCGTGCGTCAATCTGTCCTTTTTTCAAGCCGAATCAAACTTTAATCGTCTGTCGGTCAGCCTGTCATGTGATTTTAACCATCAATCGTCAATCTGGAAGAAAAAAAAGGTCCAACAGATGAAAAATCTATCCATCCATCAATTATCTGAACCGATTTGATTGAAACGGTAAATCGAGTGCACTATGTCCATCATAATGTCTCGGCTTGCTGCTCAAACAGTTTTACACTCACATACATTTGACATTTCACATAGCCTACACTTATTTGCCGATCTATTGAACTGTTAAGTGGGAGCCTGCCACCTTGTGAAATGGTGTGTGGTCCTGCAAAATACCGTTTCACACCTTACTCTTTCCAAAAATAAAAATAGAAATGTAAAACTTCACTCACAAGAACTTCTCTGTAAAACTGTCTCCGTATTCGAGGCTACTTTACTACTTCTTAGCTCATTAACAGTTAGCCTGACTCACTCATGATTCTCTCTTTGTATACAGTCAATGCAGTCTCGGTCGCGTTTCCGTCTCTCGTCAGCAATCAGCCAATGATGGACTGTGAGGTCCGTTCAGTATGACCGGGTTAGTGATGATTACAAAGACAGTTGCCATCAGTTCAGAGTTTGAATAGTTTGGATACTAGAGTTTATATAGCATTGATAGAGCTTGGATAGCGTTTATAGTTTGAACAGTTAAAGAGAGAAAGTCTATGCACCACATTTTATATATAAAATATATCCAAACTGATAAAATATCGGTTAATTGTATAAAATATAATTACACAACTTACCGTATCATAGGGGGAGAATTTACACGCAATATTTTATTATACCCATTTGTGATAATTTGTTGAGAAATTATTTGGTCATATATTTTTCATAATTCACGGTCCAAGCGCCATAATAGTCACAAAAAAAACCACGAGTGTACATTATGTGATCAAGATGCAGCTGTCTGTAATTACACACCTGGCCAGCAGGAGGTTTTGTGAGCACGTTAATTTTCAACAGATGAAAGATTTCCCAGTTTGCTCAAGTGGTTCGATGTCTGACAAGTGAGCCGGTACTCAACCAATGGCCTGGCTTCCTTCATCTCATACAAAAAAATAAATAGTCTTTGATCTTCTTGGTGAATCATTTTCTTAAAAAAGCAAAAATAAGTGTTCCATTTCCCACTTTGATGCGAGCCAGATTCCCTCCAGGATTACAAAGGGAAAAGGGAAGAATTCCATTTTAGCACTTTTCTAAAGAAAACTGACTGCTGGACGGAGCTTCTTTGTCGGTTTGATTTGGATAGTACTTCTGTTTGAGACGCAGACTTTCTAATTCAAATTTCCTATTGTTTTCAGTGGTATATTTGATTTGGAGGGATACGGCGCAGTCTCACTGGTTGACATGTGACCTCAAAAGCCTCAGGGAGACTGAAATGAGAGCTCCTCCGTTTCTCATTCATTTGTTTGGATGTCATTTCAAACTGTGTGATGTTTTTCGCTTGGAGCCAAGCGGTGACGTTCAGCAGTCGCACGAAGCATCCGCAGAACGTGCTGTCCTGGGAGGCCGTCGTAGCCCGGCTGTGGGAAGACGTGTGTGAAGGGAACATAATGAGCTTGCGAAGGTGCAAAGTTTTCAAAGGGTTATGTGCTGGACAATTTCTACTGCTCAGTGTCCAGTGGAGAGTCCTTAAATGATAATAAGTCCTTCTTTAGAAATGCTTGGGAGAACCTGCCAATTGAAACTGCCAAAATTTTGGTGGTCGCTAGTGGTTTTAGTGGTCTGGCTCACAGCCGAGAGGTTCTGGGTTCGAATCTCGCTCAGGCACTACTGCGTGAAGTTTGCATGCCCTCCCGGTGGTTGCGGGAGCTTTATTTGAGCACTTTGGTGTCCGCCCTCCAAAAACTTGCATGGTAGGTTCATTGAAGACTCAGAATTGTTCATCGGTGTGAATGCTTGTTTGTGTCCTGTTATTTATTGCCAATAGGCTGCAAGTCATCTGTGACCCTAATGAGAGAACTAGAAGAAGAGAAAACAATAATATTTTTTTTCCCTTTTAATATTACAGCTATGTTCTTATATAATGTTTTTTGTCTTAATTTTACAAAAATTATTATTGCTTTCATAATATCCAATCTTTCCTACAATTTCAAGTGGGACCATGAAAAACTGAGCCACGATATCGGAGGGTGTTCTGTAATATGATTTTTTTTTTCTCAATCAATTTCGTTTTTTTCACTGCATTTTCACAGCTCTATTCTTGTCTGATTTTCCTCCATGTATTATTCTGTATGCTGTGTTTTAACGTTTACATTAGTAGTGGATTTTATTTTACACTTGTGTGACAGTTAGTGGTAAAAACAAGATTTACAACCCCATCGCATTGTTGACGTTAAAAGATCTGTTTTAATGCTTACTGATTAATAGTAGACTATTTGATTTCTGCTTACACATGTATGCCAATTAAGAACCAATAAAAGAGTCAATAAAAGGTCGTAAGTGACAGTTTGGAATCTTGGAATTGCTGCAAATTAAATTGCTCTCAGTGGGAAATATTGAATTGTAAGTCTGCCAAATTAAAATTGGAGCAGCATCACGAAATTAACTCGGAGATTCTGCTTTACAAACCTTTTTTTTATTTTTCTTTCCTAAGTGGAATAGGTTTCTGGAAAGCCATCCACGGCACATATAGGATTGGATGCACTTGGGAGAAGCTAAGTGGTGCAAAACGCGAGCTGTCCTGATTTTTACATGTATGATGAAGCCTCCATTGTTGCGTGGGGAATCTCGCAGATTAGTGAGCGGGCCCTTCGGCTTCCTGGCTGATATGTTCTGGCTGGCGGCCAGCGGTAAGTTACTTTTGACAGTCGTATGGGAACCAGATGGTCTTTTGCCCAAACAAAGTCGATGTAATCAGGAGGCGGCGGTTTACACACTAACCTGTCAAATGACAATAAACAATCCAGGCTTGTGCGAACACGATGCATCAAAGCTCGCATGTAGCATTGACTGTTGCCATCTTTTGGGAATAAGTACGGATGCTTGTGTGTGCGTGTGTGTGCGCAGGTGGATTATGGAATGTTGTGGAAAATTAGAAAAGCCTCTGATGGAGAAAGGCCATTTTGTGGCATTTGAAAGATGCATTCCATTTTTTCCAATGCGTCCACTGCGAGCCGGGCGGTCAGCTGCTTACAATTAGACCTGCATGTCTTCAGTACTTTGGCCCGCCTAATCACGTCCAGACGGGCGCCTCTCAATCATGTCAAGGACCAGAAGCACATGCGCACACACACACGCACACGCACACGCAACCCCCCCCCCCACACACACACACACAAATGGAGAAATGCACAGTGATGGTCACACCGCTCCGACAAGCTTCGCAACTTTACGGAATGCAAAAGAATTTGATCTTTGACTCAGCAAATTTATATTGAGCTGCAAAAGTGATTTGCAGATTTGCAGATCCGTCCCAGAAATTCCATTTTGAAATGTCACACAAGTGTAAAAAGACTGCCGAGCAGAAGATGTGAAATCAATCAACAATAAAGCACTTGAGATTTACTCCAAGTGACAAAGGGGTCATGTCAAAGTGAGTTTTTTTTAACATCTTCTAATTTTTTCAAGTGTAAAAATAAGTTAACCACTGCTAAGCTCCACCGATGAGACGACAGCCAGTAATCATGTGGATGACTGAGCAAAGGTGTTGCTTTTGTTAGAGGAAAACACATTATAAAAAAAAAAAATAAATCTGAATTTCTAACAATTTCCATTTGTCTTAATAAAAGGTCTGTGACATTCTTCTGCTAAAAGACACAAATGATACCGAATTACAGCTCTTGTATCATGACGCTTAAAATGGATCATTTTTGTGCGGCAGTTGTGGGCATGCAAATGCAGATTATTATATTAATCAGTATAGATTTCATTTGCATTTCCACTCAGAGAAAGCAAACACTTTGTCAATCAATGCAGCGGATGTTTTGCCAAAGCAAACCAACAACCACGTCAATAACTAAGCGACACATTTGAGCAAGTGTCGGATATTACAAGCTAACACTGGCAACACTGTGTGTTGGTTGCTAATCTGTGCTAAAACTGCAGCTTTCTTATTTCTTCTTATTTTACTTTGCTCTCTAAGGTGCCAGGTTATGGCTGGAAAAACTCAATCAACAAATTAGCAAAAAATCAGAACAAGTGGCTCACATAAAACATTTTCCGAAATAGGCAGATCCCAAAAGTGGGCAGGTACTCCAAAGATCCAACTAGAGATGCAACGATTACTGGACGACTAATTGATTATCAAATTAATCGAAAAATATTTTGATAATTAATTGTATAGAAGGTCCACTGATAGTGTAGTGGTACACACGCCTGAGTTGTGTGCGGGCAGCGTGGGATCGATTCCCGCTCAGTGACAGTGTCTATGTGTGCCCTGCGACTGGCTGGCGACCAGTTCGGGGTGTAGTCTGCCTTCGCCCGTTGACGGCTGGGATAGGCTCCAGCAACTCCCCGCGACCCTGTATAGGATAAGCGGTTTGGAAGATGACATGACATGACATGACATAATTGTATAGAGATGTTTGATTTAAAAGTGTCGAAATCCTTGGAAATTCAGCTTCTCAACAACAAATCTAATTTTGATTTCTGTAGTCCTCCATGAAAGCAGACTGATTATCTTGGTGTTTTTTCAAAACAAGACATTTGCAAACATCTGCTTTTACCTTGGAAAACAATGATCAAACATTTTAAACTTTTTTTTCCCTGATGGACGTTATCAACCAAACCAACAAATAAATCGTAATTAATTTTCATTTTGGCATTTTCTGCACTGTTAAATTGAAATAATGTCCGGTTTTCCAATAAAGGGATGAAATTGAAAGATGTTTTTTTTAAACCAGGTTTATCGATTAAGCGACAAAATAATCGACAGGTTAATCCTTTATTAAAATATTTATTAGCTGCAGCCCTCAACCCAACTATTTGTATACAAGCGATCAAAAAGTGAAAAAAATGCCACAATATGTCCCCGAAAAGCCAACTTTAGCGCTGCTCCTGATTTTAGGCTAACTACTTGTTTTTGTTGCCTTTCCCGTTTGCTGATGTCATAATCACCAAGGGTCATGTCAACTTGACACCATCGAATGCAGACCAGAATGCACCAGATTCACTTCAAGGATGCACTGAATCCAATTTTTAGGAGCCTTTAAAACATCTCCCCAGGAGAAGGTTGTTGCCCTTCGAGAAAGGTCAAACATGTGTTCGGAGGTCCATGTGGTGTTTAAGCTAACAGCACACAACCGCCAATGTTGCACATGAAAAAATGTTGCGAAAGAGCAAAAAACAAGGAGACTTGAGGGGACAAATAACCATGGATGCACATAGCATTGCACAGCGACAACATCTGGGAGTCTACCAGAACACTTTCTTAGAGATGCTGTCTCACCAAGAGATTCATTTTTAACAGTAGGCATAACGATTGAGTTGCATAACTCCCTGGAACATAAACACCATCTTCACATAATGAAAGATCACTTTGAGTTCCACTAAAATGTCAAGTAGCTACCCAGCATATTAGTTTTAGTTTTAGAACATAAAAACACGACCACGCGTCAGGCTCTACTGGAAAAGCAATTAGGATGCCTTCTACACTTAAAACTAGATCATCTTTATTGCTCTGCTGATCTAATAGATGTCTCGAGATCTCATAAGACGCACGCACACATGCCTCCACATAACCAAAGATCATCTGAAACGTGTCGACATCACTCACTTAATTTCATCTGAGAGAAATGTTTATGTGCTCAGAGGGAGCTGCTGCTTTCGCTAACGACCGAATCGGAAATTTGCAGTTTGTATTTATTTATTGACTCAATTTATTCATGACCAAAAATCCATACATTCCATATTCTGCTCCAAAAGATTGCAGTTGCTGTTGGTGGGTGTGCTAGAATATTTGACTTACTGTATGTGTTGAGATACACGTGAGCGAGTGTCCTTTGTCCCTTTTTTTTTTTCATCGGATTTCAACCACAAGAGACACTGAGTGCAAACGGATCTTTTTTTTTTTCATTTTGGATGAAAGCAGGAATGGAATGCCTCTTTTAAGCTCGAGCGAACAATAGCAGAAGAGGTGCTTGGAGTTCAGGCCGACCTTCTGGCATAGCCTCTAGCAGGTATTACCTGAGGCTTTTTCACTGGAAACTATTTTAATGGGAAACACAGTGAGGAGGAATGATTTAAAAAAAAAAAAAAGAAAGCTTCTCGCTTCTCCAGGGCTAATTAGACGCTGGCCCGTCTCTGTCAGGCAGTGACGGTGTCTAACACCTGCAGCACATTTCTGCACATCGAGTGGGTGGGGATTAACGTTCACGTGACGCAGCAGTCGTGTCTCCTATTGCTGGAATTATGTAATCATTTGCCTCAAATTAAACACAATCAAGGCCTAACATGCTCGTTACAGGCCTGGCCTCGCTCGCTGCCACGGAGAATACCTCACACGTGCTGCGTGGATGGGAAAGCAATTGTATCGCTATGAGAAGAAAGTTAGAACGTTACAACCGTTATTCCAAGAAATGAGTCATGAAATTGCCGGAATAAGTCGTGATATTAACAAGCAAATTTAAATTTCCACAGAGAGGAAAACGCAAAATTCTCATTAAATGCCAAGGTTTTTTTATTTTATTTTATTACTATTTTTTTTTAAATTTTTCATGCTTTTGTTTCAAACAAAATATGTTTTTTCACTTAACATTACAGCAAAATTCTTGTGTAGTTTCTAGCTTTTCTTTTTAATTTTAGAACTTTTACTTAAAATGTTCTTTTTCTTGAAAAATGATGTTATTCTCGTGACTTCTGAGTTTCTTTCCCCCTTTAATTTGAATTTTACCAATTTTTTTGCCATGAATTTTGAATTTTTCTTCGCTCATACCTTTTTATTCTTGTACATTCACTTCTTTGTTTCATATTACAGATTTATGATAAAATACAATCCCCGCCACATAATATAGTGATGTTGTTTTAGATATAGATATATAGTTTAAAGATTTTCTCATTTACTTAGCTGTCATAAAATTTGTCATTCTTTTCTCATAATATTATAAAAATACTCTTGTATGATTTCCCAAATTTTCCTTTTAATTTTATGACTTTAGTCGCATAGATTTTTCGTTCTCCTTCATCAATATTGAACAACGTCATTCAAGTAAATTTGCTAAGTTTCTTTCTTAATTGCATCACTTTATCTTCATACAATTTTTAGCAATTTACTGGTTTTATGCTTGTCAGAGTTTTGCCTTAAAAAAAGATTCTCTCGTTCCACCCCAAGTGCGGCCTTAGTAGCTTGTGTCAAACAGATTTTTTTTTTTTAGATCTGTTGCATAACTTTCGATAAAGTGTGTCATTGACATCCTGTAAGTGTGTAATGAAGCGGCAGTTGATTATTTTCCGTCTCACCTAGTGAGCTGGCTGTCCTAAATGTGTCCACATCTCTCCCGTCCTCCAACGCTCTGTCTCCGTCAGAGCCTTAACGTTTATTTATGTTAATCAACCGGAGGAATCGAGCGCAAACCAGACCCAAAAATTTTTTTGGGGGTGGTGAGTTCAATCACATTACAAAATCAAGAAAACAAACTCACTTCAATCAGACGACACATCTTTATATTTTGTCTCTATCGACTTGATTTTTGCACTGGGCCTGATGTTATGTCCAGAGGCCATCATCAAAAAAAAATGTATATACACTATATATTTTTGGAAGTATTTTTATTACAACATTTAATGTGCATTATTGAATTTTTGTCTCAGCTGAGCGATAGGGCGGCAGCGTAGCCCTCTATCGACCAGCTGTCTTAAACCTTAGTTTGGAAATCCGAGTTTAGCATAGGCTCTTTGACAAACTGTGTCAGCACATGTGGTCTCTCGGACGTACAAAAGAAACTCGGAGAATGACACAAGCGAAGAGGAGACGTGTGGCGGTGTGGTCACTGTTTACAAACACATGTAAATAGTTTATGCGCTGACAGGCTGCTGTGTTTTCTCACCACGCTGTCTCCTTTCTCACAACAACCACCACCCCACCCGGCTAATGTTCCGCTAGTAAACCTTCCCTCACCTAAAAGTGTCTTCAATCTGAAAGCAAACACGAGATAAGTCATTTTCAGGCTGTCGCCAGCTCAAAATCACATCTGCGATGCGACTTGAGCGACTACAGTAAAGACGTTCATCTGCATTTTGAATTTGGATGCTAAATGGAGTGGTGGAATCCTGGAAATCCGGGAAGAATGCACTTGATACTGTAACACAAAATGGCCGACTGTTTAATAACACACCTCATTGGGTTGCACTTATTTATTTTTTTTATCACAAATTCCTTTCCTTTCCACAAAGTCAGAGAGCACAAAAACCTTTCTGTGATTGCTTGAGCAGCCTGCACAGTTTATTAATTGGATTGTTAAGATTTTACTACGAGTTGATACCGGTTAGCTTAGCTTAGCATGAATACATTGAAAGTGCTAAAGAACTGAGGTCATACAACTGGAATTCAAACAAACAGTCCTTAACATAACACGTTTCATAATTATATGCTTGGAATTTTAACTCTTAATTTTACTATTTTTCCCTTGTAAAATTTGATATTTTTTAAGACTATATATTTTTAGATTTTAAGACTTCTGGTCAAATTTTCATGTTATCTTGGAACATTACAACTTCAGTAAAATTTCAAGTTTCTCATAATTTTACCATTGATTATAATTTTACTCATTATTACAATTTATTTACTTATGTTTCAATAGGTTTTCTTTCATGCAATATTACAACTTTATTGTAGTGTTGCTGTCATAGTTCTTAACTTTATTTTCATAAAGTGTTAAGAATTTTACTCAATAATAAAACTTTATTCTCATAACATTTTGATTTAACCCATTAATTTTTCTTTTCTGTAAAATAAAAGTTTAGTATTACAAATTTAGTCCCCACATTTTGAGTAATTTTCCTCTATGACTTGATTTTCACGCTTTTTTTCCCCCTCATAATATTACCGCAATGGCAGCATGGTGGTTAAGTGGTTGGCATATCCGCCTCGTAGTTCAAAGACTGTGGGTTCAGATCTGGGTTCTTGTCTTCCTGTGAGGAGTTTGCATGTTTCTCCCATGCTTGCGCGTTTTTTCCCTTGGTACTCAGCTTTCCTCCAACATTGCACGGTAGGTTCATTAAGGACAAAATTGTCCAAAGGTGTGATTGGTGTTGGTTTATGTGCCCTGTGATTGGCTGGCAACCAGTACACCATTGGCAGCTCAGACAATAGAGGGCGAAAGGGTGCCGCCTAGTCATGATCACCGCATCACTTTCCTTGAATACAAAAAATGAAAATAAAAATATTTCAAAATGTAAGTAATTTGCATCTAATTTTAGATGGACAGGATGAACAATATACAGTTAAGGATGGATAAAATTGTTTTGCTTATCTGTGATGTGAACTGACGCAATTGCAGAAATGATTGTAATAATTAGAATAGTAATTAACGGTCCACTGATAGTGTAGTGGTACACACGCCTGAGTTGTGTGCGGGCAGCGTGGGATCAATTCCCGCTCAGTGACAGTGTCTATGTGCGCCCTGCGACTGGCTGGCGACCAGTTCAGGGTGTAGTCTGCCTTCGCCCATTGACGGCTGGGATAGGCTCCAGCAATTCCCCGCGACCCAGTATAGGATAAGCGGTTTGGAAGATGAAGAATAGTAATTATAAAAACACCCTTTTGGGGGTGTGCATGAATTACTCTTCTTTTTTTTGTTTTTTTTTCGCCATTTGACGCAGGGCTCATCCCACATTATTTTACTGAAGAGACAGACAACCATGCACATGTTCACATTCACTCTGTCACCAAGTGGGAAGTGAATCCACACTGCCTGTCTGTCAGCGGAGGGAACACCCTCTTTGACTATGATGAATGCGTTTGGACAAATAAAGGCCTCTTCTATTCTCTGCAGTTGAGTAACTAAAATGGTGTGTTCCAATGCCTGCAGGAAAACAGCTTACTTAAGCATAAACTGCAAATTTGTCAATGCTAAGCACAATGCACTAAATCTGCGCTAATGCGTAAAAAGTACTTTTTGACAGAAGCTAAATCGCTGACAAACTGCAGTTTCATACCAACGGATTTGCCTTGTATCCTATCTGGTGTCAACCGAGATCTTCCTCCTTGTAATGTGGCTATCCATCTTTCACAAGGAAGATATATAAGACCACACTAGCGCTAGTAAAAAGCGCACACAAATGAAAACCACATTGAGACTCAATGCTTTGTAATCCCTGCATGTCTTTTCCCAGGTAATAAACATTTGGATTTGTTTGCAAGGAAATGATGGTTTTGACATCGAGGTTTGCGGGGAATTAAAAAAAAAAAAAAAAAGATTCCCTGCATGAACATGTTATTCACCTGAAGTTTTAGTGGTGCTTGCTGATGTTTGAGTCGTTGAGCAGCAACCGCAACAAGTGTTCAAGTCATCAGCGTTGACGTCATTGGCGAAGAGAGAGAGTCCAGGTACCGCCTCGATGTTCCATCAACTGTCGAGGCCCCTCAACACAAACTTGGACACAACCAGGAAACGTCATCATATCGTAATGCAAATATAAAAGAACCTAATCATTACTGCAGATGAACCTAGAGTGCTGCGGGTACGCACAGAGCTGGATCGTTGACATGACTTATGTGTTGAATTTGCTCCGTGACCAAGCTTACAATTCAATTTGCTCGTATATGTCAAATTTCAGGTCATAACATAAAAAAAATTAAAAAGAAAACACTTTATTTTGTTGTCCCAAATTCAAAACAGAGGTGATGCGAGTGTATTGTTGAGGATGAGTCGGGCAGAGGAATGGAACAACTTGATTAGTGAACAACACAATGGTGTTGAAACCCCGGTCCCTTGCTTTCGAGAAATCTTGTGGCATCGTATGAAGTTTCGGAAAAAAGTACCAATAGATGAGATTTTCTGAGAATAGCTGATAGGTTCCACACACAAAAAAAGAAATGTGAATACGTGAATTTGTGAATAGTGAACCGTGAGGGATTATTGTAATGGATGTGCAATAAGAGGTGAGAAGCACAATTTTCCCTCCACCAAGGCTTTGAAAGTAGATTATTAAACTTTGCACTGAACAATATTCTCTGGTACTTAAACACAAATGATGGGAACACTTGGCAGCGATCTCCGAACCACATGCACGCACACAACCCACTGTTTAGTTTAAGAGTCAATGCAGTCATATTTTCCGCTTGCTACTGAATGCTGAAATTTGTCATTTGACATGCCACAACTCTGTTGAAAAAAAAAAAAGGAGAAAATCCTTGAAATCAAACAATCAGCACAGTTATTGAATCGAATTTTGACTTTGAATGCCTGCAACCCGGAACACAGCAACTCAATAAGGCGTTCAAGGCATCGGTGAGTGGAAAAATCATCTCAATTATCTTTTTTTTTTTTCCATCCTCCGCATCGCAAGCAGTTCAAGCGAGGGAAAAAGTGCAGGCTTAAAAGCTGAGCTGTGAAAAGACCTTCTTGCTCTTGGCCCACAAGCAAACCTTTCCAAAGTCACGAGCTTCACGTCCGAACATGGCAGTGTCACACTGGGAGGGCTTTTTGGCGAGTGGTTTTCCACTCAATCTTTTTTTTTTTCTTCAGGGAGTTTGGTGGCCGGATGAGAGGGGACAAAAATCCTGGAGGTTTTCTTTATTGAGTCTGTTCCATTTTACGGAAACTGGCGCAAACTGGCGCTCTTTTACGAGACCTTGTCAAAAAATGTTTTTTGTCTCTCCGTGACACAGATTTGTGCTTGCGTGGCGAGCGCGTGCTGGCAGGTGACGCTGATGATGTGCTGAAAAGCAATAAAAGGATGGAAAAGAATGATGACAAAAGCAGAGCAAGGCCCCATTGTCCTCCATCCTCCGCGTCATATAAAGGGTCTGTGAAAGACACTTAAAAGATTCCCAGACACTTCATTAGGTACGCCAGCATTGTACCACACAGTACAGTTACCTGGTTGAGTTGCATTGTCAAAAGTTGTAAAATTGCTACATTTATCATAATAAAGCTCAGCTTTGATTGATACTCTCACATTTGTTTCACTGCAGCCAGTTGAGGGTGTACCTCACCTTTTGCGCAGTGTCAGCTGGGATAAGCTCCGGCTCACCCACGATTCTGCTGGGGACAGAAAATGTTCGGATGAATAGATGATAGACATCAAATGGAAAATTGACATTTCACATCACTTGTACACAATTAGTTTGGATTCTGGAGTGCCTGCCCATTAAACACAAAAGTACCTTTTGTGGAATGTGTCTTCAAACACGTCATTCAGACGTCGTTATTTGTCTAATACATACATACATACATACAGAGGTGGGCATTTCACTCAATTTTGCTGGTCCGTGCGGACCAGTCCGTCAGTCTGATGGAATGCCCACCTCTGCATACATCCATAATAATGACCCCGTCCCCCACACTAAGTTTCTTCCACCCTCAACTTGGCAGCTAGCAACCACAGCAAAGACCTGGAATTCTCTTGGCCAGGCTCCAAGGAACCACTATCATATCAAAGCCAAAAGCTATGAGTGGGGCTCCAGTGCTGTAGGATGCATAGATGAGTAATGTCAGAGTTCGCTTATGAAAACTGGCACCTAAGCACACTCATGAGCACATTTTCCACTGCCAGATAAAAAATGCATGACACTTAACTATTTGCTAACATACAACACACAGAGAAAAATGTGACATACAGTAACGCTGATAAGTAAGCATTCAGTGAAATCCTGTTGTATCTGTGACCATCCGACTTGTTTGAGCCCAACCCCAAGATTGATTCCTGAACCTATTGTAAAGTAAAGTAAAGTAAAGTATCCGTCTCATTTTGACCCCGCAACTAAATTCACACAAAAGTTCCTGGAATCCGAGTGCACAGCGTTTGTCCGAAAGTTCACTCAGTCACATTTTGAAGTATAATGCAACTACAACCACAATTAAACTGGAGACACAATAAATAATCAATTAATCGACAACTAATCAATTATGAATGAAATGAAGTGATAATTATTTAGATAATTGATTGATTATTACAAGACCTTGTTTGATTGAAAATACATACCAACCCATTAACTGAATTAATTAATTTACATTTGTGCATTTTCTGCATTGTCAATTTGAAATAATATCCAGCTTTTTAATAAGGAGATGGAAATTAAAACAGAGTACAGACAGAGTAATCGATTATCAAATTATTATCATTTTCAGCCCTTAAATTAAAGTAAAATAAGAATAATTTATATAGTTCAGAGAATATCATGGAGGTCCACTGATAGTGTAGTGGTACACACGCCTGAGTTGTGTGCGGGCAGCGTGGGATCGATTCCCGCTCAGTGACAGTGTCTATATGTGCCCTGCGACTGGCTGGCGACCAGTTCGGGGTGTAGTCTGCCTTCGCCCATTGACAGCTGGGATAGGCTGCAGCACCTCCCCGCGACCCTGTACAGAATAAGCGGTGTGGAAGATGACATGACATGAATATCATG
Organism: Filicampus tigris; assembly: GCF_054856515.1. Lineage (NCBI taxonomy): Eukaryota > Metazoa > Chordata > Actinopteri > Syngnathiformes > Syngnathidae > Filicampus > Filicampus tigris. The sequence goes on from NC_141230.1 coordinate 9,128,840, forward strand.
GTTTAAGATGTTCCACAGTGTATCCAATTTGTATTTCTACAATTGTTCATGACAACAGTTATAGTTGATAGTGATATTAACTAAAAGCTCTAAAGAGCTTAATAGATAAATCAAATAACTGCATTTAATTATAATTTATTTCCATTCACAACAAATGAAACATACCATCTTTAAATTTTAATCAATAAAAAAAATGCAAGCAATTACTTGGTTTTGCCATCACCTCTATGGCCGCCATGGTTTTACTGTGTCCTGCTACATGGAAGTGATTCAAAACATTGTTGTATGTAAAAATATACTAATTTTGTTTAGACACAAACCAAACCACTAAAATCAGCCAAATCAAATATGCCAATCACATACTTGATTGGGGGGTGTGGAAGACGTGATGATGTCAGTACAGGCTGGATGGAGAGGGGAAGGGCAACTGTCAGATGTGATCTGTGACAGAGGAACCAAAGATGAAATGAAAAGAAAAGTTATAGGACGGTGATGAGGCCTGCTATGTTGTATGTTTTGGAGATAGCAATGGCCTGAAGACAGGAGATAATATTTTAAGCTGGCAGAGTTGAAGATGCACAGGTTCTCTTGGGGATTGATGAAGATGGACAACATCAAGAATGAGAACAAAGGGACAGCACAGACGGGAAGGTCAACGTTAGACAGGCCAGATTGAGATGGTTTGGGCTTGCCGAGGAGGGATACGGGCTCTATTGCTTGAAGGACGCTGAAAATGGAGCGGTCAGGTAGGCAAAGAGCAGGACAAAAAAGGACATTTATGGATGTGACGAGGGAAGACTTGTGGACAGCTGGAGTTAGAGCAGAAGATGCAGAGGACAGGGAGAGATGGATTAGGATGATTCACTGTGGCAACCCATGAAGAGGGTTAAGCCAAAAGGGAAAGAAAAAAAAAGATGTTTGTTTAGACGCATAATGGAAATTAAAAAAAAACTCGGAGACCTTGCTGACTACAGCCATGAAAAACAGCGGAGAGGAAAGGGGGTGTGAAACAAGGAGAGGTGGTGTTGTCAAAGCAATTGCTGCAACTTTTGAAATTATTAGACGACCACGTGAATCCAAAGCAAATGTTATTCCTCAAGTATGACAACCCTGACAATAACAACAAAGACCCGGATGCCAAATTCAGTCCCTCGTGTGGTGTTTTACTCAGTAAAGTAGGCTTTTAATTTGGACCGTGACAAGAAATAATCAGGAAACATCTAAACTTTTACATGAACTCTGGATTTGTTTTCATTCGCAGTCTGTCCAAGTGAGAGTTAAAAGATTTTCAGTAAACATAACAGAGAAAGACAGTGATGAGTGAACCGCAACACATGGTAATCAAAACTATCTGAGAGTTTTTGAGGCTTGCACACGACTGGATCCAGCGCTTTAGAGAGAGCATCGTATAGGTCCAGTCTTGATACAAACCAGGCAGAATTCCACACAGCAAGCTCGGAGGGCCTCTTTCTGGAATCAGGTAATAGCCGAGAGGATAGAAAAAGAACAACGTGGAAAGAAGTGAAGTTGGTGTCAAGACAAGTTTACAAGGAAAGGCAAGATGCAAAGGGAAGCATAACCTGGCTATTCTCGTATGGCTGCTTATGACAATTGTAACTTTGAACAAAAAAAATCTGCGTATTAACTAGCATGTAGTGCAAAACGTGAGTAGCTAAACGCAACATTGCAATTTTGACACGCATCTCCGTAGGATGCCAAAACTGTCCTTCAAACACAGACTTCCACGTCAGATCACATATCCGACTGAAGAAAAGCAACGAACCCCAGGACAAGAACTGATTGTCCTTATGTTGTTTAAATAAACCAAATGCTGACCAATTTGGATCATGGACCTGATGTGGATTGACAGTAATGGCTTATTTTCCCAGAAATGTCAAATCTGGTGGCTTGGTTAGCAATTAAACTATAAATTAGTTTCCATTTCCATGTAAAATATTAATACAATAATTTGATGACATGGACAGATGAAGACATTTTTCTTAGCGGCTGGGACTTTGACTTTTTGATTCGGATTAATTAATTACAGGTAAAAAAAAAAACAAATTAGATCACACCTTTCCATCTAAGCAAGCTAACCAACAAAGAGCTTTTCTCAATGCCCTAATTCCTGGCACACTAAAGACACTGATGAACTTCAAGTGACATAAAGTTAAATGGCCAAAGAGCATGTTTGAGTGCAAATTGTGCAACTAGAACATGCTTATCACCAAAGCACCTCAAAGACTAAACTACCAACGTAATGCAAACACGTTGCAGCTAGCACGGACACCAGTATGAGTTTTCAGCATGAGCATTCAAAGTCAGCTAAGAGACAGAAATGGCTTCCTCCTCTTGATTTGTTTTGAAAGTCATCAACAGGTTGAAAGCATGCAACATTCCCAAAACATCCACTTAAACATTGGAAAACGTCAACCATACATGTAGCCGCGAAATGATTTTGTCCAAGAATAGTCGTTTTGCTTTATGTCGCTCTCAAGAAAATGGTAGAATATCATATTTAAGAAATAAACGATTTGTGCTTGCCCACTGTAGTTCAAGTTCGGAAGAGTCATAGATCTCATTTAAAAAAAGCCTGGGGATGTTATAAAACGTGATGTCATGAACTTCCTCCCAACCGACAGATCCAGTCAGCAAGCGGGCCAGGTCAGGTTGATTACTCCCTGCGCTCGTCCATCATTGAAGCAGACTGTTATTATTATTATTGTCATTATTATATTTAATGGGCTCTCTGGTTGTGATGAAAGGCGTGCTTCCATTGCAAAGTCCTGCTTCCTCGGGGGACACGCCCCCGCTGGCGCACGCCCTGTGTTTCCTGTCTCGTGCAATGACATGTGGGATAATCAACTACTTTGGGAGGGCGGGGACGCTGCACTACGCGTACACGCACGTGCGAACCGACCATGTGTGCACCATGCACACACGCTTACTACACACGTCGTGTCCTTGAGGCCCACCAGAAAGTCTTGGCCGGCCACCATTAAAAAGGGGAATGAACGCGCACACGTAAACTGCCTAGAAACACATGTTTAAGAAAAAAAAACAGTAAATTGGACGGTTGTAAACAATAATATATTGTACGGTTCGCAGTTGAAGGAAAGATCAAGATGTAATTCTGTCACAAGGCACGTTTGTGCTACATTTGACCTTGGTGTGTCTCCATGGCATCACCGGAGAATGTATTTATAGACTGCATGATGAGAGACAATGTTTCCATGGAATATAATGGTAGCCCTTAACGATTTTGGACTCCCAAAAGCTGACTCAGTGTGTGCGTGTGTGTGTGTTTATTTGGTAACGTGGGCAGCCAAACCAGGAAGCCTCAGCACGATGCCGGGATCAAACTCTTTTAAGGGGATCAAAAAGATGCTCCCAAATTGCTTTGGCAGTTGCGCTGGCGCACGCACATGCACGTTGGTGCCTTGATTGGTTGGTTAACTGTTCTTTGTGGCGTTTGCATGGCTTATGTCTCCTTTGGGTCACCCGTTGCGCTCCGAGGTCCTCTCAACATTAAACGTGCCAGTAACCAGTCCAAACAATTTGTCGCTACACTCGAAGAAAAAGAAACTTATTTGAAGACACATTTTGATTCTTTGGCACTGTTCTGCTGTTTTCTGGTGTCGACTGTCTATGTGTTAGCAGAGCTCGGCATTTTACAAAAAAATTCCCCTTCCGTTTATTCGTTTAGCCTCACCCCGAAAATAGACCAAAGATGATGACATAGATGGAAAAATGGGCTTCCGACTATTCTTAATCCATCTGTTTTTTTTAAGGTTCCCGCCTTTTGTTTATCACTTACAACATGGGCATCTGTCATAGGCAGATTGGCGTACCGGTCCGTCACATAGGCGGAATGCCCAGCTCTCTGAGATAGTATCATTAATTTGTGTTTGAATTTACTGCTTTTACTGTCTTTGTTGTTGTACTATTGTTATTTTGGATGGATGGATGGATGGATGTTCTATGCGCCCCAACTAGTCTAAACACAGCATTCAGATTAATACTGCATTTGTGGAATATGAATTTTGCAGCAAAATCCACCCTATTTTTTCTATCTGAGGGGGCGGCCATTTTACCACTTGCTTTCAACTGGAAATTATACCACAGTTGCTCAGGGTTTAGGTAACAACCAATCAAGGCTCACCTGTTTTCTAAGTTAGATCATATGCCAAAACAAGCAAGCTGAGCCGTGATTGGTTGCTATTTTGGTGCAATATTACCAGTAATCAGAATGCTGTATTTAGACTAGTGGGACATATTATTGTAATATTTTGGGGGGGGGGTTGACTTCTCCTTTAAAAGGGTCTTGTGTACTTTTGGCTGTTGTGCCGTGCCCTAACTTGAAGTAATTGGAGAAGGCACAAACAGTGACCTATGAAGTACAAGGCATCTCTGGTTCTCCCGACATACAAGGTTTCAAGATTACTAATGGCACAGTGGAGTAATAAAAAATCGGCATGCGGCGGAAGGAGGTAGGAGAATAAACTGTTACATGTGTTGCCAGATACTCTTGTCTTAGCTTCCTCTTAATTTCATTTGATTGTTTCATATGTAGGTTAGGTCACCATGGTAGGAACAGATTTCTGGCGACCTGCAATTTAGTGTTTGCCAACCTTGTTGAGTCAAGGCAAATTTTACATTTTCATGGCACACTATCAAACAAAAATGTCACAAAAAGTGGTTACACATGTTAATTGTGTACCTGGAGCCATCTATGGGAAGAGTACAGTATTTTATTTGTTCTGCCTGCCTGCCATCATACGTCAATGGCATAGGTTAGGTTAGGTTTATTTCATAGGGACAATTATACATATACATATAAAAATACAGCAGACTCTCTAAAAAGTACCAAAGTTTATGATAGATTTCAGATTTTCAGGTAGAAAATCCTAAAATTTCACACTTTTTACAGAGAAGCGACCCTTGTGAGGATAAGCGGTATCGATAGTGGATGGATGGAGGAAGTCAACTCAAACATTTTTTTTTCAAAGACATGTGTTCAATGTGGGCCCACTAGTGAAACAAGGCATTTTGAAAAATATTACGTTTGTGGCAAAAGAGTTAATCCACCCAGTTTTAGCTAGCTCAGCGGGCGGCCATTTTGTCACTTCTGTCGACTGAAAATGACATCACAATTGCTCAGGGTTCCGTTAACGACCAATCACGGCTCAGCCTCAGCCTCAGATAACAGCTGAGCAACTGTGATGTCATTTTCAGTCGACAGAAGTGCCAAAATGGCCGCCCCCAGAGATGGCTAAAGACGGGTGGATTTTGCTGCTTAACTCATATTCCACCAACGCAATATCAATCAGACTGCCGTGTTTCAACTAGTGGGCCTGCTGGGAACATATCCTTGAAAAAAATATGTTTGGGTTGACTTCCCGTATAACGGCTTGGCACATTTTTTTAATGTAGCTTTTAAAAATCAGCTGAGTCTAAAATAATCATCAGATAACTTTTTGATGGAAAAACTTTTGGAAATACTCTGTATAGACGAACAAAGATATATTATTAGTTGTGAATAAATCATTCTTGGACATTGGGTAAATTCCGGCAGCAATCTAACGTGACACGATACAGTGGTTGGGAATCGCTTTATTTGTGTAGACTGCACACAATGACAAATCTGCAGCAAAGGAGAATGATGAGTTTGACGGTGAAGGTCTGTTACCTTGACCTGACGAGCATCTCTCCACATGCACTCAGATGTCTGCGTTTCTTCTTCAGAAAGCAGGATCAAAACCTTTAACCCAGTTATCCCGACGCGAAGTCACAGTTAACAGACTCAGTTGCTGCAAACAACCAATCATTCGCTCCCTGTTTATCGCCCCTTCACTCTTTGTCTTTGAATTCAATCAATTTTCAAATGTTGGTTAAAAATGCAATCTGTGACTTGAGGGAAGCAAGTGCCCTTGATGTACAGGCAATTAACACTAAATGTTTTCCCAATGGTGTGAAAATGTGTTAAATGCTCCAGTGTGTCACAATGAGAGGGAATGTTGACGGAACTTAAGTAAAGCCAGAACTCCAATGAGGAAAAATAAACAATGAATTGCCAAAACATTGACAATGGGTTTATTGCAGCAAACATGAATATGAAATTTTCCAAGATATTCTGTGAGGTCTGCTTTAAATAGACTTAAAGTGTGATGTATTTTCACAATTAATTCCCAAGTGTCCTAATAAAAGTATTCTGGCATTCCTTGGTCAAAGTACACAAGGATAAACAAGTACAGCAGACTTAACTTCCCTTTTTTGTGGGAGAGTGGTTCTGTCTCATAAAAAAAGAAAAGAACCAGATCATTGGCATTACCACGACGACCCGAGACAGAGCTATGGGAGTTGCGAGTAGGTGAGTGCTTACATGTTCTCAAACAACCCAGACTGAAGATAAAAGTGAGTCCCACAAAAAACATCATTTCGCTGACATTGGGCTGAAACCATCTATGTCACAATTTGTTAGATTTATTCCCCACCACCACCAGCCCCCCCCCCACGCACACACAAATCTCTACTATTAGTCATTCCACATATGTGGGTGTTAGTATTTTTACAAATTATTGACCAATATAAAATGTTGACAGCGGCTTGCTCGTTTTGACGATGGAATGTTGATAGTGACCGTACAAACGTGCCACTTTTGGGCTCTAGTGAACAGTGATGATTTTTGGAGGCACGCCAGCAATTTACATTTTCATCTGTGGAGGCAGTACTTGACACTTTGTCAATCAATGTAGCGGATCCGTGCAGGTAGGAAATGCAGTGGACACGTCTCAAAAAACAAAAATTGGAAGTTTTATGTACGAATGACAATGACAGTTATCAAAATGACAAAAAGTACAGGAAAAGCGAGAGTCTATGTTTTCAGAAAAAGTATTTCAAATGATTTGATAACAGTGCCTTGTTTCCAAACTTTTTCAAATGTTTTAGTTTCTAGGCTCCGGAATTCTGGTATCAAGAATGTAAAAAGCCAAAGGCTGCAGCCCTGAGTTGGGGAAATGCTGCAGCATACATTACCATAACGGGTTCGATGTCAGACGTCACATTTTGTGTATGCATCCACGAGAAAATAATCTTATTGTGCATTATCAACAGGGCATGCATACGAATGCCAAAATAGATGTGCTTGTAATTTAGGTGTTCTGAATGTGACCGTTGCTGTGCATACAAATACTTCCAGAGAGAAGCACAAGGGAAGGAGAATGAAAACAATGACTTGTGTCAGAGAGCCTCTGCTGCAGATGGAAAGCAGAATTGGTGTGGACCCACTAGACGAAGCAGGGAGGGAAAGTAAAAAAAAAACAGAAGAGAAGAGAAGGGCGGGAGTTTTGGCGACAACTCCTTTTCGAGAGAAAGCCAGTGTGTCTCCCACTGACCCCTCCCCTCCATCAGGGAGGTATAGAAGGTGCAGCAGCATCCCAACCTGCAGTCAAGTGTGCCGCACAAGTCCTGCACAGCTCCGAGAAGTCATCCAACCTCTTCCAGAGAGCGTCCAAGCAAGAAACCTGTTACCTCTACCTGCTACCCCACGTGACTTGCGAACCTCATCTGAACCTTGAGACACCAGCGCTGGTCCACTCGTCCCAAGATTCCACACCGCCGAGCGCCGCAGTCATGGCAAGGATGCAGCAGCGCTCGCCCGGCTTTCTGGTCCTCTTCCTGCTGGTCCTCATCGCTGGGATAGTTTTGTCCGGTCCTTCCACGCCACGCAGGAGCAGAGGTAGGACATGCCGACGTTTTGTGTCTGATTATGATGAACCTGCATAGAGTGTATGCCCTGCCTCTCTCCCAAAATCAGCTGGGTTACGGTTCATTTTAGCTATGATACCTGAGGAAAAAACGAATTGATTGTTGTGCAATCCTGGTGGTCTGGAGTTTAAGATTCCACCTGCTATTAAATGTTTCTGCTCTTATGAGACAGAGATTTGGAAGGTTCTCACTGTCTCTCACCGGTCACATTTGCCGCAAGAACTTTTTTTAATGAGTCACGTTTTCCTGAAACAAAGAGAGCACAGCTGGTCCGTGACGGATTTATCTTGGAGGCGTCCCCAGGTTGGAGAGTTCAAAGGCTAATCTTGCAAGACATGCTCACGAGATGAAGCGCCTGCAATTATCACAGCAGAAGGTGCCGACTTTCTGTTGTGGCTCTTACAATCCGAGTTGCACGGTTTTCAATCGAATCAAAGCACCCGCCAACACCACAGCTGTGCAGTCACATATTGTGCCTAAGCATAAGGACCACACACTAAATGTCTACTGTAGTTCCAGCAGCGCAGATGGGAGATTATCACTACAGTGTTTTATAGGAGACAAGTGTTACGTACATTTTGGCTCCCTTTTGGGAGCTCAGAACTTGATCTAGAGCTATTTGCAGAAGTTTATTTTTCCCTCTCTTTCCAGCGGACAAGAAGAAAGAAGCCATAACACAGTCTCAGTAGATTAGATAATTGAGTCGCTGATTGGGAATTTTGGTAAACAGAACATTTTCCTCTCTCGCACTGCACAAACAAACTCCAGACCTGCCTTTTTTCTGCTGCGTGCTGGGCATTCGCAGTTGTGCTGGATTTGTGTGTTCAAGCCCCTTCGAAGCCTTTGATGGTTGTAAAAATGACGTGAGGTGAGCAGCCAGCAGCCCAGCTCTGCTTCGTTAACGCTTGCTGGCAGAAGTTGGCTTGCAGACAAGTCACGGTGTGCAGCTTTGTGCTTGTTTTTCTATTTCTTCTCTGTGGAGAAAGGCGGGTTTTTTGTGTTTCTTGGCTCAAGCACCCGATTTGAGAGTCAAACACATTATGCGGTGAAGTGTTTATTTTTTTCAAGCAATGATTTGAAGATATGAAGGGGTTATACTAAGCTCAGTCAAAACATATGTACTGTGAACTACTCATTGGTTGAATTTTACAGAGTAGAGCCTCAGGGAACGCTGATGTCAGAATGGTCAGGTAGTGCCTTGAGCGAACGTTAGTCCATTGACCAGATGGGGGCGTCTTATGTTACAAAAGCCTTTGCCAACTTTTGAATCAATGCAACCCGTCCACATCTGTTAAAAGCCTATTTTAAGCCATGTCTTCATGTTTAATCCAGCAAACATCATCAAAATGTGACCAAATAAATAAATTCAACACAGCCATGCACAAATACATGATTCTTTTCAACTGTGAGTTATGAGTAAATGTCAAATGTATTGATTTCATTGCTATAATTGCCAAGTTTCTTTTACCTGACCGCCATCACACCACATATTGGAACAAACTGATTTCCCAAGCTTTCGAGGTAATGCATCCCTTTAAACCTCTTAGAAGTGTTGGCGCACCCCCTCTTCAATTTATCTTACCTGAAAATCATTAAACGGTTTGGGAATCTTTTTTTTTTTAACAACAGCCTTTCCCAAGTTTTTTAAGGCACACACCCACTTCAAAGCTCAGACAGCATTGGTGTACCCACTCTTCCCCAACGCAGGCCTGTTTTGCATGTGCTCTTATGGTTAGGCTATATCGATTGAAATTGAGCATTTTGAGTTAAATTTGAAAGCGACTGGAGAATTTTCTTTTATTTTTGGGCAAAAAATACATTGGAAAATAAATCATGTAAATTGTCGTAAAATTTGATGCTGTGCTCACGACATGTTTTTGAAACATTCTGTTTTACAACAGCTATTCCAATGTTTTTAAGCCACACACCCACTTACCTGGTAGAGTCGGCACACCCTCTCTCCTAATTTTCATACGAGACAGCCAGTACGCTTACAGTCCCATGCGCACCCTTCAGGGCCCCTATATCAATCTGGAACATATGCCCCATAATGAGCACTAGTTCACTGTATAGTCCAGGGGTCAATCCTGTTCCTTGAGGGCCGCTGTCCTGCCTGTTTTCCATTTCTACCTGCTGAAACACACCTGATTCAGACCTTCTGCAAACATTGCTGATTATCTGATCATTTGGATCAGGTGTGTTGCAACAGGGAGCAATAAAAAACAGTGCAGGATTGAAGACCCCTTGTAGCATCAAATCTTGCTTCCAAATTCCAAGGAACTTAAAAACTAAAACCAAGTTAACAAAAACAAAAAATAAAACAGTATCCTAGAACACAATGTATGACATCACCCTGTTCACTACCACAACAAAAAATTATTTACGACTGACCCACATTTAGACGATCAATGTCTCGGAAATAGCATTGAGGCAGCCTGAACAAAACCGCAGATCAAGCTCGGATAAATGATGGTGATGGAAATATGAAGACAGCAAAGAGAGGAAGGGTTGCCGGATGAACTTGGAATCCCAGAGTGTCAAGATGATGAAAGATGGCCACTTCCACATATAGGATGGGAGAAGGATGGGATGAGGCGGCGCCGCAAGGGGGAAGAGAAAGCAGCTGTGGCTCTGTTAAAAATATATCCAAAGCCATTTGTAGTGTGAAAACAGCACAGAGGCCGCCAAGGAAAATTTGCGGAGTGCGATCCCTGGCATGACTATCTCTCGCTGGATCAGGGATTGTTCCACAATAGACTCCCACTGATTTATAGCCGCTATTCCCTCAGTCCCGTTTTAACTAATATAGGTCACTGGAGCTGTCATTGCCTTGTCGCTATCTAAATTATTTTCAACTGTCTGTGCCGCAGCTGGCACGAGACACGGCAAGTTTTTCACACTCCATTGCCCTAAATGGAGTAGGCCATAAAACATCTGTTTCGGCTCTTCAATCTACCTCCCATCTTCTAGGACTCTCGCTTGACATCACCCCTTGTGTGTGTGGCAAAAAAAAGTTGGGTTGAGGGGGGATTTACCGTCTTCACTCAGTTTAATTGATTTAAACGATTACGCATGTGAGGGGGATTTATTTTTTTGTTGGGCAGTATACCACACGGGTATAACGTTTATACACATTCATGTAGTTTGGGTGATGAGAGCAGATGTGTTGTGTGACCCACTAAAACGATCACACCGACCTCCAACAAAGACAGTTTTTGTTTGAGACCACAATAATCGGTGCTACAGCTCTCCATGTCTCATATTTATAGCTCTCAAAATCAGTTGGGAAGAATTTATACTTTGAGCATTTTAAGCGATACAAATTCACCGATGCTAAATGGTGGTTTGATAATAAAAAGGAAAATAAATCCACACCCTTAAGTACAAGTATTGCAATAGTATCTTGAAGTATGACCACAATGCCTTCGTCTAGTGAGATTGATTATTTCTGGAATAACTGCTTCCGGTGTCCAAACTATTGCCATCATTAAACATTTATTAACTGTGCAGGTACCTTTTTAACTCAAATGTTACCTTATTGTCATAGAAGAAAAACAAGAAAACTCTCCATAATAAACACAATCTTCCTCGCTTCTTTAACATAAACGGCCCACCACTCAAGTACAGTGTGACCTTTTGATCACGAGTGACACAACAAACAGCAGCTAGCCAGCAGGCGGCTAGCGTGAAAAGCTAGCACACCATTCTGCATCTTCTTGTCAAACATCCATCCACCCATTTTCTATGGGTCTTGTCATCGTATTTGTTTGATTCTAAATACCGAATAGTAAAGGAACAGCAAGTGAATGAAACAACAACAGTAAAAAAAAAAAAAAAAAAGAGTTTTGAAGAAAATTGTGGCGAAAACTCCTCAAATTGTACAACTTTCGGTGCTTTGAGGCTTCAGGGTATCACGGAAATTTGTGGTCAAAGCTGACGTAAGTGTGTGTTTTCTTCACCATTATTACGAGACTCCCTTTCCCGGAGGATCATGCATCACCAGGCGATAACGTCCTCTTTGGAGCCAAGCTCCAGTCTCCGATTTGAGGGTGTTGCTGCTTTTCAAGCCAACAGAATGACCTCTTCTGCTTACTCACCAAAACATACGATGGAGAGGACAATCATTACATGTTTATCAGATTCGGGGCCTTTATTTATTGGTTAGTGCCACATGCTGATTGGTGACTTCATTGCATTTTGAAAGGTTTGCACATGCAGTTAGTGGGAATTAACTGGATTAACATTTGGAGCACGTCTGCGGGAGTCATAATGGTTTAATGAAAGGGACTCATCTTAATTATCATCGTATAATACAAACCATGTTTGTTTTTGTTAGAATGAGGGCGCTAAGTGATCATCTGGGATAGTCTGGAGGGAATTATTGCGTCATTTGATGTGGCCAGATAAGGAAAAGTAGGTCAGCTGACGTTTTTGTCGCTAATAAGCATGCAAGTTAAATGTAATTGATCCTTAATGAAGATATTGGGGTCCCACTGAAAAAGTAAACTTGCAAGGAATAAGTCCAAATGTTATGAGGAAAAAAGTTTTAGTATTCTGAGAATGAAGATGCAATTGTAACAACTTGATGTCAAAATTCAGACAAGAGCACAACAGTCAAACTTGGGAGGGCTGTCATCCATATTTATAAGCACTGATATTTCATTGCGTATAAATTACAAATTACAACTTTTTTCTCAATTCATTGTGACTTTCATCTGTCAAGGTTACTAGTTATTTCTTTAAAAAATACTGCTTTTTCTCATGAACTTTGTAATTTGGAAGGTCCGCTGATAGTGTAGTGGTACACACGCCTGAGTTGTGTGCGGGCAGCGTGCGATCGATTCCCGCTCAGTGACAGTGTCTATGTGTGCCCTGCGACTGGCTGGCGACCAGTTCGGGGTGTAGTCTGCCTTCGCCCATTGACGGCTGGGATAGGCTCCAGCAACTCCCCGCGACCCTATATAGGATAAGCGGTTTGGAAGATGACATGACATGACTTTGTAATTTGCCCACCCTCACAATCCATCCAATAGCCAAACCGCTTGTCCTCAGGCAGTAGGCGGGCCCAACCAAACATTTGCACTCACAAGCATACCAACATAGCAACCAATCACGGCTGTGCTTCAGAAAACAGATGAGCCGCGATTTGTTGTTACCTGAGCCCTGAGCAACTATGGTGTGATTTTCAGTTGACAGAAGTGACAAAATGGCCGCCCCCTAAAATGGATAAAAGCCGGTGGATTTTGATGCTTAACTCATTCCACAAATTCAATATTAATCAGAGTGCCATGTTTAGACTAGAAGAGGCACAAAATGTTGGGGTTGGCTTCCCTTTTAATTCTTAAATTACAGTTCACAATCACAATATTAGGATTTTATACTCACATTATTACTCTTTCCTCTTAAAATGAGACCTATTTAGTGTAAAATTACAAGTTTATTTTGTAATATTTTAACTTGTATTCAGATTATTCCATTACTTTTACCCCATATTATTACTATTATTTTCATTTTATTTTCTTATGTATGACCCTTTGTGTTTTTATTATTTTTTTTTTTTTGCAGTACAAACAGATGTTTCTGGAGTAAATCTAGAACGTAATAGCTGCAAATGTTCCACTTAGACAAAAACAATTTTGATAAACTGGCCTCCTACTTAGGCAGTCAACTATCTACATTAAAGCTACTGTAACACTAATAGTATTTGTTGAAATTCTGTCATGTAGTACTGTTTAGTCTGAAAGATTGGCAAGTAACATTCTGTGGAAAACTCCTAAATCCTAAAGCAATTTGGGGGGGTTCAGAGATTCTCAAGAGTCCATGCAAACAGCAACAATGTGAGTCCTGTAGCTGAGTGATGGATTGCTGATTGGGCCAGTGGTTTAGTCAGATCATCTAGATCTAATCAGCGTACTTGGGAAATATTGATAAGACTAAACAGTTTAATGTGACTTGCAGGCCAAATGGTCAAAGTGTGGAAGGGTTGTGGGTCCGAGCCAGTCTTTGCTTGTATTTGATTTTAAAAACACGTTGCCAGAGGTTTCCTGATGTTTCCTACTCACTGAGCCAATCTCACTTCTGCTTTTGTTGGGAATATTGGTGGGAAAAGCAAAAATAAATGCTTTTGATTTCCTGATGAAAAATCAGGAACACATAGCTGGAAAAGCTAAGAGGGTATTTTTCAAATCCAGGGCTTCCCCCTTTGCAAGTGTCTGTGTTGGGGTCTGGCAGCTGCTAGCGTTATTCGGCATGCAAAGTTCCACTATTTCATTTAGTCCTGAGATTGAAGCCAAGGACATGTGCTTTGGAAAGTTTATAGTTTATAGTCCTAACTACAAAGATGGAGGTTAAAGCCCTTACAGGCTCATCTGTCACTCTGATCCTCTTTTTAAAACCATAAAAATCCACTAATTACTCACTTGTCAAAGTGGATTTGAAGAAGATGAGGTAAAAGCAAACCAACAATCCCACAAAAACACACTTCAACTTGCCAGTCATTCTTTTGTCACGTCTGATAATATATACCAAAAGTATGCCCAGTATTCTGCTTAATGTTCTACATGTTTCTGCGCCAAGTGTCAGTCATCAATCACCGTTATGAGCCAGATTCACTCATCCGAGCATCATGACTTCCAATCATTAATGTCTGCCATAAATTGGCTAATTTATGACCCCAAGATCGAGTCAAGTGTTAATTTAAGTGAGTCACATAAGAAAAATAAGACTAAATCATTTCAGTGTACAGGAGTCCAATGTCTTTTGTTTTTGGCCTTATTTTTCACCCATATAATGAAGGTCTTTACACACATTTTGAAGTTGGTTGAAGCTGGATTTGAGAAATTTGAGAGCTGCAGAGCAGAACCTAAACATTTGCTACCAGTAGGGGCTATGTTTTTTTTCCCCATAGTGGGACATTAATCACATACAAGATATCTATTTGGTCAAGCTATGCCCATGGAACTGAGTTACTAAGTATGGAGTCTCATGTCATGTGGAGAGTCATCAAACTTTGTTGACAAAGACAAAACTACACTTTTTATATGGTTAAAATTTGGTAGCAATCAGACAAAATCTCTTGGATGAGTTCATTTTTGAAGGACCCCTGGGCCTATTAGACATGCCTTCCAAATTTCATGTTGCATAGTGAAACTGCCTTAAAAAAACAAATTAAAATACCAGGGTGAACATAATTAAAGAGTATATGAAATTCCTCGAAATATAGAATAGCAATAACAAAGAAAGCATTTTACATGCAATAATAATCCCATCCTGTCCTGTCCCATCAGTCCGACGCCAGAACATGAAGGTCCGCATCAATGCCACAGGTGACACCATTGTGATGAAGTTTGTACGTCCCAACACCGACACCAAGCTGGAGGGCTATATCCTGGGCTATGGCAGCAGCATGTTCTCCAAACAGTTCATTCCGCTACCGGAGAATGGGAAGCCTTACGAGACCGAGTTTGGTGAGTGTGGCCAATGACTCGCACAAATATACTTTTTTCATAAGAAGATACATGTCTTTTGAACCTTAAATACCATATTAACCTCTAAATGTTGTGTCTTCAGACGCCGAGCCAAAGTACCTTATTGCCGTCCAGCCCATCCCAACCAATGACGTCAAAAAGCACTGCACAGGTATGACTTCTTAAATTGAAAGCTGACAAAAGTGTCATGCGGATTACTGTATTTTAATAACCATTCATCCACAGGGAAAGTGGAACTGGAGAAGCCACTCCATCTTGTTATCGGGTCAGTGACGCCCACGTCAGTTTTGCTCTCTTGGGGGACCCTCCTGAAGACGCCCTACGACGGAAATATCATGAATGACTGTCTCGAGGATGGGTATGATTACATACATTTGGTCCACTTGAATATGGGGGTAAATAATAGGGCAGAAGGTTCTTGTGTTATCTCATCACTTGGCCTTTTCCCCGATGCTAAGAAACTTTCTTCCTCTAACATCCACAGTGTTTGTATGCCAGGAAAACTGCTGACAAAATGTCCACAAAACATATTTCAATGAATGTATTATCTATAGCTCGAATATATATATTTTGCTCTGTTCCGTCTTTGGTCTAGACACTACACAGTGCGTTACCGAGAGAGGAACAGGAAGTGGAACTACCAGACCTGCCCGACGAGTGACACAGTCATTGACAATCTCAAGCCCAATGCCGTTTACGAATTCGGTGTCCAGCCCAGCTCTAAGGACAAGACCGGATCGTGGAGCAAGCCTGTCATCCACAACATCAGCTCAGGGGGCGTTCAAGGTAAATTTGATCACAACGGACCACCTCCATAATAATAACTAAAGCTGCATATTTTCAACGATCTTTTGGTATAATGAACAATGCTCCATTCAATAACCAAATGACATTCAGTTTCTCTATGAGAATGTAGTTATTTATTTATAAAATTTTGTGTTTCCAGAGAAAGTCATAAGGAAAATCTTCAAACGTCCCATCGGCCCTGTGGTATGTACCTTTGCCTTCTAAAAAAAATTGATCAAGGAGTAAAGTAAGAGTTTGAAACTTAATGTCAAAACGCCATCATTTATTACATGAGGGTTTTATTTCATCGATTCATTAAAATACGCTTTGTTCATTGGATATGCTGAAAGAGTTGTTGAAGCTTATGAGAATGAACAGCTCGCCTCACAATAAACATATTCATGAACAGGGCGTGCGTTCGGAAGAATTAATATGCCCTGGAGAGCATGTTGTACATTTTTTTTGTGTGTATGCTATTCTCAGGGTTGTTTGCCTCATTAATTTCCCTTCCAGCTGCCGAATGGAAACGGCATGAGTACAGCCAGGGCGCGACAAGCCAGGTCCCCCGTCTCTAGTGTGCTAGCCTCTCCATTTATTCCAATTTAGAGCCACCCATGCCAGCAGGAGATACTAAGAGCAACCGAATGCTGCAGTAGTTATCAATTTGATTCTTGTGATCATTGCGACTATATTATTAACCAAATCTTCCTCTTTGTTTTTGACCCAATAGAAACCCCTAGCACAAGGTCCTCACTTCCCATTTGCTCCTCGCCATGGTAAGTTAATCAGAGACCCTATTTCTTGGTAAAAACGGTTCTAATTATTACTGCAATAGAAGATGCATTATGCTTTTATGAAATGAAAAATAATTGTATTAATTCTGCAATGAACTTTGAGTCTAAGCACTGGAAAAATCTTTGTTTTGCAGACTGACAAGAGTCGATTCAAACTTTGATTTATTGCAGATTCCAGTTACCGGAAAGTTGTTTTTCTACAACATTAGCCAAATTTCTGTGCAATAGTAAACACTGTACAAGAAATAATAATCACTCAGGCCAGTGCATTGTTTCGATACAATACAATACATTCACGAAACATGTAAAACTACTTGCGATGCAACGCAATAGGATTCAATCCTATTACGATGTGATACTACTATGCGATTAACTCCAATTACAATACAATATAATTCACTCCAATCACTGATTTACATAACTTGATGCTAAACAGCATGTTATGATGCACTCACAGAGTGAGCAGTTAAATGCTCTCCATCATGAGGTGCTCTGTTTACACTCCCAAAAGGTGCAATTTGGCAAGAACAACATGAAAATGAAACAGGATGAAACAAATCTACATAACATTTTTTACACACACATTATTGTTGGTTTTCTAAGAAATACTGTAAGACAGATGTCTCAATGATGCTTGAAGGAAAATGCACAAGTTACACTTCACAATTGTATCTCACATTTCTGTATAATCAGTTATTCCAGTTTGGATCATTGCACATTGGAAGTATCACTACACATATTAGTTATTTTTCTCCATCCCTAATTAATATTGTACACAGGATTAGTATACACAGCCTCTGCTCAACCCAGACCACCTCACACAAAGTTTATTTTCAGAAGAACTGAATCATGTTTTGCACTCCTGCAAAAAAAAATCATTTTGTCTCTAAGATCTAAGGAACATTGACATGTACTGTATAAATAAAGAAAGAAGAAAGCATTACTGTGAACTGCTAAACCCTGATAATCCTTGGGGAAAACTGTCAACATGTACAGTACTTGCACTGAAGAAATGCTTTGACTTTCCAGTTTCTTTTACAGGACTGGGATAACCTTTGTAATGACTTTGGATCTAACCACTCTTCCTTTACTCTTTGTTAGTTCTTCACAATAGGACACAGGGCAGACAACCCACCTCCCGCCACATAATCCCAAAGACAACTCTTGGTAATTCTTCTTCTGAGCATGGACTCAGAAATTTAGTAATGGTCTGAAAAACAAACTACGAAACAACTTTGCATCTCTATCACTTAAGGATTGATGCAACATTTAGTCTACTTTCTACATGTTTTTCATATGATCTAACGTGTACTATATTTGTCAGCTCCCATCACAACGACTAGACAGGAACCTCTGTCTACCGCTGGACCTGCAGCACCTGTGACTACCAAACAGCCAATTGGTAAATAGTGATTAAGTTTGTTAAGAACTCAAACATTGGACCTATTCTAATTTAGAGGCAGACAGAGTGTTGACTAAGAAGTGTTGAATGCTTGGCCCACACTAAATGTGTGATGTCAGCTGTTTAACAATGCTAAAGTCTTGGCATAACATAGCTCTTGAATCCATTTTTAATGATGGATTTTAGGGCCTTGTTGTGTTTTAAATTTATTAGTACTATTTTTTTTTTTTTAATCAGGGATCGGTTTGTTTGGCTGACCCAATTGTAGCCATTCTGTTACCAAGAAAATGACAACAAACAATGGACTGTCTTAAATTCAGTCCATATATTATTGAAGTCTTACAATTTGACTGTATTGGCTTTGCCTGTGTAGTTTTTGGACTTTCTCTCTTATTCTCTTTCAATGGCAGTCAAACCAATTCCCAATGGCCATAAGGCAAGCAATTAATCAGCACCTACTAAAACCACTATCCTAGTGTCTTTGTGAAACAGCCTTTGGATTCATACCATTGAAATCCCGGCTAGGGAAATTGGATAGTTTTGAGGCTGAATGAGTCATTGAAACTTGAGTTGGGTAAAAAGATAATGTGTAACTTAACACTAGGACAAGAATCACAATGTAAGTTTTCAGGTCCTTTGCCTGAATCTCGGCTGTTTTCTGCAGCCAGCTCAGTCATGCTTTTGTCTGTCATTTGAATCAAACAGTATTTTACAGGAAATATTTTCTCTCTTTCTCACATGCCACCCAGGAGGAGGCCTCTCCAAGTCTGTCATTCCTCCTTTCCACAAGGTCCCCTTAGTTTCCAATCTCCAACTTCAACTTCAGATTTCAGATCCAGCTGCTTCTATACCCGTCCACAAGCAAAATGGTGGACAGTCCCAAAATCATGCCCCACATCCATTAAATCTCCACCAACCACCAACACAATCCAAGCCCAGACCACAACAACCCGAAACAGGTTCTCAACCAAAACCACATTCTCATCAACATCAATTAGGATTCCAGTCTGTACCCCAACATGAATCATATCCAGATCAGGAGCTGTACACCATCACAAATAACCCTGTTGCAGCACATTATCATCAAACATCTCAACCTACACCCCTAGCACAGCCCCAGTCCGAAACCAGATTAACACCCAAGACACAGACAAAAACAGCAAGTCAGACAAAGCCACAACCCCAGTCCGAAACCAGGTTAACACCCAAGACACAGACAAAAACAATAAGTCAGATAAAGCCACAACCCCAATCAGAAACCAGATCAACACCCAAGACACAAACAAAAACAATAAGTCAGATAAAGCCACAACCCCAATCAGAAACCAGATCAACACCCAAGACACAGACAAAAACAATAAATCAGACAAAACCACAACCCCAGTCCGAAACCAGATTAACACCCAAGACACAGACAACAACAATAAATCAGAGGAAGCCACAACCCCAGTCAGAAACCAGATCAACACCCAAGACACAGACAAAAACAGCAAGTCAGACAAAGCCACAACCCCAGTCAGAAACCAGATCAACACCCAAGACACAGACAAAAACAATAAGTCAGACAAAGCCACAACCCCAGTCCGAAACCAGGTTAACACCCAAGACACAGACAAAAACAATAAGTCAGATAAAGCCACAACCCCAATCAGAAACCAGATCAACACCCAAGACACAAACAAAAACAATAAGTCAGATAAAGCCACAACCCCAATCAGAAACCAGATCAACACCCAAGACACAGACAAAAACAATAAGTCAGATAAAGCCACAACCCCAATCAGAAACCAGATCAACACCCAAGACACAGACAAAAACAATAAATCAGATAAAACCACAACCCCTATCACAGCCTCAAACCACAAGTCAGCCTGAACCACGACATCGTCCAATAACACAGCTCATACACCGAACACAATTAACAACAAAGCCTGCATTTGAGGCACATCTAAAAAGATCTCAACCAACAGAGCAACATCAACCTCGGAGACAACAAATTCAAACAATGGCTCACGTCCTACCTAAACAACCATTCCAAACGTCAACTGAGCCACAAATTAAAACACAATCTGAATCGATTATCCATTTTGAGACAACATTCCAATCCTTCACTCAACAAAAAAACTCTCCAGAGTCTTGGTCAAGCACAAATAAACAGTTTCAAGTACAATCAACATCCAAACCAAGGACTAGTTCTTCAACCACCGTGACACAACCTCTTTTAAAGAGAACGGCTCGGCCAGAACCACACTCCCAACCAAAAACACAACAGCAAGTCAAGCCTCAAAACCAACGCATCACTAGCCATAGTAACCAACCACAACCTTTAGGTACAACCTTGGCCCAGCCCCCGTCTCATCCTTTGTCAGACACTCGACATGCTTCCCAATTCCCATCAACTGCACAAAATCTGCCCCAATCTGAATCCCAAACCAAGGTAAATCCTGCATCAAAGTCCCAAGCAGAACCGCAGCCTGGAATTGAGAATCAGCCTCGGGGTATGAGTCTCTCCGGCCCCATTGAGGTCCCTCCATTGCAGGCAGTTCCCACTGGTAAACACCTGCTTTCCACACCTCATATGTTAAGACAATGTCAAAATTACAACAAATACCCTTTAGAATATACATGAGTTTTCTCCCATGCAGCTCCTAGTCCACCGGAGAAGGGAAAGCCTCTGCCAATCCCAGCCCTGGCTGCAGAGAAGCCTGATAGTTACAATCTTGGTAAACACCATGACAACTTGGTCGCATTTACCATCACCGCTTTTCGTCCAAACTGTATGACGCCCAGTTGCAACTCAAACCACTGGATGATATCACTGCTTCCCCATCTCCATCTCCATCCTCACACCCACGTCATCGTCCCTGTCACCATGTGTGCTGTCAATTGCGGCCCGGCAGACCCTCCTAACCCCCACCCACTCACAAGCAACGCCGTGTGCCATTCATGTCTCTCTGTCATTTCATTCCTTGGTCTCTCGTCTACATTCCTTTCATCGATGTGCACTGTCATTTGTTCCATTTGGGTAGCGCTAGTCGAGCTCGCAAGTGGATGATCGCTAACCTTCCCGAATACCTCTCTTCTTATCTAGGTACCACGAACCGGAGAGTCGAGGCCCCTCGGTCCCCTACTAGCTCCTCAACTATTCCATCAGGAAGAAACACAACATTTTCACGCATCCGGCCTCCTCCTCATTTCCCTCGCAATGGTGTCAGATCATTGCCCACCTCCTCCCACAGCTCCAGGACCTCTGGGGGTAATGGAGAACTCTCTTCCTCTACTTTGAATCTCCCTTTCTCCTCTTATCAATCTGCCTATCTTTATCTGCAGCTCCGCATTTACAGATGACAGCAGATGGCTCCTGGTTTAGCACAGAATATGTCGTACACACGTTGAAAAGCTGGCGCCTTTCTAATTTCCTTGCACCATCTTGCGCTCTGGTGCCTTCCTCGGCAGTCCCGAAACTCCCTGTGTTTGATCACATGTGCGCTCTCGTGTGGTATACTTCACACCTCTCCCATGAGCTGCATTTGTGGCTTGAGCGTCGGTGTCGTTAATATGATTTACAGTCCCTATTCGCTGGGCCATGTGGGATGTCTGGCTACAGTGCTGGCAAGGACACGCAACATTTTACACCTAGCATGCCAAACCAAGCACGGTGCAAGCAGTTTCGGCAGTCTCATTTTCCTCTGTTTGTATCATCCTTTCCTAAACATACCCACAGACTTCTCAAAAGACTTAGAAAATGGAGAATGAGGAAGGCCAAAATATAAGATTAATGTCAAAGTCATGCCAGCGGCAACTTCAAATCCAACTCATCTCTAAAAACTAGGTCAAAGGCACACATCTTCATCTTTGTTTTCCCTGACTGGACACTGCCAAAAACAGTGACATCAAACACTTCATAACCAACCTTCTTCTCCCTCCAACAGTGCATCATAGGAGCAATGCTCTCCCTAAACCTGGAGCATGGCCCAAAGACAAACCTGGTAAAGACTGACATCAAAAATTTCTTTTCAGCGTTCCATACGCACTAACCCCGTGAGGCACTGTTACAGTATGTCCCAGTGTGTGCACATCATAATAATCAATCATCATCATCATCATGCGCTTTTTGTCACAGTCCACTAATGCTGCTTGTCAGACCTCTTGTGGCTATTTTATTTGTTCAATATGTCTTGTCCCAGAATCAGTTCACGGTTTGTGGCTCAAATAAAAAATTGGTTGAAGATAAATAACTTTGTTAATGATATGGAATATGATCCATCTGAAGTTCTTATCAGCAACATGGAGGAATAGGGTCAGCACATTCTTGCAAGGTCCTTAGTCCGAATCTTGTCTGTAAAGTTTATCGTCCAGCTTCCACCCACATTTCAAAAACATGCATGATTTTGTCTATGGTTTATTGAAGACTCTAACTTGCCCATTGGTGTGAATGTGATTATGAATGTTTGTTTGTTTGTATGTGCGCTCTGACTGACTTCAACCTGTATAGGGTGTATTCTGCCAAAATCAGATTGGATAGCCTCCAACTCACCTCTGAGTCTAATGAGGAAAAACACTATTAAAAAAATGATGGGTAAAGAAAGCCAGTATCACCACAGCTATGAGGTAGTTTGCCGCCTAATCAGGTTGCCATAACATTTTAAAAAGTTCGAGGAATTTCATGTTTCTTTAATGGTGATCAAACCACGTCTGGACCGCACGTGTTATCGCCCTCACTCCTCATTTCCTTCAGTCTGTAAATTTGATTGATTTCAGAAGGCTCTGAAGACTTCCCTGGAAGGGTATTGAAACCATTACTTTCAACTAACCTGCACAAAATACCCAACAACAAAACCTATATCAATTATTTGATAGTTGAACTCTCTCGGTTCCAGGATGACAGTCATTTTTTTAACCATAGGAAATAACAGAAAAACAAATAATCCTTTCCATGGTCAAACTGTCACTTTTATTTACTAGGAAGTAAACATAAGTGTAGTAAATATGGGTCTACTTAGCTCCTGAATATGATTCTTCTCTCCTTAAAATACTTGAGAATTCTTTTGAAATGAGTGTCCCCCCCCAAAAAAAAAAAGCAAAGAAAAGCTAAATCCTCTCGTTAATCATTGTGTTGGATCAGGCCTCTTTCACACATAAGTAGATAGGTGACTTGACCTAGGCCGTTGTGTGGTCTTTGTCCCTTGGATAATCACTGAACTGAGGGGCACGCGCGACAGCAGTCCGGTTTAGATACATATCTTTTTCTGTCTTTTGGGTTCATTTACAAATGGAACTTCTGAGGTTCCGCTCTTCGCTGCACTCAAGGCCAACAGTTATGTAAGTTGCTGTTGGACAAAACAGCAATGATACAAGACATATGTTCAGTTGACAACACATGCTATACATCACTGCACTTTAGCCCAATTAAGCATGACATCATCTTTTTGTGATTGCCAGCCTCTCGTAATCACGTACAGTATGATTGATTACAACATGGAGGTACAGTACGGTATTTCGTATGATACATATCAGTGCATGTTTGCCATCAGCTGTCTGTCATACGGTGGTTAATCTCGGGGCTCATCAGTGAGAATCATCAGAGGATTCTCATGCCGATTCCTCCGGGGACTTTTAAACCAAGGTCATTTATTGGAGAGAAGGAAACAATCCTCAAAATAAATATCTTGAAGCTGCTTTAGATCATTGCCAATTTCATAATCTCACAAGAATAAGCACTGATTTATCTCTGTGATAAGGGAATGAAAAATGACCAAAGGATTGCAGTGTGAAATGCATTGGAGCTGATCTGAACTCCAATTAAGGAAAAGTCTTAAAGGCGAGAGACTCCCTTTGGCCGCAGTGTCTCCCATTAAATGATTTAGTGCGATCTGCTTTAACGCATCACAAAAATAAATCAGGGTTTGTTGCGAAGCGGTTTCCATTTCAGGCCTCCTCGAATTTGCTCACTTCTGCTTACATTTCCAGCATAATTCCCTCATTGGATCAATCAGCGCAGTTACGGCTGAAACTCATTGGCAAGGACTATTGAAGCTTGTAGAAATTTATGGAAAATAAGCATCAGTTCAAACATATCTTTTTAAATAGAAATGAGTCACTCATTAAAACCAAAGTCATACTTGACTTCCCTTTTCTCAGATCATTAGAACAATTTTCAGGGCTGATTGATGTTTTTATTTGTCGTGGACTGTGGCAGCACTGGCTTGTACCTGTATGTGCCATGATCGGGGATGGGCATTTGATGACATTAACACTCCTATAATCGATTAATTGTTACAAATATAATGATAATGAAAGGAAAATTCACTCTCTGGAGGTTCTGAACTCCTGTTTGATGCCAGTGTCATCGTAGCTGTAACAAAATCATGTTGTGTTCTTCAGATTGCAAACTGACTGAATCAAAAGCATTTCTGCTGGTTGCAGCCAATTAGTGTTGTTGTTGTTGACAGTTAGTGTCAACCATTACCTTTCTACTGTATAGGAGCAATTGATCAACACGCACTTAATCGATTATTATGCCCATCCCTAGCTTTTATCGTTGCTTTTGTGTGTGAAATCATTTTTGTTGACAGCTCGCTACTACTACTGCTACCCATCTATCCATAAATGTAATCTTGTTAATCCAACACCATTTTATTTCCAGTTTTGAATCTCTTCTCCTACAGCACAGACCACCTGTTGCTCTGTATGAGTTTGTAATACCATTGTAGTTCTTTAACGTATGTAATGTTTCCCATTAATTCCTACAGTTTTACGTCAATCTGTTCCCGTCAACAAGAGACCCAACCTGGTGGGGATGCCTAATGACCATGGTGAGGGCAATAATTATAAATGCTGCTGAAACCTCGCTTGTATACGCTATAAGCTCTCTCTCTCTCTCTCGCTCTCTCTCTCTCTCTCTCAACTGTTTGCATTGCATCATGAAAGAGAGCAAGCCATTTTCAACTCTTTAGATTGGTCAGTAGTGTGTTAAAATAACAATGACACATGTGGACTGAACAATATTATAACCTCACACATATATATATATATATATATATATATATATATATATATATATATATATATATATCTATATATATATATAAAAGTACAAGCAACTCCTTTCTGCATGTACATATGAATCTTTTCTCTTAAAAGCCCTTGTTGAGCCTGCACCATCTTTAGGAATATGTTACAACCCGCCCCCAAAAATGTGCAATGTTTATTATTTTGGTCAGCCTCTGGACTGAGCAGCAATGTGGCATGTTAATGCATCACGTAAAATGCCAAAATATGTGATATTTTTCCCAGACTTCAGTAAGCGAAAATCTTACTTGAATTCCGAATTGTTCGGCTTTGAGCGAGGATAGACTTGAGACGTCTCAAGGCAATGTAATTGCAGGCAAAATTTCCTGTTGTTGAGTCATCAAACTTGGATGCTTGATTCTTGTATTCTAGCCTTCTTGTATTCTTGCCTTCTTCTCACCACAATTTATTTCAGCTGTCAAGCTTGGACAAGTTAAAAGTGACCACAACACAAAAGATGAGCTTCCAATGAAAAGCACAATACATCCCAGAAAGCAAAATAATGAGCACTATCTGCGTAAACCCGGGGCAGTATCTTTTTTATTTTTGTCTTACATTGAAGTCAGATACAATGGTGCAAGTGTGAGGGACAATCAAAGCACCCCCTGCAATAGTGGCTGACATTTTCATCTTAGGGGGAAAAATAAACCCAACGTGGGCTTTCTGATGTAAAAAGAAAAAAAAAAAGGACACAGAGCTGCTCTACAAGGACGCCCAAAGCAGATGGAACACAACTGTGTGCGAGTCACATGATGAACTGACCCCCCTCTTCCTCCTCCTTCTCCTCTCTTGCCTCAGATAAACCCATGGACCTCAAACAAGGCGACAAGGAGTCCATCTTGAAGCCTTTCCCTCTGGTCACATCCAAGCCTAAGCAGGAGCGCCGACAGCAGACAACCACCACTACCCCATTATTAAACAGTAGGAATATACACAGTTTTCTTTTGCATACATACACAATACATTATGTACACCCGCACAATCTAAGCCAGGGTTTGGCAACCAAAAATAAAAAAAAAACAATAAAAAAAACAACAACATTGCCCATTCAGTTACGAGAGATCTAATCTTATGCTGTTTGTGGTGCAGAGCTGCACTGCATCATACTGAGAAAAAAAGTCCTAATTATTTTGGTTACATATTTTAGCTCAAAACAACAGTAATTCTATACCTCTGACGTTGCTGCGAACTGCATTATATGACAGAATGCTGACAACAACATATAAGATCTAAGAAAGCTTGCATTTCCAAATTTGGTAAAACAACACAATTTAGTTTGTGTTGTGACTCAAGAGTGGCTATTATTAAGGTCATAAAGTACCATAAATTCCCCTCTGGAGAGCAATAAAAGATAATCTTATCGTGGTTCTTTTGAGTATTCAGATATTTTTTTTAAATATGCAATTGATCACAGCTGCAACTTGCTGGGAACGCTTGAAAATGAATCTAGAACTTTCTCGAATTTCACTGTAAACGTTTAATTTATTGTGGATTTCATTAGCTTGTACAGGTTTCTACATTTATCAAAGAACATTCCATATGGAGCAAAGTATCGATGGGTGAGGAGGTTGTAATCTGAGAAGGAAATAAGACAACATGTGTGATTTAAAATTGTAATGAATGCTCAAGCAGGTGTTGGGCAGACTGGATGTTGACCTGCGCCAGAACTATGAAAAATGCTGACAGAACGTCCAGCCAAGAACTGTCGGCACACCAAACTAACTTGTCTGCTTCCTTTTTCCAGGCAGCCGATTTGACATCAATGAAAATTCCTCCATATTCAGGCCCCTGCCCGCATCCGATGTGGACATTATGGGGAAGAAGCGCTACGTGGGTAAGACTACGAAATCTCTATGACTCTTTTACATTACCCCCCTTTGGGCCCTTTTAATCATACTTTGTTTTACCCCATGATATTATGTGGTTGGTCAGTTAAAAGCAAAACACTATTGAACTAGGGTGTGTACTGAACCAGCCAGTTAACTGGTGAAAACCAATCATCAACGTACTGCCAACTAATACTTGCACAATTGACTGATACAAACCAACCATCATCCAATACAGAACAGCCAACTACGCAAACCAAATTTCATGAGACAACCAATAAAAAAAACAAACAGCCAGCCAACCAGCCAACAAATAGTAAGCAACTGTCAAATGCTACAAACCTTACAAACCAATGGGACAAACGATAAAAACAAGTCAACAAATTGCACTGAAAACCAATAGGAATTACCCATTAACCAATCCAAACCAACCAGTCAACTTAATGCAAACCGTCTAATGGTAGAAATCAACTTATCCACTAATGCAAACCAATCGGCCAAACAATCAAAAACAACTGGTCGATCGATAAAGAACAACAACCAATCAACCAGTACAAACCAACTGAAAAATGATAGAAACGACCCCTAAACCACTATAAGCCAAACGATTCAAACTAACCATGTCTGATACAAGCTAACTGTCAGTCAATAAGAACCAACCAGTTGTCAACAAATGGTTGATATCAATGATACAAATCAATTGTCAACCAATAAAAAACTAACTATCAACAATAATCAAAATGGTTGAAGAAAATGTATTGGTTGCGGGAATGAAGCCATCTCCATCTCTGAGGGATATGCGAAACACATCTCTATTATCAATGCTATAATATATTTACGTATAAAACAACTCTTGATGCAACCTTCTTTCTGCTTTCAACCAATAAGAAAAGAGTGATCTCATATTGATAATTTGGATTGTTTATAGTGTAGAAAGAAACCAAAGCATTGGGAAAAGGACCAAGTTTGTGAACCAAAACCATCATTTGGACCAGGGAAAGCAATTCATAACCATTAATGAGTCATTAATGATATTATGCTCCGACTGTACATGTCCACAGCTCCTCACGTCATCTACAAGACTGATAAGAAGCCAGACGAGCCGTGTTCGATCACGTCCTCCCTGACTTACTTCCCAGACGAGGAGGACGGCAGTGATCAGAACGTGACGGCTGCCCCTCGCAACCCACCGTCCAACCTCACCGTGGTCACGGTCGAAGGGTGTCCGTCTTTCGTCATCCTCGACTGGCAGAAAGCCGATAACGAAACCAGGGGTATGTTGCACATAGTACTTTATGACAGATTGTCTTTGGAGATGTGTACAGTATTTATTTTCTCATATAAAAGATTTATTAGATTTTTTAAAATATTGAAATGGCTATACTTCTCTTTATCAGAGTATGAGGTCATATCAACAGCAAAAGGACCCAATGGAGAGGAAGTGTCCATATTGACGACAACAAACCAGACACACACGGCGGTGGAGAACCTAAAACCAGAAAGCAGGTATGTGACCGCCTAAAGCTCATTTAGATTTTAAAGCTCATACAATTCATCAAATGTAGTAGGCTGGCAATTACTGCCAGATTTGCCAGGTGTCACTGTTGCTTGGACAAGTGTCATGAAATGGAAGGAGTAAACAAAAGTCAGGCTGGTTAGTTTTATGTCACATTGCATGCTCAATGTTTGGATAGTTGGAGCAGGAGGTAGGGGCCGAGCCCTAATAATGATAATTAATATATATATATATATATATATATATATATATATATATATATATATATATATATATATATATATATATATATATATATATATATATATATATATATATATATATATAAATAAATTGGTATTTTTGGGGGATCCCTCAAGCAGGTTCTTTATTTAAGATGGCACATAATAGGCCACTTGATGACCTTTGTAAAACATGTGAAAAAAAGAAAAAGAACAAAACAGTACAGTACATTGAAATAAGAGTACTGGTACAAATTGCGGGACGAATGCCTACTTTGTCGCTCTCATTTTTCTCTTTATTTAAGACTCTTTTATATAATACGTATAGGACCCCAAATCTGTAGTCAAGCAGTCTATCATACACTACAACAATGGGGAAAAAATAAAAATAAAAACACACTGAAATCCGGGAAGGCTATTGGTATCTGTTGCAGGACGAAGGCATAATCAACTAAAACGATGCAGGTTCTAAAATAAAGGGGATACATTTAGGCACTACACGGGACAAGTCACTGCCAGAGATTTATGCGTCTTTTGTCAAGACTGTGCATGTAATAGAATTTGATGCTGTGGAGAGAAAAAAAAAGACATTAAAGATTAAATTTGCTCAAATCTGTAGAAATTGCCAAATAGAGGTATTATGCGAGGTAGTCATTATGAAGGAAGTAACATTTGTTTGAATAAAAGAAGCTATAAGAAAACGTCAAATTTGAAAAAACAAAGAATAGCAACTCTGTGCTGGCATCATGTGATGGAAGTCATTTGTGCGATGCTGGCACGTCATGATGATCTTTTGTTGCTTTTTGCTTTGCAGTTGCACGAGTCTTAGGAAATACAGGAAATAAGGGATTGATATCTGAGAGTATTGTTTTGTTGGGACTACCGCACATTTTCAAAGGAGTTTACAGGTTTAATTGCTGTGTTTTGCTAGTTAGCAACCCGTTGTTTATCTTAAATCTCCCATTCATCCATCATTGTGATGGATTACAGCTCATGTTTTCCAGCAGTTTTATCTTAAGTATGTGTCCAAGCTGCCAATGCAGATAAACAATCACAACCTCATCCCACCACACAAGTTGAATCATGCACAGAAAACGGCTTGGTTGTGAGAACCAATAAATATCACAAATCGATCCACTTGTAGCATTTTTGTTTTTACTACATGCAAATATAACCAAAGAGGAACAAAAACCAGAAAGGGTGGAGTGGGTGGAGGGTTTTTCACTTTGCATCTGGAGTTTTAGGAGTTTACCAGAAGCATCCCCTGGGCTGCTTTTCGCCAGGATATCTTAAGCTTCAGCACGTGGAATAACCATCAGCTGTTTGAGTACAGTGAGTGAGTCACTGCGACTCACGTTGGCTCTGAAACTGCGACAATTTCATGAAAGAGGGGGAATTTCGATGGAAAAAATGTGCCTTAAGTTTGGTTTATCCCCTGGATTGATTGTTTCTGTCTTGTTTCAGTTATGAGTTCAAAGTGACACCAAAGAATGAGCTGGGAACAGGACCGTCCAGCGAGCCTGTGTCGTTTAACACGGAGTCAGGCAAGTTTCTCCCAAAACCACGTAGAAAAACATTGTTGATATCGCATATGTACCTTTGCGCAAACAAACGCATCACCAATTAACACATTTACGCAGGAACTGCAATTATGATTATATTATCATATTAATTTAATGTGGTATACACAAGAGCTTTTCTACTACTAATTATAATAACATAACAGCTCTCTTGTGCGGTGCCATGTAAAAGTATTTGCTCCCTTCTAACATACTTGATTTTATTGCATAGTTTCCCCACTTCAATGTTTAAGATCATCAAACAAATGTAGAGATCAGGCAGGGATAACCTAAGTAAAAACAAAATGCAGTTTTTCAATGGTGATTTGATTTATTGAGGAAAAACTAAATATTCAAAGTTGCTTGACCATGTGTGAAAAAGTACTACCCCCCTTATTAAATCATGAATTTACTGTGGCTAATTAATTTTTTAAAATTCATTTTCACTGACCACACCCAAGCCGGATTACCTGTGTCATCCTTGGCTAATATTTAAATTTGTTTGATGATGGGAAACATTCATCCACAACAAGTGTGACATTCACGATGGGGGTAAATACTTTCTCACAGCACAGTAGTTTCTGTACTATCGTGAGGCATTTGGCATCCATTTTGATTCAAACACGGGTTCCTGTCTTACAAAGATAGACATATTGCGCCAAAGCACGTTAGACATGACAATGATAATTATCATTTTCCTTCTACATGCAGCGGACCCACGAGTGAGTGAAAACGTATCAGGTAAATATTGTCCTCTCGTAATTTCATGATATTCTATCATATTGTATTTCTGTTAAATTCCTAATAAATTTGCTTTTTAAAATTTTCAACAGGAAAAGATGCCATCTGGACGCAATTCCCATTTAAGACGGACGCCTATTCTGAATGCAATGGGAAGCAATACGTGAAGAGGACGTGGTACCGAAAGTTTGTGGGCATCCAGCTGTGCAACTCCCTGCGATATAAGATCTACCTTAGTGATTCGCTCAATGGTAAATACATACGAATTTGAGTCGTACTGCAAGTTGTAAATCAATTGCCTCTACAGTATTAAAGACGATTTTCTTCTTTATCATTAACACCAGTTAGCATTCTGGCAAACATGAGGTTAGGCCACAATGTTGTGTGTATCTATGTTTACTTTAGTGTTTACTTCTTTAGACCTGCCCGGTTTGCCTTGGTTCTTGTGAGCTATCTCGGCCCGCGGCCCTACGTTTTGTGGAATCCTAACCTCGAGTACAAATTTACATCCCTCACACTTTAGGGAAGTTCTACAACATTGGAGATCAATCAGGTTACGGCGAGGACCACTGCCAGTTTGTGGACTCCTTCCTGGACGGGCGGACTGGGACGCAGCTGTTTGCTCACCAGTTACCATCCAGGCCAGGTATTTATGAGCAGTATACAGATTTATTTTACATTATCACTTCCGCCAAGATCCCAGGGTGCTCCCAGAACAAAGGTGGCGGTCACGTATATCGACACAGTAACATTTTGGACCCAAACAACAATCGTTGTTTGCGCTGCAGTAGTGGGTGACATATTGGGATAGTATCATTGAGAATGGATTTGCACTCTCGTCCCATCCCACTCCCACAGAAAAAACTCCCGTCCCGTCACAGTCCCAGACCATAGTCAAAAAAAAAAAAAAAAAAAGATAATCCTGTCCTGTCACGGTGAAAATGACTCCCATCCCGTCCTGCTCCCAATCAGCATGACCTGAGCCCAGTGTGAGTGAGGCAGAAACAGATGAGCGCCAAAGCACCCATTCAAACCCCACTCTATGAAAGGAAGGGTTTTCAAGACATCACCGATCAGTGCCATCCTCCAAAGCCCATACAGTAGATGCCCCACAGGACCACGGACACCACCTTTATGTTCTTCCGAAATGTTGTATTGCTTTCTTTTGCGATATAAGTAAATTACAAACTTCCACTGAGTGATCCTGTTTTTTTCCCCCCCCAAAGGTTACTTAAGAGCGCTGAGGCAAGAGCCGGTGAGCTTCGGCGAGATTGGCGGCAAGTCGCATGTGACTTATGTGGGATGGTATGAATGTGGCACGCCCATACCCGGCAAGTGGTAACACCTCCACGCAGTCCAGAAGAAGGTCTGGAAGAAGAATACCAAAGGTGCCTAACGTGAAGAGCTTCTTAGCTAGGCTTCTTTTCCTTGTTACCACAAATCAGGGGTAGGGAACCTTTTTCGCCCCATTTAGATAGTCCTCCGAGGGCCGTACAAAATTTATGGGAAAAAAAATGATCAAACAAATGTTTATTATTTAACATTATTAGCATTTGTTGGTTAAATGTTCTTAAGGGTTTGTTTTTGGAATTACATGGCGGCCTGGATGAAAGGCTCTCGCAGGCTATATATATGGCTCACAAGCTGTAGGTTCCCAGCCCCTGCTATAGACACTGTAGATTGGGGGCGGTGTCTAAGGTTGCTACGAGGAATGAACGGGTTCAGGAAACAAATCGCCGATGTTGTAAAAGTGTCAAAATAGATGCATGAGTGGCCAAAATGTTGATTATACAGTCATTGTTCTGAAAATTGTTGGGAAGCTGGCTCCCAAAATGTATGATACTATTTATCAAGGGATCGTTACAAGATTATAGCACGTGCTTGTAATTTCCAGAGGACATAGACTTGCATGGCTATACACACACACACCCACACACACATACACATTTGTCATTTCATTTGTATACAGAAACAAGGTGCCACTCATATAATGATTGTACATTTGTACAATGTAAACTACAAGCATACATGACACATGTGAGACCGACAGTTTGCTGTTCCTGAGGAATTGCTAGCAGTTGCAGATTGCACAGTATATGTATATGGAGTGATTTTTTTTTGTCTACCAGAGATAGTTTAAGATTTTTCGAAGGATGTTTAAGTTCAAATTATTGGGATTTTTTTTAGCTTCTATGATGTAGTTTTGAATGCGAACATGCTAACTTTTCTCCAATAAGGCAATACCATAGAAATGTATTAAAACATTTTGCGAATTGTACATAATTTTCACATTATTTCTTATGAATCCTTTTGTGTTGCAACATGTAAACTGTTTTTGAACAATAAATCTTGTTTTGATATGAACTATACAGGTTTTTGTGTGATTTCAAAGGATTTGCATGATGTGCATGATTATGTCAGTTTTTCCCCAAACAGGGGAAATGAATGAGGTCTTTCAGCTAAAGTTTTAAGACGAAACTCTTTATGCTATAAGAAAGGTAAAGGCTAAAGACTTTATGCTAAGCAAGGTAAAGGCTAAGGTCTCAATGCTAAACAATTCAAAGTATTTTACTAGAATTTTTTTATATTTAGCATTTCATGTACTTTAGTATTTACTAAATACTAAAGCTGTTTAATTCAGGCATTATAGTGTAAGGTTTTAAGGCTAAGCAAGATAAATGTAAAACTTTGGTCTTTATGCTCAGCAAGGTAAATACTCAGGTTAAAATATTGAAGTTAAGTAATGCAAATACTAAAGCTAAGTTCCTTACTCTGAATATGATAAAAGATAAAGTCTTCATACACAGGCTGAAGCAGGGCTAAGACTGAGCCTAAATGGTGGTATTTTGCCCCTACATTTGAGGCAGAGCAAGCACATTTTTCATCTACTCACATATGTGCAGTCAATATACAGTATATATATATATATATATACATACATATATATATATTGTCGTATATATATATATATATATATATTGTCATATATATATATATATATATATATTGTCATATATATATATATATATATATATATATAGTCGCTGTCCTGTCCTTAAATTTTCACATTAGTCTGGAGGCCTGTTCTGGTCTAATGTCAAGTCAGGTAAAAACTAAAGTGAAGATTTGGTAAATTGGTAGCGTGTTATAACCATCGCCATACATATATGGGTGGTACCGGTAGCACTATTTTTTTAAGCTTTGTGTACTTTGAATAGATTTAACACGCCGGCTGCATGGTTTAAATTCGGCTCCGGAGGTAAACCGTATCCATATATAACAACTTGCTCATATTTTTCCAACCATTACTTGGTCAAATCCATCAAAGATGAGCGATTTCAGGCTTGGAAGCTGAAGCTGCGGGTGTTCGATAACTACTGAAAATGTTCTTTAATAAACGCTTTGTGCTCGATTCCCTCTCATTCGCTGAGACAGTTTGACATGGGAGAGAGACCGCACGCTCCCTCAGAACACATCCAGGCCGCCACAAGCCTCAAAACAGGAAAACAAAATATAATACCACTGGCATTACATCAGTATTCCCAAATCAGCAGGGAGGAAAATGGAAAAGTAAAGCCCAATACATGAACTCCAACAGCAACACCAAGTCTTGGAAATAATACAAACAATTCAGCTGGGTCTCAATCATTTATTGTGTTAAAGAAAAAAAAATGTTACAGTTTATACATTAAACGACTAATCTCACATGAAGATGTCATTTGATTTTTATATATTAGTAAAAACTGGTGAGCGGGAAAAGAAAGAGCAAAGGTGACCAATGGGAAACCTTTTGTATTCCACTGGGATTGACCCCGCCTGTACGCCTTCACTTAGCTAGTTGTCCCCATCATGATTAATACAGACATGGTGACGACAAAACATTGGAATTCAGTTAGGGTGTCAGATGCCCAGCACAGAATGTATTAAACATATGGATAATCACGCATCACTCATCATGTACAAAGAAGGATAAACAGCCTGTTTTGGTCTTCCAAATGCGTGCAACAATGGCAAACACAGGAGGGGGGAAAAAAGATGGTGAGATGAAATAACACCATAAAAAAAAAAGTCATAATTACAACAACAAAAAGGCCAGCGAAGTGTTAAACAGACCGCATACAAACACTAACCATCAGACTGGGAAGTTTGCCTGTTTCAAATTTGGATTTTATATTCATATGATGTGGGGGGAAAAATGTCAGAGCCAGTCCAAACAGTTGGAGCCACGAAGGTTGGTGTATGGATCTTTTATGAGCACCTTTTACCGGTACCCGGGGCCTGGCTGAGCATAACCCTGACCGTAAGGGGGCCGGTTGCGGGCGTATGGGTTGGCTGCCCCAGGCGGAGGGGTGACCGTGCTGCCCGGAGGCGGGGTGTATCCCGGGCGAGGTTGGTATCCGGCAGGCTGGGAGGTGGGCGGCATGTTGTAGTTGGCAGGCTGCGATGCCTGGGAAGTATAGTTTTGGGGAGGAAAGGCTCCTGGTGGGTACTGCTGGGGTCCCTGAGGAGGATGAGGATGAGGATGAGACTGAGGCTGCTGCTGCTGGCCACCCTGGAAGCTGGGGGCCGGCGGACCTGGGGCTGGGGCTTGGGAGGAAGGGGCCGCATAGTTCTGGAACTGCTGCTGTTGCGGCTGCGGCGGACCAGGTTGGGGGGCTCCAGGCTGGGGGCTATACCCCGCTGAGAAAATGCAGAGCAAGCAACAATGGTTGAGTTCACAAATCAAGTGTGAACACTAACTTTCCAACAAGGACATCTGCCAATGTTAAAATATATAATGATAAAATAACTCATCTATGTAACAGCACTTTTATTTATAAAATGTTTGTTACATTGTGTTAAAAATAGCTATAACCTCAACAACGACTAATCTATTAATCAATGAAATGGCTAAAAAATGTTTTAATTACCATCCCTTTATTAAAAACAGAACATTTAAATTGTCAGTGCAGTAAATGCACAACCGGACTAATTATGGTTCAATTACTCATTTGAAAAAGTAGAAAGTTACCAATGTTTTGTGATTCAGCGTCTGCTTTCAGGGAGGATTACAGACAGAATGTTTATTGTTGAGAAGCTGAAATTCTAAGGATTTGGACAATTAAAAATGGAAAAAATGAAACTAAACCATTGATTGTTTATAAAAAAAAAAAAATTTTTTTTAAAAATTATATATATATAATTTTGATACCTGATTAGTTGTTGATTCATCTTTGCACATCAATACGATATAAAATAAAATTACACTATAACAGAATTTTTATATGGAAAATGTATGTTTCATCTCAAAAACCAAGGTTAAAATATATAATACAATGAACCTGTGTACCAGCATTCTGTATGGGTAATTTGAGCATCATCATGCTACCAACCAGTGTTAAAATGTTCAATCTAAAACTGCCACGATGCAACTACTTTTGTCAAAATTGGTGATCAAGTCGACCTTTTTGTTTGGAAAATTTCCATCAGGTCCCAAACAACTTAAAATATACAATATAAAATAACGAAGCAATGCAGCAGCATTTTTGTATGAAAACTGACTTGCATCTAAAGTATAGGCCGACAAGATAATAAAGCTCTCTAACAGCAATTTGGGGG
The DNA here is from genome assembly GCF_054856515.1 of Filicampus tigris. NCBI lineage: Eukaryota > Metazoa > Chordata > Actinopteri > Syngnathiformes > Syngnathidae > Filicampus > Filicampus tigris. The sequence continues at coordinate 9,165,608 of NC_141230.1, forward strand.
AGAAAAGTTTAGAGTTTCATTATGCAATATGTCACAAACACAGTCCAATTGTGTTGTGACCTTACAGACGCCTTTTGGTCTGATGATGAAAAGGCAGGTGTAAACGCTAAGTGAAGCAGAGCAAATGTGCACACTTTTTGGCACTGTGTTCGGAAACAGAATACTGAACTGTAAGTGTCTCACCACAAGGACTGTACTTGTTTTTCCATTTGACCATTGTCACTCTTACCAGGATACTGCATTCCATACTGTTGAGGCGGGGCACCTGGCTGCTGTGGAGGGTATCCACCTGGGGCCTGGTACTGCTGGTAAACCTGACCTGAATGGAACACAAAGAGGAAAACTGTCAGCTTTGAATACCTCTCCTTGACACAGTGTATGGAGCACTCAACCTTGACACGCTGTTGAAGCTCATTTACATATAAATACATCTCAAAAGTCGCAGTTAGCACCACTGCCGTGTGTGACTTGCTTTGGAAAATACTTCTTGGCATCTGGGGAACACACTGTTCTATAAAAAACAACATCAGGTAGGATGTTGTATTGTTTTGTTTTATTTCATTTTGTAGCACTTCCTTTTTCATTTGTCAAGTTGTTTCTTTGACAGGCCACATTCTGCTCACATCACAGCCCGTGAAGTCGAACATCTTGAGAGTAGTCGGCTTTCCCCACACCAAGATTTTTGGTTATAGATATTGCACTACAAAACACTTTCGGCAAAACACCACGAGGTGCAAACACTGTGCAATTCCCTCTCGATTGTCTCTGTCAGCCTTCTTCAAAGGCCGAGTAGCTTTACCACAAGCCGCATATGAGCGTAGGGTTATCAGTGGTGACCCTCTCTTTACAGCGCAACCTTTGTGGGTTTATCTTGTAGATAAATGTGCACACACCACTAACTTCTCCCTGCGGCCTCAAGCATGAGAGCGGCATGCAGGTGCCCTTGTAGGGAAAAAACAAAACAAAAAAACCACTCCCGCTATACACAAGATAATGATTGAGGTTGGATGCGCGTACCTACTATCAGGAACACACATGGACACTGTCGGCTTTGCATGCGGCATCTCCCTCGGCAGACATGTCTACATTTGCAGACAGTGACTTCCTGCTGCACTTGAATTAGCCATGACTTCACCAGACCACACTGCCTACGTGCACATGTGCAGGAGGACGACCAGCCGCGCTGCAGCCATCTCAAAGTTAAGCGTGCCTCTTTGAAAATGACAGATGAGAGGAGCCCAAAATGGGTGGTGGCTTTTTAAAAGCGTGAAATTGTCTGTTGGTATTTTCATTAACTTGGATTTTTCCATGGAATGGAGGCTCAATTGATAATCAGCTGTTTCCAAAGCAGAGAAAGTCAGAACCTTAATAATTTTTTTTTTTTAAAAACCTCACCGTTAACTGCTGTACTCAATTAAATCTGATAAGCCAGGATATGCAGCACATACCTTCCCACACAAACAAATGCTGGATGTTTAAGTAAGCAGATAATTCTAAAAGTGAAGCGCACAAGCACTGATGTGTCGGCCAGGTGTTGCATGGTTTAACATGAGCACCGCCATGGTCATTATTATGTGTGAAAACGTGTGTGTGCGCGTGTGTGTGAACTTGGCCACCATACAACCTTTCCATGGTCTGTGCTCCATCACTGCTGTTATGTAAGCGCTACAGAGGGACGAGAGGCTGTTACGACCCTGTCAGCATTGAAATGTTTTAGCCTTTAATTCACAATACATATTATCATAAATATAACATCAATGCTACGAGGTCTCAGTGTGACTGTTGTCACTGTAGAACCTCAACTTTGAGGTACCCCCCCCACCCATGAATTATGTACGGTTAAGTCACATCACTTACATCTTCGATTGAAACAGTAAATATTAATAAACCAGAGCCCGTGTGAAAGCCACGTCTAAGCTATCAAATTCTTTTGGAATTATGTTTCTATCTGCTACCTGGGCTGAGATTATTTTGTAGATGGCGAAAATGTCAGGTTTTCAAGGGTGACTCCAAAGACGACCGTAGGTTTTAGACGGATGTCTCACAAGGGGCTTCACGCTTTAACGGGTTAAATTAGCATTATTTCGATGTTCTACTAGGCTCAAATCAATATTCATTCAACTAATAAGCATTAAGGACATTCAGCCAGTATAATTGACATGTTCATGCTTGTTTATTTGTGTGTATTACTTGAGGTTTTATACAAGGTAGTTAGATTTTACTGCAACCTCATAGGAGATTTATCCTCTAAAAGTGACACATTTCTAGCTTGGTTAAAAGATCAACCTCCTCACGTAAAAGACGGGTTGAGCGGCAGCTCCGTTTGCACGTTTATGCTCGCCGACCCGAGCACAGATGTAAATGACTGCCAAGAGGTCCACCCACTGGCATGTGTCTGACAACAGGTTCTAACCCAATTACACAGTCAGCTCATGGCTCTTATTTGCAGCATTCTAAATGCAACAAACCAACTGAGCTCATGGGTTAAAATAATATGCTGCACCTAGAGGTGGGCGCTATATATCGTCATCGATATCATCGTCAATCTTGCTTTCACGATGTGTAATTTTACATTATCGAATATTAATACTGCCTCGAAATGCATAACGAGTCAGTCGATGGCCGCAAAGTATGAGGAAATGCTGAAATCCTCATTCGGCGAATCGGCGTGCATTGACGGCAGAGGAGGAGGAAGTGATAAACATTCGAATTCGAATCAGCGGGCAGGACCCAATCACGTGACTCTGTCCGCACTGTAGCCGCTTCGTTTCAAGTATGGAGGAGTGTCGGGGAATCATAGCAAGGAGCAAGTCCACGTCGTCCGCCATAGTCTGTAAATAGTTTGAGCTTGACAAATCTGATTGCTGTAGTTAACACCTTTTTCTCATTCTGATTGCTCTAGTAGTTGGCAGTGGTACACCAGTCCTTAGTGCAGCTCAAAATGTCACATCACTATGGAATAACAGCAGAGAGCATTTAAATGACATAAATGCAGTATTCCCAAAAATCAATGTAAATCAATAAATAATTTGTTGCTTTTTATTGTTAAATATTGTCGTAGAATATCATTATGTTTTGCAGAAGCTGTGTTTAGCAATTTAAAAGAGGTGTTGGTCACAAACGCCATCTATCCACAATTGGTCTGTGAAGCAAGTGCAGATTTTAAATATTTTTTTGTAGAATATCGTCAAATTATCGTTATCGAGTTTTTAAAAAAAAATAGAGACATATTTTTTTGCCCATATCGCCCACCCCTAGCAGCACCAATTAAATTTATGCACTTTAGCTGGCAGCAGTTGTAAAGATACGGATAACGAGTCGACAAAGATCGAGGAAGGAAAGTTCCGTTGACAAACTACCCCGAGAATCGGGGAGGATACTGTCTTCAGGCAAAGAAAAGTTCCCATAAAGATAGAGGGAAGTGATGCTGAACATCTGGATCGCAAAGGGACTCGAGTGAACTTCACACCTCATGCACTAGCCACAACTCAAATCAGCAAATGTTTAAAAAAAAAAAAATAAAAAATAAAATAAAAAAGGAAAAAAAAAAAAGAACATTCCATTGCTCATTTTTGGGAACATGACATGGTGCGGTCACAGTTACATTTGATCGACCAAATTTTGTGGAAAAATATGCTTTAAATGTCCTATAACTATTGGAGTTTGGAGTCATAATGCTTGACATTGGCATATCACAAGAGCCGTGAGTCCACCTCATTAGACCGGTGGAACATCACGTGACCAAACCCGGACAACAACCCGGTGGCTTCCAATGTATGCCGCAATCACAAGCAAAACAACGGGTTGACGATGATTGTTTGAAGCTGAACTTGCTTTTTATAAAAAAAAAAAAAAAAATTAAAAAAAAAAAGAGGTTTATGGTTGGTGTCATTGGTATAATTTATGTATACAAATATGATACATGTACAATTTAATTTGTTGGTGATTACATGCATCTTACCATCCATGCCAGCAGGGGGTCCCTGCTGCCCTCCAGAAAAGGGAGCCTGCGCTTGAGGAGGCAATCCTGGCTGAGGAACAGCGGACGAAGAGGATGCAATGCTATCAGGGGTCCCTGAGCGCTCCTCTGGGGCCACTGTTGCTGGCGGAGCTACAGATGGCGAGGAAACAGAGACAGCTGAAACAAAGGCCCAGCTCACAACAGCTGTTTGATTGCTTATCAATGTGAATTGAAAGTTATTGTTTATGTTACGCAGCCGTCGAGAGGATTAGGAGCTTGTGCAATACCTGGAGGCTGGTCCTCGCTCAGACCAAAAGCAGAGATGACATTCTTGTTGACTTCATCCTGGTTCTTTAAGGGGTCAAAGGCGGACATACTGGCCGCGCTGACTGGGGTCACGTGCTTCGCAGCATGATCTGCTGCCACCACCTTGCCTTCACGTCCGTCAACTGTTTCTAATTACAACAGTTAACAGTTAACTCAAACCACCAAAATTCCTCCTTTTGAGGTAGCATCACAGTTTGAACAAAGGCAGGCCTTTACTGCACATAGGAATTCCCTTTAGCTAACACATTTTTGTCTACTTAACTCATTCACTGCCATTGACGAATTTACTTGTCTTTTCACAGTCCAGACATTCAATCCCAGGAATTTATTTATATTTTTTTCAAACATTAGGGTAAAAGAGGCTCTGAAAATGTCTGTAAGTAAATGAGTTAATATACATGTAAAACACACGGTGTTTAATTGTTCTACTGGCTGTAAATGTTCTGTTAATCCAGTATATCCTATAGCCGTGGTTCTCCGTGTACTGCTGGTCTTTACAATGTGCTTCATGGAAAGTGTGACTCAGGAAGGTCGAGGCAGGTCTCCAAAAATAAAATCCTCCACTTGTCTGTAACATTTGCAGCGGTTTGTGTGATGTGTCGCAGCCAACAATAATGCACATTCTTTTAGGCCGCTGCGCAGACTTGCTGCTTGGCACTCCACTCAAAGAAGCAAGATGACTTTTATGCTGATTGTCAGCTATCAGCCATGCTGTCTCCACATGGCAATTGTATCAAACTAGCTTTCTTGCAAAGACGCAAGTTAGATTTTTGCTACATGGTGGTGAGCAGAACCATCATTTTAATGCTTCTTTATAGCAGGAAACTACTTCAAAAAGACATTTACCAAGATATTGCTTTGACAGAATTTCCCTGCTTGTAAGGAACAAACAATAATGTGTTTTGGTGTTTTGAATCTTTATTCGTTCATATTATTCACTCTGATAACACCGGTCAACAAACATTTCAGTGGCAAGAAAGTTTAAACGGTTTTAGGGTATTTTGATATCGCTGAATCCAAAAAGGTCATTGCTTTTTCCAAATTGGCTCTTTTGTTTTTTGTTATTTTTTTTTAGATATTCAATGGTTTTGTTTAATGAGTGCTAAAACATGCAAACTTTGACATTGATATTCTCTAACTTTGAGGCTGTATCTGTCTTTTCAAGCATGTCTATACAGTATTATTTTTTTTGATGCATAATCGTGAAAGACGGCAATATTAGCAGTAAGCTTGTTTATCTTTTGTTAGAGAATAAACAATGAGCATTTTGATATCCCCAAATGAATTATCAATTAATAGTCAAAATATCAATCCCTCTAAAACTTGAGCCAATTCGGGGAAAAGAAAAAAAAAAAAAAAAAAAAAATCAATGTAATTTTCGGACTCAGCAGTCCAGAATTATGCGGAAATCATTAAAACATCTTTGGCACTAAAAACAAAACAAAACAACAACAACAAAAACCCAATTGTTGGCCAGTCTAATAAAGGACACTGGCAAGCCACTGATTTCTATTACATCCAAGTACAGAAAAAAACCCCTCCTTTTCAAGGGTGATTTTACATTGGGTGCGAGGTTTTCATGGGATTCTACGGTACAGACGTGAATTCTGATTCTAGTAAAACCAATGACACAGTGACATCTATGGGTATTTAATGGCTTCTCCACACATATACGGCTGCTCATGTTGTATTGCTAGCCTGAATGATATTTGGAAGATATCAATATAATATTCATAGGGTTTGTTTTCTGTGTGGTTTACCGTTTTCAGGTGCCGTAGCGGCCACACTGGGCTCTTTCGGGGGCTCAAAGGTATCCAGGAGGGTGTTGACTTTATTCCTCAGCTCAATGAGCTCCCGGCGCAAGTACTTCACATGACTGGACTCCAAAGGCCTTGGCTGTCCATTCACTGTCAATGACAACAAATAAGGGTGCTGAATCTATATCGGCATGGTAACATCCAGACCAACACAAGGAAGTTGTCAAACTTGTCCATCAACCAACAATTCTTAGAAGTGTGAATTCTTAGAAGTAGGAATATTTGTGTATACTATATTTTACCTTGTATTTAAAACTATTATTATACATTATGACAGCCATTTTCATAAAAAGGGTTTAAAAATTCAAAGCTTTAACACTTGAGAAAAATGGATTTTCGGAAAAACTGAAAATAAAGCAATAAGGGAAGGTAAGGTTTTTTTTTTTTTATATATAGCACATTTCGTATACAAGGTAACTTAATGCACTTCATACAAGCAGATAACATCTCTAAGCATTTAAAATCAACAGTTAATGGAATTCAGAAGCGATAAAAAGAAAACAAAAGTATTTTACAAAAATTACAAAAAGAACATACACTAACCACATTTGAACACATTAACAGAAAAAATAAAACATTTAAAAGTTAAGTAGAGAAACAAGAGCAGGTTTCCAAAAGAAAGAAAACAATATTTCAAGAGGTTTTGGAAGACCTCAAAAGGTATGGGGGCGAAAAAAAAGCAAAGTTCTTAATCTGGATAGCAAATTTTAACCTGGATTTCAGAGCATTTACACTTGGGGCTGACTTTGTTTCTATTGGCAGAATAATCCATTTGTATGCAGCATTGCAGCTAAGCAGAGCTGGGCATTTGAACCTTTTTTGCCGGTCCGTCCTGCGTCTGCGACCTGAATACCCTTCCATCCTCGTCCCTCCATCCTTATTCCTAAAGATTATCGTACTCTGAATGCATCCGTCCTCGTCCCTCCCCCTTAAAGCGCTTCCATCTGTCGGTCCGGTTAGCTTCTTTATTAGCCACTGAGTGGCTAGCTGCCATATTCATCTTGCTTGTGAAGTTGTGAGCAAAAGGTAATGTGTTATATACACGTTATGGCCCACAATGTTTCTTGGCCGTTAAACAGTTTGTATTAGTCTGTGTGCAGCAATGGCGGAGCTAGGATTTTTTTACTTCGCCATAACCATCTTTGATTCATTCATTAGCCAGTTCATTCATTTGTTGGACTAAGGCAGTCGGTTTTGGGAGTGTTTACTCCTAATTATTCAAGATATAATTGATCTCAATGGGAAATGATGTTTTAAAAGTCGACCTTTGATTGTAGTCGGCCTTTTGGGACAGCTGTACTGTAATAATGACTAGACCATTACAGCATAGCGACAATTTGTCACTTGTGCTACATGCAACTTTCAAGCACCCATATTTTCCCCCACTTAAAAGCAGATAATGGAGGGAAAATTCCACCAAGAAACTGAAAATCAACGTCAAGACTGCCGGACATTCCTTTCTCCCATACATGTTTCTCTTTTTGAGTGGATAATGCTGAACAGAGAAATTCAAGGTCAGAAGGCACTGCACCCAGATGCTGGCCTACTCTGACTATTCTCTAAGCTTTGACGCATGCGAGAACAGCACTCTTGCACGTGAGGTCGCGACATGTGCCGAGCTAGGGCTCTGCTTCTATTGGAAGGCAGAAAAACGTTTTAACAACCACCCACATTTTTTTTTCTTACGGTAAATTGATTCCTGGCTAATGGCGGCCGCTCTATGACAAATTGACTGGAAGCAGAGCACAACAAACATGCACACAGCCCTGCAGTGTTTTTTTTTTTTTAAGAACTTTCAGCCAATTGTTTACGTTTGTACAGTGCTAATTCAAATGTTCAAAATGAGTCCCACACTCGTGCTGCTCCCATTTTGGAGGTCAGCTACATAAAGGTAGTACTTCCTCAAGGACTCTCCTGCTCCCGTGAACTTTTTATCCAGTACCGTCCCAATCTCGTGATTAAAGATAAAGTTGAGGTAGTACTTCCTCAAGGACTCTCCTGCTCCCGTGAACTTTTTATCCAGTACCGTCCCAATCTTGTGATTAAAGCTAAAGTTGACTCACATCATGCAGAAATCCAGAAAAAAGGTCAGCCTCTACTCCCGAGCAGGGATATAATAAAAACTCCGTTTATTATATGGTAACTTCCAGTGTGTATTTTTCTTGAAAACATTGATAAAACTCCCAAATCCCAAATAAGATTTAAGGCATTCGAGGTGTCCGGTTACTATAAGAAAAAGCAAATAATCTGCTAAATAATCATGGCCTCACTCTGCTTTTTGCGAACATGTATCCACAACATGTTCCATTATTTACTGCTCATGTGGTACTCAAAAGGACAAATTCTTCAACCCCAAGGATTGTTTGACTGAGAGCAATAGTTGGAACTTAGAGCTGGACTGCCCTCTAGTGACCATCTACAGTAAATTAATTTGAACTATGTGAACTTACCAAACAACGTTAACTTGAGTATTCTACTGCACTGGATAGCGAAGGAGAGATCAGAGCTGTCGAAGATGGTGATGAGGTCATCGTCTATAAAAAAAAAAGTGTGGAGGGAGAAGATGGCGAGTGAGTGTGAAGCAAAATAATGAAAAATTACGTGTTATCATACCCAAAGACAATGTTAACATCAGAGCCATAGTAAATGTTTGTTTGTTCATACTAGGGCTGAACAATTCTGAAAATAATGTAATAGCATTTTATTTCAATTAATTGCAATTTAATGATAATTTTCCCAAGGTCAACTTCCAATGTTTTTTTGTTGTTGTTGTTGTTTTTTTTTTTTTTGTTTTTTTTAATTAAACAAGTAATAAATTAATCCATATCACAATAAACGATGAGATTTATTAAACAAAATGTTTTGGTCTTGTAGGTTAGGCCTAAACTAAATAAAACAAAACCAAAAGGTAAATGAAGCATGAATTAATATGAAAGACAATTCATCTACTTCAATTAGAGATGTTAATGTATTATATACACTATGGCTTTCGGTCTTTTAAGCGTCCACTATGACAACTTCAAAAAATTCTACCAAAAAGTGTGGCATAAACAGTCAGTGAGTCTGTCATCGCTAGCAGGTGTCTGTTTTCATCATACTGGACCGGCTCGATGTGAGTATGGCAGACGGCCGCCGGGCCCGCACGCATGATCCGATGGGTTAGCTGCTTCTTCTTCGTTGGTGTACATGCTTCTTCGTTGGTATAGCGGCTTCTTTGATGGTTTAACTTGCGGATGCGCGCTGCCTACGTCATGCACCATGCCATGATCGGGTTTGTTTTCATTTTCTATTGATATCGGTCATGTATCAATCGCGATACATATTGATATTGAATCATTGGTCCAGCCCTACATTCATGTTCGGATCTCATTGACAAATGCACAAGATAGTTTGTCTATGCACAAGACAAGAAACCAAGTTCCTGAGTCGTTTCAATTTAGGAACTCAATTGAATAGTTTATTCGAGTGAAGCCTGCATGTGACTATTTTTTCTACTTTGATTATATTCTGAACCATGCAATATTTAGGTGGCATGTTATTTATTTGACGTTTTGCATACCGTAATTAAGTATTTTGAGACTGCTGATTCTTTTGATCTGTTAAAAACTGTGTTACAAAAAGCTGGTTTTTCAATTATCTTTGTGACTGAGTAATTGCTGTATTGTGCGAGCAACGGTTTTGTATTTCTTCATGCTTTTGAAAATATATATAGATTTGTCAAAATTACGGCAATAATATGGCTGTCCTTTTTCAGATAATATTGCATAATAGCAGTCACCATAAATAAATGGAAAAATATACAGGTATTCCATGTGATCGGAATCTGTATTGGCCGATCTCACTCATGCATGATCGGTATCGGTGTCGTTAAACTCGATCAGAACACCCCGAGCTAAAACCCAATTTCCTAAATCTTGTTCACTGTGACTCATTTTGCTATGCGGGGTCACATACAGGCAAACAAACAGTCACACTCAGAAGAAGTCTTCAATAAACCAAACATGTATGATTTTGGAGTGTGTGCGGTAGCTGGAGTACCTGAAGAGAGGCCACGCAAAGCACAGGGAAAATATAGATTTGAGCATGCATATTAAGGCTGAGGCAGACACGCTAACCAATGTCAGTCCACTGTGTTGCCAACTTTAAAAAGGACTACATTCAGGCCCCAGGTGTTTCACTAAGGTGACGCAAGAAAAATGTTGACTCACATCCACACCAATGGACAATTTAGGTGCTTCAATGAAGCTTCCCTAACATGGGTGTGTTTGGAATGTGGGAGGAAGTGAGTTTTCTCCAGGTACTCCGGCAAACTCCACAAATGAAGACTTGAGCCCGGATTCGAACGCCCAACCTCAGAACTGCAGGGTAGCTGTGCTAACCACTATTCTGTGGTGCCTAATGCACGAATGCAAAAGACAAAATTCACAAGTGTGAGGTAGGGATTTATGAAGATGCAAATGTGAATTTTGGTCCAAATTTGGGTTCTTCAGCCTTTGCAGATGTTGACGCTACCAAGAGACATTTTAATTCTGTGGCTGGAATTAAACATGGCACTCTTGGGGAAACTACAATCATGTGCGCGAGTTAGAAGATGTGACCCACCTTCGTCCTTGTACTTGATGGTGACCTCGTCGTTGCTCTGCAGCTTGCCCCTGAAGACGCGCTGCATCATGAGCACCAACTCATCATAAGTGATGTCTTCATTATGGATAGGGATGCGTCTGATGTCATCGCCCAGCTGGGCTTTTATGATCAGCTTCCCGCTCAGGTCGAGCTGGCCGTTCATGGTGCCGTCCTAACTGCTGCTCCGGCCTCCTGACAGGGCAGGAATGACAAAAGACGGTGCAATTTAGTCACATTGGCAATACAGGAAAAAGGGTGGAAAAAGGATAACTTTATAGCATTTTAGCAATGGTGATTGCGATTGCCTGTAACAGGACTTTGGTTGCTCAACAATGTAGACGCATGGCTGCCTACCACAATATATCCCACTGGGCATTTTCTAATGATTTATGATATTTGTTTTGTCTCTTGACTAATCGTTAGCCTAAATAGTATAATTATAAGTCTTTTGCCTTTTGTCTGTGTAGGCTGTCATTCATCCAGGTTAATCCGCAATGATTGGATCATGGCAACTAGACTCTTCCTGTTTGTTGAATTTGTTGTTTGTGTTTTGTTTTAAAAAACATTCAATCATTGCTTAGGCAAGAAGGAAATAGACAAGATAAGGTTTGTTTTTACACAAGACATCCAAGGAAAAGAACACAATTTAAAATCATCAACATACTTGGACAAAGAACTTTATCAAGATTTAAATATTTTATTGAGCAATCAATCAAGATGTAAATATTTTATTGAAAACTGTAATTGATTCTTTCTTTACAAAAAAAAGGTTCCGTTAACTATTAGACACCCACCCGACCCAACCCATTCAAAGAAGAAGAAGAAAAAAAAGCTCCCCTCCACCAAAACAATTCCAACTACATCCCATCAAAGTGTAATAAGTGAAAAAAGACCCACTTCCCAAGAGAAAAGCGCCATTCAACATGCAACTAAAAATAGCATCTTCCCTCAACCAAAGTAGCCTCTACATTTCTTGCCAAACTTTCCGGCAATCTGCTCTTCATATTCAACTATACTTATAGAGAACATTTTGTCAGAATTTTGTTAAAATTGGTGCCCGCACACAACTCAGGCGTGTGTACCACTACACCATCAGTGACTCTTGAATTAGTTTGTTTAAAAAACAAAAACAAAAATGGTAACCAGGAACTGCACAAAGTTTAACATTCAAATGTAAGTCACTTGAAGCCTGACAATTTCTGTTGAAAAATAAGAATATGTCAACAAAACGAAAGTAGCCTAGCGGCAGTGTGCCCAAGGTAGAAAACAGAGGGATGCAGGAAGTGGCATCGATATAGCACGTTTAGGGAGTAAACTCGTTGGCCCTGAGGTCCTTTGCTTGTCTGCAGTGCAGAACTTTTCTGATACACCCTTTCCATTGGACAATGACGTGGTATTTGAACAAAGGAGTAATAGGACCACACTGAAAAAGAGACACAAATTAAGTTGTAATGTCCCAAGCATAAAGTTGTAAAAATAGGAAACTAAAAGTCAAAACACTGTTACCATCTAGGGGTGAAACGAGTCCAAGTCATTTCAGTTCTGTACTGTATTTTTTTGGAACAAAAGGCGCACTTTAAATCCTTTAATTTTCCCAAAAATCGACAGTGCGCCTTTGTAATGTAATTCTGTGTTTCGATTAAATCAAATTCCTTCCTATTACGCTCACGCTGTCATTCTCATCCGCAACTAAATTGTGAGCAGGTGTCGATATGTTGTTGGATCTAGGACTACTTCCTGCTTCTGTGTCTAAGAATCACTCAATTGTAGTCCTAGTAGCTGAATGCAAGCTATTTTTAGCAGCGGCTTTCCAATGTTACAATGTGGGACAATATCACTGCGGTCTTTGGGACAGAGTTAAATTTAAATTTCTTCCTATTTATTCAAACAGAAAAGTGTCACGGGCTGAATCAGCCAGACAAGATGGCCGTATGTATTATATGTTTCCGTTCTCATTCTCATCTGCGTCGCTGGCAGGCATCTTTTTTCATCATACCAGAACTAGCACGACCACCTGCTTTTGTGTTTAAGAATCATGAGAAATGTAGTCCTACAAGCCTAAAGCTGCATTTGCCGTTACATCCAACATAAACTGAACTTTTCTGGCGGCATATTTCCAATGTGACGGTCAATGAACAGAAAAGAAAAGAGAATGAGGGGTGGACGAAGGACGAAGGAAAAACTGAGTTACACGGGTGCCTTTGCATTGTGCTTAAAAAAACAACGTACATGTGTAAGTGCTACGTGTCCCCAAGGACAAAATATTTCTAAAAATAAATTCTAAAAATAGCTCATCAGTGACGAGACACTATTTGTCTATTTATTTATTTAAATTTGATACACGTTTCTAAATGCAACAAATATTCTATGAATTGTTTAAAAATAGATTGCGTTAAATGGGGGAAAAAAAATACTGCTTTTATCTAGCAAAATATTTTTTAAAAAAGGACATTTTAAAGCTGTAATTTTAATACCGTTATATTTTTGCTCACGGTTATCATACCGTCAGAATTGGCCCATGCCTAATTGTAGCCTGAGTTGCTTTAATATTGGCCTTCAGATCAACTACAAGTACTCCAAAAATTTCTTGGTGGACTGACTGATTGATAGAAGAATTTATGTCTTTCTGTCATAATAATCAAACCTCTGCCATAATAATCTAACCTGAAACAAAGATTTGAAATATTTAAATTTGTGTTTGGTGAACTCTTATGACATACAAGTTTCACTTTTTTAAACAAATTATTGAAATAAATGGACTTTCTCTCAATAATTATTCTATTTTTTTGGGACCCACCTGTATATCTGTGATTAATATCCATTACAAATGGCAATAGACGAATCAGAGGGCAGTATTTTGGGGTCAGGAACTCTAGCATAGCAACTTTGGCTGTGCTAGAGTTTAATGAGATTGTTTAAGGAAAATCCTGCTGATGCCTGGCCTAACTTTGGCTCATAATGATGTAGGATTATTAAAATAAGTACGGAATTAGCAAAAGGGAACCGTTGGCTGTATAATGATACCCGTAAGTGGGGGTATCTTTGGCAACGTAATGAGCAATTACTGACTTCTTTGTTGAGTACCTTTCACATAATATGATTTTTTTTAACACTTCATGGTGTTAATTTCCGGAAAATGAAACTTCAATGAAACAACTTTGAATTACTGAACCGGCAATATTGCCTTGCTATGGCAGGTCACAATTGTGGAAGAGATATGATTATGTGTGCTTTGTCTGTCATCTTAAGTACATCACACACTGTAAGACATGCTGATTTATTCCCCATTAGAAACCAAGTTCCTGAGTCGTTTCAATTTAGGAACTCAATTGAATAGTTTATTTGAGTGAAGCCTGCATGTAACTATTTTTTCTACTTTGATTATATTCTGAACCATGCAATATTTAGGTGGCATGTTATTTATTTAACGTTTTGCATACCGTAATTAAGTATTTTGAGACTGCTGATTCTTTTGATCTGTTAAAAACTGTGTTACAAAAAGCTGGTTTTTCAATTATCTTTGTGAATGAGTAACTGTTGTATTGTGCTAGCAACGGTTTTGTATTTCTTCATGCTTTTGAAAACATATATAGATTTTTGTCAAAATTACGACAATAATATGGCTGTCCTTTTTCAGATAATATTGCATAATAGCAGTCACCATAAATAAATGGAAAAATATACAGGTATTCCATGTGATCGGAATCTGTATTGGACGATCTCACTCATGCATGATCGGTATCGGTGTCATTAAACTTGATCGGAACATCCCTAACTAAAACCCAATTTCCTAAATCTTGTTCACTGTGACTCATTTTGCTATGCTGGGTCACATACAGGCAAACAACCAGTCACACTCACACCTTTTAAGAAGTCTTCAATAAACCAAACATGTATGATTTTGGAATGTGAGCGGTAGCTGGAGTACCCGAAGAGAGGCCACGCAAAGCACAGGGAAAATATAGATTTGAGCATGCATATTAAGGCTGAGGCAGACACGCTAACCAATGTCGGTCCACTGTGTTGCTGAACCAGCAATATTGCCTTGCTATGGCAGGTCACAATTGTGGAAGAGATATGGTTATGTGTGCTGTGTCTGTCATCTTAAGTACATCACACACTGTAAGACATGCTGATTTATTCCCCATTAGGTGTGGGGTTTCATATTGTAAAAATTCGTTAGGATGTTAAGTTTGGTACTCATGCTCTTTAGTGGCCTTTTGCTAACTTGACATTAAAAAAGTGTTCAGAATTTATAGAGTACAGTCAATTCACCAATTGCAATCACCTGATCGGGAAAAGAATCACGTCAAGTTTGGTCTTGACTACACTCAAGTGTCTAAGGGTGAAGCATCATCACGTGATCTGGCAAGGACTTGTATATGCTAATGCACAGACTTTGACCCAAAACTGATAAAATAATCTACTATGGTGACAAGTGGAGGTGTAATCTAACAACGTCACCAGTTGGCAACTGGGTTCATGGTGGTGTTGTAAAACTGGATGATGAACAATTCATCCATCTCTTGGGAGGCTTTGCGTTATGTCCTTGCCAGATGAATAATTGCCTGGATGCTAGGGATTGGGCTGTGGCTAACGTTAGCAGCGGACAGCCGATTGCCCATACTAAACATCCCATGTGACAATAAATATTTCATAACGGGCGATGGACAATTTGACACTTACGAACCGAAACGCCCAAATTTGAACAGGCTAAGTCATCTGACTGTAGAACAGATATCGCTACCAACTTGTGACTGTGAAAGTTTGCTAGGCCTTTTTCGCAGCAGTGCCAACGATGACACAGCGACAACGTCTTTAGTAATGTATAACTGTAGTATTAACGTAATATACAACAAAAGACAGCTCTGATTGACGTGCTCATTAGTGAGCGGCGATTAAAATAAAATTTAACACATTCGATTTGAGCTGACACAAGTAACAGACAAAATACACACATTAAAATACAAACAACATATTTTGATGTGCTGGTCAGAACGCGTTTAAGTTTTGAGGATATCGACTTTGACTTCCAATAAATCCCAAACACCTGTTTTTAGCAAGCTAGCCTGATAGCTCGCCGAAAAAGCGAACGTATCATGATTAGCCGGCTAGCTAGTTAGCATGTAACCTAGCTACACACATTCACATAACACACCTCAAACACATGACATTATATTCGACACAGACGATTCAACGGCTTGTTAGCAAACCCGAGAATGTGTTTTACCTGATCGTGACGATTTAACCACGCTGTATTTCACAAGCTGCTCCCAAACCGTGAAATTGAAAGCGAGTTACACGCCTAGCAAGAGCCGGGTGGCAGCAGCATCAGGAAGTGTCCCGGATCAGCCTCAGCTGTCAACCTGTACGTGGCAGCCACGCCGCGCAAGCGCACAAAGGCCATTTAATAATCGTCAAACCATAAACACTTCCAAGAAAACGTTTTATTTATTTGAAATTCACCATGCTTTACAACACAAGGTTATACCAGAAATTGTATTGAAAGTGATTTGCTTTCAGGAAAGAGAGAAAAAGCAATGGTATAATGATAATAAAAACAAAAAGACTATAAATATATAAATAATATACACATATAAATAGGGCTAAACAACTTACACCACCCATCCATTAATTTATCTTTAATCACACCCTCATTTGGGTGGGATGTGACTTTGGTCGAGAGGCGGGGGTAATCATATTTTTTTTTCATGAAAAAAAAAAATATACATGAGATTGTCATGTCATCGCTTTTTTTCCAAACAGTTTTGCGTATGAATAATAAAACAAAGTGGAGGTACCTGCTTTGGAGAGGAGTGAAAAGGAGTAGTGGGCCACACTTAAAAAACTGATAAGTCATAGAGATGCAACAAATGTTTTGAGAAAAAAAAGCAATTTTACAAGAATACATTTGAATGTTACTGTAAAAAAAAAAAAGGCCGGGAAAAAAACTTGCAATCTTAATGCGTGGATGTTTTCATTAAAAATACAACTTTTTGTTCTATAAAATCCAAACAAATTCAGGTATTTTTATATGAACACAACAAAAAATTCCATTATTATTTTCATATTACAGGACAACAATGAAGTATTTGGCCACAATGAAAAGCAAAACAACTGTAAGAATAAAGTTGTAATATAATTGTGGAGGGGGGAAAAATCACAGTCATGAAAAGAATAATGTATTTATCATTATTATTTTAATATTACTAAAATAAAGTCAATTTAAAAAAAATAATGCTTTTTTGTATAATTGTGACTTTTTCCCCTCAAAAATGAAAAAAAAAGCGACAGTTTTTTGGAAGAACATAAAACAAATGTGAGATTCATGCTTTTCACATACAAATGTTTTCATATAGTTACAGTTCTTTAAAAAAAAAAAAGAAGGATTTTGGGATAAAAACAAACAAAACAAATTGTGTTTGAAGATACGTGCTTTTCATTGTGCAGGAGTGGAAAGGAGTATTCGTCAAGTCATAAAATTTTGAGAATACATTTTTAGAAATGGTATTCATGTTTTATACTGTATTACCAGAATAACATTCCTGTACAGTGAGAAATAAGGATAAAGTATATGTCAAATATTTCTTTCTTTTTACAATCATTTCTTCTTTTTCTCTTGCGTGGCGTTGAACCACGAGTCCAGCAGCTTCTTCATGTAGTACAGCTGCCACGCGTGCACTTGCACGGCCACCACCATGACCAGATACATCACAGTCACCGCGGAGAAGCCAAAGATGAAGCGGTATGCTTTGCCATGGCGATACAGCTGCTGCGCCAGGGGGAACATCTCCATGCCTCCGTAGATGAGCGGCGCCACTGAGAACAGCCCGGCGCTGATCATGGACAAGACCAGGTAGCTGATGTTGTTCTTGGGCAGTGACAGGCTGCTGCACAGCAGGGGAACCATGCTGAGCAGGTATGGGTACTCCCACTGGTAGGGCATGGCAACGGTGTCGTGTGACAGCAGGTTGAAGTGACTGACGGCAACTTGGGCGGCCACCAGCAGCCAAACCAGAAGGTGGATCACATTCAAGCGGCGCACCTCCAACTTCAGAGAAGCGCTGCAACATGAGGAACTCATTGTCACAGTTTGTTATGTTCGTATTCTCGTCAGTGTGTAACTAATCGTCGCCAATGAGAAGCATGTACTGCTATAATTTGTCAACTGTTTTTCCTTTTGTTTAACAAAGAAATATCATGTTTTTCTTGGTCTTTATCTAAAAGTCAACAAAATGAAATTGTACATTTTGGAATTTGAAGTTGTCAGGAACATTTGCATCTCAGCCAAAACAAACGCCACCAGAAAGATTCCCAACAACACTAATATTTTCTTTCTTTGAATAATTCAGAGTGACAAAATATTGACAGTTTATTCTTTTTTAAAACTATTATTTCACCCCACCTGCCCATAGACAGCTGGGATAGGCTACAGCATGCCTGCAACCTTTGTGACGATAAAGCCGTTTGGATAATGAATGGATGGAGTTTTGATTTATTCAATGTCTTGGCACAATACTACTATTGTAATATACATTAATACGTTTTATTTACAGAATAACACATACCAGAAATATCAGGTTTAGTGAAAAATATTACTGAAGTATTTCTGAATGGATTGTATGATCCTTTAGCAAAGCTAAATTGATTAAAAAAAACAAGTGACATAAAATATTATGTAATTTTGAGAGGAAGTAAACAAAAGATCAATAGGCTTCCGTCAAGCAGTTAATTTTTGAGTACATGAGAATAAAATTGCATGATTTTCTTTTTCTTTTTAACTAAAAAAAAAAAGATCCGGGGGTTCTAAAACTTTGCCTGCATGGCAGACTTGGCATCTGTAAAGCTGACAGTGGAATTTTTAAATCTATTTCTATGAGGGACAAACACAAGTGAGAGTTGTTCATAAAAATAGTTAAGAAATAAAACAACAGAGCCTATGCCATCTGAATTTTGGTAAGAGGTGGGTTGCACCCTTGACTGGAGGCCATCCAATCACTGGGCACAGATAGACACACAACAATACTTATTATGATATTGAATTCATTTTAAATTCTCCATGTGTATTTGTGTGTGGGGGAAAGTATATTTGTATCCATACATCCTTGCTCCTAATAGACACCTTGTAACTCTACAGTCCCTTGGCCAATGGCCGCTATATGAGGAAATTCACATGTAAAAAAAAAACAACAACAAAAAAACAACAACAGCAAAAACACTTACTTCATTTGGTAGTGTGTAGTCGCTTTCTCTCTGAATTTAAACGCATTTCCATTGGTGGTGGTAGCAGCTTTATGGCCAACACGTGATGTCATTTTGACTTAAGATACCTACTGACAAAACGGACAACGATTAACTGAATTGCTTCGGATGAATTGTCGTTTTCCGATGCAGCTGGTTAGCTAATACTGCTAGCGTAAATCAATGACACTTCTCACTCGAAATAAAAATAATTTAAAGACACTTCACACTAATAGGGCGCGTTGTGATATTCTAACATGAAATGTAACACGGTACCAAACAACAATGCTTACCGGCTGCGTATCCCCGTTGGTCTGCTCTGTTTCGTAGCTTAAAGAACGACTATTAGCCGTTTAGTCATTAAACAAAAGATGTGAAGAATCAATGGGCTTCCGTCAGCTGTGCGCATGCGCATTGCCTCCTCTTACGGCAACATCAGCATCTGATGCCCTGGTCCCTTATAGTGGGCGCGGCCTACTGTAGACGTCCGGTGCATGTTTACATAATAGTAATAATAATAATAATAATAATGATAATAATAATAGTAATAATAATAATAATAATAATAATAATAGTAATAATAATAATAATAATAATAATAATAATAATAAATTAAAAGAGCTTTTAATCAAAGTATTCAAATTGAAGGTTTAGGTTTTTGTGTGACTGACGTAGGCTTAATGCCTGTGTTAATAAGAATGTTATTTAATAAATACAAACAATGACTATTTTTCAAATAATGAGAAACATAAATAATATTTCTAAGTTGGGGAAATATTCCATTACATAATCATAGCATCAAGAATATTTTAAACATAAATAAATAAATAAAAAATAAATAGAAATGCAAATAATATCTCGTTTCATTTCAAACTTTATTTGAATCTCGAAGGATCATTGAGGGCAAGCCCTCATTTTCAACGATGTTGTGAAGAACGTAAAGACAGAAAAAGACCAGAGCAAATAAGAATACTTTAAAATGTGAAATACAAATAATGAAATAAATTGTTCAATACCAATGGGATTTTTTGTGTGACTGAAGTAGATTGAATGCTTATGTTATGAAGAATGTTGTTTTCCCAAGAATATTTTTCTAATAATGAGAAATGCTAATAATATTTCTAAGTTGGGGAAATATTTGATTACATAATCATGGCATCAAGAATATTTTAAAGTCTAAATAAAATAATAAAATATAAGGTCAAATAATATCAAGTTTCATTTCAAATGTTTATTTTATGTCAAAGAATCTTGAGGGCAAGCCCTCATTTTCTATGATGTTGTGAAGAAAGTAAAGACAGAAAAATACCAGAGCAAAATACTAATAAGAACGCTTGATGAGATGAAATGAGAAATACAAACAATGAAATAATTTGTTCAATAATTAAATAAAGAAAATAGAAAAAAATATATAAATATAATATATATATATTATAATATAAATAAATAAATGAATAAATACATATATATATATATATATATATATATATATATATATATATATATATATATATATATATATATATATATATATATATATATATATATATATATATATATATATATATATATATATATATATATATATATATGATTGGGATCAGAAATAAAGACTTTTGTGATAGGTTTCAATAACATCTTTATTTAGAAAAACAGCATAGACCAAAAAAATAATTATTATGACAACAGTGAAACATTAATACATTAACTCTAAGGTTACACAGACAATATTAGCACCATGCTTGCAAGGACAAATACATTAGTATTTTCTTTTCAAAAGTTTCCCCCCTTTACCTCTTACTCTCACATGTAAGGCATTTACCGGTCCAAATAATAAATTACTGACATTATAAGTACTCACCCACGTTCCATCACTTTTGATAAATCTTCACATCAAATTTTATTTCATTTGCCCCTTTTATGTGTAGTTTTACTGCTGTTACACATTTCAGATTGGCAGCAACAATTACATAAATAAAATGACTGTACAGTAAAGACAAATCTGGTAAAAACACAAACTGTGACATTGTTGATCATTGGAATTTTAAATGACATTTGTTTGACCTTTGTTTTAATAACATTTCTTCCTCCATACACATTCACTTTCATAATGAATGTCTCTTCTTTTCTGAGTATCCAACTTATTGTTTAGTGATGTAAACACGATGCAGTGTGGACATTTTTTTGGGGTATGTTGTTCATCGAGAGTGTTATTGCATCGCGTTTTAAATTTTCTGCAGCGCAATTAATTATCATACCACCAAATCTGTTTGAATCCCCAGCAGAATTAATGCAAAGCTGACATAAGTAAGCAAAAAAAGACAATTAATTTGACATTATTCTCTGCAAATGTTACTCATATATATGTGTATATACTATATGTGGCACAATACTGGAATGTTCAAACTAGTATTTTAGCTTGACCAATATAAATCTGTGATCTGTGTTGCCATGATTGATAAAGGCAATAGCTGTAATTACACATTGGTATGGATGACAAGGGAGTGTGTGTGTGGGGTGTGTGTGTGTGTGGGTGGGGTTGGGGGTTGGTTAGCTGATCAATCATCATCAATGTATGTGTTCATGTTTTTGGCGGAACTTGACGTTCTTTGCCACATTGTGTAGCTGCCACTTTGCATCCCTTTTTTAAACACCTTATTGTAACAGCATATTATTTTTGTGCTCAGTTGATGTTTGCAAACTTTACAAACTTCCTTCAGGTCCTCACGTTGAGATGTACAAACAAATTGCATTCACTTGGTTGGCCGGAATTATATCAAAACTACCCTATTTCCTCATCTAGTGGCCAGGGGCATTTGGCTACTCAACAGCACATAGGCAGAGACGTGCTGCATTATTTATACAAATGCAATTTCTAGAAATATATCAAACAATTTATACATAAATGTACCGTATATCTTTTTTTGGGTCATAATGGAGAAAATGCAGAGAGAAATGAGATACTAGGTGGTAAAAATTAAGGCGCATAGATCCCGGGAATGTACTGTACACATGGACATACACTACGTTGTGGAGCAACATGGCAGAGTCTACTGGAATTCTAATCTAGTCCCCACATAATGATCATCATAAATTATTGTTTTCAACAAACAAGACTCTGGCACTTTTATCTGAGAGACTGTTTCACATCTCTCTTTAGGTGCTTCTGTTTTGGCTAACATCAGACTTCAAGTTGGCGACACCTGGCGACTAATTGAGACACAGCGTCTATTCAAGGAGGCCACTATTTGAGGAAATACGAAAAGTCATGCAGGTCTTCTGTGAATGCCTTTTCATAGGTTATTCTATACCTTTATGCATATAAAATTGCACATGGACTAATGGCTCTGTGGTGTAAAATGTTTTTTTTATACGTACAGACCATCATACTTCCTTGTGATAACCAAACAGCCTTCTTGTCTGCATTGATGACAAGACCAGATTTCCACTTAAAAGTCCATTTTTTGGCAACAAAAATGCAGCCTATCTCGTAATCTTCACTTTTCACTTACAATGGATACAGTAGAAATCCGGAGAAAGACGAATGCACGTACTCTCCGGCGTAAAGTCCTGCAGCCTGATCTGAGGGCAGCTGAATGTACACAGTGTCCCCTGGTTGTAAAGGTAAGACTGCACTTCCCGATGCTTGATCTAAGTACCCCTTCTTGTATTCATCATATGTATACATCACCGGCTCATTGTTCCTCATCAGGGCCACCCACACATTGGATCCTTTGCAATGGATATGGTAGGCAAAGTAATAAATGCCAGGGACTTCGCAGGTGAATATTCCCGTTTGGGGGTTGAAATTTTGGCGACCATTGTACAAAGGCTTTTCAAACACCACCGGAGTGTCCACTGGTGGAAATGGAGTTGATGATATAGCTGTGAATGCTGGCATTTCCAGCCCACTGATTCCCATGACTTCTGCGCCGTTTCCTCCATATTTGCCTTTTTTGCCATAGCCACCAGCCTTCTCACCATCCAGTCCAGGGCCCATTTGGGAGAGCACTCCAGCTAAGTCTGGAGACACACCAGGTTCTCCTGGTGGGCCAGGGGGTCCAGGAAGGCCAGGTGGTCCGCTCAGTCCTTGGGGCCCTGATGGGCCTTCTTTCCCCCTAGGTCCAATAGGACCAGGATGACCTGGAATGCCTTCACCTGCAATGCCTGGTGGACCTGGAGGGCCGAAATCTCCTTTTGGTCCTTGAAGTCCAGGTGATCCGATTGGGCCTGCTACACCATCCATACCGGGAATTCCTTTCGGACCTTGAGGTCCCATTTCACCAGGAAATCCACCTTCTCCTTTGGGCCCAGGAAGTCCTCCCAGACCTGGCGAACCAGGAAGGCCTTTATGTCCATTGTCTCCTTTGGCGCCACTTGGTCCTTGTGGACCTCTCGGCCCTGGATTTCCACGTTCTCCGGGTAAACCATCAGTGCCAGGTAATCCAGGCGTACCAGAGTCACCCCTAATTCCATCAATCCCTTTAGGTCCTCCTTCTCCACATTCTCCTTTTGGACCTGGTAAGCCTACGCCCCCTGATGGCCCCTTGGGTCCTGGAGGGCCTGGTTGACCACTTGGCCCAGCGGGTCCAGTCATACCAGGTAATCCTGCATGGCCTTTATCTCCCTTTGGTCCTAGAGGTCCAGGTAGCCCATTCATACCTTTATCACCCTTTGGTCCTTGGATGCCTGGTTTACTAAAACCAGGTAGTCCTGGCTTTCCTGGTAAACCAGGTGGTCCTGGATGACCTTTCCCGCCCTGCATGCCTGGCTGTCCTGGTAGACCATTTTGACCTGGTTTTCCTTGCCCGGGTAGACCAGGTGGGCCTGGTAGTCCTCCTTCACCTGGTGGCCCACTTAGTCCTTTCAGCCCTGGATGTCCCTTCTCTCCTGGAGGTCCTTGTGGGCCTGGCATCCCATTCAAACCTGGTTTTCCAAAACCAGGTAATCCCCTTGGTCCAGCGGGGCCTTGGGGTCCTGGCAGACCTTTATGACCTGGTTGCCCTGGCAGTCCCATTCCTTTATCGCCTTTGGGTCCTTGTAATCCAGGAAGTCCTGGCAGTCCTTTGTGACCTGGCTCTCCTTTCATCCCTGGTTGGCCTGGCAGTCCCTGGACACCTGGTTTACCTATTCCAGGTAGCCCAGGTGGTCCTGGTGGACCCTGACGTCCTGGTTGTCCGGGCTGACCCTGTTCACCCCTATGGCCCATTTCTCCTTGCGGCCCAAGCTGACCGAGTCCTCCTGGTCTGCCTGGTGGTCCTGGTAACCCTGGTTTACCCATCCCAGGTACTCCTGGTTGACCAGGAGGTCCAGGTAGCCCTGCAGGTCCTGGATGACCATTGCCTGGAGGTCCGGGGGGACCTATCGGTCCTTTTGGACCAGGTGGCCCAACTGGACCTGGTTGTCCTTGGGGAATTCCCTCAGCACCACTTGGGATTGTTTGACCTGGGATCAATGATACACATAATATTAAATTGAACATGTTGGGATCAGGTATCTAAGGAGTACTAGGTTCACAATAACTTCTATTAATGTGGCTTTCAGAACAATTGGAAAGTTACTTCTTACCTTTGTCTTGTCCACCATTATAGCCAACCCCTTTGCGAGCCTTTTCTTTGCCCTTCATTATGGGCATCTGGGGGAGTTCCTTCCTATAATGGGGATAGTGCATATAGGGCACATCTTTGCCGATATACTGTTGCTGGGGGTAGCCTTCATTGCCCATGCCCATGTGTTGGAGGTGTTGCATTTGCATCTGCTGCTGGTATGCCTGAGGGTGTTGATTGTGTCCATAGTACTTCCCATCACTTACATATGTAAGTATTACAAGCTGCAGCAGAGTCAGGAGGAATGGGGGCCGAAAGGGCGGCATGGCCAAGGCCTATATGGAAGAAAGAGAATCAAATTTAGAATAAGGCTGGACAACAGGTTTAATTGATCAAACAATGCGACTAGTGTTTTATTGCATCAAGATGTTTATTCTCGTATCCTGTTGATGAGATACTTTCCCAGATCTATGGTAAATAATTTGTAGTTTGTACAGCTGGCCAGTCTTCTGATATATGAAAAATATTTTTTTTCTTCCATTTTGTTTCAGATGCACTGAAAAGAAAGTAAATGGTTTAATAGGCTTTTGATTGATTTGTTTTATGAGAAAAACGTATGATATTTTAAAGTCAAGAGAATAAAGCTGTAATAATCGGGGACAATAAAATTGTATAACAATTTTGAAATTGTTCACACTACTGTTGATGTACCAAATCTAAGAGTGTATACATATTTTAGCTTGACAACATCTTCACAGTCCTTTTCGTTAAGATGTGCTTTTATGCCAGTAATATTTCAATTTTTATTCGAGTAATTCTATCACTATGTCTTGGACTAATCCAACTTTATGATGGTACTATAAATTATTATGACTTTTTGTAAATTAAAATATCTTTATAACATTCCTTTTGTTTTTCATAATATTGTGACTTCATTCTCCAATCATTACGTTATATTTGTATTCCTCTTCATTGCATACATGTTTTTTCTCATAATATTCCAATTGAATTATAATATTATTGCAGTTTTTTTCTGAACATTCCAACTTAGTTCTGGTGACATTACTCACATAAAAATATAATGTAAAAAAAAAATATATATATATATATATATGCTGGAGCCTATCCCAGCTGTCTTCGGGCAGTAGGCGGGGGACATCCTGAATTGGTTGCCAGCCAATCGCAGGGCACACAAAGACAAACATCCGCACTCACAATCACACCTAGGGGCAATTTAGAGAGTCCAATCAACTTACCATGCATGTTTTTGGAATGTGGGAGGAAACCGGAGTACCCGGAGAAAACCCACGCAGGCACGGGGAGAACATGCAAACTCCACACAGGGAGGCCGGAGCCGGGATCGAACACACAACCTCTGAACTGTGAGGCGGACGTGCTAACCAGTCGACCACCGTGCCGCGCATTAAACCATTTACATCAAAAAAATATGCTTCAGTTGGTACACAAGGAAGAGTGGTTCAACAAAATGTACTCAAAATAGTGTTGATATAGATTTTGTCATTCAGTTTTTAATGCATGCAGCTAACCAGGGGAGCCGTCTGCCAATGTAAAGCAGTTCTAAAAACAAAACAAAATAAAAAATAATCCAAGGAAGTATTTTGAATAGCTCCACAATGTAACCCACAAATGCTCACAGTATTTAAAAATAAATACAATTTCATCATGTCATCTTCCAAACCGCTTATCATGTACAGGGTCGCGGGGAGGTGCTGGAGCCTATCCCAGCTGACTATGAGCGAAAGGCAGACTACACCCTGAACTGGTCGCCAGCCAGTTACAGGGGACACACAGACACCGTCACTGAGCGGGAACCGATTCCACGCTGCCCGCACACAACTCAGGCGTGTGTGCCACTACACCATCAGTGACTCTAAATACAAATTTTAAATGGAAATTTCAATAGCTCCTGCTTGGGAAAAAGTGGCAATGGGTCAAACCATGCTATACCTATTTTCTCAACATGGTGCAAACATGTTGGTCTGGGGCCAAAACAAGAGAGTGCCTCCCTGCTGCTGGCTTTGTGCCTGAACATGAAACATATCTTCCTACATGTTCTGCCACCATGATGTACCCCACATGGTTTCTACTGTATAGTGTTGACACTCCATAAATAAGAGTCCCTGTTGTGTGAATCGTCTACTTTTGTCATTCAGTCATTCCTAATACCACCGATTTCCATCCTGTCATCACAGTTCAGCCTCATTCCTATTGGTGCTTTACTCAAGACACTTTGACTGTTGTTTTTGGAATTCCTAGCCACATCCCGACACCATCCGCGCCACTGATGCTCTTTTGCTTCGGATCTCTGACCTTTTCTCAGTCGACTGGTAATTTTGACAGGACGGTGTCACTGTCTACCCTCCGATGAGAGATAGCCTTTGAAACGGAATGGATCTCGTTGCCATGGAAACACAAGTCCCTCACAAAAAAAGAAGGATTTTTTTCTCTCTGTACTGAATAGGTTTTTCCGAGTACATGTATTGTTATCAATGGCGTGAGCCTTCTTGATTTGCTGTACTGATGGCTCTCGGAAGGGCGGCATGGTGGGCGACTGGTTAGCACGTCTGCCTCACAGTTCAGAGGTCGTGGGTTCGCTCCCGGCTCCGGCCTTCCTGTGTGGCGTTTGCATGTTCTCCCCGTGCCTGCTTGGGTTTTCTACTGGTGCTCCGGTTTCCTCCCACATTCCCAAAACATGCTTGGTAGGTTAATTGGACACTCTAAATTGCCCCTAGGTGTGATTGTGAGTGCGTATGTTTGTTTGTCTCTGTGTGGATTGGCTGGCAACCAATTCAGGGTGTCCCCCGCCTACTGCCCGAAGACTGCTGGGATAGGCTCCAGCACTCCCCGCGACCCTTGTGAGGATAAGCGGTATCGATAATGGATGGATGGATGGATAGTTCTCGGAAAAAAAAAAAAACTAGGTCCAAAATAACGAAAGCTACAAGCAGAGATGAACGCGGCCTTGCATTCCCTTCAAACCAAAATGGCGAAATTCCTCTAAATCGAAAATCTCACTTACAGGACACTTGCAATTGCAATCAAATGAGATCCAATAAGGAGAGACAAGATTTTCTTTACTGGTCCCCTGAGGTAAGACTTGTTTTCAAAAGATATCCATCTAAAAAGACAATCATGCCCATTATCTTGAGCAGTTTTTCACAACCTTTACTGGGCCAAGGCACCCGCATTACATCGTTGAATGTTGAAATGATGATCTCGTCACAATTTACTCATAAATTGGCCTACTCAGTTTAAAGTTTAATTGTTTAATTAGTAGGGCTGGGAAAAAATATCGTATTATGATGTGTAATGATACTTTTTATGCCGATATGTTGTATCGATACGTTGTATCGATACAACATATCATTGTATATATCATATCGTTGTATCGATACGTTGATGAAGTATCGATACTTTCGATACCTCATGTTATGTTATGTATTGCACGTTCTATAACATACTTTTGGAACGTTTGAGGTCCTTAAAGTTTAGCTATGTGAATGGAGTTTTATTTATTGCACTACTGTGTATCAGGAACAGTTACTGGAACAATTACTGGAACAGTTTATGCACTTTTCAATTGTGACACTTCAATATATGTCAATTTGCACATAAGTTAAAACTTTGGAAACACATACTTCAGTTTTTTAAATATATATTTTTATATTATTTAAGTATCGCAATATGTATCGGATTGCAACCCAAGTATCAGGATCCGTATTGGATTAGGACAAAAATGTATCGTCTCAGCCCTAGCAATTACTTTATTCTGAATGGAAGAGCATTATGCTTGTTGTTATACATCACTGGCATAGATAGATGAACGAACTAGTTATATTTGTTAACATATTTATAAATAGGTCTGTCACACTTATTTTTTCTAGTATGCAGTCAGGATGAGAGGAAATATTTTACTGTTTTGCTAATAAAGCAATGAAGGAAATCCTGTGTCAAGTGCATACAAAACAAAACTAACGTCATAGTTTTCCTCTAGGTCAATGAATGACAAAAGCAATATTGACCAGAGGGAGCCTTTAAAATGTTACAGATATATTCAAAAACAACATTGAATATTTTATGACCTGTAGCAAGGGTGTCCCCCATATTGATTCATGATGTAAGTAAGTGAGAAACTATGCGTGTGAATAGATGTTTTTAAAAGGATGGAAATACTGTGACAAGTACACAACGAGCGCCTGTTCACTTGTCAACTAGCAACACTCCGTTGTCACGGTAACCAGGGAGCGGTGGAAACACCTCGTGACTCTACCTGCCGCGCGATTCCCCCCCCGGCATGTGATTGAAAATAGGTGTCGCCTCCCAAACGACTCATTCATTCAGTCGCCATGAAAATTAACTAGCAATTTCCACTGCTTTAACTTGTTATTTGTTATTTGAGGAAACGGCAGCGGCGGCGTGTGGAGCGTGAATAGAAAGAAGTTTGTTATGCTCTCCAAAGTGCCACTGTGTCATCGCACAATAGTCGCCCATTCAGGGGGCAGACGTGAGGTCACATGTGTATGTAACGCAGTTGTGAGCAAACATGGCGTGAGAAGTCGGCTAGCATTTTATGACTTGCATGCTAGTGCCAACTCATTTTGCAAAGCAGAAAATAGCTTGTGTGATTCCCTCATTTGCTTCCTTTGATTTTATAATGTGAAGGACTTTGAGTTGCATTCTATTGAATGAAAAGCACTTTATAAATAAAGTTTGTTGATTGATCAAATGATTGACATCATGGATACTTTCTTTTGATTTTGAATAATGCTATTTATTTGTTTATATACAGTATTATGTGTAAGGTTTGTAATTGGCAGTGGTCAGCAAGGCCTTCTCAGATGGACTAAAATCTGTCAACTACATTTCCAACTTCAATTTGACACATGAAATTGTATAAATTTACTCTCAATAGAGTTGTTCTCCTCATTTCTTAGATTTCCAGCATTGTATTTGGATGTTGGAATATTTTGTCAAATCACATTAAAGACATGCCTTAATTGTCAATCTAATCTGCCCAGGGCCTTCGGAATCAGTAGTGCTGAACAAATTAAACTATACTAACTGTGGACCTGTGTTTTTAATCAATTAGATTTTAAATTCATCCTCGGAAAGAATGACTTGTGTATTTTTCCATCCTGTGATTGATTGGTCAAAGAAAAACTTGTTACAGCCGACTTTGACTAGCAAAACATATCTGTAGCGGTGTGCACATATATATTTCATTCAAATGTTTCCTCCTCTTGTCATGTTCTTGATTCTGAACCTCTCCAGATGATGTATGTTGCACCGTTGCCGGTGATCATATTGTCTTGAAATCACAGGTACTAAATGCATAGCTTGCCACTGCAAGTTTTCGAGTATAGCAAGTATTTACATAAGTATAGTGTAGCTATTGGAAAGGTAGGAGTGTGGGTAAGTAAAGGTATGTTGGTAGGTAAAGGGCTCCAGACTAACTTTCTTTTTTTCACTAGGAAAACAGTTGCCCTGTAAATGGGCTTGCAAAGTAAATATTCAAATTTCCTCTCATTTATTCACGGTGTTATTGATAATATGCAGCAACTCCACCCTCAACAGATTTTTTCGCCATGACCATGGACTCATTATCAGGATTTGTCTCCTATGGCACACTAGGATTATTTGGAAAGTAGTTCTCGTTTACAAGAGTTACAGTATGTGAAATTTATAGATTTGCACGATAACCCCAACAATCCCTGACAACCGCCTCTTTTCACACATTAGCCAATCACAGTAGTGCAGGTGACATAGCCTTAAAATAAAATCCCTAATTTGCCCCGAGCCCCAAAATCCAGTTTCCATTTTCAATAAATTTTTTCCCCTTTCAGTACAAAGAAAAATCAAATGACAATGATAATATTAAAAACTTACATGGCCCTTTAAACACAACCCTTAATACATAAAAAAAAAACAAAAAAAAAAACATTTCATATGTTCAACAATGCAACATGAAAAATATTCCCTTTGCGATTACTGGTATTACTGTATGTAAGAACTAAATTATCAAAATGCAAAAAGCTGCTGAGAATTTAGCACTCCTGATACATGCCACGTAGGTTACCTAGTTTGAATTAATAACATTTTTGGACAATAAACTAGGACTGTTGACAAAATAAGGCTTTATATTACATGGTCTGTCACAATGTCAACCCTACACTGAAAACCCTTTTTGATGAGGCATTTAGAGTGTGAAACCTATTCCAATGTTCAAACTTCTCTCTTCTTATGAAGTTAAAGAGGATGTCAAGTCAAATATTGTCTTTACAAATATATGTTGTATGCGGCTCCTTTCAAGGGAAATTCCAAACACGACTTTAGGTTTTAGGGAGCTGTTGAGCCAGGCACTTTAGGCCTTAATGGGTTGAACCACCGAAAGTTGTCGTGTAAAAAGTTATACACTGTCACTTGATGAATAAAACACTACAACGTGTACTTCCGAGTGCAAATGGAACACTGCATTAAACAGAATAGCAGGGAATGTTTCATTGATATGGATAAGTTTATCACAACAGATGTAGAACAATCCCCTTTATTACTGGCCTCCTTGCTATCGGTAAAATAATTCTGCTCATGTCTCTTTCTTCAATGGAGTTTTCACTCCCATGTCACGCACAGAACAACATTTGCTGCCCCGTGTCTATTTTACATTTTGTAATATCAGTCATGCTCCTGGCTTTGGTTTAAACACGCCCTAACTCTACTTTCTAGAGGACTGTATAATGCTCACTGTCAAATTGCAAACCCAAACAGATTCCAAATGACTGACAAAACTGTGCCTCTTTAGTAAACTCTCTCCTCTCTGTTCACCGCCATGTCATCACTATTAAAAGTGGCAAACCAGTTCGTCAGCAAACAAAACATTTAATAGTACTCATTTAAAAAAATGCAAATTTGCAGGTTGCACAAGCACAATTGGATGCAAAATTTACTTGCACTGTTTTAAAATTTAGGGAGAGAACGTGACCATTTAGGGGCAGTCTGGAGCCCTGTAGGTAGGTCAGATGGTAAATATGTTGGAAGCGTTAGGCAGGTAGGTAGGACAAGCATAGAGATACAGCAACTATAAAGTAGATAGATAGGTAGGTACGTAAGTAGGTATAGGTAGACTGAAAAAATAACATGTTGAATTTACTCAATTTTATTTTATCAAGCAGTTGTGAAAAATAAAATCTTCTTGATTCTTGATTCAGATATATTTTTTGAAGAAATAAATTTTAGTAAATGATGCACAGCATTTTTTACAGTGTAGGTAGTTTGCAGGTAGGTTGGTTGGCATGTGTGTCAGCTGATAAGGAAGTCAGTAGGTACAGTATAAGGGTAGATTTGTAAGAAGGTAAGAAGATGTGTAGAAATGTACAATGAAAAAAATG
Source organism: Filicampus tigris (assembly GCF_054856515.1). NCBI lineage: Eukaryota > Metazoa > Chordata > Actinopteri > Syngnathiformes > Syngnathidae > Filicampus > Filicampus tigris. The sequence continues at coordinate 9,197,529 of NC_141230.1, forward strand.
CTGTGCATCATTTACTCAATTTTATTTCTTCAAGTGGTTGAATCATCTGAATCCAGATACCGGTATTTAAAAAATGTTTCTGGATCCAGATTATATTATTTTGTGTAACCATCCATCCATGATCGATACCGCTCATCCTCACAAGGGTCGCGGGGCGTGCTGGAGCCTATCCCAGCTGTCTTCGGGCGGTAGGCGGGGGACACCCTGAATTGGTTGCCAGCCAATTGCAGGGCACACAGAGACAAACATCCGCACTCACAATCACATTTAAGGGAAAATTAGAGAGTCCAATCCACTTACCATGCGTGTTTTTGGAATGTGGGAGGAAACCGGAGTACCCGGAGAAAACCCACGCTGGCACGGGGAGAACATGCAAGCTCCACACAGGGAGGCCGGAGCCGGGATCGAACCCACAACCTCTGAACTGTGAGGCAGACGTGCTAACCAGTCGTCCACCGTGCCGCCCGTTTTGTGTAACCACTTGACAAAATATGATTGAGTAAATTCAACTTTTTACATCCACTGGTATTAAAAAATATTTCTGGATCCAGATGATTTTATTAAGTGCAACCACTTAACAAAATAAAATTGAGTAAAATAAAAAAAAACTATTTTCAGTGTACACTGAAAAAAATTATCATTGAATTTACTCAGTTATATTTTGTCAGGTGGTTACACAAAATAATATAATCTGGATCCAGATTAATTTTTTTAGTAGATCTACTTTTAAAAATGTATCTGAATCCAGATTTTATTTTGTGCAACCACTTGATGAAATGAAATTGAGTGAATTCAACCATCATTTTTTTTCAGTGTACTGTGGGTAATGGTGTTCCACGGGATTCTCGTTTGGGGCCCTGGCTGATTTCATTGTCTTTGCTGCCCCTAGGTTCCATCCTACGAAAACATGGTATTTCCTTCCACTGCTAGGCAGATGACAGTCAGATCTATGCAAAAAAGACGCTTTCTCCTTAGACAGCTTTTGTCCTGTCTAGAGGAAAAAAGCCTGGATTTCACAGAATTCCTTACATTTCAATGAAAAGAAGTTGTGGAGTTCGGTCCCAGTGGACATACATTCCATCCTATTGACCTGGGCCCCCTTGGTATCTTATCTAAATCCAACAGTCTCGAATTTGGGTTTTAAATTGGACATTGATTTTTTGGACCGGCAATCAGTTTTGTTGCTACATCCAGGTTCTTTCATCTTAGGCAGCTGGCTAAGGTAAAGCTCTTCCTTTCACAGCGGCACTCAAACAGTAATCCATGCCTTTGTTACATTTCGGCTAGATTACTGGAATGCACTTTATTTTGGAGTCAGCCAGTCCTCCCTCAAGCATCTCCAGTTGGTCCAAAATGCTGCTGCTCGCCTCCTAACTGGAGCACAGAAGAGGGAGCACATAAACCCCAATTCTGGCCCACCTTCACTGGCTGCCAGTGCATTTTAGAGTTCATTCTAAGATACTTCGATTTTTCTTCAAATCTTTAAATGGCCTCGCCCCAGCATATCTTTCTGAGCTCCTCAACACCAACGCACATGCCCGGTGCCTCAGGTCTGCGGATCAGACACTACTGGAGGTGCCGAGGACTAAATGGACCCTCTGAGGGGATCGAGCCTTTTCTGTTGCTGGTCCTTCCCTTTGGAATGACCTTCCATTAAATGTTAGGGAACCCGTCTCTCTGTCCACTTTTAAAACTCGTTTACAGACACATTTTCACTCTTCGGCTTTCGACCCAACATGAGCCTGACAGTGTTCTGCTGTTTTCTTTTGTCTACTGTATATGTGTTAGTATCATTAATTTGTGTTTTAATTCACAGAGTTCCATCTTTGTTGTTGTATTCCTGCTATTTTATGTTGTATGTAAAGTGCTTTGTTACAGCATCAGCTGTTGTGAAATGCTATATAAATAAAGTTGTATTGTATTGTATTGTAATGGGTTGGTAAGGTGGTAGAAAGGTCGGTTGAGTTAGTCCATAGATAAATAAATAATTAGGTTATAGGTTAATGGACTAAAGTCACTCAGCTCCAAAAGTGCTTTTAAATACAGGTAAAAAAATTTATATATATTTTTTGTCATGTTTACAATTTGTGCTCTTTTAAAGCAATTTTAAAATATTTTTTTTCTTTCAATCATTTACTCGCACTGTATGTTTTTGTAATTTTAGTAAGATGTGTTTTATTTCTGTACCTTTGTTTAATGTCTTTAGGTCTGTATTTTTAAATGCGTAAAAATGTTGCACATTTAATCATGTAAAGCACATTGTCTTTTCATACCTTGTGCATGAAATGTGCCATGTAAATAAAGCTGCCTTGCCTTTCTTTACTTAGTGCAAACACATCACTGCTCATCACCAAAAGAACACCATAACAACAACGAAGCATGTGCTTTGGGGCTGTTTTTCTTCAGGTCTAACTGGGGCCTTAAACAAACTGGAAGAAATTATGAACAGTTTAAAATAGAAGTCAGTGTTAGCACAAAATCTTCAGGCTTTTGCTAGAAAGTAAAAAAAAGTCAGGTAAAGCCTACAAGAACATCTGAAATTTATTTAGGATTAATCAATGGTAGTGACTCCCTTTTTACACAAGCCCCACCCCAGTTACAAGCGGGTGTGCACAATTGTGTAATTGTGTAACCGCTTGATTGCAGTTTTTAATTTGACCTCTTCTCTTGGAAAAATGTATACAGGTTTCATTTCACACTAATGGTGGAGAATACCATATCTGCCATTTAGACACGGTTGTGTAGCCTTTTTATATCCACCATAGGTAAGTAGGTAAGGCAGGAAAATAGGTAGACTTGTAGGGAAATAGCCAGGTAGTTTGTCTGTAGATAAGTGCATAGATAATTGAGAGGAGTCGGTAGGTTAGTAAGTCAGTTGGAGAGGTAACAAAGTAGGGAGGTAGGGTGGGCTTGGGTAGATCAGGCTAGGTAGACAGAGTATTTTGGCAAAGATAGATTTATTATATCAAGACTGTACATGGAAATAAATGTTTTTAGGGAACACATTCAACCTCCCTCAGCAACCTGCCATATGCAACGGATTCCCTGCTCTTCAAATCATAAAATGCTACAATAATTTGTATTGAAACAATATATTAGTACTGACTGAGGACATTTGAACATGTGCTGCCTAGCCCCATGCACATGTTCGTACAAAAACATGTCCCAGACACTCTAAAAAATAAGCAAACCCCAAAGTCGTCTACTGTGTTTTATGCATGTGTGCCTGTATGAGTTCTGCAGCTTGCCACACTGCTTCCAGATGTCCATATTTTCCTGACATGTCACACAAGTACGTTGTATTAAATGGACTCATTACATCTAATTCTGTTTCTTCTCTCTGAGTCAACCTCCACCAAAGATGCTGGATGTTTACGCAAGCTGTGAACGGCAGGATGTAATATAAGTGCGGCAGCTGTGCAACGGGCCTCAAATGTGATGACGGTGATGATAATGATTATCTTCTCAAGACTAAGGAAAAAAATAAAGGATGCTGTAATTATATTGTATATGGTGAGGAAAACACACCGGCATATCCATGTGATTTCTGCCATCTAACCAGCAGCAAAAAGAATGAAGGAAATTATACTTAAAAACTGGTATACAGTTATGAATATTATATACGGCTGCTGTCCTGTGAAAAACACTTGTCCATGTCCATTTTTTTCATTTTCACGTTAATGGGGTTCCCGCGTTACAGACATCCATTCACGTGAAAATTAAAAAAAAAAAAAAAATTGGGCATATGTGTTTTTAACAGGACAGTGATAATATTTTTAAAAAATATATGTTAAAAATAACAAAACATATAATGAAATGGAAAAAAAAACTCGATCTAAACTGATTTAGACCTGGTACTCTGTATCCAACAGATTCATTCATTCATCTATGCTTTAGTCCGTCTATGAGTTCCTGTCTATATTTCAGACCCGCCCGGTCGGTCTGAGTTAGCAAAACGGTGTCGAGAACGTACTTTACCGGTACCACGTCACACGCAGGTGCCCCACTCCTGACACACAGGCGAACAATTTAAAAAATAAAACAGTGTTGTATACCTTTTGGTCCCACAGGTGCAACAACATGTGCCCCATTTTGTTTTTATTTCACCGATCACCACATTGTGCGTGTGTGTGTGTGTTGTTTTAATTTGATATTTTTCCTTTATTTGGCCGCGTGTCTGCTTGTGTGGTGCCTGTGTGTTACGTGAAAATTATGTTCTATGTCCAGTACTCGAAAGTCCCCTTTTTACAGTACAATACCTTTGAAAGTGTGTGAGTTCCAGAATTGACCACATTTTGCCACAATGCCTGTAAACGACCAATCAACAGACAGAGATTGGTCATGTATTTCACTTTGTACACTTAATTTCAATAGGGGCACATGTCATTGCATCTATGGGACCAAAAGGTATACAAGACTGTTTTATTTTTTCATTTTTCTTTATTTGGCTGCATGTCAGGAGTATGGCACCTGCATGTGACGTGGTACCGGTAAGTCCGTTCTCGTGCCTTTTGGCTGACTCGGACTGACTGGGCGGGCCAGAAATACAGAGGACAACTCACAGACGGACTAAAGCACTGACGAATGCCTACCTCTGTCTAATGTAAACAGAAATGTAACAATAATGTTCAAAGAGCTACAGTATTAATTTAACAATATTATTGGGGTTGGTGTGGAATTGCTCTGTAATTGCTCTTGTGCAATGCTGTAAACTACTACTACAATAAACATATTAAATGAATACCTCTCTTCTGACAGTGTCCATGAAGGCCTCGCCTACTAAGCGCCACAGAGGGAAACATCCTCCGCCACGATCTATTCATCATCTGTCAGACGGCGACAACTCCCTTCTCGCCGTCTGCCTTCCTTCCTTTCCTCCGTCTCTATGCAAACAGAGGCGAATCTGTTCCGATTCCTCACCATCTTCCCCTCGTCTTCTCTGTCTGTTTGCTCGCCGCCCCACTTCACCGACCCACCTCCCCTCATTTTTGGAGACATCCCAGTCCTGTGACCCGAAGACAGTGATCTAACAGCAGAGCTACCAGGGCATAACAAATACACACATGAGGAAGGGAGAATCTAAAATTCACAGTCTGTAACAGCAGAGAAACTGCTCGAAAAAGATCTAGAACATTTCACCCTCAAATATCCCTAAAGTGGTACAATTTAACCTGAATTTTGTAGAAAAGTATAGCTCAAAACCAGTATTAGGTAGTGCGTTTGGGACCTGGGCCTTCAGAGGGGACTCACCCAATCTAATCTACCGCTTAATGCTACTATCACGTCAAAATTATGAAAAACAATACAGGGGTGCCCTCCAACTTGAATTGAATTTGGTCTGTGACCACGATGACAAATCACCTTTTCCCACTGGAATGGATGGAAATCCCATTAATGCAGTTTACACCCTCCAAAACAACTAAAATAATGAGAGAAAAATAGTATTGCATAATTTTGTATTTTAAAGAAACATACAATAAAGAAAAATAACTAAAAAAAAACAACAAAAAAACAAACAGTTTTTGTTACACTGCATCAATTAAATGCTGCTCCTTCTGTGTGCCGCCTTGGCCACCTGGGGGCAGTATAAAACAGATAGACAGATATCCTGTTCATTGACATGTATCAAATCTACCCAGCTCATCAGTATGACACTAATATTAGTAAGGATATTTGACTGACTACTGTTATGATGTCTGTCTACATGTTTGCTGCACCATTTGTGCTCAATCTATTGCGCAAAAGGTATTGTCATTTAGCATTAGCATTAAGCTAGTGGACTGAAAGGTTAAAGAGAAAGTCAACCCAAACATATTCTATGAAGAATATGTTCTATGCAGGCCCACAAGTCTAAAAATGTCACTCTGATTAATATTGCATTTGTGGAATATGAGTGAAACTGCAAAATCCACCCATTTCTAGCCATTTCGCCACTTCTGTTGACCGAAAATGACATCACAGTTACTCAGGGCTCAGATAACGACCAATCATGGCTCAGCTTCAGAAAACACGTGAGCTGTGATTGGTCGTTACCTGAGGCCTGAGCAACTGTGATATCGTTTTCAGTGTGAGAAAATGACTGCCCTCTCTGAGATGGCTAAAAATGGGTAGATTTTGCTATATTTCATAAATGCAATATTACTCAGAATGCCCTGTTTCAACTAGTAGGCCTGCACAGAACATCCATCCATCCATTATCTATACCGCTTCTCCTCACAAGGGTCGCGGTGCGTGCTGGAGCCTATCCCAGGTGTCTTTGGGCAGTAGGCGGGGGACACCCTGAATTGGTTGCCAGCCAATCGCAGGGCACACAAAGACAAACATGCGCACTCACAATCACACCTAGGGGCAATTTAGACAGTCCAATCAAATCAATGTTTATCCCAAAATCTGACAAAAAAATAAAACCATTAAATTAAATGCACCATACTAACCGAAGATGCTGATTAAATGTTTTAATGTGAGCAGATCACTTCAGATGTTTTTGCTCTGATCAACCAAAGAAAAATGCAGACGTCATTAAGCACCAGCTTGCTCCTCTGTGAGGACGAATTGTAACTGATTGGTTAACGAAACTGTCCCATTGCTAGGAGTTGATACATTGGCCAGCACTACTGATTCTGGGCAGATACTTTCAGATGGTGTGACTGAAATCTGACTGGCCCAAAAAAATCCAACGTTCGCAAAGGTACTGGAAGCAGTTCAGCCAAGATAAAGGCTATAAAATGAAGTGGTCAGATCGTCTGGCTGCACAGTACAACATGGACAATACAATTCCTTCTATATCAACTGCGTACACAAACAAATTTTACCAAGCAGACACCAGCTAAACTAGCATGCAGCCGATGGACGTTAATGTTTTGAAGATGGCACTAGTTTAACCCTGGAACAGTTTCCAATTGGACAAATCACACGGGGCCGGTCCCGTAAAATTAGCACGTATTTCAACCATACACACATGCACACACATACACGTATCCATACACACACAGTGCCACAGCTGTGCAGCTAAATGACCCAAAGTATTTACCTCTGTTTCTCCTTTACACAAACATAATAACTCTTGAGGCCCCTTTGTCCCCTTTGTTCACTGGACCCCTACACTACTTTTCAGAATAATGTGTTCACGAGCACTGTTTGTGTAGACACACACACGCAAGCACACGCACGCCTACACTCACACACACCGCATTCAAAATGCTTCCTGTTGTGCACCGGGGTCAGCTATGCCAAGGGTGACATCTTCAAGAGCCCCCTTTCATGCAGCTAGGAGCCAGACATCATCGTTTTTTGAAAAGTGACATTATGGGTAAAAAAAATTGAGAATTAAAGAAAAAAAAATGTTCACCTCCACATTGTGGAACTACAAATTGTTGGAATACATGTTTTTTTTTGGGGGGGGGGCACCGATGATGGCACTGCATAGCATCAAACTAGAATTGAAAACCTAGAAAATCCTAGAATATTACCTGGTTTTCATAAGGAACCCGCAATCCCATAAAACCTTGCATGTTTGTCAAAGTATGGTTTGTGAGCCATTTGCAGACCTTGAGAAACCCCAAAGTGCTGTGTAATTTTGAGGTGTAATTTGGCATACCTTTTTCGAACTTGTGAATCTTGTACGGAATCGTGTACAAACACGGAGGGCACCACGCCGGGGCTAGAGGGGGGATATAGCACCATCAGAAATCTGTGTAGCCACTACAGCATTTTATTCGATATTCTAACATACAGTATATTTTTATAAATTATTTTCTCAGCCCCCCTGTATCCCCCCATGTATTGGTCAAGCCCCCCTTTAGCATCGGGAGGGAATAAAATAAAAACATTTTTGATTAGAAAAAAAAGCGCAGCTTTTTGGATTTATTAACTATTGTTTTTAACCCCCCCCCCCAAAAAAAAAATTGTACTTTAATTAGAGGGGAAAATGTCTCGTGAGGAATGGGATTTGGACCCGAACACAAAGTAAGTACAAAGATCATGACTGGAGGATTTCTCACTGGAAGAAAGCTTGCATCCTGACTTGATTCAAGTTTGACATACTGATGACGTGTCAATGACTAACTTGAGCCTATAAAGTGTAAGACATCAGGCCTGTATGACATAGTAAAGGAAAAAGCATAAAAGGACATTAGCAACTGCATAGTAACTGATCCATCACGATACATCAAGGAACAACCAGTCACAACAGGAAAGCCACACATGTTTGGTTACATACTTGCTTTTGTTTTTAACTTAAACATACACTGTCAGAAACATATTTGGTTGTTTTTTCTGTTTTGTCTTTAAATAGAAACAAACAAACAAAAATCTTCTATTTTTTTTATTTCAAACATTCAAAATCTAGAAAAAAACAACAAACAGGGAGATACATGCTTTTTATTTTTCAGCAACAATTTCATGCAAAAAAAAAAATTGTATCACAAATTTTGTGAGATATGTCTCTTCCAAAACAATAAAAAAAAACTTTTTTTTTATATAATTTGGGGGGGGACACATGATCGGAGTGGAAAGCGTCGAGATATGCTTGCAATTACGTCTTCCTTATTATTATTATTATTATTATTATTATATTATTCCTTCCTCACAGTACTTTGCATGCGCCGGTCTCCTGCATGAACTCCAGAGAGTCATCTGAGCCGGTGGGGAGCCGCTTCGATTGGACAAGAATCAGTTTGGCTGTGTTCACTCCCACAGCGGTGCATAAGCCCATTTCTAGCTGCGCCCGTCTACAAAAATGCCAGAAGAAAGAAAACTCCACCCAAGCACACAGTTAGGCTATGGTCACACTGCAGGTCTTAATACTCAATTCAGATTCTTGTGAGTAATCTTTTACATATTAATTGCAACCTCAGTCTCTCTGGTGTGTGAACTAAATGTGTCCCCAAAGTGATCCGCATGCGCAGAAGAAGACACGATGTCACTTACAATGTAGTGTAAATATGTAGAAAGTAAATATGCTCCAACGTGGAGGGGCTAAATGTTTTTATCATCCCATATCTACAGAGCAGCGTTTCAGGATGAGGTAGAAATATTTTGCGGAAATGAGGCGAGGCTTATTGATTTCATTTCATGGAAACGTCTACTAAAGATGACATCATGTCATTTCTGCGCGTAATAAATTAATGGCGTGATTATCTGAATTACTACTAGCATCAAAAATGTCTACTTTATGCTTCATGTTTCAAGTGGGGTTAAAATAATAACAAGTCAATAGCGTGATCAAAACAACTGCAGATTCCCGAACAACTGTCAATCTCCCTCCCAAGCAGTCTCCCTCGCCCGCATGGAGCGCATATTGGGCTTCTGATGATGTATAGGTTGGAGAATAATATGTGCGTTGTCTGTTAAGACTGCGGTCGCAAAATAGGTACGATCTAAGACCACATATGAAAGTGACCCAGGTGGGATTTGAAAACATTGGGATTATGCCATTGATACTGTCATTAAAAAAAAACAACATTTGGGTTACATTTTCCTGCAGTCTGAACGTAGCCTTAAGGCCTATATAGATCAACCCGACGTCGGCCAACTGTGACCGACGTTTACCCCATGTGGCGACTTGGCACGTCACACTGGAAAAAAATACACCACAAAGACAGACAGCGACGCTGACCATTAAAGTACCTTCTGCGCATGCGTGTGAAGCAATACCATCCTCCATACCATCGGTGGCGGTAGTACTATTACTCATGGTTAGAAAAAGCCAACCGGAAAGCACTTGTCAGGAGTGGAATATCAAAATGTAAGCGATGCATGTATCGTTAATGCATATTATATATTCATACACTTGATACTTGCTCTGTTTTCATTCGGGAAGAGGACTCTTGTTCAAGTTTCGAATCAGTTTTTCCTTGAAATGTCAATTCAAAGTCCCAATTGTTTGACGACAGAAGCATCTCGGTGAAGATGACACTCACATTGTACGATAAAGATGCGCCTCATCTGTACATGAATTCAATTACACCAGCAACCTCCGACAAGACCCCCATCTTAATTCTTCAATGAAATCATTATAAGTGCCCAGTACTGTACTGCGGTTGCATGATGGTACATTCCAGTGAGTGTATCAAAGTGGAGTGCCGGTGAGCGCACAGCAAAGCAATTGAGGAAGTGTTTGCTCGGCACTCTCTTCTCACCAAACTGCGTGCTCTTGCCCCCATGGCGTACATGTGACAGTTTGGCTTCAGCTTCCTGCACGCCCACAAAACATTTCAATGCATATTTGCTTTGCATTCACTCGTACACACATGTGCACACAGCACATCCCACAGATGTAAACCATATATATATATGGCACGGTCATAGCTGGTTAGCACGTCCGCCTCACAGCGCAGAGGTTGTGGGTTCGAATCTGGCACCGACCTTCCTGTGTGGAATTTGCATGTTCTCCTGGTGCCTGCGTGGGTTTTCTCCGGGTACTCCGGTTTCCTCCCACATTCCAAAAACATGCTTGGTAGGTTGATTGAACACTCTAAATTGCCCCTAGGTGTGATTGAGAGTGCGGATGTTTGTTTGTCTCCGTGTGCCCTGCGATTGGCTGGCAACCAATACAGGGTTTACCCCGCCAACTGCCTGAAGACAGTTAAGATAGGCTCCAGCACGCCCACGACCCTTGTGAGGATGGGCGAATTGGATAATGGATGGATGCATGGATCTAAATGCCAAGTTCAGATTCCAAGGAAAAGCATGTACAGTAACTACAACTATCAATAATTTATTTAGAAGCTGAAAGATAACTTGCTTTATTTTAAACACAGCAAGGAAAAAATATTTAATAAATAATTTAATTTAATACCATTTTTTTAAAAAACTTGTGAGATTCATGCCTCTGCTTTTAAGCAAAACAAGGGAAAAAACAGTGCATTTGTCTCTTCACAGAATAGATCATAAAATCTGAGTATTCATATTTTTATCATTAACCAAAACACAAAGACAAATATTTTGTTATTTTTGAGGGATTCGGGGAAAAAAACCAACAACCAACCTTTGATTGGGATGAGAATAAATAAATGAACAAATAAATAAAAGAAATTGGTTAAATACTCACTATTCATTCATCAATAACAGTACCACAAAAATGAACACAATGTGGTATAACTGACTAGGACTACCGGTATATAATATGTTCAATATATTTTTGGGATAACAAAAATTCTATATGAATAATAATGACATATTAATGAAAACAAAATAAAATGAAAATGATAAATCAAATATATAATATAAAATATACAATATAAAATACTGCATTTTCTTTGTGAAAACATGTTCATAATTAATTTAGAGAATGTGCAGAGGTCAATTTTCTTCTGCATTCATGTGCAAACATTCAAATAATACTTGCAAATTCATTTAGAATAGAAATGACACCTTAATTCCAAAATACAAGAATGTACATAGCAAAACACAGCATTGCTTACCTTTGGGGGTCAGGTGCAAAGTTGAAGTAATCACCACAGGGGGACTCAGAGAGAGAGAGAGAGAGAGAGAGAGAGAGGGGAAAATGCAGCAATATCAGGATGGACGAGCTCACCTCTGGCACATGTGCTCATAACAGATGCCCACCTTTGTGGACACAGCTTATATGCGCTGCAGGGTGGGGCCACACTGGGTGGGCGGCCCATCCAGAGCCTGCATGGAAGAACAGGAGGGAGGGTTAGGAGACTACTATTACTACTACTACTACAAAAAAAAATAAAAAATATTCCACATAGTGGCACGAAAACATATTTGTCAGCTGAGTACCCACAAAGACAATAATGAATAAAGAGACATTTTGTCACCTGCTTTGGGTGATCTAATGTACTGAATGCATTAAAATGAGCCACAGTGGAGGCATTGTTATGCCTCACCTGTTCTGGCATACGTCGAAGGAAAACCGAAACAGACGACAAGTAAGTGTGTGTCCCGACGTACTGTATGTATACTCTGAGGATTGAAGGAATTAAATCGAATTAAAGAATTCAACATCGTGACGTGACGTGATCTGTTATTGCAATTAAGAAACAAATACACGGGACCAAAAAATTAAGTCATAAATTGAAAATTGCTGTGCTTAAACAAGGAGCAATGCTATGATTACTGTATGTAAGTGTAAGAATACTAATATAATATTAATACAGTGGTGCCTCATGGTTGTATCATTCAGAAAATTGAACATTTTGGAGAGAAAATAATGCGAGCATCAGCGAGTTTTAATGGGGTGCAGTCATTTAGCTTTTTTTCTGAAAAATGTCAGCGTACCTACTGTTGTCTCTTGTACTACGACACACTTTAATTTAGCTTTTTATCTGGCTTTTTTGGGGGGTGGATTTTAGAGGGGAAAATTGGTGAAACAAGCTGTTTCGAACCGCCGTGATATGTGATATTACGGGTAACTTCAATTCAATCAGTAAAGCAATACAGTTTGCTTTTGCAGAGCTTGAACCGCTGTCATACAACCTCGTTAGACACCATTTTGAGCGCATCATCATCTTAAAAAAAAAAGAGTTGTTTCAAGACATGATTCATCGAAATTCAATTCCTCGCAATCGAGTGAATTCTTTATCAATTCATCAACTCACTGGTTTTTATATCCATCTATTATTTTAACATTTGAATGTCGTTTTAAGAATGTTAAAATTTGAACATTTGCACGTCTGTTTATTTACCATTTTTTATTGAATTTCAGTTAAATATTTAAGTTGAATATCCACATTTAGTCAAAAAGTCTTGTTTCATCAATATGTGACGATTGTCAGTCAGGGTGTGTCTGTCAGTGGGGAAAAAAAACAACATGGCTGCCCTCACACTTGTCATAGTACAAGTGTGAAGAACGTAGTTGGCGGCGGCGTCACTAAAAATAAATCTTCCTTCCTCAGAGCGTCTTTGTGTCGACAGACACTTTTTCCAGGGTGCTTTTGCTCGTTTTGTTTTTGACACCTGTCACTGGCCCGGCCACCCACCATTGCTATTCATCGTGTGCTATTGACAGCACGGGGCAGCGGGCCTCCCTCATCATCTCATTTATTTAAATCCCCAGAAACCAGCATGTCAAAGGCTAAAATTGAAGTGACTATGAGTGTGTGCGTGTGGTTTTAAAGTGACACACCGGTGCAAAAGGGTGAATGTCCTGTTCCGTCTGCAACAGCCAAGTGCCATGTTAGTCAGTTTACTGGCTATTAGCGAAGCACTTTGCACTGTCAGCCTTTTGTTAGCACGCCATCACGTCGCACCATTTGCGACGCATCACTCATCTGGTCCATAAAACATGTCAATGTCAGTGTTTTTGTGTCCAGATTTTTTTTCCCTGAGAAATGATATGATAGGTTGTGATGTTTTAGTCCACAAAGGCCTACTAGACACTGTTAGGCAATGTGACTACATCATGTTTTTATAAAACAGTTCATTTTTGTCTGATCACTATATGTCAGCAGTGTACAGTCGACTCTAATTGTTTTATTAAGGGATTTTTATTATAAAAAATATTTTTTAAAACACAACTTCTGGAGATACACCTTTTCATTTTCAAGTAAAACACCAATAAAATTCTGTATTGTTTTGTTTTTGGGGATTCCCTGTGAGTGACTTGCTACCGATCCAGGAGTCTTGGATTAGAAAGAAAAAGCTCACAAAATTCTGAAATACTTCGTTTTCAAACAAAACATGATAAAGACAAAGATTTATCAATTACATTCTTTTGACTAACGAAAAGCTTTTTAACCTCACAAAATTCAGAAACCTGCTTTTGTTTTTTAATGAGAACCTCCCAAAATCCGTTCTTAAAGCATACAAAATTTGTAGATATGTTTTTTTGTTTTGAAACAAAACCTGAACAAAATATAGTGTTGTTTTTTCAGTATATTAGGAATAAATAGCAATTAGAACGTTAACATACATACTTTTATATTCAACCCACCCTTCAAAAATATTTTAAAAAGAAATTGCATCACTAAATTTGAAAGGTACTCTCTTTCATTTTTAACCTTAATATGAAAAAGTGTGGGGTGGCACGGTGATCGACTGGTTAGCACGTCCGCCTCACAGTCCAGAGGTTGTGGGTTCGAATCCGGCCCCGCCCGGCCTTCCTGTGTGGAGTTTGCATGTTCTCCCTGTCCCTGGGTTTTCCCGCCCACATTCCAAAAACATGCATGGTAGGTTAATTGGACACTCTAAATTGGTGTGATTGTGAGAATGTTTGTTTGTCTCTCTGTGCCCTGCGATTGGCTGGCAACTGGTTCAGGGTGTCCCCCGCCTACTGCCCGAAGACAGCTGGGATAGGCTCCAGCACGCTCCGCGACCCTTGTGAGGATGAGCGGTATCGATCATGGATGGATGGTTACACAAAATAATATAATCTGGATCCAGAAACATTTTTTAAATACCGGTATCTGCATTCAGATGATTCAACCACTTGAAGGAATAAAATTGAGTAAATGATGCATAGCATTTTTTTCAGTGTACCTTTCTACACAGCTGGGATAGGCTCCAGCACGCCCGCGACACTTGTGAGGATAAGCGGATTGGATAATGGATGGATGCATGGATGGATAAAAAAGTGTCGTTTACGCAAAGAATTAGAAAACACATTGTGAAAACCTATGATTTGCCTATATTTGGCAAAAAAAAAAAATGCTCGTAAAATTCAGAAATAGCAGCTTTTTTTCTTTTGGAATTAGATTATTTTCCTGTAGGTACATATTCTTAATGTTAACCAAACCTGAAAAAAAAGAAAAACCTGCGTGTGATTTTAAATGTCAGCATTTCAAATTGTCTTCTGCATCTCAGAATTCTTGAGTAATTTGTAAGAGAATATACATTTTAATGATCTCACGCGATACACTGGGATGTATTAGCCTGGGTTTTAGTCGACATCTTGGATGGCTAACAGCAACTCTCAGAATTCTTACATAAATGTTGGATTATAACAGCCAAAGTTTGTGAAAGAGTTACGGGCTGTAAAATCAGGTAGAAAATTATCATGAGTTCACCGAAGGGACTGAATCTTGGCTGTAGCAAGCCATGCGGCAGCTAAGTAGTATGCATTGGTACATACAAGTGCACAGTAGTTGCAATGCAGCTTCATTAATGGAGCAGGAAGAGAATTGATGCAGAAGGGCAAACACATGCAGCTCATTATCTTCTGCCTATCGTGTACCTTTCACACCGCGACTCAAAGTGTGTGCGTATGTGTGTGCATGAGCTTCTTGAGCCTTTATTGCGTTTATATGTGTTTATATGGCAGGATGGGTGGTGCAACAATCGCCTCTCGAGATGAAAACTACGAACGCTAACAATTTTTGTGATGAGAAATACAAATAGAGGATTTCGAAGCAATTTACCGGAGGAGATAATCTGTTCCAGAGTCAAACTGTTAACCATGACAAAAATCATAAAACACTAAGTAACTTTTGAAGTGTAACATTGGGTTAAAAAAAACAAACAAACAAATAAACAAAATGTTTTTAAATAAATAAAGTCAGGAATATTTTAACATTCAAAACTGTCACACAAGTGTTAAAAGTTAAATATTGCAGAGCAACAGAGGTGGGCAAAGTTTTATTCTCCTGCGCCACATTAGATTTTTAAATCGAACGGATTGGTCTTTTCATTTGCATATTATGACCCAAAAAAAACCAAACCTATTCAATTATGTGAAGAATATAGTGTAGGTTAAATAGTTAGAGTTGTTGTTAAGCACAAATAAAAATATCATAAATTTGACACACTGCAGCATTCAGATTCTATGGTTGTGTCCACTCAATACGATGAAAAAATTTGATGGGCTCGCTTGACATCACCCAACAAGTGGATTCTACATGAATTAATTAGAGTCTAAAAAGGCAACATGACCACTGGAATTGCACGTGCTTTTTCCCATCCGCCGTCTATGTAAACACGCATTCTCGTATTGTGTCATTAAGAGTGCGCTATTTATCACGGCCTATCTGTTGCTCCTGGTTACCAGCTTTCACACACTATTTTCCGTGACCTCTGCTATTCAAGCTTAAATGCGCTAAATGAACACGTCATACACTGTAAAGGCAGCAGGTCCCAGCAACTGTAGACGCATTTAGGAACATTTGCATTTTACAGTCACGAAGAGAAAGAGAGACAATCGCACCATCGTCGTAGCAACAAATCCGTAATTGTAGGCGCGTTCCCATTTTCAGATGACTTTACGACATCAGAGTTTGTCCCACGCTTCCGCATTCCTCGCTTGGTCCCCCGTTCGCAGTGCGGCAATGTTGGAATTTGCAGTGCAAACGGGAGTAAACACGACAAGGTGGCCTGCAGGGACAAAGCGCTTTGGAATTTCGCAGGAAAGACGCCTCGGTTTCATGCAAATTTTTCAGGATGGTCACTGTATGAATTACACTCAACCTCGGTTAATATTTATGATGATCTCACCTCCAGCGGTCAACAAGTAAGTAATGGTGTAACAGTACATATTTTAGGATTCAGATTTTACTGAACTGAAACGTGTCATGTCGCTAGCAGGGAACATATAGACAAACAACCATTCACAGTTGAATTCAAATCTGGACAAAACGCATGCAATCACTGGAAACAAACTTTACGCCGGATTAGCCAGCTAAGCTAACGATTTGAACCGCCAACCTTAGAACAGTGAGGCGGAAACTTCTAGTGACATTTAAATAGTATTCTCTCCTGAAATATTCACATGGAGCCAAAGCAATGACAAATACCATTGGTGTTTCAATGACACAATCATTTTTTAATGTTTATCTATTATTTTTGTACTCGTCTGCACTGTTCATTCCCCAAAAAGAATACAAACTTTTGATGCTGCACCACTAACAAAGAAGGTATTTAAGCGTTCATATAAAATTATGTAGACTTCTTTACTTTATTGTAACATTCTTTGAGAATCTTCTATCATTTAAAAGATAATGTTATGCATTTTGCTCCCTCACTGGACCAATTCTGACCTGAGCACCAAGCAACACACCACAAGAATGATTTTTTTCCCTCCCTACTGTAACACTCTACAAGGAAATCAGAAATCTCCGTACATTGCCTTTCAACAAGTCTGTGGGTGCGCGCGTGTGTGTGGGTGTATAGGGGATGTGTGTGTGTGTGTGTGTGTGTGTGTGTGTGATCAGCTTGGGACTATTTAGACTTTTATTATTCTGAACTTTTACCCCGTCGACCGCAACAGAGGCCTTCCCTCTCTGACCCCGGGTCACTCTGAACCAACCTACAGGAACAATGGAGGGCACTAAAAGGAAGGATATGCCAAAGCATGACCGGGATGACCGGCGCCATACAGTGTGAATGACCAGACTTTCTAAGAAATTCAATTGGAAGGATCAAGTACGAGACAATTACCCATGAAAATTCCAGGATTGGGTCAAAACTGTCTTTTGATATTACATTGATTGGAAATCTCCCAAAACACCAAAGGTGTCTCACTGGCAGAGTGACCTCATGATTTTTTTTCCAATTAATTAAAATCAATATTCACCAGGGGCCTAATTAGGGTCGTGGGTGTGCGGGAGCCTATCAGAGCGGACTCCCTGCAAGAGGGTTAGGGTTAAATAATCAGATCATCAGCTAGCTCTGCAGGTGTGTTGGGGGGGGGGGGGGGGGGGATATCTAAAACATGCAGGATAGTGGCCCTCGAGGACCGGAGTTTCACACTTGTGATATAGACAAACAAGCATTCACACCAATTTTGAGGCTTCAAAGAACCGACCAGGCATGTTTTTGGAATGTGAGAGGAAACCCGAGTAGCCAGAGAAGGCACAGGGGAAGCCAATGCCCGGATTTGAACCCACGACCTCTGAACTGTGAGGCAAATGTGCTAAGCAGTCGTCCACTGTGCTGCCGATTTGATCTATTTTTTTTTTGCTTGTATAAAAGGTTTACACACCCTTGTTCAAATGCCAGGTTTTTGTGATATAAAAACAATTAAACCAAGTTCAATCATATAAAAACAAAAAAATTAATAATCATAATAACCTATAATATGACCCATTAACCTATACAACTCAATTACATGTTTTATGTATTTTTAGGAGAAAATAAGTAAACATTAACTGAGATAATGAGATTGCACGAGAGTGCACAATCTTCTATAACTGTGATGTGACTGTGTTCAGGAACAAACCAATCACATTCAAACTCATGTTAAACAGAATCAGCACACACCTGCCACCATTTAAAGTGCCTCTGATTAACCCAAAATTTCAAGTGCAGCTTTTCCAGTCAGCTTTTACTGACTTTTTTGTGCTTTCTAGCAGAAACCTGAAGGTTTTGTGCTAACATTGACTGCAGTTTGGAACTGTTCATAATTCCTTCGACTTTGACTAAGCTCTCTGTTTCAGGTAAAGAATTGGAGTCCCAAAGCGCGATGTAGATGTGCTGTTTGCGCCAAGTACACCTTTTGCCAAAAGGTTCAACTTTGTTTTAGGCGAAACATAACAAAAACTCCCAAACACAAGTGCGTTCTGGTCCTATATACATAATAGTATATCTTATCTTTGTTCTTTTATACACACACTGTATGTGGATGTAAATCACATCATGTTTGAATCTCTTTATCATCATCATATGGAAATGTAATGCTTTTGGAGTGATATGAGAAAATTATACAACATATTTATAAAGTTATTGATATTTTGTCCCACCACAACTTATTTGTAAATATGATGAGAAAAGTATGATTGCTGTGTTTATTACTTAGAAAGGGGCGGACCTTGCGACAGGCTGGTTCAATTTCCATTATTTTTGCTTTCATGTGTGGAAGGTGACTCATTCATCCTGCTACGCTCACACAGTGCCGCACCACTTGCCCTCTGAACAATAAGCACAATTTCAAGGGTACCTTTTGTCACTCCAAAAAGGCCCCACTCCTCACGGGCAAGACCTGAGGCGTGTTAATGAGTTTTTAACGCAAACAACCCCATTATTTCCAAATGGGGACCCCATTACCTCTTTCGCTAGGCCGATGTGCTCATGGTAAGGATAAGAGGAAGTCCCGTGACCTTTAAGATATTTTGCCATATAAAAACAATGTATGTATGCTGACATTAAAGGTTATAGAAATGACTTATTTGGAATTGTTTCACATAATAAGCGCAATCCTTCATAATTGACTACTTAAGTCAACAACATGCGTGGCCTCTAAATGAGTAGTAGTGAGCTCGCCCCACCCCATGTTTGCTTTAGGAAAGGCTTCACACGGCAGTGTCGCAGCATACATGCACACAAGCTTACACATGCCTCTCGTGCATGCGGCTCTCTTCGTTCACACGTAGCCAGAACCCACAATCCTTTGCCTCGATCAACAGATGGAAACATTCCAGTCTCGCGCCCGCCCGCCGGTGACATCACCGCTAACTGTTTTTAACAAGGCATGAGGGGAACTTTCTCTAGGTGTGCTATATCACTTTTGTTAATGTCATTTTTTTTATGCTCAATTGATATTGTGCACTGGTTGTTTATTTGATTTTATTGGACAATTACATTTGATGTGATTCATTTTCATGCCTTTGTGGATAGATTATTTGTCATGTTTTTTTGCTCATTTTTGCTTCATTTTATTTATTTATTTAATTATTTGTTTATGATGTGAGGTGGGGTTTTCCATTGTCAAAAGTCTAACAAATGTGCAAGAATAATGTTTTTGAAGTACAGTAGTCAAAAAGGTTCAATACGAGACCGGTGGACATAGACACTGCGATTTAACTTTTATGTTCTTTATCCAGAATGTACAGTATAAGTCAGGCAATGGCGTGCAAAAAAAGGGGGACTGTCCTAGGCATCCACCTAAAGGTGGACCCGGAGCCTGTAAAGCAACTTTCATGTTCTTTATCAAGAATGTGCAATACATGTCAGTCAGTGGCATGCAAATGGACGGACAAATAATTTCAAAAGCAGTGCCTGTCGTCCCCTTTGGTGATAGTTTAAAAAGGGCCATCCATCTCGGACAGAAAGACCTGTTTGATGTCTTTTGCTCAGTACACCAGTGGTTACATTCTTTTTCAGGGCATTCCAAATGGTTGTGTTAGCAATGCATAATGTTTGTGCAATAGCTCTGATTGATTTTCACTCTTCTCTCAGATTCATAATTGTTTGCTTTTCTTCAATAGACAGTGCTCTGGTCTTCATGTTTGCTTAGCAGTAAATGTAGTTTTCATATATGAAACCCAAAACCAGTAGCTGATGGTGTAGTGATACACTCGTCTGACTTGTGTGCCTGCAGCGTGGGATTGGTTCCTGCTCAGTGTCGGTGTGTGTGGTTGTTTGCCTCTGTGTGTGCCCTGCGACTGCATGGCTGGTGACCAGTTCACGGTGTAGTCTGCCTTTAGCCAGAATTCAGCTGAGATAGGCTCCAGCCACATGTCATGTCAGTGTTATTGCACTACATGATGTTTTTGAGTGTGATCAAGTTCAGGTGGCGTTGGTTTCACATGCAGTGCATAAGCGTAAACCACTTGCACATATCACACATGTACAGAACCGCAAATACATGGTTACCCTATCCTACTGCTACTGTCTTGTCAACATGAAACCTTCATACACACAGTGAGACACACTGTCTGTAGACACCCGACATGCATGTTTAACCGATGCTTCGCTTTAGCCGTTTGGGAGAAAAACATGTTGACATGACACATTTTAGAGGAGTCACGCAAAAGTCAGGAATCTATACCCATGTTCATGCGACTCAGCTATGTCGACAACCACTATACTGATACTCACTAATTCAGCCCTTGTAATAATGCTAAATCAAGTACATATGGTGCTGCACAAAAGTCAGCATTAGCTTTGGAGAAACTTGGCTAGCATCATTAGCTTAGCCAACTAATATTGCTGGTTTGACAGATTAATAACTGGTTACACACTAGAAGAATAATGCTTTGGTTAATGGTCTATAAATGTCATAAAAAGTGAATACATGTTTCATTGTACCTAGCGGAAGATAATTTAATGCCTGCCAGTGCACTTCACTAACTCTAAAAAAAGTTGGGTTAAAAATAACACAATTTAGTCAAAAATGGACCGATTCACAACTTGGGTCAATTTGACCCAACTTTCTTGGTTGTTTTTGCAGAAAACAACCCAAAAATTTGTAGTTCTGGACAAAACAATACTAAAATGGGCTGTTTTGTATAAAACAATGCAAGAAAGTGGGTCAAATTGACCGAATTTGTGTATTGGTCCATTTTTGACCCCAAATTCTGTTATTTTTATCCCAATTGTTTTTAGAGTGAGATGAACAAAGATACATTATTTGTAGTAAATAAACAATAAATCTTGAACCAAATAAGTGAAACTGCACAACATCCTGTGGCACACCTGATCATCTCTCACATGTTATCGTGGTTGAGAATCATAACTGTAGCATAGTAGAGTATATATGAGCCTTTAGATCACAGGTGTCAAACTGTAGGTCGGGGGATCAGATCCCGCCACATCATCTTACATGGTCCGCAAAATCAAATCATGTACGTCAACTAACTTCCATGACCCATACTAAAATCTAGACCAAAAATTGAAATGGTCCTATGTAATAAATAATGTCATGATATTGCAAGCATTTTTGATACACTTTTTACATTAACTCGAACAGTAGTTTAACAAAGTAGGAGACTTCTGATTTCAAAATTAGATATCCATCGATTTGCATATCGTCGCTGTCCTGTGAAAAACACGTATGATTAATTTTCGAATTAAAAAAAAAATCATGTTAATGCGATGTAACACGGAAACACCATCCAAGTAAAAATAAGAAAAATGAAAAAAATTGGACACAAGTGTTTTTCACAGGACAGCGGTGATATGTAAAAACATGAAGAAATTATGAAACATTTATTTGGTTTTACAGTCATAATGGCCCTCTGAAGCTGTAACGGCAATGTGGCCTGTGACAAAAATGTGTTTGACGCCCCTGCAGTACACATCCTCATCACAGTATTAATGAGTTCTTCAATGCTCCTTTTTTTTCTTGTTCTATTACTTGTTTGTAAAAGTGGAAATCTACTGGAGCATGCACCTACATGTCTTGATGAAGCAGCATGCAGCTCATCGTTAGAGATTAATTTTGCACACTTTGTTCCAACTTCCACCTCATTATCAATTATATGACCACGAGCTGGCTCATGTTTACTACAACAACAGCACAGCTTGAATCATGCATTCCTCAGTCTGCTGCGTACAACCTCTTCTTGCAAGAATTGAAACAAGCATCAGCAAAAGGCCTTAAAAAAAGGACGAGCCTGCATGTCACCAGTTGTTTTTCGTACCTTTGTGCCAGCTTTTACATTTTGATGTGAGGTGAGAGCTGGTGTCTATCAATCGACCCTATGATGATTTAGTATTTTGACCGTGTCAACCCAAAATACTCCAGTGATGAGCCTGTTAGGCAACACTGTGGGAAATGTCACTTCTTTCAAGTTGCCACATGAGCTCCTCTCCAGAACTCATTCAAGTTGACTACTAGTCCCTCTCCTTCCGCTCCTCGATGACAGACATCAAGTTGGCTCACTGGGTTAAAGGGTAAAATATATCGGCACATAAACGCAGGTGCTTGCAGAACGGCATTGTGGGATGGCTATTCTGCAGGGTGGTGCGAGTAATGTGTGGAATGCTCACAGGAGTCACTGTTGACCCGGCACAAACAGCATGGCATGCTAGGACGCACGCAGACTAAAAGCCTTTTTTTTTTTTTTTGTCGTTGACCCGGTCGTGGTAAAAATGGGGCCTGAAACCCGTGTGAAGGTTTTAAAAATGATCTGATTGACAATTCTGGGTTTACGTCAAAATGACGTCACAAATCAAGATGGTGGTCAAGTCGATGAAAACAAACTGGCTGCTCATTGAAAAGCATTGAACTTTGGGTCATTGTCATTTTATTTGTGATTTTTGTCTTACTACATTTATGTACATAATGAAGCAAGCTGGTTAAAGCCTAAAATATGTAAGAAAGAAAACAGTACATTTTTATCACACTTGGGAACGATTCTTACCACTTAAGAACTGCTCACTACAAAACACTGCGGTCTTGCTTAGTTTACATTCTGTTCCACTCTCTTAACTAAACACAGTTTACCCACTTTTTCAGACGTTCAGGGTCCTCATATTAATATCGAATGATATAGTTTCCATCATGTTATGGTTGGACGATCCAAAACTTTTAGGCATGATTTTCTGCGAGCTTTATATGCATTAAGGAGGGCACATGAAATGCATGAGGGGGCCGACAGACAGCACTTACTTTGTGATAGTAATCATAATAGTAATACAGGTCGGTCCAACTATCATATTAAATGGGCTTCCGTTAGCGTTTCCTCTGACAAAAGTGACTGCCCCCCATGCCCCCGCTGAGCGAAATTTTAAATGAAAAACTCTGAAGCTGTCAAAAAGCCTCACTGCTGCGAACGAAAACAGAAGCCTCACTGCGACCATGGAAGCCTTACATAGATGGAAAAAAAATGCGTTTCCGCCTATGCTAAATCCATCCATATTTTTTTTTTTAGTTTCCCGTCTATCGTTTATCATCTACAAAATGGGCGTCCGTCACAGGCGGAGGGACGGACCGGTCCGTCAGATAGGCGGAATGCCCAGCTCTGGTAATGACGTCTTTGGTTCACAATGTCTCTTTTGAATGAAATTTTCTATGCAAACAGATTAAGAATCTGTCATGTAAAATCAGATTTAATCCAGATCTGTTCCATATTTCACCTTTGGCAATAGTGTAAACCTATCATGGAAAAACAATGTCACATCATCGCATCAGGGTGAAATTTGTTTTCTTTTATGCATAATATTATTCGTTATTGTTCCATTGCATCCAACAGAAGATCTGTATGAAACTTTCAACCTCCCTTCATTGCTAGTTTGCTCCCAACGCACTCTACGACCTCACTTCCTTCTCCTGTTAGTGTTTCCATACTCAATGAACCATTTAGCTGTTCTGACTTACACTTGATGCTGTGTGAAGCACTTTTGTAAACGTTGTTATTCTTTTTAAATAGTTGTATAAATAGAGGCTGCTTACGTACAATGAGCTCACCCCATACTCAAAAAACAGCATCATGTGTTTTTTTCATTGCACACAAAAGCAATAGTTATGTGTGGACTCTGTGACAGAAATGTTGGCAATGCTCGTAAACCGCTAAGTGTTATTTCATGTCAAACTAACAGCATGCCAGGTTCAATATACATAAAATAAAGACAGCTCTTAACAAGTTTGTTTTGTAGCTAAATTAACATGTTTACAATCACTACTGGAAATGGTAAAAAATATTTATCTTAATTCCGTCCGTGTTTTAGCAGTGAATGTGGAACTTTTTCAGTATTAGAAAGTGCTTCAGGTGAGGGCATCTTCTATCCACCCAAACTTGATGTTCTTCACAAATACAGTACAGTACAATATGTACTCCCAAATTTCATGGTCACATTTTGGGATATGTTTCCCTAAGTCAAAGTTGAACCAAAGAAGGTATAGAGCACAGCCCTGCAGTACTCCACATTCCATTTGATCTATCTAAATGCAAACGTCAATTAAACAGTGCCATGGTGTTTTCCCCATAGGCAATAAGAAAATAAGACAAGTTTCGTGCTATTATTGCTACTATTCATACTACATGATGATATGTTACCTTTAGTGCAATGGCAATCAAATGTCTTTTGAAATATGAGTTATTTTGGTGGCTATTTTTCAATCCTGGAAGTAAGACGCCTAGTTCACCAAAACCTCGTCCCTCCCCATTGTGGCTGCTGCGCTTCTTTCATGACATTGTCCCAAAGCAGGTAGCTCGCACCGCCCACCAAACAATAACTGCTGGCTTCTGGGGAAAGTGGCCTTGTGTTTACTCGGCAGGGGCAGTACAGCAGAGGCTCCTCACATTGTGACGTCACAATGTGAGGACCCGGTCGTTTTCTTGGATCAGGCTGGGCTCGTGTTGAGAGAAGAGGCATGAGCAGGAATGCCTTAAGATGGATGAACGGAGGAAAACACAACTTAAGGGGTGTTTTTGCTAAAGAAAAAGCATTTTAACATGGCAGAAAGCTCAAAATTAATTTGAATAATTTCGCCAAATTAATTATTAATATTTTGGATTTATTTAGGCCATTTGAAAATGATTTGCAGATTCGACCTCTCTGATCTTTTTTCCCACTAGCAATAAAATTAAGATATTCGTTTTAGAAGCATTTTCATACTATTTCCATAGAAAATAGTCCTAGCTGGTGGCGTCGTCCATTTAGAATGACGTCTTTAAATGTTTCTATCCTCCAACCTTTCCTGAACGAACAAATTGATGAGTTCATGAAGCCTCTTGCCAGACACATGGATCTTCCCTCTTTTTGTCTTTGTAAAATAAATGCATCGATCCTCACTGTGTACATTTGAGGCACATGCAGAAAAAAGGAAAATACACAGCATCTGGACGCGGAATGTTCGCAGATAGCTGAGCAATGGATGCTGGCTGCTTGAGACTGAGCCACAAGAAAGCAAGAAAGAGAAGGACCTTGGATCAAAATTGGAAGGAAGGACACGGACGAGGCCACACTTGAATGTCTGAAGGCTTCAAACAAGTTCAGGAAATCATAGAAATACAAATAATCACTTCCAGGGTCAATCCATGACCATCATTACACATTTATTTAACACAGACATCATTTTACGGAACATTTTAGCATTCTTAACTGTCATGCACTCTATGGTAAAATTGCATAAAACTAAAATAAGTACAAATAGTAACCTATTCACACCTGACAGACACATAATGTCGTCAGAGCAGGGATACGTCCGTAGAGCAATGCTGTTGCCGAGTGATGTTTTATACGAACTGCATGTCATATGTACTGTATTAGTAATCGATACTCAACATCGAAGGTTGTGAAATATTCTCGGGTCATTTGCCATTATGCTTTTGACTACATGCTAGTTGCATTAGCATCCACTTGGTGAAAATGATTTGTGTGTATCAATAATTTATTTAATGATATTGCTCATATCTTACAAAAGAAAGAAAGAAAGAAAGAAAGAAAGAAAGAAAGAAAGAAAGAAAGAAAGACAGACAGAAAGAAAGAAAGAAAGAAAGAAAAATCATGTTTAACGTTAAAGGGCACAGACGCAGACTGAGCGGGAAACAATCCCACACAACTCAGACATGTGTACCACTACACCATCAGTGACAGTTGGGACGATGTGTAAAATGTAAATAAAAACAGAATACAATCATTTGCAAATCATGTTCAACCTATATTTAATTGTTTACACCACAAAGACAAGCTATTTCATGTTCAAACTGATAACTGTTGTTAAAATTGATTTTACCAAAGAATCATGAACTTTGAATTTTACAACTTCCAAAAAAGCTGGGACAGGTGGCAAAAAAGACTGAGAAAGTTTAGGAATGCTCATCAAACACCTGTTTGGAACATCCCATGGGTCAACAGGCTAATTGAGAGCTGGTGGATAATATGAATAGGTGTAAAAAGAGCTTCCCTAAATTGTTCAGTCATTCACAAGCAACGATGGGGCGAGGTGAGTGAGAAAATCCTCAAACCGTTCAAGAGCAATATTCCTCAACATACAATTACAAGAAATTTAAGGATTTCATCATCTATGGTCCATAATCTCATGAAAAGGTTGAGAGAATCTGGAGAAATTACTGCTTGTAAGCGGCAAGGTCGGAAACCAACATTGAATGCCCTGTGACCTTTGATCCCTCAGGTGGCACTGCATCAAAAACCGACAGCAGTGCGTAAGGGATATCACCACATGGGCTCAGGAACACTTCAGAAAACCAATGTCAGTAAATACAGTTTGGTGCTAAATCAGTAAGTGCAACTTAAAACTCTACTATGCAAAGCAAAAGCCATTTATCAACAACACCCAGAAATGCCGCCCGGTGTCTGACCTCGAGCTCATCTTAGATGGACTGATGCAAAGTGGAAAAGTGTTCTGTGGTCTGACGAGTCCACATTTCAAATTGTTTTTGGAAATTGTGGACATCGTGTCTTTGGGCCAAAGAGCAAAAGAACCGTCCGGACTGTTATGGACGCAAAGTACAAAAGTCAGCATCTGTGATGGTATGCAGCTGTGTTAGTGCCAATGGCATGAGTAACTTACACATCTGTGAAGGCACCATTAATGCTGAACGGTACATACAGGTTTTGTAGAAACATATGCTGCCATCCAAGCAGCTTCTTATTCATGGACGCCCGTGCTTATTTCAGCAAGACAATGCCAAATCACATTCTGCACGTGTTACAATAGCGTGGCTTCGTCGTAAAAAAAGTGCGGGTACTAGAATGCCTGCAGTCTAGACATATCTCCCACTAAAAATGTGTGGCGCATTATGAAGTGTAAAATACGACAAGTGAGACCCCAGACTGTTGAACAGCTGAATCTGTACATCAAGCAAGAATGGAATTCCACCTACAAAGCTTCAACAGTTACTGTCCTCTGTTTCCAAACATTTATTGAATGTTGTTCAAAGAAAAGGTGCTGTAACACAGTGGTAAACATGATCCTGTCCCTGCTTTTTGAAATGTGTTGCAGCCATAAAATTGTAAGTTCATGATTATTCCTTAAAAACAATACATTTTATAAGTTTGAACATTAAATAACTGTGGTAGCAACAAAACACAGCACACTGGAGGAGGATAAATTCCTCTAGCCATTTATCACCACCTGTGCTTTTGAAAGGTCAGAATGTGTCTGATTATTTAGTCTTCCTGTAAAAAGAGATTATTATTCCTCCCTGACAACCCGCGGGGGAAATATGCTACCTTAATAGAGCTTTTGTAAATTGTGTATTTGTCCAAGGGTACAGGAAGCTGAGTGTGTGCTGTATGTTCACATGCCGGCTGGGACCACCGGCCTTGACGCCCCATCGGGCCGTAAAGCGGGATAGCGTTGCTCATCAAGTCAGGGAAGAAAGAAAAATAAGGATGGGCGAAACAGTACGACACCAGAATGGTAGACAGGTGGGGGTCCGTGTAAACGTAGGCCATGATGGATGGAGAAGGACGCATAGCTCATGCGCGGTCATACGTCCGCTGAGACGGGATACACAAACAGACGTTCTGCTCAAGGAACTAGCAAGGCTTCCTTGATTACCTTTTAACGTCGCAAATAAATAATGGTCTGAGCTGCGTGTGCATGTGTTTTTAATGCTCCAAACATCACCCGCAAGATTTAACAAGATACACTGCCTTTAACTAAGTGTCCATGTGTGTGTTTTCTCCGTCTGGTGCCTATGGAGTACAGTTGGCCCGCTCAACGCTGTTATAACCTTCCTCATGAAACAGTAAATGTGATTCAGGAAGTAAAGGCTGACAGAGTGATATTCTTTGAGAATTACATCCTTCTCCATCCTCTCAAATGTACATTAAGACACAATTTCTGCAAGTGTATAAGTAGATTGGTAAGTTTTGTATGATCATACTGCATTAATAGTGTGTTGCTACCAAAATGGATAGATTTATTTGGGGGCTATGATCATTTTCTGTATGGCTGACAGAATGGTATTCTTTGAACTCTATCCTTCTTCATCCTCTCACAAGCCCGTTAAGACACAATGTCTGTAAGAATATTTTGATAAGGTTTATATTCATGCTTACTGTGTATTACACTGGGGAACAATTTGGGGGGGAAAAAAATCTTGGATTTAAATGCTGATTAAAACTCAAACTGGCATGATGGTTCCTAAATTGCAGTCAGTTTTTCTCTAGCACGTCACGTTTTTTTCTCTACAGCTTACCAGATAAGCACAATTCCACTGATTAGCTGTAAGACTTGCCAGCTTATTACGATTGCACTCATCTACAGCTACGTGGCAACTTGTTTGTGCAGTCACAATTGAGACAATGTGTTGAGAGGCGTGTGCAGCTCCCAGTAGGTCAGTACTATCAATATCTGCAAACAGAAAGATAGCATAGCAGCAATTAAGAGGTGTGAGCGTGTGTAAGAGTGCTGGCTTTTCTCTTAAGCTTGTAACCTTGGGCGTAACATTGTAAGTTCTATTTCATTTTACACATTTTTTTTTAGTTTTAAAAGCTCGTACCTTTCCATCTTAGTGTTTTATTGACACATCCACATTTCTTCTTTTTATTATTATCATTAAAACAGTCAAATGTTCTGCCTGTAATTCATTCATATGGAAGCGTTAAAGGCCCAAAAAGGAAGTTCTTCTATTCATATGATTTCTCAAGAAGTTACCTATTTTATTCGGTTACAGGATTTTTTTTTCTGCCAAATAATGAGAATTGGTATTGCCCTAAAAAAATCCATGTCAGTCGGGCACTAGTAATATCCCATAAATACACCACAAACTATGTTTTTGGGGAACCAGTGCTTGTAGCGGTTTTCTCCACAAGTAAATGCAAACTCCATATATGGCTGCAACCTACAACTGTAAGGCGGATGGGCTGGCTAACCACTCTCCACCATGCCACTGTAGCAGCAAAATAATGCTTTTATTTTATTTATTATTCATATTCACATTTTTCCGTTTTACTATGCATGTTAAAAAAAGTTTGTCATTAATGGATTTATGATGTCTTTTTCTTCATTGATTGTGTTGTAAATCGGCTGTCACTTTTATAGCACTTTCCTACCTTCGGTAGAAAATTGTGTGCTAGTGCTGACAAGTACATTTTCTGAAAATTAACATAAAAAAATTGTAATTAACGATGTATAAATTATTATCATGCATAAACTTATTTCTAAAACTATTATTGTTGAATTAACTTTTGACTACTTTGTTTTTACATGTTGCAGCACTCCAAATAACATGTGTAAATAAAGTACTGCCAACTGTCTGTAATATGTATAATTTTGATACATGTAATGATTTTTCCAAAAGTGACTTTGCAATTGGTGAAAAATTGTGAACCTAGTACAACTTTGTGCCCTTTACATCTCTCTAGTGGAGAGATTTGATATTGCACATGTACTTGAACACGGATTCTGCCATGGGACGGTCAAAAACATGACCTCATTGCATCACAAAAAACAGAACGTCCTAATTGATTACAGTCAATCTATTGTATCACAATAATCAATTTTCATTAATTTATCAATTTAATAATTCAATAATTTCTAATGGATGGAGTCACCATGGCAACACTTCCACCTCTTCAATTCGCATTTGCATCATGTTACATTAGATATAAATACATGTAATTAAAAAGTAATAAAATCACAGAAAGAAAATAATCCATTAAAAATAATCATACTAAAATAATAGAAAAACGATACCGTCAAAATAAATATAATAAACAAAAACCTTAAAAATGAATACAATTGGTAAAAATATATAACGTCTAAAAATAAATGGATACAATTGAAATGTTTTTTTAATCCCCACAAAAAGGCAATAAAAAATACCAAAAACAAATCCCTTAAAAAATAATACAATACAAAATAAAACATAGCCGCTACAAAATGAAAGGATATCAATAAGAAGTAAAATAGCCCCTACAATAACAATAATAATAATAATATTAAGAAGAAATTATAAAAAAAACAAGAATCCCTGAAAAAGATATTGATTACATTTTAATCAGTAACTTAGATACATTTAGAAAAGTACAGTTAGATTGAATATGGAAAAAAAAAAAAGAATAAAACCAACAGTAATAACAATCATTAAAAAAAAAATTCAATTAAAACGACAAAAAAAAAGTAATAGTCCCTACAAAGTAATAGTAGACTAAATAAAAAGAAAGAATCCCCAAAATGATTAAAATAACAATATATGACGAAATATTTTTATAAACAAAAACAAAACAAATCCAATTCATTAAACAAATTTCAAATGACCATTGGAAAAGAGCTGGACCAGATAGCAACGTCATGCATTTTGTGTATTTTTCAATAGTTGCATTCCGATTGTACTGATTGTGTCTTCTATAGCTGTTGTCATGGCAGCATGGGATGAATATGTTGGGACATGAACCCTAAACTAAATGCCTCATTCTTACCAACTGTCATCTTCGTAACAAGCCGCACTCTCATCAAGTCATTGATTTGAGTGCATTAAGTGACACCATAGTGCAGGAATTACTTTGGACCATCTGCTGCTGTTTTAAATATTTCATGTTACTGTTCCATGATGCATCCAAAAACTAGCAAAGCCCTTCATATTATTATCGATTTTACTGTTTGTTTTTATTATCAGTTTACTAGATAAGGGCTTAAATTGAAATCATGAGGTTTATGTTTATTTGAAATACGTATAGCAGTTCTATATTCTGACCACCAGATGATGCCATTTGCTTCATCTTCCAATGCATAAAGCCGCTGGAAAATGTAATAGATTGCAGCAGAATACAATAATTAACGCCGATAAAACCGTTGTATTGTCTTCCACATGCAATAATCTTTTTTTAAGCATTTGGTCTTTGCTTTGCATGCCTCACAACGGGATTTCCCTGGAAGTTTAGCCTTCTGGACAGGGCTGGACCTGGCTTGTTTTGCACCCTGGGCGAAACACACGGCTGCAGCCTTCCTGTTTGGAGTTTTGCATGTTCACCTCATGCTTTAAACTAAATTGTCCTTATGTGTTTTCTAATTTTTGTTTATGTTATTTTTTTGTGTGAATGTGCGTGTGTGTGTGTTTTTAAATGGCTGCTGATTTTTGGTGTGACAGCATCTTAATAGAATCCAGCCTGGAATATGTCATTATGTCAACTTGTAAACTAAAAAAATAAAAATAATAAATGGCCCAACCTCCCAATGAGTCATGATGTTGCTGAGAAAAAGAGGACAATTTGATGGAATGCCAGCGTTACACGACAGTGACCGAAAATGTGAACTCCTCGCTCCAATAACTTTCCAAAACAAATGTTTGGACCATGGCTGCTTTCACTTGGCTTTGAGCTGCTTTACACGAGAAAGCAAATCATCAGTTCAACGTAGACATCAGGTTGCAGGAAAACAATGAGGAAGTTGTATTATTTTACTGATCTGATTTTAGAACAAAGTTGGATGAATTACATTTAAACTGGAATTACTCAATTACATTACAACTTCTGTTTTGAAATATAACTGTTCTCTTTTAAAGGCAAAGTCAAATCAGAAATGTTCTTTACAATGAAATGTTCTCTGCGGCCCCAATATTCAAAACACAGCACAGCTGATTCACATTGTGTTTGTGGAAATGAATCAAGCAGCAAAATCCACCTGTTTTCAGCCATCTCAGTGGGACGGCCATTTTGCAACTTGCTGTCGACTGAAGATGACATCGCAGTGCCTACGGGCTCAGTTTACGAGCGTCACATGACCAATCGGCGTTGCAAAAGTACTTACTACATCACACGCATGCGCAGAACAAGCAGAGACACAGCCAAATAAAGTTTAAGAAACCCACACATCACACACAGCGTGGTGAAATAAAAACAATGTGGGATAATATCACTGCAGTCTGTAGGGCCGAGTGGGACAAAACACAGCCAGCTTCCTTTACCAGCCGGCATTGAGACAAAAAAAGGAGCAAGCTTGGAGAATTAGGAGCAAGGAAGTTGGATTACCTTGTGAGTGGAATGAATTGTTTACAGCTTTTGAACTGTCAACCAAGATTGCATGTAGGAGCCAACACAACCACCGGTCAGCAGATTGAATTGCAAGGATTGAACTTTCTCCTCTCAATTCCGGTGTAGTCACCGCTGCGAACAAAAGTTTTATGTTTGGTCCGATTGTAGTATTAGGCACTGTGATGTCATTTTCAGTCAACAGCAAATGTCACTAATAGACAAAATGGCCCCTGAGATGGATAAAAACAGGTTGATTTTTCTGCTTAATTCATTTTGCACGAAAACAATATGAATCTGAATGTTGTGTTTACACTAGTGGAGGCGCATAGAACATGTTATTGTAAAGAACAATTTTGATTTGACTTCCCCTTAAATTTTTTCTTGTAAAATTGTAACTTTTCTCTATTTTTTGTCTTATAATTATGCTTCTTCCTTTAATATTGGACAATTGGACTGTAAAATATGGCACTGTGATTGAAATATTATCATCTAAAATTATTACCCTTTCTCTTAAAACTGTATTCTTGTACAATTATTAGGTTTTATTAATAGTATTACTTTGGTACTACTTTTTCTTGTGATAGTACAACATCTTTGTTGTAAAATTATTACATTTCCCCCTTTTGATTTTTTTTGTCAAGTTTCCAACTATTCTTGTAATGTTAAAAAAATTGGTGAAAATTGTGAATTTCTTTTCATGATATTTTGATGCTCTCTCGTGAAGTTATGATTTTATCGTAAAAAAATACTATTACTATTTTCTTTTCTTCAAAATACAGTACTACAAATGTATTCTTATGTTATTATGACTTTTTCATAAAAGGTCTATTCTTGTAACATTGTACAGTCACTTTTCCAAGAAAAAAAAAAACTGTTTTTCTTTTGTTTCTTGTAAAATTATTACTGGTCAATGTATTTTGTTTTTTAGGAGGGGTACGTTTTTGTATTTTCTAAGTTTTTATTTTGACCAAAGAATGTCGAGACATTTTATCAAAACACCTGGGAAGTAGGAACTATTTTCAATGGTGAAAAGAGGCATAGGCCTAATATAGTCCCCTCCAAAAATATTGGAACTGCAAGATTTATTCCTCTGTTTTTGTTGTATACTGAAGACATTTGGGTTTCAGATGTAAAGATGAATATCATGCGAAAATTTCGAATTTAAGCTTTTATTTCATGGTAATTTACATCCAGATGTGTTCAACAACACCGGACAGAGCGCCTTTTGTTTGAAGCCACCCACTTTTCAAGTGAGCAAATGTATTAGAACAGACATTATTCAATTAATAATAACATTTAATATTTGGTGGCATAACCCTTACTTGCAATAACTGCATCAGGCCTGCAACCCATTGACTTCACATGGCTGTTGTTTTCTTCATTTGAAAGGCTTCTACGGGCCTTTACCGCAACCTCTTAGTTTTTCTCCCATTGCCAGCTCTCTGGTATTCATGTTTGCTTTACAGCAAATGCAGTTTTCACAGGTCAAACCCAAAGCCTAAAACGAGAAGGTTAATGTTTAAGCAATCAATCTAAAAGGCAACTACAAACGTCCATCAGTCACATGTTCCAATATTTTTGCTCATTTGAAAAGTGGGTGGCTTCAAACAAAAGGTGCTGTGTCCTGATTTGTTAAACACATCTAGATGTAAATACAATGAAATAAAACCTGGAATTCGAAATTTTTGCCTCATATTCATCTCTAATCTGAAACCCACATGACAACAGTATACAACAAAAACAAGGGAATTGATCTTGCCGTTCCAATACTTTTGGAGGGTACTGTATTTCTCCTTAGGCCAAATAAGTCCAAGGTGGATTTGCCCTTTGGACTTGCGGGGGTGTCAAATGTGTGTGAGCGAGTTCCAGGAGGTGGAGCTTTATTGGAGGAAGTAGCCTCTTTAGATTGGTTGTGTGGTGTGTGTATGTGTGCTAACTAACTAACCTCCATAGTGAGCGTTCGCGAATCATTGGATCATCATAGCGGGGCAGAATAACATCCACGGGGGTGGGGTGGACAAGCCACGCTCGGATCCGCTCGCGTGGACCTGAACGTCGGCCCGCTTGGTGCACTTCGATCGGAGAGGTGTGCGGCCGGCGTTCCCGAAGCGAGCAGTATGCATTTGGACTGCAGGCTGCTACTATGGAAGGAGCGGTAATGGTGGGCAGGGGGCCGACAGGGGCCGGGGTTCTCGTCCTGTCGATCCTCGTCATCATCCTCACCGCGGAAAGCTGCAGGGCGCAAAAAGGTGGGTGCGAGAAGTCCTCAATTAGTGGTATAAACACTGGTGTGAGAAGGGGGGAAACACAGGTCCGAACACAATGTGTTACTAATGCAATGAAAAGTTCAGTTTTGTCATAACATGGCCATTTCCGTACGCGGAATTCCGTTTGTTTTTTCACCGCTTGCCGCCGCCCGCCGCCATGCATTCGTTGCGCTAAAACCAGGAGAACCGGTTTTGTTCATGTGGATTTTTTTCGGCACGCGCACCGTTTGAGGGCTCACACGTTCGCCGATCTTAAGCAAAGCGTTATATAAATTGTTTAAAATGCAGATTATTACTCACCGCTTGTATTAACATGTCAAATGGAGGAAGAATCTTTTAAAATCCTACAAGCTTTAAAGGAGCATGGCTGCTGTTTCGCCAATACGAGACAGCAGCACATGTCGGGCATGTTGTGGCCTTTCCCCTCGCTCCAATCACGCCAGTTCCTCATGTTTTCACGCTTTTATGGTGTGTTGGAAACATGAATGCTACTTCAGGCACATTTGAGTGAAATTTGTTAAGTTTTAAAATGCAAACCCAGGTGGGTGAAGTTATGGGGGGGATTAGTAGTGTTGGTGGGGCATGACTGTACACACGTGGACAATTTTGTCACAATAACTTTTAATTACAGCTCAAACGTCTTGCAACTCAGTCTAATGTGATATCTAATGGGCTTTCACTCAATGCAGTGCCATAAGGGGACAGTTGATTTAAAAGTGATGTGTTGTGGTGAGTTATTAGGAAGGTAACATGAGCTGCTGGTGAACATTGCTGTGAGTCAGAGCAGGGAAAGAGGCTTTTGTTTTTGTCCTGTTCAGCTGGATAATGTCCACCGGGAAGCTCTTGCATAACACAGATAAACACACTTCAGCTCCCCTTAAAAAAAACCCCATCTTTAAGGTCATAAGTTGACTTAAGTTGCGCTTTTTGATGTATCACTTTTGATTAGCTAGTGTTTTGCAGCTGCAAAAGGGATTACAGTGGATCCTCTGAGGTTGAAAACACGCCTTTGACTTCAAGATTTCCCATTGGGAATAAAGTGAATAGATAGCGTCTGTTCCTGGGTCAAAGCAGTGAGCAAAACTGTGTAAAAATAAGTTAACCATTGTTAATAGTAACACAAATAATAAAACACACAGAGCTGGGTATTTTACTAAAAATTGAGCGTCTGTTATTTGTCATCCGTCTGCAGTGTGGGTACCCTTCCGTTGTCCGTCATTCGCCTTTTTTGGGGGGGGGAATACTACCCGCCTCTAGGCCGGTCCTCCTCTGATTTTAACAGGCTTCTGTCAGCGATTCCGACTGCTAACCTCAATAGAAATACAAAACGAATACTGAGACGCTTGCTGAACTGAGTTGAAGCGATACACATATCGTGTGACGCCATGTCCAATGGTGTTCCATTTTTAATATGTGTTATGAAAAACCTCAAACCAAGAAAAGTTTATTTAAGTTCTACAATGTACGAGATCACTGAAGTCCCCTGAAATTTCTTGCCGTTTTGGATGATAATGTGGATGAAAAATGGAATAAGTGTCACAAAAAGCCAAAGAAAAGGCTAAAAGCATGCATTAGTCAGTTTAGTCTTTGAGGCTCACTGAACGTAGGTCTAGTGATGTACGCTGAGATCCACAAAAGCCACGCACACAATAAAAGCAAAACAAGCACACAAAGTTAATCATTTGAGGGCTGAACTGAATTCTGGCCCTAACAACTAGAAAAAGGTAATCTATTGGTTGTGTTGTTTTCTTTTGTTCAGGTGATGGCTGCGGCCCCACAGTGCTGGGCCCCAGTAGCGGGACGCTATCATCTCTGGGCTACCCGGGCCCGTACCCCAACAACACAGTCTGCGAGTGGGAAATCAGCGTGCCCTCTGGCAACAGGGTCCACTTCTGCTTCGCCGAGCTGGACATCGAGGACGGCGACTGCCAGGTCAACTACCTCCGCTTGTACAACGGCATCGGACCTGCCAGAAGCGAGATGGGTAAGTGCCCATGATGTTAGTGTGAATGCATGTGACAGGCCAAAAGTTAAAACCATGTGTTACTAATCCTATGATGCTCATTGATTAGAGGTTGTTTGACACACGCAGAAGTCTCATCAGATTGACTGGCATCACAAAAATCCAAAGAAATTGTTCCAAAAAGTATTATTTATTATTGTTGTTATTATTATTATTATTGTTATTATTATTATGAAACCTGATGGTATAGAGAAAAAATGAGGGCCGATTCAGAATCAGAATATTACTTTCATCTCCAATTTTAAAAAGTAGATAAATAGTAAAAGATTTGTGCAGCCTTTCCTTATTAACAAAAAAAATGACTCTAAAACTAGCTGACATGGACCTTCACACAATAGAAATTTTTTTTTTTTTTTTTTACCAAAACATATTTGAATCTTCTACTGCGATAATGTCAAATGAGAAGAGTTTTAAAGTAGCACCAAAAAGGCTTAGCTTATCTTTAAGTGTGAGGTATGAAAGCAGTTAGCTTATTAACACAGCAAGTATTTGTCATAAGACTGTATTCACATATTAAATTATATTCTAACATATCTTACCAATTAAATGACTATTCCAGTGTTTTCCAGTGACCTGTCATCGTCGTCTAGTAGTACAAGCTGTCAGTTTAGCTAGCAAGGAAAATTATTCTCTCAGCAAATGTACAGTACTGAGAAGAAAATTGGATGTAGTTTGTTCTAATATGTATGAATATTAAAGTGTGTCATTAATTTGCGTTTTAATTTATTGTTTTCACTCTCTTTGTTGTTGTATTATTGCTATTTCACATTATTTGTGAAGGACTTTCTTACAGCTGTAGCTGTTTTCAAATGTGCTATATCAAATGTGCTATCAATAAAGTTTTTTTTTTTGTTTTTTTTAAATTATATTACATAGTTTTGTAACTACCACTACTTTTATGGTGCTACAGCGAAGTACTGCGGTTTGAACGTGAAGGTGAACACGCTAATAGAGTCCACCGGCAACCAGGTTACTGTTCAGTTCATGAGCGGGAGCCACCACACTGGCCGTGGATTCTACCTTTCCTACTCCACCACAGAACACACAGGTAACCTGCTCTGAGCACTTTTGTTATTTAGTTTCCTATATACGTTATCATACCAAATGTTATGTTAGCATTTCATCAATTCTCCTAAGCATTAGGACCTGAATAAAGGACAAAATGTCAATTTATTGCCCTAGTACATTGGCTTAGCAAGGTACTATCTTGCTATCTTCCGTTTTTCCTCATTTCAGATGTCATCACACTAATACCATAACTGCCGAACTCATCTCTTGTCTTTGAGATTGTTGCAAAATCTGCATTGGACTATGGAGAGTCATTTCCTGCAAAAAATGCAAAATGTGTGGCAAATTAATCTTTTAAATGACAATTTGACATCCCACTTCACTTCTCTTTTCTTTTTTCTTTTTTTTTTGGACAGCAAAAGACAAGTTTCCCTGGATCCCTGTTTGCCAAAATCAACCAATGAATTCATAAAGAAACAGACATAATAAAAAAAGAACACTTGAATCTGAATTTCCCCATGTTATTATATTACATATCCAGACGGGTTGCATGCTTCAAGTAGACCAGGAGAAACTTATCCATGCTTTTAACTCCAGTAGACTTGATTATTGTAACGGTATTCTTATTGGACTCATCAAAAGAGACTCCTCTAACTTGATGTATCACTGTAACTGTTAACTCTTACCCCTAGCTTTTTGTCATGCATACAGAAAACATAGAAAACGTATTTTTTCTTGCATAAAATTCAATTTTCCTTATGTTTCATTTTTTACTCAGTCACTTTGCTTTTTCACGCCACAAAAATGGCAAGTGGTGACGTCCATTAAGTCAAGTCACGGTGGTTATCTTACAACTAGCACGTTTTATTTTTAGAGTGCCTTTTTGTTGTGCATATTGCTGCAGAAGTCTTTTGCTTGCTAGGGTGAACCACGTGGCCGCTGTCCGTCAAATGGTATGTCATTGCATCGACCTTTCGTGGTTGGTGGTGGGGTCATAGTGTTAGTCACTTTGACTCAGCAACTTCTTTAGAAGATTTTACGTCAAAGAAAATTTGACGTCACGAGATTTCTGGAGAATTCCCGCAAAGCCGCATTGACTCGTGGATATGTCAGAATTTTGCCTGCCAAACTGTTCCGCGTTCAAACCTCAACAGTTTAGCATTTTTAAGATTTGTAATGTTTTCAAGTCTGTATATGTGGCATTGTCTGGTGTAAGAAGTCTCAAATGTACAATTTAGTGGTGGGCATAGCAATGGCTGGCACAAAGGAGAGTGATTAAACCATCACAAATAAGTAGAAAACATTAAAAAAGAAACCAATTGATCGTTAAGAATTTGCATTGTGTTTCTGAACAAATATGTGGCAAACCTCTGAAATGTATACAGAATAAAAAAGCAATACACTTTTAATTAAATAAATATAGAGAGATTTTTAGCATGAATGTAGTCAATCAAGAAATTTCAATGAAAGTGTCATTGCTAATCTGAAATTACATTTGAATCCATTTATGTAAATGTCATTACTGGTTGTATGTCTAGCGTTTCCTTGTTGGTTTGTTCTATAGATTACACAAAAACTACCGACCACAATTTTTTGGGAAGGAAGGTTTATGGATGAACTATAAAAGCAATCAACATGTATATTTATTATTAGTATTATTAATATTATTTAAAAAATCTTTCTTGTTTTGTCAGTGCACAGCAGCTGGGGGTCTATGAAGGAGGTGGTCCAAATTAGCTTTTTTTTTTTTGGTCCTTAGGAGATGGTTACAAATTATTGTAATTATTATTTACATTTATTATCATTATTATTATTATTATTATTATTATTATTATTATTACTGTTATTGCTTCTTATCCACATTGGTGTTTTAGTCAAAGAACAAGCAAGTCAGATTGTATTAATGTTTAGCCTTCCATTGTTTTTCCTACTTATCCTATTGAGGTTTTTCGATGAGCTGGAGCTTTTCTCAGTAACAGGCTGCACCTTGGACTGGTCAAGTCAATCACAGGGCCCATAAAGACAACCAACCATTCACACTCACATTCACAATTTCACACCGTCATTGAGTGGGAACTGAATGCACAGTGCCTGTACGTAAATCAGGCGAGTCACCCTTTAAACCGTCAGGTTACACCTTATATTATATGTATCGTCATTTAAAATGGAATACTTCTCGGCAGGGCAAATTTGTTCCACGCTGGCTCAAGCCCAATTGTGTTTAAGCCACTAATTGCTTGTAAGACAACATAACACTAATTGTTAATTATTGACATAAACCTGTTCTGACATTGTTTACTTTAGATCTCATCACCTGCCTGCACAAAGGAAGTGATTTCCCCGAGGCGGAGTTTAGGTAAACTCCTCAACGTTTGTTTGTTTGTTTGTTTGTTTTTGTCCAACATTCATTTCTATTCTGTCTCTTCCCAAGCAAATACTGTCCAGCCGGATGCTTGACGTCAACCGAGGAGGTTTCCGGAACAATACCAAATGGATACAGAGAGGTGAGCAAAAAGTGATTCGTAGCCACTTATGAATCACGTCATATTTACCTCTGTAAGAAGTAATGGAAATCGAAACCTTACAAGTGTCACTGTGGCCATTTTATACGGTAGCACGCTTTGCACAAGGACCTAAGACTGTTGGAACTATTGTTTATATTTAGTCCTTGGGAAATTGCAGGGCCAAAAGAAGACCCGAAAGGGGTTTAGTATTTTGAAAGGGTCCAAGAAGCTTTGCTGAAGGATACACAAATTCTACTCCTTTTCCTAAAGTATTTGAATTAAACTGATCTGATATGGAGCGCTCGAAATTCATCTCTTGTTGTTACAAAGTGGCTGTTGGTTCCACGCTAATTAGCTCTCTGTCGGATCGCACTAAACTATTTCAAGTCGGGCTGCTATCTAGTTAGACGGAACGCTAACGCAATAAGCGGTGACTGATGCGATTTACTGCAGTCAGCGCTCTAAAACGGCATCCGACACCTAGCTGGTCAGGACACGTTGGTACATGTCGGTCATTTCTGCAAAGGACGTTAGGCCGTTAACCGTCACAATCTGGCTTGGGAAGCAAGAATAAATAAGTAAAATTAAAAAATAAATATACATATATAAACAATGCAAAATCACTCACAAATGTTAAATTACCTGTTATAAATTAGATGATATCAATGTCATTCACTAATACATCACAGCACATTGTTGCAACTTCTACTGTGCAAATCAATCTCCTCAGGGTTACTAGTTGCAAGTCCTGTTGGAATTGTGTGTATGTTGTTGCAGAGTCAAAGTGCCAAAGAAAGTTCAGAGAACTCAAAATTTCATTACTATATATCATGGCATATCATAGCAACTGCTACCTTCCAAATATCCCCCCCCCTCCCCCACCGGTTAGTTGTTACTGCCGAAATTGAGTATAAATGCTGAGAAATGTCACCTACCCAAAATGCAAATGAAAGAAATTAATTGAGGACTACAACGTTAGTTACTACTTCATAGCATATCATATCAACAGCAAGATTCCATACAAATATGGCTAATACAGTCTTGAGATACGAGGGGACCCCTTGCCATCTTTGAAGGTGCAAGTCATGGTTGTTGTTTTCCCTCCACTGAGCCTCATTACAATTTGACCTTGTGGTCCGTTTAAGGCACCCTTGTGGTTTTGTGCTGAAAACTGGTCTCTTCTTTTTTGTGTCTGACTGTGCGGGGGCGCGCTGATGTCATCACCGCATGATTCGACCGAGGGAGGAGGATTGTTGCCGGGCGACGGGAGGATGAAGGAGGGAGGGGAGGGGTAGGCGGTGGCGGTGGGCTGGGCTTTGAGGGAGTGGGCGCCCCTCAGGAACAGAGGAGGGTCCGGGTCAGAGGGGTGAAACCGAGGTGAGATAATACTTTGGCCCAGAAGAAAAGACCTCCTAATCCAGTGCAGCTGCAGCGTGTTCTCGGAGAGTGACTCAGTGCAGCTGACATGCCGGACAACACCTCACTGTGTCTGCACGTCATATAGGGTATGTATGTGTGTGCCTGTGTGTGTGTATGTGTGTGCCTGTGTGTGTGTGTGCGTGTGTTTCATATTATTATGGTGACTACGGAGGCCTGACACATTGAAACTGCGTCGGCGGCAGGGTGCAGATCGCCAGTTCACGCAATACAGCAGTTCAAGCAATACAGTTGGATTCAGATTGAAATCGATACGGTGCAATTTTTTTTTTTTTCCCCATTGTCAATGAATTTAAAAAGGTACTAATAAGGTGCCATACTTTTAATAGCTTGTGTACAACTAGTTGGGTCTCTGAAGTACCTGCCTGCCCATCAGGTGTGAAATTAAACATCAGTCGATTTTCTGTAGCGCTTGTTCTGATTAGGAGCCCATTCCA
This sequence comes from Filicampus tigris, assembly GCF_054856515.1. NCBI lineage: Eukaryota > Metazoa > Chordata > Actinopteri > Syngnathiformes > Syngnathidae > Filicampus > Filicampus tigris. The sequence goes on from NC_141230.1 coordinate 9,239,710, forward strand.
GCTGACTTTGGTGAGTGGCGGGAAACACCGTGAACTTGTCTCCAGCCAATCACAAGGTAACATAGGCAAACAACCATTCATTAAACTCATATTCACACCGATGGACAATCCAGACTCTTCAATAAGCCTAAACCCGCTGCACACCGAGTGACGCGATTAAAGTGTAACATTGCAAAAAAAAAAAAAAAAACTCTCGCCTTCTCTTCACTGCACACAAGTGATTAACTCATTCACAGCTAGATATTTTCAGACCCTCTTTTACCCTAACGTTAGGGAAAAAAAAAAAAATATATATATATATATATATATATATATATATATATTATATATATTATATGTATATATCCATCCATTATCTGTACCGCTTCTCCTCACAAGGGTCGCGGGGCGTGCTGGAGCCTATCCCAGCTGTCTTTGGGCAGTAGGCGGGGGACACCCTGAACTGGTTGCCAGCCAATCGCAGGGCACACAGAGACAAACATCCGGACTCACAATCACACCTAGGGCCAATTTTAGAGTATCCAATCAACTTACCATGCATGTTTTTGGAATGTGGGAGGAAACCGGAGTGCCCGGAGAAAACCCACGCAGGCACGGGGAGAACATGCAAACTCCACACAGGGAGGCCGGAGCCGGGATCGAACCCACGACCTGTGAACTGTGAGGCGGACGTGCTAACCAGTCGACCACCGTGCCGCCCGTATATATTATATGTATATATTATATTATATATATTATATTATTTATATTATATTTATATATATATATATATATATATATATATATATATATATATATATATATATATATATATATATATATATATATATATATATATATATATGAAAAGACAAGTAAATTCGTCAATGGCAGTGAATGAGTTAAGCACTGCACATCTATTGATGCGCTGCTATGGAAAAAAGGGGGGCCCCGTATCAGGTTTTGAGGCTCCACATACAAGAACCACAAACACGTAGCACAATTGTCTAGGAAGAAGCAGATGGCCACAAAGAAGGGGAAACAAACGAGAATAAGAAGAGAGAGTGGATAGTTTTGAGAGGCTGTTGACAATAAATCAATTGTGCCGTTCATTGACTGCACCCATGCATTTAGGCAAAAGAGACTCCCCATGCTTTGCTTTCTAGCCACAGGAACATATAGTTGAGTATTATTTTAAAACACAATATTCTGCATAGAACGTGTGTACAGTAGTATACTGCACAGCAGAGCTGGACATTTTACAAAAAAATCCTGGTCCTTTTATCTCCTTCCATCTGAGGCGTGGGTACCCTTCGGCTGTCTGCCTTTTTGGCAAGCCGGAGCAAATAGTAATTGCCTGTAGGTTGGTCTGACTATCATTTTAAATTGGCTTTGGTTAGCGTTTCCGTCGACAAACTTCAACGCCACCCCCTCAGCCCAAATGACCGGACATTGAGTATGCTTAAAACGGTTATAAAAGATGATTGGCCAAGTTTACTTCACACTTGCTGTTTAAGTTCTTTAAGGAGCGATTGGGGTGGAGGGGGGGAGTGTCCATGTCTGACACTGTCTGACCATGTGTCACGTGTGGGTCCAGCTACACTAATTGTAACACACACACAAAGTGTAATCCGGCAGGTTGTTGATGAAGTGCTGCCTCCACCAGTGAAAATAGCATCCATGCTATCACTGTATAAAATGTTTTTTACCATGGATGTTGTGTGATACAGTCGGTTTTTGGAAGTGTTCTTTTAACTACAACATTTTGCTGTGTGATTGGCCTGTGAATGGTGTAGCCCCTCAACCAGTACAGCGCGATTGTGTCATGTTGCTAAGATGTTAAACACTGTTTATATAGCTAACACAGTTACGGACATCCCGCCTACGCAAACCAGGGCTTGGTGGGAACAGCCCGAGTGGTTTGCTCGGAAGTGGCGTGTGTGTGTTTGTGCTTATGGGAAATTTGAAGCAGTCATTGGGCAAGTGTTGATTGCCTGCGGCGCGCATGTGAATAAATACATGTGTGTAAACAGGCTCGTCTCTCCGCAGGGTCGCCCCACAACTCGTTGGCACCGAATTCCTCCGGTGGGCCTTTTCCAGCCATAAAAAAAGAAAAAGACAAAAACTCCCAGCTGTTCTTAGGAGGCTCTCTTTTGTGTTTAGGGTAGCATATTTAAATTGGTATGCAGCCGACGGGGTGATTCACTATTGTCCACACAGACATCTTAGCGTTGCATCTGAACAGTTCCCACTTCTCAGTCATATATATATATGTGTGTGTGTGTGTATATGCATATAAATATGCAGAGCTGGGCACTTGACCCTTTTTTGCCGCTCCGCCCCCGTCCGCGACCTGGGTACCCTTCCGGCTTCGTCCCTCCGTCCTTATTCATAAAAATTATTGCCCCCCCGACCCCATACCTGCTTGGCGCCCCTCACCTTGGGCAACTCCAGCATGGAAGAGTGTCCAACCCCTCTTGAGTGAACTGGTACCAAAGCCCAAGTTGTGTGTGGAGGCGAGCCCGACTATATCTATTCAGAACTTCTCGGCCTCGCACACCAGCTCAGGCTCCTTCCCTGCCAGAGAGGTGACATTCCATGTCCTAAGAGCTAGTTTCTGTAGCCGGGGATTGGACTGCCAAGGTCCCTGCCTTTTGCTGCACACCAGCTCACATGGCACCCGACCCCTTTACCCCGCCCCACAGGGGCTGAGCTCATGGGAAGAGGGACCCAGGTTGTCTTTTCGAGCGCCCCATGGGTGCAGACCCTCCAGAGGGGGCCCCGGTGACCCGCGTCCCGGCAAGAGAAAACGGAGTCCATAAATTTGACTCATCATATGGGGTCTTTTGAGCCGGGCTTGGTCTGGTCCCTCACCTAGGACCTGTTTGCCATGGGTGACCCCGCCAGGGGCGTAAAGTCCCAGACAACTTAGCTCCTAGGATCATTGGGACACGCAACCCCCTCCACCACGGTAAGGTGACAGCTCATGGAGGGGCTATTTATCTTTTTATTTTTGTTTTTTTTGCTGATCCAAAAAACGATCCAATCCGTGACTCAAAATCGGTGACCGATCCGAACCGTGACTTATGTGATCCGTTGGACCACTAGTGAATACGTATAGATAAACTATTTTTGATCTATATTTTTAAGATTATTATTTTTGCCACCCATCTAGTCATCTCCCCTGTGTCTGGCCGCCGTCCACGCTGGCGTGGTTTCCAACGCCGTGGGGGGCAGGATCCATGTGGTTAGCAGCAAAGGTATCCCGCACTACAAGGGCGCACTGGCCAACAACGTCACGTCCACTGGGTAAGAAAGAAAGAGAACTGCGCATTGACAAATGTATTAGGAAGCCTGGTTGCACAGGAAATGGAAGAAAATGTGGATTTGTCAGTTCCCCCTAATGTACTTTTTATTGCATTGCAGAGGAACCCTGTCAAACAGTCTCTTCACCTTCAGGACAAATGGTAGGTGTCAGATGACTTGAACAGTGTAAAAGGATACACCAAAAGGCATTTGATTGACTTTTTTTCCTTTTAAATGACTGTTTGAAAGGCTGCTATGGAACTTTGGGATTGGAGTCTGGCGGCGTGGCGGATATTCAGATCTCTGCCTCGTCCGTGTGGGAGTGGAACGACGTGGCGGGCCAGCTCAGTGTGTGGGCGCCGTCAGGAGCTCGGCTAAAAAAGGCGGGCCTGCCATGGGCGCCGTCCCAGAGCGACCAACACCAGTGGTTGCAGGTGGACTTGAAACGACAGAAGAGAATCACAGGTACTGACCGGGGAACCAAAATATTAGGCACACTGCTTAGCAGTTATATAATAAATCCTGTCTAGGATTTGATTGACACTGTTCAGAATTTTTATATAGAGCTCTTCTCTCGGTATGTTTAAATTCAGTGCATCATCTCTCTAAAATACACCCACAGTTATTTTATCATTTACGTAGTTGATATCTTTAATTAAAATTGAAATGTGTGTATATATATATATATATATATATATATATACATATATATATCTGTGCGTGTGTGTGTGTGTGTGTGTGTATATATATATATATATATATATATATGATCACGCCTAATTATATTTGTGAAGGCAATCATTTTTATAGTATTATTATTACTTTTATTATTATTTTTGTTCCATGAAGGCATCATTAGCACAGGCTCTACGCTGAGGGAGTACCCGTACTACGTGTCTGCTTACCGTGTCCTCTACAGTCACGACGGCCAGCGGTGGCTCTGCTACAAAGAGGCCAACTCCACGCAAGACATGGTAACACAAGCAGCTAATCAGTTTATCAATAACGTCACCAGCATCTGTGTTGGGCAAATTGACAGGAAATTTTACTCTTTAGATGGCTGAGGGGTCGTACACTTTGCTGTGTTGCCATAGCAACGGGTATTGACTCAGGGTTTCTCAGGAAATTAGTGGTTTGGGTAGAGTGCTGGGATGGACACACGGCTTTAATAATGAATGGATATGGATTAAGTGGCCTGTTTTGGGAAGGTCGCCACTGGGATTCTGGAGACTTTTGCGTTGCGGTTCCAGGTTTTCCAAGGCAACATCAACTACCTGGACGAGGTGAGGAATAATTTCATCCCGCCCATCGAGGCGCGCTACGTGAGGATAAATCCAACCTGGTGGCAGCAGAGGATCGCTATCAAGGTGGAGTTGCTCGGATGCCAATTGTCTACAGGTGAGAGCACAATGCTCAATGGGTGGCTGTTTTATTTTGATGCCAGCACAGTTTCCCGTGTTCAGAAAAATGTCTTCTGGTGAAATCGGAGGCTAGATCAGGTTTCACTTTTACAAACTGAACTGCAGCAAACTGTTTATAAAGGTAGCTTAAGCGGCGCTGTTCTCCACAGCGAGGAAGGCTATGCAGCCCAGCATGTTCCCGCCTCCCCGTTTCACCCCTCGGCCGGCATCCACGAAACGCCCACGTGGGTTCGACAACACCACCCCGCCTCCGGACATCAGAAACACCACCATGCCGCCTCTCACTGGCAAAGGTGCGTTAAAAAAAAAAAAAAAAAAAAAAATCACCTGATTTAAAGCACATAGGTGGGTTGGTGGGTTATTTCTTATTATTTGTGTGCTCAGAGGTGGCGCTGGCTGCTGTTCTGGTGCCTGTCTTGGTCATGGTTTTGACAGCACTCATTTTGCTGATGGTTTGTGCTTGGCACTGGAGGAGTCAGTAAGTATCTTTTCATCATGATTTGACAAAAAAAAACAGCAGCAACAACATTGTTTGAATGACTCGGCATCTGCGTTTACAGGAAGAAGAGCTCCGAAGGAACGTATGAACTCCCTCACTGGAATCGCACTGGTACGTCTTTGTTCTTCTCACCATCGTCGTTGGTAACTTCCCTTTTGGAATTAGGAGTGTTTTCCTTGCAGATTGGTGGAAAAGTATGAAGCAGCTGCTGCCATCCAAAATGGTGGACGTGGAGGACTCAGTGCGCTACAGCAGCAGCGAGGTGGGTCGGCTTACGGCGAGGGGCGCCGTTCCAAGACTGCACGCCGAACCCGCAGGTACCGGTTGTATGACTCTGCACGTAAGCTGTTGTTTGCTGTACTGACCATCAGATTTAAAGCATCTCTTGGGGTATTTGTTGTTCCCCATGTAGATTCACTCAAAATTTTAATTCATATTTCCCTTTTAAAATGAGTGGAAATGCCATTAATCCATTTCAGCCCCCCTCCCGGGTTGTGTGTGCCTTGCCCACCAGTGTGCAGTATAGCCATAAGACACACAAGAAGAGGTTCACAACTAACTCCGATAAAGAACATAGGCCTGCGAATATTGCTATTCAATACTGCTTCACCGTTTGTGTTCAAGTATCAGTTGCTTAAAGCGTTGGAACTCGAGCCCACTCAATATGGATTTTTTTTTTGGGCCAACGCAGAATGCCATATTTGTCAGAATAAAATTCTGATAACCGATTAATAGACCGAACCCTTAGTACAATAAAGATATAAATTACAGGACAAACATTTGACTGTTTTACTTTATGTTGTCGTTAGTATTTCTTTAATTTAACAACAGAGAAAAAAATTAAGCGGCTGAATTATTTATTTGGGGGCGGGAGGGTCGCTCAGGAAAGTCTGAATATCATTGTTTATCTTATGTTGTAATGTATAGGAAAAGAATAACAATTGCTGATTAATTAGTCGGCCTAGTTAGAACACCGTGACTATTGATGCTATTCGTTAGCCTGTATATGAAAGTTTAAATTGTGCGTTAGCATTAAGATATCTTAAGTTTGTGTTAAATACACAATATTTCATTTTCTTGGTTAGATGTTTAGTTTGAGAGTAAACTTTTTTTTTTCTTTTTTTTTGAAGTGTCGTTGACTGCCGAACCCTGTTGTGAGTTAAATTGAGGTTGCTGCTAATATCTTTGCTGCAAGATATTACCACACATTTCTGCTCACAAATCAGCCGAGCTGCGGCTCAAATCTCAAAACTCCTAAATCAGGTCGAGGCAACACTGTATCTAGATCTCAATTACTTCAGTGCAGTGAGGTCTTGTTAGGTGTCTTTGGGTCCTCTGAAAAGCATTGCATTTGCCATGTGAAGTTGCTTGAAAATGGTTTCAGTGTTGACAGGCTCTCTGACTCACCAGTCCAAACAGTAACATTTGCACACATGCTAGCGCTGACACAACATGTGTCCTGGGAGGTCCACCAATGTTTGGGATTACCAATTGAACAAAAAAGATGTGGTCACGTCTGCGTCATTTTGAAGCTGGAATTAATTGTTACATTGTGTGGCTTTAAGTCGCTTAAAAGCAGTCTTGTTACGTCAATGGAGTGCAAATACTGTGTTGCTGTACTTACGCAGAATTTTCACATATCTCGACTTCGTTATTTATATTTTTGGCATAAATATTTACTTTTACTTCAATACATTTTCCTCAAGCATCATTACTCGTTACTGCAAAATAAAATCACAAGAAATTGTTCATGATGCCTACTTGCGGAGTGCAATACTAGCTATTAACTCATTCACTGACATCAACAAATTTAGTTGTCTTTTCACAGTCCAGCCATTCAATCCCAGGAATTAATTTATATATTTAGAAAATGTTTGAAACGTTAAGGTAAAAGAGGGTCTGAAAATACCTGGCAGTGAATGAGTTAACACCACTTAAGTCAACTAATTAAATGAAAATAAAATTAAACAAAACAGTTAATAAATTCTAACCACTCACTTTTTGCGCAATAGTTTTACTTCATTACTTTCTATCCAAATGTCAGTTTATGATACTTTTGTCCACCAAATGGCAGATACTTTAAGACTTTTACTCATGTAATATTCTACAAGGTTACTTCAACCTGTAGCAAAATCAATTTCTTGTTAAGATATGTGTACTTTTAGTAACAAACTATCACTTTCATGTAAGGGTAATTTAAAAAAACATTTCAACATGAACAGGCTCCTAAAAACTGTGACTGCACCTGAGGTGCCCTGCCTGGTCCGCAGATATTCTTGCCTACTTGATTATTATTGCAAAAATGCTTTGTTTGAAACTGGTCTCGTTGGGAGTGACACAGTACTGTACTTGCAGTGGACAAGCTGGTAGTAAAGAAACACACCAGCAGGTGGCAGTATTTTGCATTTGTCTTTATTGTAACAATAAAGAACAGGGCAAGTGAAGAAGCTGATTTGTTTATTTTTAATATGGTTATGTTCTGCAAACATCCATCCATCCATTATCTGTACCGCTTCTCCTCACAAGGGTCGCGGGGCGTGCTGGAGCCTATCCCAGCTGTCTTTGGGCAGTAGGCGGGGGACACCCTGAACTGGTTGCCAGCCAATCGCAGGGCACACAGAGACAAACATCCGCACTCACAATCACACCTAGGGGCAATTTAGAGTATCCAATCAACTTACCATGCATGTTTTTGGAATGTGGGAGGAAACCGGAGTGCCCGGAGAAAACCCACGCAGGCACGGGGAGAACATGCAAACTCCACACAGGGAGGCCGGAGCCGGGATCGAACCCACGACCTCTGAACTGTGAGGCGGACGTGCTAACCAGTCGACCACCGTGCCGCCCGTTCTGCAAACATGCCTCTTCAAATTTAATTTGAATCAGAACACTTAGAAAAATATTGTCATCATTGTAGATGCTGACAACAGAATGTTGATGGTTTTGTAATCTTTGTGTCTTTACAGAATACGCGCAGCCCCTGGTGAGTGGCGTAACAACATTGGGCGCCCGGTCCACCTTTAAACCCGACGAGGGTCCTGACCCGGGTTACAGCGACCCCGACCTGTACGACGCCCCCATCTCCCCGGACCTCTACCACGCGTACGCCGAGCCCCTGCCCGCCTCGGGGGCCGAGTACGCCACACCCATCGTGGTGGACATGGGATGCCACCCCTCGGGGCCGGCGCCCGCCTCTTTGCTGCTGGCACGGACAGACGACGGCCAGTCGGCGTACGACACGCCCAAAACCGCCACGGGACACGACCCCACCTATCAGGTGCCCCAGTGTGGCGCCAAGAGAGCAGAAGGGGGCGTGTGATTGGCCAACTACGGAAATGTCTGTATCGCGTACACACACAGAATTGGATCCGCTTGCGTTGGCGCCATTCCAGTCGGATCACTGAAAGCGCAGAAATGAATGTTTGTTTGCGCGCCGCACGCAGCTCATAAGACGAGCGCGCCGACTACTGTTTTTCAAAATCTGTGATTCTTGCTCTTGTGAAACTGTGATTTTTTTTTCTTCTGTTACAAAGGTGATGATGGAAAACAAAGAATTCCTCCTTAGCTTCGTTGTCCACGGTACGCGTTGTCTTTGAAAGCGTGACTTGAACTTGTTACTGCTCGTGTGATTCTGTCGCCGCAAACCCAGTAGAATTCCCAAGTGATTTTTTTACTGATATTTATTTTTTAATCCTGCTGATGACGAGAAGCCCACCCTCTGCCCACCCCTCGCCGCTTGCGCAGACCAAATGTTGCCTGTTTTTGTGTTGCAACTCAGCAGAATGAACGTTTTAAAGTCTTAATGTGAGAAATAAAGCAAACTTTTAAAGATTGAGTGGTGTGGCATTACACTGTTTTTGTTTTTGGACAGTGCTTGTCATCAGACCAGTTGATTGTCTGGTGGCAGTAATTAAAGAGACACCAATTATGTTCACTTATTACATGATTGTTTTTTCTGTTCCCTTGGAAATGTATAACATGTTAAATTATTTTGTTCCATTGATTTGTACCGACATTGTTGATTTTTTTTTTCCCGGTCCCTCACTCTCTTTTTAATGTATCTCTTACCCCACTTATCTAAGGTCGGGTTGCGGATGCAACAGCTTCAGCAGGGAAGCCCAGACTTCCCTCTATCGGGCCACGTTTTCCAGCTCTTCCGGAGGTATCCCAAGGCGTTCACGGGCTAGCCGGGAGACATCGTCTCTCTGGCGTGTCTTGGGTCGTCCCCGGGGCCTCCTACCGGTGGGACATGCCCGGAACACCTCAGCAGGAGGCACCCTGATCAGATGCCCGAGCCACGTCATCTGGCTTCTCTCAACGTGGAGGAGCGGCTCGACTCTGAGTGCGTTGTAATTTATAGCTATGAAATTTCAGAAAATAAATCCATCTGTTGCTGAACCTAGGCCTTAATAAATAATACAATTGATTACGTATGATTCAGAATCAATGCAAAATTAAGAATTCTAAGAAAGTTCACTTGCATCGATGACTAACAAATTTAGAATACATTTGTTGACCGGTGTAATTAAAAATGAAATTACTGATATAAAATGTAGTCGAAGAGGGACAAGTTTCCCCCAAAACATTTGAGTAATTTTCTGTCAGGTCATAGTCAATTTTAACTCATTCACTGCCAGCCGTTTTCTGACCCTCTTTTAACCTAATGTTTGAAATTTTTTTTAGTGTGTATGTGTAATTTCCTGGGATTGAATGGCTGGACTGTGAAAATGGGCTGTCACTTGTATAGCGCTTTTCTACCTTTGGTACTCAAAGCGCTTCACACAAGACAAATAAATTCGTCAAAGGCAGTGAATGAGTTAACAATGATAGCTACGGCCATTTACTAGTGACTATCAGGCCAATTGAAAGCAAACAGAGGGGAACAAACATGGTTTAAAAATGTTTCATTGCCACTGACAGCTATTGGCATGAGGTCATTTACTGAATGACAACTTTGTGTTTTGTAAATTCACATCACTTCACAATGTACATGCTCATACATCTGCTGCTAACATAATCATCACATTTAATGTCGCAGCATTTCAGTGTCAAAAGATTTCAAATTCAACAAAAAATAATAAATTTTACATACATTAATATAAAATGAGAAGTAAATATGTACACATTTTGACATTACTTTCTACTCACGTTAACGTAACGTTAGGTCGACCTGCACAATCTATTGCGATCCAATAGACAATTCCGAGCTCGCGTCAAAATGACGTCGCAAGTCAACATGGCAGTCAAGTCGGTGAAAACAAACTCTCCGCTCATTGAAAAGCATTGAACTTTGGGTCGTTGTCATGTGATTAGTGACGATTGTTTAGATTTCAAATTGTGATGAAATGTCGTCTGACTACAATAACAATTTGCCAGCAGAGGAAAAATGCGATTTTTATCACACCCGAGAACGAGTCTTACGACTTAAGTGCTCACCTCAAAACACTACGGTCTTGGTTAGATTCCATTCCGAACCGTCCAGTCCCACTTTCTTCACTCCTTTTAGCCGCTTTCTCCGACGTTCGCGGTCCACACAGTAATTGTGGTGTAGCCTGTTTTAAAGTACATCCCGTTTTATTGTGAACGGCCGAACAGGAAGTGGCTATGTGGTAACTTGTGAGTAATGAAGAAACGCGATTACGACATTCGAGTTGCTCTAAAATGTGTCGCTTGAATCCCTAACCCCAATACTACGACAAGAATATGGAATTATGATTTTGGTTATGGTTGGGTTTATCCAACCACACAACAATTTAGAGGCATGATATTCTCCGAGCTTTATATGCTGTCATAGGCAAAAGCAATACAATACGGTGGGTTGTTTTCACCGACTAAGGCGCGCTGCATCGTGGGTATTACCAGAAATGCCCAGATATTCAGAACTGTCCATTAAAGAGTTGTATTGATCAATATTTTGTGCAATTAATTTCTATGTTTTTTTGTGTGTTTGCTTTACATCATCCCTGCTTTCATCACTGATCCATGTTCTTCCCATCCTTCCCAAACTTCCACCAGACGACGGTGAGGCCGACGGCCGCCAGCAGGACCAGGCTGCTGGTGATCAAGTAAGCGATGGGCAGGAACTGATTGGGACCGCCGAACCAGTTCAGCGTGGTCAGAACCACCTGCTTCCTGCCTCGGAAGTACTGCACGGGGAAGTCTGGAGGCAAAGGTTGTGAGTCAAGGCTGCAAATTACGGGATCGTGAGACAAAAGGTAAAAGGTTCATATCGTCGCTGTCCTGTGAAAAACACTTATCTCCAATTTTGGAAACCTTTTTTAATTTTCACAATGCGATGTGTAACGCAGAAATAAAGTTCATTGTAAAAATAAGAAAATGAACATTTCACATGACAGCGACGATATGGGAAATTGACCATTTCATGACTTGTAGACAAATTGTTTTATCTTTGGAGTGCCTGCCCATCCATCAAGTGTGAAATTAAACAACCAAGTAAATATTTGGTCTTGCCTATTACTGAAAATGTGTCTGTAATCGGGACATGTTATCAAGAGACCTGGAAACTGTATAAAATTGCGAGGAGAAAAAAAGGCTGTGTCTTTGAGAAAGATACTGTAGTTTATCTCCACGCTGTAGTTGCCTTTCGGGAGGCCATTTTGGAAGGTTTTGTTGGTGTGGAGCAAAATGCCATACAGCTTCTTGAAGTTGGGGAAGGCGGCCTCCCGCATCCACACGATGAGGGCCTCGTTGATGAAGCCGTTGTTGATGGCGTCGTACGTGTCCAGCTCGTACACGGGATAGTGCCAGTAGGGAGGCGGTGCCGTTCCTATCGGTTTCACACGCTAGTTAGCCGCCATCATGTGCAATTACACAAAATAGAAGAAAAAAAATACCATGGAAGAGTTCAGCCAAGCTCAGGTTGTCCTTCTGCGGGTTACGATACTTGATGTTTTTGTCCGTGTACCAGCTGATGCCTTTGTGTAATAAAGGCACGAGGATCTTGGAATTACCAGAGCCCAGATAGTGGAACTTGAAGGAATCTGTGAGGAAATATGACACGTCATTAATCAAAGCATCAAATACATAGTGACCAATGTGAAATGTGCCAAATGCTGCTTCATCACACATTATTTGATGACATGTAGCATACATAACGGTCTACAAGTTAATAAGCTACTCAGTTTGACTTTAATATTAGTATCACATGACAAGTAACTTCTCTCATTCCAATTCAAACAAAAGACAGTCGTGCTTTTCTGACCACCTGAAACATTTCCGAGGGTGAACTGGGGTTATAATAAATTGGGTTATTTCATTTATAGTTTTCATTTTGTTTAGAGTTTTTTTTTAAATTCAGTTTGTTAGTACATGTTTGTTTAATTTTAGTTTCGTTTTCATTCATTTTAATTTTAGTATTTTTTAATATACGGTAAGTAGTATAATGAATGATAAAAAAGGTCACTAAATGTTGTGTATTAGTTCACAATTCCTAAACGACTGTTCAACCTTCTTTCCTCTGTACGTCCGTACAATAATACCAAAACAAAAACATTTAAAATCAACCCAGAAAGCCTATGTATGAAAATAATTGACAAATAATTGAAAGAGTTAGTTATTTTTATAAACGTAAATGTAGAATAAGCGGTTCAGAATATGGATGGGTGCATAATTTGTTTTTTGGTTCCTTTTTAAGCACTTGTTTTTATTTTCAATTCATTAACAAAAATGTTTTTTCTTTCAACTTTGCTTTTGTTATTTTGTCAGTTTTCGTTTACCCTACTAACCTTGGGGTGTACAACAAAACAACATGGGGGAGTGAACTACATGATGCTTCACGTAGACATTATTTGATCACAGGTCGAGTTCAGAACTGGGCATGGTCTTAACCATGAATGAATTCATTGTTTTGCTCAACTACTTTGCTCTCTAAACAGCATGATGTCAACTTTTGACATCCACGCTCAACAACTCTTGCAAGTCAATCTGAAGGGACACTGGTTTGCAAACAGGAGTTCATAACATTCGCGTGAGTTCCTCATCCCGTGAATAATCCCTCAAAGGATATTGGTGATTTCTTATGGTGTGTGTTTACCATTAAAGATGCTGTTGGCCACAGCGCCACAGGGAGCGATAGGCAATCCTTTGTCATTGGTGGCGAATGGCTTGCAATACGAACTGGGCTTCTGCGCCAGTGCAATAAACATGAATTAATTCACGTCAGATAGACTTGTATTTTAAAAACAAGGCACCGCATTACGAAAAAGCACCTTTAAATTGGTCTTCCTGCCGACCATCTGTGCGTCGTCCCTGGAGTCCATGTATCTGCGCAGGTTCTGGTGGAAGTTTTGGAGGCCATAGTAGAAGAAGACGTCCCCCTGACACAGAAGAAGACCGAACTTCAGTGTGGTTTACTTAAACTCCATTTAGTAAGCATCAAACTCAAAGATGGAATGTAAGGACGGAAGTGCTTTAAAAGGACGAGGGCGGACGGGGTCGGAGGATGATCATTTTTATGAATAAAGACGGAGGGACGAGGACGGAAGGGTACCCAGGTCGGGGACAGAGGACAGACCGGCGAAAAAGGGGTAATGTGCCCAGCTCTGGGAGCCAGCATGCTTCTCTGCTCATTTTCAAGCTGTTCCTGGTGCTATCATGAAATGTATCTTCTGTTATCGCCTCTCTTACCTGAGTCCATTTGAAGTCCGTTACTAACCAAAACAAACGCCTAATGAAGCAAATAAAAAGTCTCTCAGATGAATTTGAGTGTGTAGCCCCTCCAGAACAAAAAGTTAAGAATCATATTTCCAGAGCTGGGCATTTTACTACAAATTGAGCGTCCGTTATTTGTCAGTTGTCTGCAGCGTGGGTATCCTTCCGTAGCCCGTCATTCGCCTTTTTTTTCCCGGGGGGGGGGAAATAGTACCTGTCTATAAGCCGGTCCGCTTCTCGTTTTAAACTGCCGACCCTCGGAGAGTCCGACAAAACTTTACATCAGCTCTGCATATTTCCTTAAATGATAGCCACCTCTTTAATACAGTATACGCTTTGGCCCATTTCGTACCTGGTTGCTCAATCCATTTAAGAGAAATAAATGCCTCTTTTAAATAGACACTTAACCCCCCCTCTCCCCCATTAAGGATTGGGTATTGAGTGCAATTATCTCCGTTTATCAACACTATATGCAGTTTTGTGCTCTTTCCCGAATGCTCTAGATGCCACAAGATGGTGCCAAAGCACTGTCACATAGTAATTAGGAAACATTTTGAAGGCATACACCTTTACTAACACATATGTCCATAATTTATATGTCCAAGAGGAGCTTGGGTGTTTAGTGAAGAGTCTCAGCCCATTTCTTTTAAGGGTAATTCTATAAGTATAGTTTGACCTGACAGTTATTTGGGATCAGTTTTTTTGGATAATTATGATTGAAACGGCAAACCCCTGCTGGAACGCCCCCGGGGGATAAAAACTGAGCCTTGTCACGAGCAGCGACAAAAGAGTAATTGATGCCCGTCAAGAGAGGTTTATAATTGTTTACACAACCCACAAGATGGCGGCAAACTACTTAAAATGGAGAGGATCATAAAGCATCAACACCACGCTTCTAGCATGTACACAATCATGAACCCATGTTACATAAATGACTGCATTCAGTAGTTTGATTATTGGGCACAACCAAACCACTTTCAAATGATGCTCATCAATAGTATTAGTTAGCATACTAGCCTAAATAAGCCACTAGCACAATCTGTATGACATCACACTTGGGCAAACAAATATGCGCACTTGCACTTTACACAAACGGTAAACAACGGAGCCCCGCATATTCGTGGTTCGAATTTTTGGGCTTTAAAAAAAACACAATGCATTTTATAATGCGCATCAGTTATACGGGGATTTCTCTATTCATGGGCCGGCTCAGTCCCTATCTCTCGCACATTCTCTCGTCATTAATCCTGAACATGATCCTTTGGGCATTTACAGACAACAAAATCAATGTTTGGGAACACAGGCAAATTGTATCAGCACGGTAGACTACACGGGCTATTAAAAGTTGCATGGAGAGAGAAGCAGGTATGTACTTTCAATTCCAATTTCTGACGGCACACAAGACGCATTCAAGGAAGCTTAATTGAACAGAAAATTTCTAATGCCGACGAAAAACACTATCGAAGACAAAGAATTACCGTAAGCCGAACAACGATTCATCATGGTTCCAGCAGTTGGCACAAAATTAAGAGCTGAGATTTACAGAAAATAACAGAACAGTTTCCAAAAACAAACAAACAAAAAACCCAAAATGTTCTTATTATTCTTACTGTATTTAGAAGGCGGAGGGGGCGTTTTTATTTGGCTATTCCTGCTATCCCTTTCACCCGCAATAAGCGAGGGATTCTATCGGTCTCTTGATGGCCATTCTAGTTAATGTTTCACATTATTTACTCCATCAGCAAAGCAGACAAGATAAAGAAGGTGAACTGCAATAAGACGTACAAGCTGGATACACCTTACCTTCAAGGCTCTGTCCACGTGAAAGTACAGTTTACAAGTGCAGGTCAATGCTGCGTTGCTCACATTCTTACGCATCTCATGACAATGTGCACACGCTCCATTGTCTGTGTAGTCCACCTAAAATGACAGGAAAGATTAATAAATAGAACACATGCTTGTTCACAACACTGAACTTTGACCTCTTCCTTCCTTGACGCTCCCTCTTTTAAGGCACGTGAAGACACATTCTCCTCACCACCTTCCTCAGTTGAATAAAAAAAAAACAACCCATGAGACTCACCCGGATTTCCTGTACGCTCTGTACAGTAAGCAGAAGCCAAATTCCCAGCAGCAAGCAGATGAGAGCCATGAAGTAGAAGAAAGGCAGCACGGTGTTAGCCGTCAACATGGGCGACCAGGCGGGCAGACGCTGCTGCTTGAAGGCCGAGTTGTCGGGCCTCCGGGCCAGGGGTCCGCTCCTGGCTTTGGCCATGGCGGCGACGGCGCGGGGGACTTAGCTGTAAGTTTATGTGACAGCGGCTGAGCTGGCTTCCTGTTCCTGTGGTATTACTACGCAATGAAGCAAACACACACACACACACACACATCTGACGTAAAGGCCTCTCGCTGTGGAGGGAGACGGTTGAGCTCTGTTATTAATTAACCACAATCAACCGCCTCCTTCTGCGTTCTATTGCTGGCCTTTTCGGTTTTGTTTTGGACAACATATACAGTAAATTTGTAATTCATCAAATGCTCTTTGTGGGCATCTAGTTGGAATTCCTGTTTGTACATCTAGATCTTTGCGGTTGGGGTTATTGTATTTCAAACAAATCAATGACATGAGGATCTCAGCAGGAGAGACTTCCTTTTAAAATTGTTGTAAACAAACAATATCATCACTTTTATTTGACGGCTATTTTATTGAAAACATCCCAGCAAGACATTTTGAGTTGATTTTTTTTCAGTTGAACAAACAGCGTAGCACATGTTAACACAACCTCTGACAATAGTAAAAAGCATAATATCGGCAGAAAAAACAGCAAGATGCCGTAGGGCAAAGCTTTGAACCCGTAAGCTTGTGGTGTAAATCATTAGCTAAGAGTCAAGCTGACAATCTTGAGTTAAAACAAGCCAATTTTGACTTTATCTGCTTTGCATCTGTCGAGGATCCAGCTCTCCAACAGCTTAAAAACATCCAATTTGATCTGAAAGAAAAGCGGAAACAATTGGAAAACTTATGAATCGAAAGCTCAACAAATGACCACTGGTTATTACAATGCTGCGTTCTAGGCAACTTGGCAGAATTTCCTACATCAAACTTGGAAAAAGTTCCTTACAATGCCACTTCATCTAAGGTTTAGCCATCCAATATCTTGCAGTTAGTAGTAGGAGTCAGTAGTGTTTTTATAACCTCAAGCATCTACTATAGAACCTGACAATAAAGCCTTTCTGTTCTATTTTATTCACTCTTTCTTTCTTACAGTGGTAGTTTTTGTGCCCTATAAAGAAAGTTGAGCTGAGCGTGTAAAAAAAAAAAAAAAAAGACGTGCAAGTCTACGTACACACGGACCTGCATGTACTGTGAAACAGCGAATGGCTCATCAAATCAGATATGGTGCATTGAACGCTTCGCCGACACTTGGAATACTGGAGCGATTAGAAATATAATAAATCATGGTAACTTGATGTCATTCCAGGAGACAGCGAGTACCGGTATATTATCAAGAGTTTGATGCTATCAATGTTACTGCTGCGCATTAGACTAGCAACAACAAATTAGCGTGCTGTCGTACCCCAAATGCAGAAATGGTGCTTGCATTGCTTGCCGAGGGCCAAGCCAACATGCTAATCCCAACTTTGTCTACACATTATTTTTTATGTACCGTATTTAGAAAAATTATATTGTCTTGTTTCAATAAATTTCTACATGTGTAGATATGCTATATATTGCTACAATTAGGAAATACACATTTTAAACAAAATAAGCGGTCATTGAAATTCCATCTTGGCCACCTGCGGCCCCCGGGCCTTATTTTGCCGTGGTCTGGTTTTGATCCCTCAATGAATATATGGATGGAACCCTGAGTGCCTGGAGTTTGGATCAATCCATATACAGTTAACTGATACACCGCACAAAAATAACAAATAATAACAAACAACTAATATAATAATAAACAAGTGAAAAATCACTGAATAGTCCCAAAAGCAATAATTGAACCCTCTAGGTTCACAATGTAGTGCAATTTTGAGCCAACAGGTGGAGGCAGCTCACCTCAGGAATGTCCATCATCCTTCTGCATTTCTGGTCTCTCCAGTTCCAGTCCAGAACCAGAAAGCGCAATGCCTGTAAGCTTAAACCATCTTGAGAGAGAGAAAGAAAATAAATTACTTTAGTGTTGAATATTTATTAAAATGGTCAAAGGTGAGACAGTTACCTCTGTGAATAAGAGCACTTATCCTACAAGGTGTACCCACTCCTATGTGAACGACTCCCTTCTGCAGCTGCTTCACCTGCTCCTCAATCTTCGTAAAAGGCCAAAACACACAAACACGACTATTAATTATCACACTGAAATCATTCTAGAGCAAGGGTTGGGAAACCTAAAGCCCATGGGCCATACATTTGGGCCATTCGACTTGCATGCAATTATGCAACAGAGAAAGGTTTATAAAAGGAAAAAAAAACCTAATTAACTCATTCACTGCCAAGGACATATTTATTTGTCTTTTTACAGTCCAGCCATTCAATCACTGCAATTTATTCTTTTTTTTTTTTTTTTTTTTTTTCCAAAAGTTAGGGTAAAAGAGGGTCTCTGAAAATGTCTGGCAGTGAATGAGTTAGCCTACAAATGCTGGCTGCTGATATGAAAATGGTTTCCACCCGTGTTCTAGAACATTCAACAGCACTACAATGATAGCCAGTCTTTGTACAACCTTTATGTGTTTTGCAAAAAGCTTTACGGCCTTGGCTTCACCCTTGAATGTCGTCAGTTGCCTGGGAAAGAAATCCAAACAAATTTAACAATGCATTGGTTCATTTTACTTGAGAGTTGCTTCCATTATGGGATTCAAACAAATGAAACATCTTACTTTATGAGCTCGATGGCACGGAGGGCAGAGCTGCAGACGATGAGCAGGACCACTGATCTTTTTTCTGTGTGTTGCCTCTGAACTTTTGCCCATTTGGGACAAACTGATGAAGAAAAAAAAAAGAATCAAACAAGGTATTCATGGCCACAAGCCCTGCGGTGAATAGCAAAGAAAAAACAATGAGTAATTGAAGCCCACCTCCCTAAAATGTATTCAAATGTAGATACTCATATTTTAAACAGTATATTCTATATACAACAAGGTATGATGCCAAATTCACGATTACATCATCTTACAATACAGTACTACCCAATTGTCAATTAATAACGAGGCCACTGACCGTCTTTTTAATAGCCACTCAGCAGATTAAAAACACACATATACATGGTGAACTTAGCTCCCAGGCTAAACTTAGCTCCTCCGCGACATACAAACAACTTCTAACAGTTGCAATGCATCACTTCAACATACTGTTTTTCCTTGACACCATTACTACTTTCCTAATAGCCAGAACTTCGGCAACATCTTGTGGCATCTTAGAGGTTTATAAGAAGCAGCACAAAAAAATGCAGTTTAAAAAAAAATACCGGTAGTAACAATATTGAACTAAGTCTGTTTGTTAGTATCAAGCGAATTCCTGTTTAACCGAGGATGACTGAGATGCTTCCATTATGATTGACATTGCCATTAATGCCATAGTGACTCAAAACAGTGATGATAAATTCTCGTATCTGCACCTTTTACATTCTCATCAGAATGTAAAGAGTTGCCCATACATGCAGAAATTGGTTTTGCATCTACTCAACTCACCTTCACTTTATATACAGCACTTTAAACAACCATTACTGCATATCTACAGCATAAATCCTTCCACCACATCACCAGACGCTTCATTCACGTAAGAGGGAGGTGTTTAATAATAAACAGACACCTTCATTTTCCCAACAGGAAACAAACGGGCAGTAAGTGCAATTATCTCAATTTATTGACATGATCGTTCACAAACTGACATTAAAGATTTAACTGCTGAGCGGATTGCTCATCCAAACAGCAAGGATGTAAACAGTCTCTTAGATAAATTCTTACCATGTTGTAAACAAGTTCCCTCCACAGTGCTAAAGATGGTATTACATTATATTGTGTGTATGTTTGTTGAAATCTATGTGCAATATCATTTCAAGAATGATTACAAATGAAGGCCTCCCCTGTAATAGATCATTTGCAATTCACTTGGACACCATTTTTGGAAATTACCATGGCCTATAGAATGTGAAAACAGTCATGACAATGACACTCACTGTGCTTCAGATAGGATGAGAGGCTGTGTGTCAAGTCATTGCTGTTCAGGAAACAAGAATCTGGGAAAATGCCGGAGAAATATCAGATGGCAAACGAATGAAACTTGACGTTGGAATGCGCATTTGTGAGGACTCACCGTGCAATTTGAGCTCCTCTTGCTCAATCACGGAGCGCTTGTCTGAGAAGTACAGTGTGAGGAAGTTCTGAAGGTCTGCAGGACAGCCTGGTTTGGGCTCAGAGGCGGCCAACACATCTGTAATGGTCTTCTTCTTCCTCTGAAAATACAGTTGAAAGATGAAGAACCCCTGACCGTGGACATTAGCCATACTGGTTTGACCTACCTTTCTCTTTTTGGGTGATTCGGTTGACGTTTCCTTCTCGTTCTTCTGCTTCGGAATGTTTGAAGCCTGAGACAACACAGGTGTAATGCACTTGACAGCCAATTTGAAACATTTTCCTTAAACGGATGACTCAACTACTGACAGGAATAGGAATCCCTCTCAATTTTGTCACTTCTGCCAACTGAAAATGACTGTTTTCTGAAGCTGAGCCATGATTGGTCGTTATCTGAGCCCTGAGGGTCTGTGATGTCATTTTCAGTTTACAGAAAGTGACAAAATGGCCGCCCCCTGAGATGGCTAAAAATGGGTGGATTTTACTGTTTAACTCATATTCCATAAATTCAATATTAATCAGAATGCCATGTTTCAACCAGTGGGCCTGCATAGAACATATTCTTGAAAAAAATATCTTTGGGTTGACTCCCACTTTGGGCAAAGAACCTAGACACTATAAATAGCCTAAATAAATAAAATAAATCGTAGCCTTTGCAATTTGACAATTGCATTCTACACACATTGCCATGCCAATTTGAATTTGATTAAATGTTCAGCCCTACAAGTAATAGTTTGTGAAGCGGCGCAAGAAAAACGTCATCACACGGCACAAGAAGGCAAACTAAGTGGACACCACTCTTGTTACTGTTTTTCATTTGATCGTTTTATTTCATGCTTATGACCTCTAAGTGTTTTTCATACAAACACTTAAGTGTAAAATCGTTCTACCAATAGAGACCAAAAACACTCTAAGTGTTTAAAACCTATTATGTTGTAATACCTCTTCATTCTTTTTCTTCTTCTTTGCTGTCACCATGTTTTCCGTTAGCTTCTTCCGCTTCTCTGCTTTTTTTGGTACATTTGGTTTTTCTTTTATTGGTTTGTTCTTGCTTTTCTTCTTTTCAGCCGCCTCCTCCACCTCAGAATCATCTATTATATGTAGATGTTAAAAAACAAAAAGGGAGGAACAAAAGATGTTCAGATTAAAAATGTAATCTAAATCTATAAATTGTATGCAATAACATTGTTAAGCTACATGAGAGGGTGTTCGTATGAGAAACTGCTGTCATGATGATAGAATGCAGCTCTACAACCACAATAGTAAACATATTGTTAAATAAATCCCTCTCAACCAAAACCAGAGCTTTATTAGTCTTGTAAATGTCAGTTGTTATCACATCGCACTAAGAAATTGAAGAAGACGTGAACGAAAGAAAAGCAGGAGAGAAAAAGAAGTCAAGCCTTATAGTAAATTCACATCACACTCTTTCTGACCATAATTACAACCAAGCATAGGATGTATAAAAAACATCCATGTATCCTAATTAGAAGTCAGAGAAAACAGGAATTTGTATGGCACACTAAATGTCAACAAAAACACAGCATGATTATTTTAGTTATGTCATGCGATGACAAACAGAACATGAAACGGAACTTGTGCGAGGCACCAACATGGTCCATACATCTCACCTCACCTCCCAAGTATATGCAGAAATCTTGGTACGATAGTTAACACTTAACGGGTAAGTTACAATAAATTCAAGTTTGAGGTTAGCGACAATTTTAAGTTCAACTCCATTTATTGTTTATTTGATACTGTATCTCCCAGAAAGCATCAATCTAAAGAGCGCATTAATGTCTCTGGCACAATTCTTGTATTGGACCTCATTAGATTGTGCATGTGTACCTAATGTTGTGGCTGGATGAGTGAATATAAACTATCAGCGCACATCTGACTCCCATCTTTGTCCTCTTTTTACTCCATCCCGCTAATGGATTAGTACCATCTCATCTATCATCATCACCGCCTGCGCTTGTGTATTTCTTCGCCGGCCTCATTACTGTCAGAGGTCCACATAAGAAAATGACTAAAGATGAGCACAGGATTGTAGCTCACGATCACTTTTGGCTGTTTGTTTTCCATCGAGACACAGCTCCACCCCTTTTCCACTCCGTCATCACAGCCCGTCTCATCGAGTGTCATTAGTCCAGAAGTGCACTCCATTTACTGAACTGACTCCCCCCCATTCCTCTTCCATTGTTGGAGAAAGCCAACTAATTCCCCCACGACAGTGAGATTGACGTGAGGACACTCAGATGCCACACACTGAGGAGCGTGAAAAGTCACCAATAAAAGCATACGGTATATATCAGCATCAAATGGTGTACCTGCCTTGCACGTAAGTCTTTTTCCTTAATATTAATATTATCTTGGTTTGTGGATCACTCCACCGCCTTAATTCTGATTAATTTGATCTTTAGAGACATTTTGTATGCATTTCTTGTCATAGTTGTGCATTGACATTTAGCAGTTTAAGCTCAAAAGATTCAGAACAAATGTATATGTTTAAAATGTTGTGTTTCTGGAGCAATGTTGGATTAGTTGAGCAACATGCGATTCGCGAAATGGATGTTGACTATAGCGATATCGATATTGCAATTAACCTGCCAAAAGAAATGAAATTTTTATTAAATGAAAGTATTTTTTTTTGTCATGCTGCAAAATAAGCACGCTCAATGTGTTCTTAGCCAATTAATTCCCCTAGATAATGTTCAACTATTGGCTGGCCATGCGCATTTACGGTAAGTTTGCATCTGACTGGTCAAACTCAGATGAAAGCATACAGTTCCATACGAAAATGATTGCATGTCTTTGCGATATGCATATTGCATAGGCCATTATCAGTATATCAATATTTTTTCAATATATTGTGCAGTCCTATTACATATCACAACAATTTGATAAATAACTAGTTTTGAAATCAGAGGCCAGTAAAAACTGTTTGTTCAAATTGTATTACCGGTATAATTTTAAAAGGGGATTCCTGACAAAAAATGCTTAGAATATCGCAGCATTTTTATAAAAGGGAAGATAATTTGCAATTTTGATATTTTAGCAAGAATAATCGAGACACGTAATTACCTTTTGTGGGCTGCATAAAATGATGGGGTGGACCAGAGTTTGACACCAGTGAACTAGGGCATTTGACAACATTTCCTTCATCGACTATGTACAAATTTACGATTATTTGAAAAAAGATATATTCTTATATTAATCATGAAAGGAATTTGGAAAAACATCCTTTGTTGACACAGATGAAAATGAAAGATTATCTGAAAAAAAAAAAATATATTAGGACTGCACGATATTGGAAAAACATGCAATATCCAATATGTATGTTGGCTAAAACGATATGGATATTATCGCGATATTTAACATGTACCAAAAGAAAGGAAAAGAAAATGATTGCATGTCTTTGCAATATGCATACTGCATAGGCCATATCAATATTTTTTCATATATTGTGCAGCCCTAATTACTATGGATGGGTAGTCTACATTTCCCCAATTTTACATTACAATTCCCCAGTTTGCCCAGATAAATAACTGAGAATGCCCAGAAGTGGTCATTGTGACAGCGATCAATGTGAAATCACTTTGATTATCTACAACCACAGTTTTAGGTTCTATTATGAAATTGGTTGAAAAGCAAACTGTTAAACACACATAAAACTAGTACAGAAAACTAAAGCACAGAAACAAGAACTGCAAGACACTCAATCTCCAACAAGCCCCTCACCCTCTGAGCCCTAGGGTCAGATAACAGCAAATCAATAGAAGTCAATGGGAGTAGAGGAAGAAGACAAGACAGAAAATGGGTCCTGCCTTGTCATTTTTAACCGGCCCATCAATAGAGGTGACTGGTTTTAATGGGCAGTCAACGGCGCCAAATGGATACAATGACAACCGACTGTTTCCAGGAAATGAGCTTTTTTTGCGGGGAGGGGTGCGGGTATTCCAGACAAATTGCTTTCAGGCTTAAAGTGGTGTCATTGTACCTGCGCAATTAGTGGTGAGTACATGGGTTAGCAGGTTATAAGAGGAATAAGTACACACTTATCGTAATCATTAACCATTACTCATGCTACAAATAATGTTTGTAGGCTTTTCACTGTGTATTTCACATTCATGCTCTTTACACCAAGACCCAGCTAAAACTGACCAGATGTCATGGTAACCACCACAACATCATCCCTCCAAGGCATTGGGAGAAAGCAGTGAGAATTCTAGGAATACAGATGGCTCCTCGTCACAGACAAAGACAGATTTCAAACTGAATAATGCTTCTGTTGCTATGGTTGTTTGACATATGGAAGGCATAGGAGGGTCTGTTTGAGTGTCGGTTTCAATAATAATTGGATACTTTGGACTGTTCACCAGCCGTATTAAAGCACTCGGATTCTGTGGCTGCTCCTGCTTGTCTTGTGAGATGATTCATGAAGTGATACATTCATAAAAAGGTGGGGTCAGAGTCAGACATGGTTTGTATGAAGAAAAAAAAGATGATTCATGTTGACTTAACTATATTGTACTGCAGCCAGGACAGAGACTTGTGTAATGGTTTTCGTACATTGCAGTTAAGTTCTAATTTTGGTTCTAAGATGGTCCTCGTTGCCATCACCGAGGTGGAGTTTGAGAAATTGAGATTCTCAATAAGCCAAGATAGGCACAGGTCCTGGGGTCATGTTGAATCATGGGTGTCTGAGAGACTATTGAGGAATATTCCCTCCCAAATTCCAAATTGGACGACCACAGGCCAGTTCAAAGTTTGCAAAAATTTCTACATTCCTGTTTTTTTTCTGTCAAGATGGGGAGCAGAGTGTACAATGAGAAATAAAATGAACTTTTTTTTATTTTGGCAAATGGCTGCAATGACAGAAAGTGAAACATTTCAAGGGGTCTGAATACTTTCCGTACCCACTGTCTATCTCAGGGGCTTTCATGATAATTTTTGTGACAATACATCAGTATGGTAAGAATAAGCCTGCCACACAACGGTCGAAACCCAGCTCACGTTCCCTATTAGTGGGTGAACAATCCAACGCTTGGTGACTTCTGATTCACAATAATATTATGAGCTGACGTCAAAGCAAGAAAATGTGACCTTGTTATGAACGCTTGGCAACCATAAGACGCCTAGATGCCAATCTCTATTACAAAGGCTAAAAAAAAAAGCCTTAAGGACGAGGACGGACTGGGTTGGAGGATGATTATTTTTATGAATAAGGATGGGGGGTGATGACAGAAGGGTGCCCAGGTCGCAGGCGGAAGACGGATCGGCAAAATAGGGTAAAGTGCCCATCTCTGCTAAACACATTGCAGAGTTGCTCCTTTAGTCAGTAATCATCACTGATTTGATTAGTGATGTGGTGGCGAATAAGCTACATTTCGGACAGATATCAGTCTCACGAAAGGGATGATGAGAATAGACGGAGAAGCAATGCTAACCTAAGATTGACACGGCTAGCGCGTTAAACACCAAAATTAAGTGCCTGAATGATCGAGTACACTTTTCACAGACATCTGGCTGCAACCACATTAAAGCGAGGAACATCCAACTTTGAACAGTTGAATAGCAGGCAAATTAATAAGTGTCTGGACTATGGAGGGAAAAAAAATCATACACGCTAAACAGAACCAGAAATAAATTACCGTGTGATATGTGTACGTCAGCCAGCAGGAGTGGCCCATACGCTTAAAAGTACTGTATATTAATATAGTATATAATATTTATAATATCAGTAATTTCATTCGTTTTGACAAGAGTCCTGAGTTTTGAGTTTGACCTTTGAGGTCTGCATAATGTTCTCAAAATTATATTGCAGCATATATATACTTTGTTTTTTAAATGTTGCTTTGTTTCTAGACAAGAAAATCTACTGTGTTGCTATACACAATGATAATTTAAGAAATAAAAACTGTTTGTATAAAAAAGAAAACCAATTGTTCATTTGTCACATTGTTATATTTTTTACCGTTTACTGCTTGAGGTCCCTGAGATTAACCAGCAAAAACAAAAAAAGATCCACAAAATTAGAAATTTGCTCCTCAAATTCACTGAAAGTCACTGATTTGCAAAAAAGCTCCGCCAAGCAAAAAAAAAAAAATTGAGCCTTGTACTACCAATCAAAGGAAAGCTGTTTTCTATATTCAATTTAGGGAGAACAGCAATCTAGTCAGTTCAAATCTTATTTACATGTTGAATATGAATGAGAATCCACCAGCTCATCTGCCAGACATTGTGGAACTAGAATAGCTTGAAAAGGGGCATCCTTGGCATTCTCAACCAAAATTGTCTTGAAACACAATAAAAGGACATAAAAGATTATAAATGGGAAAAAATAGGTGTGGCATGGGACCTTTAAAGCCATGTTTCCAACAAGCATCTTGGTTCACTTTGATTCAGGTTCACCATTGATGGCGTTTACAAATTCCTATTCTATTTCACCAAGGATATGACGATTCTGTGTTGAACAATCAGTGAACAGCAGTTGCGTTTAGCTCCACCCGGATGATGCGTTTCTGGTGGCGTGTTTGTATCGGAGTCAATGTAATGATGCATTTGGAGCGGTGGGACGCGGAGCGAATCCGTCCATTCGCCGCGTATTATACAAGGCAACTATTTTTTCCATTCCGCCTTGTGGCAGCCAATCGGCATCGGGCATACTGCGGCAGCCAATCAGCATCAGGGATACTGCGGCAGCCAAATAGCATCGGGGATACTGCGTCACACACTGCCAAACAGCATCCTGTTCACTCGGCAGCTATTTTTATTTTTTTTTTACAGTTCTTGAACTTTACCAAGACAGCAAAGAATAAAAAAAATAAAAAAAAAAAAGAAAGCAATATTGTTAGCATTAGCATAGTGTGCCGGCCATTTGATTGTGATGTTGTGATGTTGAAAATTGCTGTCGTAGTCTACTACCAAGCGAAGGCCCTCCCCTCTCCGCTGTGAGCGAATGAGCGGCTGCAGCATTTCAGGTTTCAAATTTCCCGCGGTCAAACGCGAGAGCGAGTCAATCGACTCTGAACGCTTCATTCGCGTTAGGTGTGAACGTAGCATTAAAATCGCATTTAGCGAGTAGAGACAAGAGTGACTAGTTTTTGATTTTACATATATTGTTTTGATATTTTGTTTTAGCAACAATACTTGATAATGACCTATTTGATGAAACTCCAATTTAAAGTTAATTTAAGGCATCTTATCTTCTGATGAACTAATCTTCATTTGCACATGGTACATTGCTAAAACCTCAAGTGACAGCAATCATATGAATAACATTTCCAACTAAGTGATGCAATAATTGTGGAATCTGGCATCTTATGAGTGAGTGCAGGGAGTGTATGTGTGTGTGGAGAGAGAAAGAAAGACACAAAATAGCAAACAGTAGAATTTCACAACCGTCCGTCAAAGTACTCTTATTAGGGGGGAGAAAAAAAAAAAAAAAAAAAACTTCTCACAGGACAGTTTACATCAGCGCCTAAAAATGTTGAGCATATTTATTACATTATGGAACCGCCAAGCAGTCATTGTTTGGCTTTCCAACTCCATGCCTGCCATGTGATTTATGGACCTGGACAAACACAATAATGAATGGACCACCTACAGGCAAAAAAAAAAAAAAAACACAAAAAAGATTTGGAAAAATTCAAATTACATTTTATTTGTCTTGCAAGAGTAAACTATAAGTATTCTAAGAAATTCAGATTTAGTCATTATTGTGACAAAAAAAAAATTGTCACAATAAACTAAAGTGAGATTCGCCTCTTTCTTCTTGGTCGCAAGAATGTGAATAGAAAGAATGTTTGGTTCATGGACTAGAGGTAGAAAAAGAGCTAAACCCAACCAATGTAGTACAGCAGTACATTTTTTTTAAGGTGTGATCTTGACCAAATCCTCATTTACAGTACACAGTGAAAAGAAATTTTACTGGCAAATGAATTATACTGTATGCTGAAGACATTTGTGGCAACATGACGCTGTTTTGGCCTGTAACAAGCAATTGGTGGATATTTTTAACTGAAACTTGTCAGTCAATCAGAGAAGGGGGTTCCTCGAGTAGAATATGAAATGAAAAGATCGAGAAGAATGTTGAGAAATAATGAAATGATACCCATTTACTCTACTTTCAATGTGTTTTTTGGACCAAATTTTCTTTAGGCGATATCAAACAAAAACACCCCCCCCAAAAGGCAATTTTTTCCAACATCAAAGACTCTGTCATTGACTATCATATTTGGGAAATCTTGTCTTGCTAGTGTTTGGTCAATGGCCAAATCTGTTTATACTACCTTCAGTTATGTGACCCTTTCCCGTTAATTACACCATTCAAGCATTTGCTAATTGGATTGGATTTATGTTCAACTTTTCTACATTACCTTAGCCCTAAATAAGAGTCGGATGTCTCTTATTGGTGTATTTGTTCTGCACCAAAGTTTGATTACTGTGTTTACACTTGGTCCATAATTACCGTTACTAAACTCGATTCAATCATTTGCTAATTGGCTGGCTCACGGTTGAGTTAACAAAACCAGGGTTAATATAAAAGATAGTTGGATTTACCTAAGATTAAGGTTAATGCCGTTTTGCACTAAACCCAACCAACTGATCCAGAACCAACTGGATCATTTGGTCCACAACAGAGTCTCAGGAATGAGACTTTTTTTTCACCTGACCAGAAGTAGTAAACAGAAAAAATAAAATGGACCAAAGGGTACAATAACTAATCACATTAGGAGGTGGAGAAAACACACACTGGTTGATAACCTGAGACCTCAAACCTTGAGATGGAGCCGTATTAAGCAAAATTACAGTTCTCCCCAAGCAACCAATCTTAGTCCAGACTCCAGAGGTCATCTGCTTGGAACTATAGGTCATAAAATACGTCATGACCAGAAAACACAAGTTTTCTCTGGGACCATCGTTCATTGTATTATCTGCAAAACTGATAACACAGTCTGTATGTAACAGTGTTATGCCAAGAGCACTGCTGATGCTGTTTTATTAGGTTCTTGGACTTGGAAAGTAAAATGACAAAAACAAAAATAAAATAAATGTAGATTTCTCTTCCCCGTTTGAACCATTTGTCAACTCTTCTCTTAATCCAAGAAATGCATCACACTCGTGAAAGCAGTCTGCGAGTTCACTGGAACCAAGTGGATCCCAAGAAACACGACTTACAGTCTTGCATTCCCCCAATTCTAAACATCACCAAACATGGCAAGATCCCAGTTCCGATGACTAACAGGAAAGACAAGAGACGCAAGTGC
Source organism: Filicampus tigris (assembly GCF_054856515.1). Classification (NCBI taxonomy): domain Eukaryota; kingdom Metazoa; phylum Chordata; class Actinopteri; order Syngnathiformes; family Syngnathidae; genus Filicampus; species Filicampus tigris. Next base: position 9,269,205 of record NC_141230.1, read on the forward strand.
GAGAAAAGACGTTTCAGCGGAGAACTTTCCCGCGACGACATGTTGTTCCTACTCAGTGTTCTGGAGGGAGAGCTTCAGGTGGGATAAACTTGTGAAATTTTTGGATTTAGTCAAATGTAGAACATGACTCGTGAGGCCAATAAAACACTCACAAAAACTGTAAACTTATTGTTGTGCTGTTCATCACGCCAGGCAAAAGATGAGGTCACCGCCGCGCTGAAAGCAGAGGGGACGGGCTCGGCTCTACTGAAGGCCCACTACGGTTTTGTTGGACTGGATGGGGCTCTACGGTCCCTGCATGGAGACTCACTGCGATGGCAACAACAGGACCACCTAGAGGATGTATTCAAAATAGCTACTGCTGAGGTACTAATAAGAAACCAGACACCATAGGGAGTCAGTAATCAAATGTAATGAGGTGAACCTAGCGCCATCTGACAAAAGCGGATTAATTACTGCTGCTTCACTGCACGTTGAGTAATTCTGTGCTGCCGGTGAAGCAATTATACTGTAATGATTTTGCAACCCCTCTGGATTGTTTTGGTTTCACTTGATTGAGAGAACGTTCCATCATGATCTTACTGAGACCATAGAAAATAAATACCCAAACTAATCCTAATCTTTCACAAATTCCATTCCTGAAAATTTTAACCGTATTGTGCGTTGCTTTGATTCTTTTTGCAGCTCATTAATTTCATACAGTCCCAGAAAAGGTCAAACAAGAGGATGGAGGAGCAGCTTCTTGAGGTATCAAACGCTCACAGAGATGCTGTTAGCAGAAATGAGGAGCAGCAGAGAAGACACAGGGATTTCTTTCAAAAGTATAAGTGTGTTACAGCGCTACTGGAGGAGGACCGAGAGAGGTTTGTCAGTGCATCACATTATGCAGTGGTTCATATTAATGCATAGGATTATAAAAAAAACAATGAATCTCAAAGTCTTTGCGGATTATGGTAGATCCCATTACATTTTATTAAGGTGAATGAATTTCATGTTAATATTAAGGATGAATACGATAATCAATTGATTTATCCATAAGAATTTGATTGTGTGCACTTGATTGGAGATTCATTGCATCATGTGAAGCAACTGAGGCAAAATGGGAGTACACTACTGAATGCAACCAGCACTGTATCAGTCTTAATGTTCTAAACAACAACACTTCTACATACACGTAGACCTTCACTAGGGCACAACACTGGCATGGAATCAGGAGTTCTACAAATTCAGAACACGATCCTACCACCACATTAAAAATAATATTTATAAAATAACAATAAATGAATTACCAGTTGTTACTTTTCCCCAAAGGACATATTGCTCTACTGCCAACAACCAGGAAGACAGATAAAAATATGACCTGACTTTTTTTTTTTTCCAGTTTTGTTCAATTTTGGTACCTGTCCCCATATGACTCACATTGTAGTAGTTTCAAATGATCATGGCAGCATAGCCAAAATGAATAAACAATTAAATCAAACAATAAATAGCATAACATTTTTGCATAATACTGTATACCATAAGAAAAACAACTACAGACTGCATCCCAACCTAATGTGACATACTTGCATTCTTGGCCTGAGTAAATATCCATCCTGTCTCTCTTGGTATGAAAGATGTACAGTAATTTAAGTGCTTCAGCACACTGTAGAAAAACATCTGGACTTTCTGACGTACATGAGAGCCCTTTTAGCCCAAGTTCATCCGAAACGCTCATCTAAAGTTCCTCCACTTGGACAGTCCATTGCCGCCTGGTCTTGGTTAGATCCCTAAGTATTTCCAAGTTCTACTTGCGCTTGTAAACAGATAAACGTGTAATTACAAGTACCATGTACTTTTGGCACCTGCCTGCCCCTTGGTCAGCCAGTACCTCTTCTGAAGCAAATGGGATAAAAATTGATGGTGTCTAGAACGTTTCCCTTTCCAAATAGCGACTACGTTCAGATGTGGCCTGTGGGTATGGCTAGGTCTGTTGGTAGGGATAGGCTGCCGGCGGGTATGGCTAAGTCTGGTGCAGCTATGCTATTTGAGGCCCATGCTGGCTCTAGTACCGCCAAAGTCCACTCTGTAATCTAATTATGGAGAGTTTTTGGAAGAGTAGCCTGCATTTGCTGGTAAGAGTGCAAACACTTAAAGTGATCCACCACAGGAGCACATTGCAATTTAAGACCAAAAATAATCAGACCACAAAAAACACTTTACTGCAACTCTGTACAAATACAAAACAGTCTAGATACCCTAAACAAACAAACATCATTTGAGTTTACATTGCCCTAATGATCGAGAATACAATTAAACCTAAATACTGGCCCTGAAGTATTACAATTTGGAACTTCTATCATTTTCTGGAAAACATAGGCCTCAAAAGTTGTACAAATACTCAAGAACTGTGTTATCAGGCATGAGGTCATATGAGATTTCTTGTCAGTTGGTAGTGATTTTTCTTTCTAGCCATTTTTTTCTTATACGATGCTCTAAATGATTACTCAATTTTTAAAAGATTGTCAATTAATTTGATAATCGATTAATTATGACACGTACCTATCCCTAGATGATGGACCCTCACCGCCCAAATGGTGTAACAATACTTTCTGAACTAATGACCAATATTTGTTTATCAATACTATATTGATCTTTAATTTCCTCTCATCTGACCCAATAAGTGAAAAGTGAAATACATGCTGAAAATGCGTTGAAGTCTTATGTCATTTGTCGATATACAACAAAGTGTGACTGCCTGTGTCTACTTTTGTAACCAATTGCACAAGCCTCTTCCAAATATGCACCACTGCTGCCAGTGTCAGTGATTAAATAAAAAAGGAGATTGGGCAATCCGTTAATAATGCCAGATGTTTACAATTGAGCGGATCTAAAGTTGCACAAATTTGAATTAAAGCACGATGTTGAGGGAAAATAATGCTCTGGGATCACAAGGTAGACCGACTGTCTTTAATTCATTTTGAAAACCTCTTCTGTGCTAGTTTGTACGCCGAACTGTTCAAAATGTCAAACATCAAACCCAACAAATATCTTCCAATCTGCTTCTGTTTCTTTTCAAAGGGTTTCTTCTAAAGAAAGAGACAATCGTCACAGCTTTTGTTTTTGCTTTTTTTTTTTTTTTTTAAGTTCCACCAGCACCCATGTGCAAAACAGATGACCCATGCTAGATGCGAACTATACAGTGAATTCAAGTTATTGCGTATCATCTCTTACGCTGTATTATGATCCCTGTTGCATGTCATGTGCATGTCGCAATGAAACAACGCGGTTGTTCCGGCCTCTTGCCATCACATTACGCACGTTGCATATGGTCATGGTCTGTCATTGGGCGACGGCATCCTCAACATTAAACATGTGTGCGCAACTCACAAAAGCCATACACACACTTGACTATCCACTTCAGTTCATGAACTGTAAACTTAACCCTTTCCTCCTTGAAAACCACAAAACTAATCACATAGGAAACGCATCTTACTTCCTTAAAAAATGGTCAGGGTTTTTTTTTTTAAACCCATCTGCAGAGAGTACCACTGCATTTATATTAGCAAATATTTTGGTGTTCAGATATCCTAATGCAAATTCTATTGAATAATAGAGTATTTGGATAAAAATTATATATCTTTGCTTGGTTAAAGGAATTTTAAACAAATTTCAATTTAATGATTGACCATCTGGTTTTCATTTTTGGTAATCAACATTTTTTACTTGAATTTGAATTTTAATCTGGTTTGTTAAAAAAATTATCAGTAGGAACTGTGACCATGTCAGGCTGTCAGCAAAAATGTACAGTCATTTTTGCCTGTTAACTGAGGTACTTGAATTATTCAAGGATTCGTTTAACCCCTAAATTGTATGAATGATTATGCAAGGAATGCTGATGTCGTTTGATTGGCTGACATAACGTTGCGTTGGAAATAAGCTGTACAGTTGTTGGCGGGGGATAAGGACTGAGCCCTGACGCAAATTATAATTACGTATATTAATAGTTTGATTAAAATTACACTTAAAAATTAATTTCTTGGAGATGATTTTATTGGGGAAAAAAACAGAAGTGTGTGTGAACAGTACATGCAGATGTGGTGAAGACTCATGATAACTTCCACTAACAACCCAGGCTAAATGTTGCTCCTCCCTGAAATATAACGACAGTCTCTCAATCAAGATGCTTCACTTCAACATAAATACTAGGGTTGCAACTAGGGATGCTCCAATCGATCAGGCACCGATCACGATCGGCCGATTTTCGTGATCGGAATATTCGATCAAAGCCTTTATATTTATTTTATTTCAAAACATCCTATCACCCTCAGCTCATGCTTGGCTGCCGCGAGATGAAATGGCAAAAAAGTTCATTTGTTTAATACGCGACGACGTCCCTCCGCCCAAAAGCATCACTCGCGCTGCCCTGCACGCAACCGCCCGCGCGAGCTACATTGACTCCAATTGAAACGCGCCGCCAGAAAGGCTCCTGTAGCGCAGCTGTGCCTCCGCTGCGAGCAGAGGTGAGGGACGCAACACAAGGCTGCGAAGCATGAGCTGCGGGTGATCGGATGTTTTGATCGTCAATAAAAGGCTTTGATCAAATATTCCGACCACCGCAGTTGGTGTGAACATAGCATTATCTGCTGTGTGTGTGCAGTTTGTGTCTTATAATACTGTATATGCTATTGAAAGGTACCTCGCGTGGGGAGCATGTCCAAAAGTTTCAACAACACCAACTTAATCCGACATTTGAAACTAGCAATTGGGAGACTATGGTGAGTTTATGAGGCTCACTGCATTGAATAAAGTCAAGGCGGACACAGCGCAGTATAAGTGGCATTATTGCCACAGAGAGACGCATTGTAGGTCACTTGTGGGCAACAGACCCACTATATCATTTTATAATTCACAAAAAGATTAACAGTGACTTTTTGCTTGTTGACAAATGCACAAGATGGTTTGTATATGCACAAGACAATAAAGTTCCTGAGTCATTTCAATTTAGGAACTCATTGAATAGTTTATTCAAGTGAAGCCTGCATGTGACTATTTTTTCTACTTTGATTATATTCTGAACCATGCAATGTTTAGGTGGCCTGTTATTTATTTGACTTTTTGCATAATTAAGTCTTTTGAGACTGCTGATTATTTTGATCTGTTAAAAACTGTGTTACTAAAAGCTGGTAAATTTAAGTTTTTTTTGACTGAGTAATTGTTGTACTGTATTGTGCCAGCAACGGTTTTGTATATATAGATTTTTGTCAAAATTACGGCAATAATATGGCTGTCTTTTTTTTTTTTTCAGATAATATTGCAGAATAGCAGTCACCATAAATAAACGGAAAAATATACAGATATTCCATGTGATCGGAATCTGTATTGGCCGATCTCACTCATTCATGATCAGTATCGGTATCGGTGTCATAAAACCTGATGGGAACATTCCTAGTTGCAACTAATGATTATTTAAATAAAACATATTAATCTGTCAATTATTTTGTCTATGAATAAATAAATTGGATCAAAAAAAAAAATCCATCCCTCTATTCAAAATCAGGAAATTATTTCAAATCGACAACGCAGAAACTGCAGAAACATATTATGATTCAGTTACTGGTTTGGTCCGTAACATGTCAGAAAATAGGCAAAAAAGTAGATCATTGTTTTCCAAAAGCAAATGTTTTGTTTTGATTCAACACAAACAATCAGTCTGCTTTCATGGATTACAGAAATTTAGAGATGTTGAGAAGCTGAAATTTGGAGCATTTGGATCATTTTAAATGAAAAAAAGTATCGAAGCAATTAGTCTACTATCGAAAATAATTATCAGTTAAATTGACAATTCAGTGTCATTTATTGTTGCACCTCTAATAAATACCTTGACTCCAATACTTGTTTATCTCATTAAAGCCTGAAGGCCCTCGTGAGACATCTCTCTAAAACCTACGGTCGTCTTTGGAGTCACCCTTGAAAACCTGACATTTTCGCCTCCTACAAAATAATTAATATCTCAGCCCCTGTAGCAGATAGAAACATAATTCAAAAAATATTTGAGAGCTTATACATGTGGCTTTCACACAGGCTTGAGTTTATTAATCTTTACCGTTTCAATCGAAGATGCACGTGAAGCACTATTATTAATTTTAAAAAATCAAGTGCTAATTACATGCTGTATCATCTTACAAAAACGATGAAATCGTCATTGTGTACGAACATATATCTTAACCATACATCACGTTTGGATGGTTTCACGGCTTTAAAGTCCGCGAGCGTGTCGTCTATATCACTGCCGTGACTTATAGCAGAGCTCTCGCGATCGACGGCGTCCGCCATTACTCCTCGAAAAAAATCCGGATATGCTCCGACAACTCACGCCACCGTCACATGTATATTCTGATGCCTTTCATTGGCTAAGAATCCGAGAATTGGATTAAAAAAAGGAAACGACACAGACGCTCTACCAGCTTTAAAGGGAGAAACAAGCAACAGCGCTCCCGGCTTTAGTGGTAGAAACGCGGTTATGCGCTCCCGTCCTTAATGGGTTATTTATGGATTTCGTGCCATCTCGTGGCATCCTTCGGAAAGAGGACTACAAAATAACGCAAATTCGTTTTCAGCAAATCGCTGGTAGTAACATGTTCGAAAAAACTGAAAAACAAATGGGTGAATTTTTAAATTGTGAACTGTGAATACGTAGGTGATTACCATAATTGTATCATGTTAATGTTGCCTACGTGTGTGCCTACAACATTGCTGTAGGACCATTCTGAGGTGTACTTTGTGGGTTGAGGTTTTGCATGCTTTTGATGTGATTTATTTTTTTTCCTCATGGATTGCTTTGTCCAAAAAATAAAACTCGCTATTTCCGGATGCTACAGTAATGGAGAAACATTGAAGCACTGTTTGGGAAAAAAAAAAGATATGGGTTTTGATGGAGCAGGATTTAACAGTTTTTGTGGTTCTTGTTTTGTGCTTTGTAAAAGTCACCGGCAGTATAGCGGAGGCAACAATTTGAGGATATACAGCACATAAGTTTGGCTGTGCCTCATTTGTCAGAGGGAGAAGCTAAAAAAACACAATTTTAGTAAAATTACACCCCTGGATGAAAATAGGACATTCGGTTGTCCTGGTACATGGGGCTGTATTACATATCATTCAACGCTTGAAGGCTTTCTTGGAAAGGTCTTTGCGGGATGGGCTCATGCTTGTAATTGAGGACGAGCGCTGCAGATGTCAGCTCTGCGATGGGAACGAGGACTTTGTGAACTCTGCAGTAAGAGTCGTGGGCGTGTGGATCGGAATGCGGAGGTCGCTTACCTTTCACAACAAGAGCAATGTTTAACCTTCAGCCTTTGCAAAATGCACTTAATCAACAATCAATTATACACAAATAACATAATTCTACCCAACGGCAACCTGTGTTGATCTAACAAGAAACACAGCTGGAATTTAACAATAGTGAGGTTTTATTTTAGATGTTACGTTTGCCATGGAGCCAAGTCAACGATGGAGCACATTAAATATAACTTAAATTACTACATTTTTATTATACATAAGTGGTGAGGATTTAACGGAAAGCATTCACAGGTGAAAAATTGGCTTTCTCGCATTCATTTTCACCACTTCGGCACGTTAATACCTAGACGCTTTATGATGTGGCAAACATGCTCCATAGTTAATGGAAGTTGTTCCAGAGCTTGTTTATCTGTTACTATTGGTAGTGGGAGATGATATAGCAAAACCGAATTTTTCCGTTTCTGGTTGTCTTCAGATGTGACTTATACAGGAAATGATGAAAGCATCACTGCTTATTGTCAATTCCCCCCCGCGCCTGAACACAAAGATGCACTGACGCTCGACAAACAACAGGATGCCGATGACGCCGCCAACTAAGCAAAACTGCGGTTAAACATTTTATAACTTCATCCAATAAAAAGCTGCGACTGGATGAAAGAGAGACGTATTAAGAGTTTTGGGTGAGGAAGAGAGAAAGAGCGAAAAAACATATGGATGTAATTGTGAACCGATGAAGTGATGATGTCATCTCACAGTCAGGTTATCAGGCCTAAAGCAAAAACGGCTAGGATGCAGCAAAAAAAAAAAAAAAAAAAAAAAAAAGCCGCTTCTTAAAACATATGTGAGAAACACACACACATACGCACGCACACACTTAGATGAACTACAGCTCTTTGGACATGCCAACACATTCTGTCCTTCCCATTAGCCTCTTTGGCATGGCTACACAATGAGCTCATGTGGAATGGGCTCAACTCCAGTAAAAACACACTAGCACTAACACACACAAAAAAATACAAACACACACACACACACACACCCCCACGGTCATATTTCCATCACTTCAAATGACATTACAAACTTTCCTGGAGACTTAACCCTAACTATAACCACTACATGCCATTGCAACAAATCTCTACTTTACAATTCACGTTGCCAAGACTCTCTTTGTCGCCAAAATGATAGCCTGCACAGTGTGTTAACAGATTTACGGTCCCACAGCATGAGGAATACCTGACACACACATATACACACACACACACACACAGCAGTCTAGGCTATAACCATATAAGGATCGGCCGGTGATGTAATGGGTGCCACTGGCTGCAAGAAAGAGTCCATGCGCAGAGCACTTCTCATAATGTTTGGTTTTCCGCATGGAATGTCCACATCACTGGGATCTCCGGGAAGGGAGAGGTGAAAGAGTTGTGGCCAACTAATCTCTGAGGATTTGTAGAGAGACACAGAACGGCAGGTAGGATTATTTGAAAGATCTGATTTGAAGAATTTGTGCTTGTGCTTAGATTGTCACTACGAGAGAACAGCTGCAGCTCATGAGACATACTTGTGAATTGGCTTCTTGCTATCTATCGTTCATTATTTACCATTATACACCACGATTATTTATACATGCATAATAGAAACTATTTATGACATAGCGGAAATGTTTTACAATGAAACTGGATTTGGGGAAAGGAGACCTAACAGTAAATTACTACAACACAAGTGAGACAAATCCTACCTGGACACACACTGGCAATAAAAATAAGAATAATATCCATTCCGCAGAAGTAGATCTTGCCTGGATCAGGCTCGTTAAAAGTCGCAGTTGGTCCGTAATCGTGTGTGACCCAACGGGAATGCATGTCTTTCGGAGCCGCGCGTCTATTCGCAAAGTATTTGCAGAGCACAGACGGGGGAATGATGGGATGTGGTGTTATGAGTACTGGAGGGTAAAGAAAATTCTTAATTAACAAACGCAACATGCCACGGGACCATCTGCTGCTCTTGTGAAAACTTCCTAAATCGCAGCGCCTAAGAGACCACATGGATGACAATATTTACACGCATGACACAGCAACATGTGTTAAGGTTTATAGGTCGACACAAAGGAGAGAACAAAATGTTCTATGTTCTCAAGTAAGGAGAGGAAAGTGATTCAATTCTCAATAGGATTTAAATAAATGTTTATGTTGGAAACAAACCATAAAGGGAAATCATTTGTGTTTATCAGCGATGGCCAAAAAGTGAGTAACTTTAAACATTACCTCATGTCCTTGGTGAATGAATACAGAGTTACCCTGTAAACCCATTCAAAAGCATTCTTGGGACATAACTAATTCTCCCTTTTTCCCACCCACTCTCCACAGACTGAAGCTCCTAATTGTAAAAGAACGACAATACCAGGAGTTAAAGGAGACTACCAGAGAGAGAGACATATCACTTCTTAAAGAGGAGCTAAATCGACTGAAGGCTTTTGCGCTCCTACTTGTAAAGGAATATCAGAGTTTGGAGAAGCTGTTGAAGGAGCACAGGCGCCATGTCAAAGAATTGAGCGCCATCGCTAAAAGTATTGACCAGGAGGCCAATACAGCTAAACAGAGACAGCAGCAAAATTCGATGCATCCTGAGGTGGAGCGACACAATTCATACACCAACGTCCACCGCTCCCTTCACGCTATGACAGCTCAAATCGCTGACGGGGCAGCTCAAAATCAGCCACTTAGACAGCAGCACTCAAGTGTTGGCCGTCAGACAGACGAGAAACGAGAAAGTTCTACAAGGGAGAAGGACAAGGAACTGCAGGATACCGGTGATCGAGAAGCTAGACAGCCGAGCTCGCTGTCCGAAGTGGAGGTACTGAGGAGAAGGGTGGTGGAGATGGAAGGGAAGGATGAGGAACTTATCCGCATGAGGGACCAGTGCCGGGATCTGGACTGCAGACTGGTGAGAGAGACGAAAAACTGTTCGAGCCTGAAGGTTGAGGTGAATAGGCTCAATGGGAGAATCAGTGAATTAGACCGCATAGAGGAGACTTTGGGCAAAAGCAAACTAGAGTGTTGTAATCTGCGGGACAGCTTGGAAAAAGAGAAAAATGTCAGCAAGATGCTCTCAGGTGAGGTGGACTCCTTGAAGGTGAAACTGAGAGAGCTGGAGATGAGTGAAGGCCAACTGGAGAAGAACGAGGCAGCAATTAGACATGACCTGGCTACACTCAGGTCCCTGACAGCCGCCTTGGCGGAGGACAGAAAGACTATGTCGGAGAGGCTGCAGGAAGCCGAGAAAAAAGTCGCCGGGTGGGGCAGCAAAAACCCAGCGGGGAGTTCTAGAGAAGAACCACGGAGCTCAAAGTCTGATGCGGAAGAAAAGATAACAGGTATGGCAAAGGAAAGGGACGAATTACATGCCAGACTTGCAGTGGAGCAGCAGAAAAACGTGGAGCTCGAGAGTAAAATGATCATTATGAGAAAGAGGTTACAGGTTTTGGAGAACAGGAGAGAAAAGGAAGAGAAGTACATGCAAGGCTCTAGCAACGCTAGTCCTCGCTGTCAAATGGAAGAGAACAAAGCCAAACAACTCACATGGGAGCTGGAGAGACTACAAAAAAGACTGCAGGACAAGGAGATGATGGAGAAAGAACTTCTGAAAGTAGAGGATGACTATGAGTCTCTGGAAAAGAGATTCAAAGAGGAACAGATAAAGTCCAAGTTGCTACTCAAGGAACTAGAAGTGGCCAAAAAGGAGCTTTCCGGATACAAGCAGGCAGAAAAGCAGGACGTCAACCAGGAACATCTTCTCCTTTGTCGTCTTCAGAAGGAGCAGGTCAAGTCCAGGCTGCTCGGGAGAGAGGTCAGTGGCCTAAAGGAACAACTCCAGCAGCTGATGGGCACAGAGGAATCTATCAGCAGGGTCCAGACAGATCACTCCATGCTGCAGGGTAAGTTGATGCAACAAGAAGCCAGGAACCGGGAACTAGCTCGAGAGATGAGGGACTTGAGTGGGGAACTTGACAGATACAGATGCTTAAAGAATCTCGGGCCAGGTGGGAATGAAGAGCATTATCGCCCCACCAAGGAAGTGCAAACCGAGCCAACGGCCAAATTGCCTACTGACTGCCAACTGCCCTCTATAATTAACACAACATTTGGCGAGAAACACGACGAGGAGGATCCAAACCACAATGTTGAAGTCATAGACAGCCGGGGCTCAACTCTCGTCAGCAACCTTAACAGCTTGAACAGTGCCAACAACATTGTGAGCCAAAACAGAGGCCATGCAGCCAACGGGGTAAATGTGCACCAAGCGGCTAATGGGGACGTGATGATGCTAACACACACACCAGGGCAGCCACTACAAATCAAGGTAACGCCTCATCACATTCTTAACACGGCCACCCTTGAGATCAGCAGCCCTACGGCGGATGCCTCCGCCTCTTACACCAGCACGGCCTTCATCCCATCCGGCGGAAACACACCAAACCAAAGAATCACCATCATCCAAAATAAGACGCCACCATCAAGTCCTGACCGCACCATCTCCCTGCTGAACGGGACACCCGTCTCTCGAATGATGAGTCCGAATTCATCTCGCTCGGTGACTCCAGACCTCCCGATCCAGATTTTGACAGTCAGGACTTGTTCGCCGGAACCGACCGACATCGGGAGCCAGGGCGCCTTCTGCAAAACTCCGGAGCGGCAGAACAGCTGGCACCACGTGTGCTCCAGCAGCCCCGACTCTAGCCCCAGCATAATCACCACAGAGGACAATAAGATCCACATCCACCTAGGGAACCCTTATCTCCCATCTCACGGCATTCCGCCGCCGGTCGGGCCGTACTACCTTCGGCATGAGCAGAAGACTCAAGTACTTGCAAATGGCTGCCATGTCAAAGGTGTTGGCAAGATTACCAGTAGTATTACCATATCTCCTGCCACATCCCCCGCCTCACAATCCCCTATGTAGCAGCGATTATTTTGATTAGTTCAAGAATGGGTGAATGTCTTTTACAAAATACATACTGTATTATGCCACCTTCCTTCGAGAGCATGCAATTTAATAAATCAATACTGTACATGTTTTTGTAATGACACACTATAGTTTGCTGAAATACACTTTACCACATATTTCTTATCCATAATAATACTTTGTACAACTGTTTCTATTTCCTGTATGAGAACGACATGAAACAACTGCAATACAATCTCATGTCTGTAAATATGTGGACATTTCTTTCACTTGCTAAACAGGCTAAATTGTCAGCATGCACTGTTACATAAATGGTTACTTCTTTGGTGGATCTTATAATAAAAATGGAAGAGCTGAGAAAAATGGTTGGCCAGGTTTGACTGTAAATTGATGGCTGAGAAAGTGACATTTTAGGCACAAATCATAAACAAGTAGGATTAAATATGTTTGAGACTGAGAGTTTAGGTGGATTTTAAAATTAATTGGTTAGTGAAAAGCATTTTTGTCAAGAACAATATTATGCAAAAGTACATTTGTTAATTCACAATATTGTGTACAAATGCAGCACAACACAATTGTAAAAAAGAAAAAAAGGAGTTCAGTAGTTTACCTCAAAAATTCAAACTCATATTTCATAGGTTCACTACAATGATTGTTATAATTTTTAAACAACACAGTTTGATGATTATAGCTTACCACTAACATAAATAAAAAAATTCACAAAATTAGAACATCACAGAAGAAATAATCAAGATATATATATATATATATATATATATATATATATATTAGTTCATAAAATAATTTTCAGGAGGCCAACTCCTGTGTTTAACGAATCTGTATAGTATATTACTTTCACTCTTTGAATATTACTTGAACTACTGAAATAAATGTATTTTATGGTATTCTAATTTGTTGACATGTACTGTATCTGTAAATTTTAAGTTTAGATCAACACAAATGGGGCATACCATTTATCAACTTTTAATTAAAAGTATGTATTGTGGAAGTGATAGCTTTGCATAAGTCATAAATTATAGTGTGTTTAACTTGTTGGTATGACAAAAAAAAAAACTTTTGCCTTGCATAACAACAAACTTGTGCTCAGGTTTAGTTTTTAGACACAATAAACAACTGTTTAACTCATTCACTGCCAATGGCATATTTTTCTCTTCGAATCGAGACATTCCCAGGTATGTAATTATATATTTTTGTACATTTTTTTTCACGTGGTAGTGTAAATGAGGGTCTGAAATGGTTGGCAGTGATTAAAGACGAATTTAATTATACGTTTTTAAAGGGCATATATTTTCTTATTGTCACAAATATTCCCTCCACCGAACATCTTTAAAAACCACAGGAGTGCATGGCTGCCCTCTGTCGACCAGAATGGTGAACTGCGCATGGCAAGCAACAGACACTGGAAAGTGCCGCGTTCCGACATACGATTAAGAATAAATCCTTAATATTACGAGATGTTTGGAAGGAAGCTAAATGTGCGAATACATCGACGGTAAAATACGATCTGTTTTTGGAGTCTAGCTTTTTAAACGCGTTATATGGGAATGCGCACGTGTGTTTACGTTTCTCACGTATTTTTACGTCCCCCACGTACAGGGAAGCTTTTCACACAAGTGTGGCTACGTCTTCATTTCTGTGGTAGCTAGGCTGTATTAATGTGTTCTGATTAGCATGTAAATAAGGACTACTTTTTCTGTTACCGGCAAGTTCTGAATGGCTAAAGCTAGTTTACAGTGAGCACCAGCATGCCTCCCGACAACTGCACAAGCGGCGTCGTAGAGGCACAGAAAACATGTAGACGCAGAGGATTTCGACAAATAGGACATCACATTACATTAAATTACATAAAATAATAATACTAAAATAAAAAGTAATATTTTACCTGATTTACAGTCATGCTGCCACCACTCGTCACCCAAATCGTCCCCCATTTTGCCCTATTACGTGTTTGGACAGATTATCCAATCAAATGTGCGAGCAGGCTGGGGGTAGGTTCACGAGCAAAACGTTACCAAAACAAAACAAAAAAGGAATAGCGGAAATAGCGTGGTTTAGAAATTGTGACAACACAACAAATGCCGCGAGTTTAACATAATCCGATTCAAACTCATAATCATATCTGCAAAACGCCTAAATTGTCTCCTATTTTCAACGACTTTGAACAGGCATCTAAAGGAAACGCTGAGAATGGCCGTTAACTGTGTGTTTACAAGCAGTGCGTTACTTATACACGTCACGTCGTTTAAAACGTGAATAACAGACCAAAACAATGCACTTTTTCTTTAGTATACATAAAAGCATCTGGAATTGCTTGATGATACAGTACAAGGCATCATTTTACTGACAAGAACTTTTTATTATCGTAATATTCTTCTTCTTGATCTGTTATTGCATTAAATAACGTTTATTTTTGTTATAATAGGAATAGACTAGGGCCTCATCTTTCATAAGCATCACATTCATGTATGTGCATTCAAAAAATAATTTGGACACTAGTCTGCCACCTAGATAATTTTGGGACATTTTCCAACTTTGAGATGAGAAGAGAATGCTGAGGACGTGTTTGGAACAGTGCCCCTGTGCTGCAGCTGTAGAGGAGAGGATGAAGGGACAGGTCCTCCTCCAGTAATTGCATACTGCATGCGTTTGGTGTTTAAATAACACTTTTTTTTTTTTTTTACTATGAATGCGATTTTTGATTAAAGCACCCTCGGCCCCTCTCTAAAAAACAAGGTCCACTTATGATAATATATACAGAAGAGCTATGATATGTGTTATCCTTGCAATTTGTCAAGATAACAACTAATCAAGAACAAAGCAGGGATAAAATATGTAAAAAAAATAATTTAACAGACTCTGAATGTGGACGTACAAGGGGCGATCTTTCTTTCTGACAGCAAGGGGTGAAACCACAAGTCAGACTTTTTTAAAGGACGGCCCTGAGTTGGACTCGATGGACAAGTCCAAGGGTTCTTAACGTTTTTGACCTTGGGGCCCAACTTTTACTGTGCAAAGTGGTGCATGCGCTTGTTCACATATTATGATTTGTTTTGACTTTTATTATATAATGTATTCAATAAATAAAATCCAATTGCAGTTTCAAAATCTAAAACGATGTCAAAGAATAGCCTTGGATTACGTGTTCATCATAACGATGTTTATTGATGTTGTGTAACCCCTGACACCCAACAAGATGCCAAAGAGGCAAACGATTCCTGAAATAAATTACGATGTGAGTCTGAAATCAAGCTTACCACCACGAAATTAACTAACATTTTAAATTTACCTCAGAAAAAAGGATGGCATTTTTTTTGTTTTTTGATGAGGGTTGTCTTAACCTTTTGTTTCTATTTTTCTTTTTAAATATTTATCCGTGATTGTTAGCTTTCTTCTTCAATTCATTTGTGCAGGTAAATAACTGACTGATACTTTATTACCACCTAGTGACAGAAAGCTATATTGTAACTTAGCATCTCAACACACCTTACTGAAGTGGTAACATATACAGTACTACCTCACGGCCCAAAGCCACAAAACTGAAATTCTTTTGTGTGACCCACTAGTTGGTGCTGGCCCTATGGTTTTAAGAATCACTGGACTAGTGGTTACCATGTCTGCCTCATGGGTCTAAGCAGGTTTTCGCAGAGTACTCGAGCTTTTAGAATCAAGTATTCTACCAATTATCCCACTGATTAACTGCATATAAACAGATTTAGCATTAAACACAACAGGTTTATGTGAAATGCAGTTATTAATTTTCTCCGCTTTGGGTCACCATCCTCACGTTCTACTGCAGTATCTGTGACTTTGAATGTGTATAAGCATTAAAAGACCAGATTTGGCCTGTGATTTACATGGGCATCAGCGAATGAGAGTGTTGAGTCGGCTGGCTGTTAGTTCTCTAACTTGTGCAACACTCAGTGCGTGTTGAGTGCCTGGGTGTGAGTTGTGGCCCTCAGCAGCTCCTGTATGAATTTGCTTATTATGTTACGTTTTCTTACTGTTTGTTCAATAAAGAGATTGAAAGTGTACTAGCGAATGTGTCCTTGACCACATTATAATATAGTCTGACTAGAGGTGTCAAAATTAATCAATTATTGGGAAAACTTTCCGGGGGGTCCAAAGCATGGGGGCCCCAGTGAAGCTCTCCCCCCACCGGTCTTTTCGACTAGTAGAAACAATGTTACTAATACTGACTATACTTTTCATTTATGGTAATATCTGTCATTGGGAAAATATCGGTCACTCTCTTGAATTTATGATTAAAAACATTATGATTACCATTACTGAGCAGACAGGACAGATGCCTGTACCACTTTTACTGCTAGTCTATCACCTGCTCACATTTCCTCTGGTCATTACACTTTGTTTGGTCTTTCCCTTCTGCGGTACTAGTTAAAAAAATAAAATCCATAGAAAAAGCAAAACACCTGTGGCGTTTATTCTTTAAATGCTCGCTGAGCTGAAGACACGAGATTTACCGGTAGTTTGGGTGTTTACGATCTCTGCACTTTCATTCCGTCAATATTCTGTTCTGTTCAGTGAGAGCAGCGAGCCGCGCCAGATAAAAAGTAAGATAACAATACTGTATACAATCTGATTTGATAAAATGCTATTTAATCCCTGAGAGGAAATTTTAGGAAGCTGAGTGCCTCCGCAGCCATACTAGTGTAGCGATACAATAATCTTATTTATGATAACAACAGGACAAACAATAAACAGCATGGCTGCCAATGATTTGAATTAAACATACTTAGGGTGTGTGTGGGGGGGGAGTTGTGATAATAGAATATAAATTGTTCTTATAGGCCAACAGATGTTTGGCTGCGCCTCTAATTGCACACTGCAGTATCACATTTAATGTGGTTATTTTCTTGTAAGCAGCTGTTGCTCCTCACTCCCATCACAAAGAGGTATTTTTAGACAACAGAGTCACTTTTGTGTTGTTAAAAAGTATGACAATGAAAGCGAGGAAGAACAGAATCGTTTTAAAAGGCTCCCAAAATATGAATTTACGCCGCAGGCCATACTAAATTTATAAAGAAATTCAAAGTATGATGCAATGATGATGCTTATTATAGCAGCAGGGGATGTTTATTTATTCAACTGCAGATAGGGAGAGGAGTCTATAAACTATTAGTGGTCTATTAAGTCATAGGTTAAGTGAAAACTTGTTGGGTCTCCTGGCTCTGTTCCTTGAGCCCCTCCCTGTGTGTGTGTGCGTGGGGGGAGTTTGGGTGTGTGCGTGTGTTTGTGTGGGCGTGTCAGGAGCAAGGAGACGAGTGGTGTTGGGGCCAGGTGAAACCAATCTTCGTCAGTGTGCTACTTAAGCTTGTCCCTGAATCTACCTCTTTGCCAGATCAACTCACTCATTCATGAGTTTGTACATCCAGACATTTTCCTAGTTGCTACCAAGTAGTTTTGCAAATCATGACTCTTGTTCCCTGCGTTCCTCTGGTTGTTTTGCCCTGGTCCTTGCCTGCCAGACCTGTACCCTGCAAACAACTGGATTCCATTCCCTGACCTGGGACTGCCGACTTTTGGACCTCTGCTTCTTGCTACAGCTTGGTTCAATAAAACAATCACCTTTTCTGCCACCCTGTTTCCCTCTCTGCAATTGGGCCCTCCACACAAATACTCACTCCAGAAGGAGCAGCACAATGTCCATCAAATTGAAGCGAAAAAACTTCTTTACATGCTATTTAATCATGTACTTTTGTTATTAAAAACACATTACAACATTTCCTTTTTTGGATGCGATAATGGCATTTCATTTAATTTTAATGGGGAAAGATTATTTGAATCAAACATGTATCACAAGGCATATTGCACATGTGTTAAAAAGGACAGATCTATTTGAGGGAGATTTTTATTCGTCTAGAGTGGATTATGCAGCTAGCAACTATCTGGAGCATCTAATAGAGTCAATGGATGTATTATGACTCACTATTTCCTCAAATGATGGGTTTCTATACTTTAATTATTCCGAGAGACTGCTTTGGTAGGTTTTGCTGTTCAAATGGGCTCAACAGTAAAAAGTCTTTCATGTTCATCTATGAATTATGATTGCTTAATTACTTGCTTTTTTTCAGACGGGGTCAAAGGACACTCTACACACTTTAATTTATCTGCTAGACTGTGGTCACGTGGACACTCAGTAGGTGCAGTTCTTTCGGTAAGCAACAGAGATTTATTTTCTTTCTGATGGCAAAAAGAAGTCGATCTATTTGAGGGATGCATTTACATGTCGGTGGATGATACATCCGGCAACTAATTTGGTCCTGGCATCTACTGGTGGGAAGGACACTATGAATTAGGGCTGTGCAGTTAATCGAAATTCAATTACAATTAGGATTATTACACGCCACGATTGCAAAATTGGCCTAATCGTAAAAAAAAAGATTATTATTATTCATTTATATCCAACGTTTGTTTACACAGGGAAATCATAGTTGAATTTATACATTTTCACCTTTTTAAAAATTTTATAATAATGTTATAAATTTTGTTTGGTCCAAAAGGAACTTGCTTAAACATTTTAAACATTGGTTTTAACATTTTCTTGTTTTGTACCCAAAAAAATAAATGATTGTTTGAATAATCTTGATTTGAATTACCATAAAAATCATGATTAATATTTTTTTCATAATTGAGCAGCCCTACTATAAATGGGAAGATGGTGTTAATATTATTTAATATAGATCCTCTTATCGACACCTGGGAGGTAGGTACACGGGAGCTTTTGTTGTTTATTTTTAGAATTGCACAGCAGGTTGCCTTATATGCTGTCGTGGGCCATAGGTTGCCACAATTACACGGTGGTAACAGAGCCCCTCCATTGCATGCCGACAACCTTTAAAATTCTTCTTTTTTTGGGCTTTCATTTGGTGAAGAGCACACATTAAAGTGGTGGTGCACTGACATTAACAAGCGTTTCCCCAAAGACATTATTTTTGTGCCTAGTTAAATAATAATTGCTTTTTATAGTCTTTCAGGCTTAAATTATGTATCGGGAGAATATGACTTGCCTGCTTGCATGGTGACCCTGTCTTAAAAATAAAACAAACCCCATCCATAATTTGATGATAAAATAATATTAAAATCAGCAGCAGAAGTTAACAACAGTAGTCTTTAAAAGGAACGAAAAAAAAAAGATATAAATTGTGGCTGTCATGTTGGCTTGCTACAACGAGAGCAGATGGGTGGGCGAGCTCGTCGGCGCATTGGAATAAACAGGAAGTGACCTTGAGCTTTTCAAAACTTCACCCCACATAACATCCTGCGTCTCCACAACTTAACTGTATTCATGAGCATCTGGCCTGGCCTGACCTGCACGGAGATTCGCTGCATTTCAAACACTTGGCAAATATTTGTTTCTTCTTTGCGCCTTCTGTAACTGCAGCTTTGTTTCTCCTCTCTCTCGCACTGACATTGATTTGAGATTCAAGTACATAAAGCAAGTTATGGCCATTTATATAAATATGTCACATGTGGACAGAAAGGTCTTAAATCTCACAACCGTATCAGTTCATATACATGCAGTAGACACAACATCAGGTACAAAATATAATAATATCCAACAGAAGAGCTGTATACAGGGTGTCCCAAAAGGCTCTGTGCACTTTGTTTTGCTGTACGTATCATTCAGACGTGAGGTCATCATCATTTGACAGGTTAGGCGTTGCAGTTTTTGTCAGTATATCATTCACTTACTTGCCCATGGCTCGTTGATTGACACTGGAGCCGTATTAGGAAATTGTTGCCTGGCACAAAGTTATTCTGTCCTTGACTGCATTTCAGCATCAATTTCAGAAGCTTCATGGAAATCACACGGTTCCCAACGCAGTGCAAAATATGCAGTGGAAGGCCTGCTACCACTGATGAAGACAGAATTCTTACTTAAAACGGGCATTTGCGCAAAGCCAGGTAATCTGCTTGAAGCCTTAGAAAAACCCGCAGTTGGTACCGGTAAAGCTTTCTCACCCTCTGAAGCATCCGCTAAATGGAGCTTTTGTTGATGCAGAGTTCCAGTGCAGCTCTCCGGAAAGACTTTCCTGGGCTTTGTGCGACAGCCTGTAGTTTGGTGTCTTCATCGTGCTTACAAAGACTTCAGAGCCTCAGCTGTTAAATGTTGATGACCTCACATCTGTCTGAATGACCAAATAGAAAAAAAATGAAGTATGAAGTGCAGATAATTTTGGTAGATTGTGTAGTTACTTGTGTAAATCCACACCATACATTAAGTCAAGTCACTGTGACAGTATCATACACCGAACCTCCTTAAATGTGAATTCAATCCAAACTATGCAGGCCCACTAGTTGAAATAAGGCTTTCTGATAAATATGAGTTAATCAACTAAATCCACCCGTTTTTAGCCATCCCAGGGAGCGGCCATTTTGTCACTTCTGTCAACTGAAAATGACATCACAACTCCTCAGGGCTCAGGTAATGGCGACTCACAGCTCACCTGTTTTCTGAAGCTGAGCCATGATTAGTCGTTATCTGAGCCCAGAGCATCTGTGATGCCATTTTCAGTCGACAGAAGTGACAAAATGGCCGCCTCCGGAGATAGCTAAAAACAGGTGGCTCTTGCTGCTTAACTTGTAGTCCACAAACGCAATATTCATCAGAATGCCGTGTTTCAACTAGGCAGCCTGCATTCTTGAAAAAAAATATGTTTGGGTAGAAATCCCCTTTTAAGTAGCGGCATTTGCTCTAGTGCAGTAGATGGCCCAATACGTTGGCTGTTTTTTTTATTGGTATAACATTAATCAATGTTTTCGGCATATTCCACTTCCAACCTTTTTATGGACTACTAGTTCTTTATTTTATTTATAATGAAAATGTTTACTTGGGGTATGCATTTATTTGCCCTTTAGATGACTCATCCATGGACTAGTTGGGGAGCATTAGGGGACCAGCACTTTTTGTGGAAACCCAATGCAATTTATATGTTGGATTTACAATGTATTATTGTACTGCAAGTATGTATCAGTACAAATAAAGGCCTCTACCAACTATTTAAGGGAATACATTATCTTTCTTATAAAAATGCACATGTACAAATAAAGCCCCCTGATCAAAATCATGACTAAAACACCCACTATGAGAACGCCTGGATTGTCGCCATAGTTTAATAAATAAACAGCCACTATATAAATGAGTAAACGGGTTATCGTAATTACAACTATTGTAAAAGCATGGCATATCAGTGTACACCCAGATGGGCTGAGCAGTTATACAAGGCTCCGTAGACATGCTGGGGGGGTTAGAGGTAAGCCAGAAGGCATTTCAGGGCAGGCATTGTTACGGCGTAGGTCCCACTTAATGTCAACCCCACCAACTGTCGAGACACATGGGTCAGGCTGCACCTGATGGACGCTTTAAGGCCACGCTGCAAAGTGCTGGGAATGCGCAATGACAATGTCGAGGTTAGAGCCCCGTGTCCAAACGGGGGTCTTCAAATGATGTGCTGGCGCTTCAAAACAGCACGGGGTCACTAAAAGTTACCTTAGACAGAAGCTGCATCTCAATTCGGGACGGTGACCCTGAAAAAAGAAGAGTTTGCAGCTGCTCTTTTCTCTCCACACTCAACTTATTGCTGATGCAGGCATCTTATAGCCGAGAAAACAGCTTAACTGGCTTTAAAAGCAATGCATTTGGAATAACTTCGGATAATTGGAGTCGGTTGGGATAATATAAGGGGTAACTGTTTGAATACAAATAAGTGCTAAACAACAACAATACAGTACATAGTCATTCAGTCATGTGACAACATGATTAAAAATGATTTATCAGACTGACAATCAGCAAAAGTTGTAATTGATGCAATGCAGGGTCAATCCCAACCCTTACAGGTACTGTATGTCTGAGGGCATTTGTCCATGTGGAGTCACCTAAGAACACTGAAGTATTTTAAAAGTAAACTAAGTAGTTGTTTTCCAACACATCCGTTGCCAGGCAACAGACAGCTAGCGCATATCCGAAGGTTCATGACATCTATTGTCGAATCAATACTTCTCATTCATACATGAGTGTTTAATTTGTTTTAGACTAAATCCACGTGAGAGCTTGTTGAGGGATAAGTGGGATGCCATGTGGCATAGTGTGCCCTCTACTGTATACATATCCGTCCATCCATCCATTATCCATTATCCTTCTCTCTCTCTCTCTCTCTCTCTCTCTCTCTCTCTCTCTCTCTCTCTCTCTATATATATATATATATATATATATTTATATATATATATGTGTGTGTGTGTGTGCGTGTGTGTGTGTACACTAATTATTCTCAGCAACTTGCAGAACATGCAAAAGAGCTATGGCTATTGGCCATTGAGTGTCCAACTGGTGTTTATATTATGCTTGTACATGAATGGTGAGACAATAACTAACTGACTAACTAATTAAACAAAGAAATAACTTATCATGAATAAATAACAAAAACAGACAAACTACCTGCAGTTAATATTTACAATGATGCATTCTGACACCTACCTAATTTAATTTGCCTAACTAGCTAAAGGACCCAACTATCTAACTTACTGACTGATTAACCAAATGTATAATTTAGAATTAAGAACAAACTATTTGCATTTAATATCTATATGGTGCATTACGACGCGCAACCTATCGACAGTAATAATTGTACTAACGTATTCTAGCAACTGCAATTAATAGTGCAGTTCGAGACCTACCAACATATTTACAGCAAGTATTTAACAAATGAACCAATTTTAAACTGAAGAATGAACAAAGACCACACAAACTAACTGGTTAACTATTTGGTGCATTCAGACACAGCATATAACCAAGGTAGCCAATTACCCGTAACTAATTGCAATTGATATCAAATCATGCAAAATATTGAAACTATTTCTAAAGACATCCAGAGATATTACAGTGTTACAATTATTTGCTGTGATGTATCTTAATTGTTGCGAAATATCTTAAATCTTAAATGTATCCCAGTGTTTTTTTTTCTCCTCGAGTCCTCTGTATGAGTTGGCATCTGTAGCGAGTGCTCATGAGATCAGTCTGAATTTGACTAAATTGAAGTCAGGCTGTGAGTAGTCCAAAAACGCCTCAAAGGTCGACACCCATTGATTGCTGCTCAGCAGTTGGCATTTTCACCAATCAAATTTTCATGTTACAAACCTCCTACCTGGTTTGGATAATTTATGCTGGGCAAATGGATCAAATTATGAGGCAAAATGGACATACTGATAGATTATGTGATATCCTGCAATTGATTCTTGCATCTTGAAGCATTTGAGACAACGCTGTTGATTTACTGTCAACAGTTTGCTGTCTATAAGTACATAATGTCAGCTGGCATGGAAACAGGAGCTCAATACATTCAGAGAGATATTAAAGGCATTTAAAATCAAGTTTAAAGGGATATTAAACAATGAATTGATTTATGGCTCATATTCATATCGCAGATGTCGAATAATTAACAATAAACATATTGACACTTTCAATAAAAACGGAGCATCATCTGTGCAATAAAAACTTCTGAATCTGAAGGCCCAAGTTTTGATTTGTTTGACAAGTTTGTATTGAATCCCATGAGGTGTGCCTAATGAAGTGTCTGGTGCATGTATTTCCGAGTTTGGCCTTTTCCTCATTGATTTCACTCATTGTAATTTTAAAAAATTTGACTCTTGCTGCTGTGCCCTTTAATGTTGCCTCGCGACTCCCTAAATACGAATCATCGCAGCCTGTCCTTGCACGAGTTTGAGTCTCAGAGAGCAGTCTGGCAGTTAACCATCCTGTTGATTATCAACACTATAGTTGTTGAAAATAGGTTACAGGCTTCATCATCTATTCATCTCCTCCTGCATTTGCATGACGATGCCGAGCGTCCTTGCTTGATAACTTTCCCCTCGGTCGGTGGGATGTGGCCGTGTGATATCTCCGTGCATGCGCAACACATCTGCGGTGGTGTGCGGCTGCAAATGTGTTGTGGTTCAAGATGATTTAATTCCCCCAACATCGCATGTGCAACACTGTTTAACAGCCGTGCTCCCGTAGCTCTGATAATACCAGATAAACACTGCCCACACAATTGTAATCTTGGATGTGAGTTAGGCATAATTGACCCTGAGCAACCCGTGATTACCTAAAGCAAAGATAGCAAATATGGTATATTTTTTGTTAGGCCTATGTACCATATACAGTTGCAGCAAGAGAGCATTTGATTTGGTCCAAAAACAAATGAAGCATCTTAATGCTGCAAATCGGCATTGCTAAAATAGTCACCATGTCTATCATTTTCCCCCCCAAAAAGAGATAGAAAGAAATAAAGGTTTCCCCCAAATAAAGTTTCCTCACATGAGTAAACAAATTTAATGTGGATCACCACATGAAATTTATGAATGTGGTTTAGATCTTAACATGAAACACTATGGTGGTCGACTGGTTAGCACGTCCGCCAAGGACGAGGTTCAGAGGTCGTAGGTTCGATCCCGGCCACGGCCTCCCTGTGTGGAGTTTGCATGTTCTCCCTGTGCCTGCGTGGGTTTTCTCCGGGTACTCCGGTTTCCTCCCACATTCCAAAAACATGCTTGGTAGGTTAATTAGACACTCTAAAATTGCCCCTAGGTGTGATTGTGAGTGCGGATGTTTGTCTCTGTGTGCCCTGCGATTGGCTGGCAACCAATTCGGGGTGTCCCCCGCCTACTGCCCGAAGACAGCTGGGATAGGCTCCAGCACTCCGCGCGACCTTTGTGAGGATAAGCGGTATAGATAATGGCTGGATGGATAATGGTTGGATGGATGAAACACTGCATTTACCTTGTATTAAGCTCCAGATTCTCTCCAATAGACGTAGCAAAAGAAACAATGTAAATTCATAGAACCTTACATGCTGACATTAAAGTAACTGTTAAACTCAGTGGGTAACCAAAACAGCAGCACCTACCAATGCATGTCAACTGTCCACTTATGTGGTGTTATAAATGCGGTGCGATGATAGCAATGATTTGGAAAGGACATTAGCCTTCTGTGTAAACTCTATGTAAATACATAACATAAATATAAAAAAAAAAAAAAACAGGAAACATCCTGCAAGGGCAAAAATTCAATGCATAAAATAAATGTACAATCTATGATATTCAATAGATAGCTGTTTGGCCATTAATATTCTAAATCGCTGTCCATGTAATAAATACGGTTCCCATCTCCAAATACAATCATTTTAAAGAAGGACATCTTTTTCTATCTGTCTTTAATGACCAATAATGATAAAAGATGCGCCGCTAATCCTCTTAGAGTTGCCTCTTTACTCACTGAGTGCACTGAGACATCATTGGGGAATGATAAGATGGCAGCAGAATGAGGAGCACGGAGATAAAGAGGAGAGAGATTGAGTTTGACTTGGAGCAAAGCAGGCAAAAAAGGCAAAAAAAGAAAAAAAATCACCATGTCCCAGAGGTCATAAATAAAAGACCAAAAAGGGAATAATTTGGGGCATTAAAAAAAAAAGCGAGTACAGAACGTTACATTTTGGATCTGAACAAGATGGGAAGCCAGATTCATTTTTACATTTTCCACAGTTCTCATCATACATGCTGTATGATTTTTTTTAAGTGAGTTAATATAATGTAGAAGCAAGCCAAGGTTGAAATGAAATGTTCACCAATGTGAAATAAAATATAATGCAGCATATTTACATTTGATTTCGGTGAGTGTCTGTTTCTGTAATAAGCAGGTTAAGCACTAATAAGAATGAGGCATTAGATGGTGAGCAATTTTTATTGTGAAACTACACACAAAAATTCAAAAGGCTAACAGCTAGCTAAGAGTAGCGACTAATTGTGAATGATTTAAAAAAAAAAAAAAATCAAGACGCGTGTGCACTCATGAGGCACTCTCAAGCTGTGATGCTAAAGGAAAGATGTATTTTTGTGCCTGTAAACAAAAGCGACTTATGGCAGGGGCCATGTGTGTCACTGGGCCTAACCCCCAAAAAACAGACAAAGTGAAAATATTTTATCACTATGGGCTCTATTTTCTTGACCGATACTCTGGAGTGAGGCATGTTACTTGTAACCCTGCGCGGAGTCGGGTTGTACCGATTACAGGTAATTTTGCAAACCAGGACCTGGAAAAAAAAACTGTTTACGCCATTGTGCTTGTGAATACAGTCGACTCCATTCGCCACCAATCAAAGCAGCTCCTTTCATTACCTTTAAATGTATCCCATTCACATATATCATGGAAACATCTCTGTGCAGAAAGGGAAGCAGGGATCCAATAATGACTGGAACATTGTAACTTTTTTTTGCCGGTGTGGTACCAGACAATGTAAGTGGGTTCCCCCATTAAATACAGAAGGAGTGATTTAAATATGTTCACGGACCTCATGTATCGATCCCCCACAGATCCCCACTTAGAGCTGAATGCCAGCCATTGGGATGATATAAAAAAAAGTCTAAGAATGGGACAGGAATGAAAATTAATTCTGTATACGCCATCCATTAAAATAATGCCATAGATCGGCACAATTGCGTATTGCATAGTTCTCAGTCTGTGCACGTTTTTTAAAAAAAATGTCTTCAAGCATATAAAATGTCTACAGGGTCTTCAAAATCATTGTAGGGCACGGTCCCAATCCCCAGAGAGTAGTGCCGTGCACGTTTGCTAGGCAAAATTCATGGGCTCAGTTGTCACTGCCCCAAAGGCTAGTGAAAAATTAGCATACAGAAGCCACATCTGCCAAGCGACAATAATAACAAAGTCAAACAGTCATTCTATGGACATGATAAATTAATTTCAGTAACACTCTGCTCTGTATTAAATATGTATATATACTGTATTAATAATCAAAAACAGTACCATCTGATGCAATCACCATTGGAAATTCAAATTGTACAAATGATTAATTAGCTTCACGCTAGCCTCCTTTCTAATTTTGCGCCTTCATGCGTTGTTATCCTCAGATACTCGCCTTTGCCGGTACATCAACACCGTATGTCATACGCCTTCTAATTGGCACATACGGTTGTTGTTGATGCCCCGGGTCTTCCTTTCCCATCGCACTCTTAACTAATGATTTGATTAGGATATAAAGAATCCCTTTTAACGACTGTAAATCATTTTCAGATCTCAATGATATGACGTGTGACGTGTGTTTTAAAGAAGAGATTTCACCCAGGAAGATTTGTCTTGTCATTGCTCGAGCAGGCTTTGCTTATTAGCATTTCACAATCAGCATTGAGCAGCTGTTTCCATTGATAACTTGATTGCATCGCGATATGCCTGGCTAAACCACATCGACATTCATGGAATCATCTAGTGTTTTTTTTTTTTTTTACTTGCATGCTCCCTCTAACATTGAGCTAGCAGGATGCCATAATGTGTTTTGTGTCTTTCTTTCCCCCAACTTAATCTCGGGAAGTGTTCTCGCTCGCTCTAGCTGATGGGAGGAGAGTTTTTACAAGTGGCTACACAAAAGATTTTATTATTGGCCGCTCGTTCTGCTGTCGGCGCTGATAAGAACGGGGGAAAAGCATGCCGCCAGCAGAATCGCGCGGCAAATAAGTTCTACATCTACCCAGCGGAAACCAAATAATTGAGATTCAAACCTCCCTCACCCTGCAACAGTGGACGTTATGCAACATTGTCACGATGGATCTTCTGATGTACATTTAGCCATCGTATAAGTTGGTAATTGCTTGCAATGGCCTTTGGTGACTCACACACCCACACACTCGCCCCCCCCCCCCCCCACCCCCACACACAAATCAGCAAAATCTTTCAACTTTTTGAGGTACATTTTAAGGACTTCTAGTTCTTTGTGAAAATATCAGTTACTAATAATGGGACTCCATTAAATCCAATCAAGTAAAGGCTTTGTAAGTAACGAATCTCAGTTGCATTTTATCTATGCATCCATTTACTAGACTGTGTGTCCTCATTAGCAAAGATAGGCATTTTACTAAAGTTTGGCGGTCCATCATTCATCATCCGTCAGGAGCATGGGTAACCGTCTGTCATCCGTCTATTTTTTAAAACCGCACCAAACTATAATCGTCTGTTGATCAGTCCGTCATGTTATTTAACCGCGCTTCAGTCAGTAATCCTCAAAGGTCCGCCAGTCCTTCTAACAGATGAGAAATCCATCCATCCATCATCCATCCATCCATCCATCCATTGCAACCCCCTAAGAGAATACTTACACAGAGGTGAAAGCAGGTAGTATGTCATGACAAGTGAGTGTAAGTTAACCGAACGTACGACACGTTGGACAAAAAGTTACAAAATTCCCACAAAAACACTTATCGGCGTTGTGCGCATGCGTGCGCAAGCCCACTGGGCATTGGTAGGACATCTCGACCGGTAGGAAGGTATTTCAGAACACCAGCACTGAGTGTCTTGAATCCCTCTTTGTTGGACTTTGGAGTTCCACTGCACAGGTAATTGCATTAGTACATATTAATTAATTGACTCGTTAAATCTAAAATACATACTAGAGGAAAGAGGAAACTGTCCCATGGAGAGGGAGCATGGCATCTGGACGTCATCATACCTCAGGATGGAAAAGACCGTAAGGGACATTTCACATCTTTTCCAGAAGAGGGCACTCAGTTTCTCTTGGTCTTGGGACTGTGTACAAGCAGGTGTCAATATAATGTGTCCACCTAGATTTTAGGGTCAATTAGCCTGCATGTGGCATCTTCTGGAATTTCAGCATGATCACTTGTGCAGATAAAGAGATTCTACTCAGCTTTGGAGGTCAGAGAAGGACAGGAAGCTCACGTCTCCGTACCAACTTGGCAGCGGGGACACTGCCACAGTGGCACCAGTGTGGACTCTTAAAGCGGTATCTCTTTGCCTTCTCCTTACTCACACCTCCCTCTTTGTCTGGCCCAGTGCCCCCCCTTCTATTATTTTGCCCATCAACCCCCGTGGCCCTCGGAGCATCTGCGCCCCCTCCGTGCTTACCATATGCCCCCGGTGCCTTTAGGCCGGAACTAATAACTTATTTATCGCCCCAGAACATGAATTATCAATTCTCTTATTTTCCATTCAAATCTACTCTTGACCTGTTTCTGCTTTTTTTTTTTTTTTTTGTATCACGCAAACACACAGATGGCCATGTAGAACTTTTCAGCTGCAAGCAAAAAAAAAAAAAAAAATCGTCAAGCTTTTACTTAACATTTTAACATTAATGTTATGAAAGTTTTTCAGTTTGATGACCATTTATCAGTATCTTTGTCAGAACAAAAAACTGAAAATATGTTCACACAACGCTTATAACATTTATGAAGGAATAGGTAGACCAAACCGACGTTGGAGGTCGGGAAGCGTCGTAGCGTCTGAATGCGCCATCTGATTGGTGTAGTGACCGCCGTCACTACGTGACCCATCTGGAAGCGTCTGGTGGGCGTTTACGCATGTTGAATCGGCGTCGCCAGTCGTGACATTTGGTCACTCTGATTGCTAGCAAATCAGTGCACGGAACACCAACGGGAAGTGACAAATGCGGATAAACAGTTAGCATACCTTTGCTGCCTTAATCTTCTTACAAGTACAAGAGCGAGGGTTGCCAATTTAAGTATTTCACAATACAGTGTCAAGAACGTGAGGGTTTACTTCGTGTGGGAGTTCATCGTGAGCGAAGAATATAGCTGAATGCATTGTTTACATTTTTATAATCCGCCCCTGGCCAACAGGTTTCCAGTTGGATTTTTCTAACAATGAGAAATAGTGACTACCGCTGCCAATGGTATGGAACGGTATTACATCTCACACGTGCAGAATTTCTTTAATGGTCAGTCTGTCGTTGTGTTGTATTTTTCCAGCGTGATGTGCCAATAGCCGGCTGGATGCCATAGGGGGTAAGCCCCTGTTACTGTTGACCAACGTCGGATTGGTCTATCTAGGCCTAGACTACCTGTCATAAAGAGACCATCTGGAATCAATGCATTTATACAGACCCTTTCAAATTTATCGAACTCTCGTTTTACCATTTTGAACAGAAATGAAGAATTTTACACTGAATTCACCATTTTACGAACACTTTTCAAACCATCACAACTGAATCAAGCCAACCGGCGGGTCCCCAAGACAACAATAACTCACTATTGTTCCTCGTCGCCCATACATGCCTTTTGTGTGCACCAAATACCACAATCTGGAAATGTTGTAGTGTGTCTTCAATGAGCGCTCCGCTTGTCTGACTGGATTCTGGAAATGTAGCTTTGTGCCTCCAAGCAGTTTGTCTGACTGGGAACGCTCACGTCAAACACTGCTTGTATAGAGCTCTGCCCTGCCCTGCTTGTTTCTAATTGGTGACCCTCGTCGGAGAATCAACCATCCAATCAGTGTGCTTATTTGCTCTCACCAACTTGCTCTCACCAGAATTCTACAAAAAATGAAGCAGTTTCTGACAGCAATTAATCGTGACCAACATGGGTGTAACAGCATTTGTGTCACTTGGATGAAGTTTCTGTATCTCTTACTAACATGTTTGTAACAAGCTTTGTCAATTATCCCAAGCATTAAATATGTTTTGATGGGGCGGCCCTGTTTCTGTGGGGACTGGTTGCCAGAACTGGGCAGTCCGTCCGGGGAGGAACAGTCCGTCCCTCCATCCCGAATGGACGCCCGTTTTTGGGACGGAGGACAAGTTGGGGTGACAAGTTTAAAAAAATGTACTAAGCAAGGGCGGAGGTGGATTTTAGTCCAGCCCACTATTCGTCCTTCATGCGTGTGACATGGTCACAACGCGGCCAAAATTCATTTCAACCTACTCCGCAAAATGGGCAAACAACAAAAATTCCCTCCGAACACTTCAAACGCACCAATAGTTACCCAACCGCTCAGGAGATTTTTCAACAGGAGATACAGCGCGAGTTCTATTAGTATGATGTGAACAAGTGATGATACCCAGTAGCACGAGCAGTGTCAGAGCCAGCACACCGACGAATGACGCCAGTATTGACTGTCCACTGCTGGAGGAGTATGTAGCTTTCGTTGTGCTAAAGCTAATGCAAACAAATATTGCCATCTTGGTAAAGTTCAACAGCTGTAAAAAACTAAAGAAAGTAAAAACATACCAGGTATAACAAGCTTCTCGCTCATGGTTCTTCAAGCCTGGTCTTTTTTTTTCTTGTCCCGGTACTGGTAGCTGCTGTGTCATATAGCTCGGGATGTCCACAAACCACAACGATAATGTTTTCCTTCATTTTGCGCTCTCCACACAAGACCTGCCAATTGTACAGGACGCTGTGTGTGACGTAGTACCCCCCGATTCTGACTGGCTGCTGCGAGGCGAAGAGGGAAAAAGCTTTCGGTGCTTCGCTCAGCATCCCACCGCTCCAAACATCTGGCCTGTGCGTGGGACAAGTGCACACACGTAGCGGCACCGAAACTGCTGGAGGGGAAACCAGCAAGACAATCAGCAAACCGAAGGGCTGACCAATGGAAGCGCTCCGTGGGCCGGGTGTCTCCGCTCAACCGTTCAGAGACTGACCTCTCTCATGTCCGCTACATTGGCATATAAAAATGACTGCTGTTAGATAAAGCTGTTACATTACAACTCTCGACTCCATCACTTCGTCTCCTTACACACATAGAACATGTGGTGGGAAGCGGTTCATCATATCGTTAACCCAGAAGTGGGTGCCCATAAGGTAAGCAGATTTGAATTGTAAATTAGCAAGCTAATGAGCTTTAAACAAACCTCTGCCTTTAGCATATCTCCCGCGGCGTCATGCACGGATGCTTTTTTTTTTTTTTTGTGGGTGGGGGCAGACATAAGGACGGAATCGCTTTAAAAGGATGAGGACAGACGGGGTCTGAGGATGATAATTTTTTATGAATAAGGACGGAGGGACGAGGCCCACAAGGGTACCCAGGTCACGGACGGAGGACGGAGCGGCAAAAAAGGGCCAAGTGCCCAGCTCTGGTATTTACCTTTGTCTATTGCAGCTGAATCGTCGCACATGGCTTCTAGTATGCGGTTGCGGAGTCCTTTGTCCCCCACGTGGTGTATCCCTATTTGACGGTGGCCAAGGATGGTGTTTAGTCGCTCGTATCATTTTTTAACTTTTCTATCGTTCCCACTGCGACTATTGTGGTCCTTGAGTTTTTTTTGTAGTCTTGATTTAGCTCCTTCTGGTTGGCACTGACTCGTTTGGTATTATGGTTAATATTCAGCTCAGCCAGCTTCGTCGTGATAAATTGATTAACTTTATGATTCCTTGTGGTCAATTCAAAGTTTCGTTGGATGACCTCGTCCCCGTAAATGTTTCGGAGAGACTGTCCCTCAATCCGTCCACGCTCCAATTTTTTCCCTCCTTCAATTCTTGCAGTATATTAGGAGTGATGACAGTGAGAGTGAAATCTGCTACACACACACTAACGCTAAGTTGCCTAATGGCGATTGAAGTTGTGCGCAACACACCCTCAAGTTCAACCAACCAATCAGCGTTCGCTAGCACAGCACGCCCACTGAAAAAGGTCCAAGTAGGTACACGAAGACCCTGTTGGCTAGGTGGTACTCAGGTAGCTCCTGGTGGAACTGTCCAGCCCGGGAACCTTTTTTGTGTGTGAACACAAGTATGACACAAACTACCAGGGTAGATACGGACGTTCCAAAATTAGTTCCTGTGGTCTGAAAGGGGCTTATGTCCGCAGCTTTTTGGTATATTTCAGACAAAACTCAACCAAAAGTACTTGTTGTTAAATATCCAAACGTCACAAAATTGGGATCCTTGTTTTCTTGTCTCTAAAGTTCTAATTGTTCTTGAGAAATATTCCAAATTGCCTTTTCCTTGCTAAAGCTAGAGGAACTGCTCCCTTGATTTGAAATATACTACCCCTTGCATTATGGCAGATCCCCAGACACAAAATATTATGATGAATTTACTGTTTTTCCTGCCCATTTCCACATTTCTGTCTCAGTCTCTTCAAAATGT
Organism: Filicampus tigris; assembly: GCF_054856515.1. NCBI lineage: Eukaryota > Metazoa > Chordata > Actinopteri > Syngnathiformes > Syngnathidae > Filicampus > Filicampus tigris. The sequence goes on from NC_141230.1 coordinate 9,302,397, forward strand.
TCCTTATAATTTGTACTTCTGAAAGACATGTTTTGTCCCTCTTCTAATAAAAGCTTGGTTTAATATTACATTTTCCCTCAAACTCAACAAAACAATGTTTTTTTTTTTTTGTGAAAAAACTCATATAACCTTTCTTTCCTTTTTTTTCTTGGCTCTTTTCACTCTTGGGAACCCCTTGAACCAAACCCTACTTTAGCGGGTCCCCTTAGCAGCATTTTACCATACCTTGCATTACAGTCTCCTCCAAACAGGGAAGGAAATTTAATATTAACATTTTGTTATTACTGTCTGATGACTCATCTTTGGTTTAGTACCATGTTATCAGGATCTCGCTGAAATGGTGGACTCAATCTTTGCTACTCCCCTCTTCTCATTTGAAAGATACAAAAATCATGTTTAGTTCCTGTCCTGGACATTAGAACCTGATAGATATGCCTTGGATGCATGTTTTTTTTCACCCAAAACAAAAAAAAAAAGGACTGCTTTGCTGCTCTCAATATCAAGATTCATGCTTGTTTTCCTGTCTCTTAGATTGATATGAATTTTAGTGTAATGCCCCTTTGCATTATACCTTATGTCCTACAATCACCACTCAGTTCAGTATTCAAAAGCCCAACCACACACACATCATATCACAACATTTAAGGGCAGGGTAACGACGCAGAGAGCCACATTAGCATGCCAAAGTTAGCGTGACAGCAGCTTTTGCTATCCTGCTGTTAAAATAGAGTGAATATGCTTGCAGTTTGGGCGGCTCTTGAGGGGGGAAAAGAGTGCCCCCCCCACCCCTCTCTCCTCCAAAGTGTGTTATCATGTAGCCGCAAGTGATGCTGGAGGCTGGGGATGGAGAGGAGACAGGAGGGGAGGATCAATGGTAAGGGAGGGAGGCCCAAATCATGGATGAGCTTATTTCAAAGTTCAAAGCAGTTGAACGTGACCGCGAGCCGAGCGACGCCGGAATGAGTGGGACGTCGGCGGGCTTGACAGTCGCTCTGTGCCCTGGCAGAGAGGTAAAGGGAGAACGACAGTGCCGTGCTTATCGGGAACGACAAGGGGAAAACCGCAATCAGTTGCTGGCTTTGCTGTGAGGAGGCAATGGCGGTGCAAAGTGTTAGGAGAGGAAGCGGACGCACGGAGGCCTTCACGAGTGTTTCACAATTCATGTCCTTCTGTACCTGTAGGACAACATTAAAAGTCATCATGTCACCTGAGTACGCCCCTCATATTTCTCTATTTCATTGTCTTTTCAGACACACTGGAGAAATTACACTATTGCAATGTAAAAATAGACTGTACAGCTTGTATAACAGTAGAAGTTGCTGTCGCCTCCAAATAACTCAACACACGGCCATTA